>NC_143405.1:23924068-24549068 GCF_052110815.1 Crocodylus siamensis | reverse complement strand
AGAAGTCCTGAGGCTACTGCAGCAGCAGCCACTGAGTGTGGGGGTTTTTTTCAAAGGTCCAGGAGTTGGGGCAGGCAGGGCAGCCATGGGGGAGCCAGGAGAGTAGGCGGGGGTCAGAGGCTTGTGGCAGAAACCCCAACATTGTGTGGGGCAGCGGGGATTGCCCCCTTGCCTGGAAGTAGCTGGTGAGTGGAGGCTTTTTTTTAAACAACCAGGAGCTGGGCCAGGCAGGGCAGCCATGAGGAGTGGGGTTGGGAGAGTGGGCAGTGGTTGGGGAGCACTCAGGGAGGCTGGAGGAGCAAGCAGGGAATGGAGCCTGCTGGGAATCCCCCCATGGTACCCTCCCCCCTCCTCCCCTGCCCCCTACTTACCAGTATGGAGTCTGGGTCCAGCTCCCTGCTGCAGCCAGCAGGGACTGCCCGAATTGCTGAAACTCTCTGAATCTTTTCCAAATCGATTTGGGGAGCTTTGAATCGATTTGGACCTTTTAATTGGTCTCCTGATTTGATTCAGATTTGGAGATACGGCCACCGAATCAGGCCAAATCTCTGAATCGAATCAGCACCTGAAGCTTCGTACAGCCCTACTGTTTAGTCCAAGGCTGGGCACATGCTTATGGTCACGCTATAACATCAATTTCATAGTGTAACATACATGGAGCAGGGATGCCGCGTTCACTGTGGTGCTTCTTGGTACAGCTAGAGAGTAAAGATGTTCCCAAAGTGTTTGATTGTGATCTCATGTCCTTTTCCCCAGTGGAACACCTTTGAGCTTAATACAGCAAGTACTGAATTACACTGGTGTCAAAGACAGCAGCACTAGACCCTCACCACTTGTTTTGCTGAGTTGGGTGCTAAAGCAAAGGCCTGTGCAGTTGCACATACACAGCCTGTTGCATTGCTCTGCTGTTACCCAACTGTAACATCATGGATTCCTGAGTTAAGCAGCTGTGAATAACGTACTGTGCAGATGGAATCACTGCACCTGTATGTGCATATCAGATAAGTCACACACAATTTTTTTTTCTCACATCAAATTAAAATGTTTGCCTGGGTTATTGAAAACCAACTTTACTTTTGAAACAGCATATGTTGGGTCTTCTTCTTTCTTCCTCACCTCCCTCTGCCTCCCCACTACCACTGAATGCAATAGAATAAATGATGTTTCTCAGGGTTTTCGCTGTCCTGCCATGCCATTTCCTTTCCCTTTTCCCTTTCTCTATTCTGTAGGTATCCCAACTTCTCCAGCTATGGAAAACTTCCAGAGTGTAAAAATGAAACCCTGTGACTCGCTGTTCTCAAACCTTTCCAAAGTTGGGGGACAAGTCTCAGGGCGTCACAGCCAACATGCCTTTCACTTATTGCCAAGTGAATGGGGAGCCTGAATAGAGCCTAGCTGGATGCTAGCACTGAAAAGGGAGAGACTGTCTCCCAAAAGACTCCCTCTGAAAAGCTTGTCACTGGAAGAGCATTCCAGTCTGGAAAAGCTGAGAGCCATTGGCTTGAACCAATGGTTTTATTGTTCATTTTACAAAACAGAGAGAAAAGTGTCAATAAGAAACATCTCAATAGATGTCTAGACAGAAAGCACTTTTCTTCTGGCACTGGAAGACAGGCAACAGACAATACTGCAGCATTACCTGGTTCTACACCATGGTGGAAGCTGGTCATATCTCTGAACTCTGTCAGTGGAACAAGAACTTGCTGAAAAAGCCTCAGAGTTTTCTTTTAAAGCAGTGATTTTCAAACCAGGTGCCCTGGCACCCTGGGGTGTTTTGAGAACCTTTCAAGGTTGCCATACAATGTTAGCATCATTAGGTGTGCAAACATGATTCACAAGATAAACCCAGAGATTTCAAATAGGAATCCATAGTGTTAAAGGCATTCTAACTCATTGTGGATGTGGCAATGGCACATAGATGGGAGCATCCTCCATCCCTTCAGATCCAAAAAGTCCAGAGATCACTTAAGTCCTATATTAAAGGCCTTGTGAATTACGCCCCTGTTACAGTAGTTAAACCCAATCTAGTCTCAGCCTTACAAACACAACACTCCAGTTTTTACCAATTCCACCATTTCAGCCAACAACAATATGCTCACAAGTAAAGGGGACTGATCTGTCTTTCAGCTGGTACAAATCAGCACAATCTCACTGACTTCTCTGCTTTAGCTCAGCAAAAGATCTGGCCCTTCTGTCTTACAGGCTAGGGAGAGACATTCAAAAAGCCTGAACCTGAATTGATTTAATCTTTGCAGGTTAGTCTAACCTGGCTAGGCTAAATCAATTTTGTAACTGGACAGACATCCCGGAGATGCAGGCACATGCCTGTAGTGGCTCAGGCTAGAAGATAGGGGTGAGGGGGCACTAGAGTAGCCCTCCCTTCTTTCCACAGCATGGAGCTGGGAGGGTGGGGGAGTGGTGGCATGACCAGGCTCCAGCAAGATGCTGAGACTAGCCCAGCAGGGAATTGATAACAGTGTTTATCACCCAATTAAGAAAACAACAGAGGGACATTACCAGCTACTTGTTGATTCTGCCTATTGAGTCTACCTTTTGATTCAGCGGGACCCTAGCCAGCATGTGGTCTGCTAGCTAATACACAGACACCTCTTCAGCAAGGCAGAGGGGAGGGTGGAATTCCTGCTTAGAAGGGAGTGGTGAGGGGGAAATGGGGAGCAGCCTGCAGTCTGTATGGAGCTTCAGCCAGGGAGCAGAGGGGAGGGGCCAGTCCTGCTGTGGAACAGAGAGCCCCACCCAGCCCAGAGAGCATGCTGGGATGCTGGAGGTGTCTGGTTTATCTTAAACCAGCTCGGGTCTGGGACAGACATTGCATAAACTGGTTTGACCCAAATCAGTTAAGCCTGACACTACATTCAAACAAGGTTAGTTCAAATTGGTTTCAGGCATTCTCAGACTGGTTTATGTGCACTGAACATCTGTTCTGTTACAGATTTAAACCAGTTCCTGATCACTTAAAGCAGTTTATGTGTAATGTCTGTTCCTAGCCACAGTGATCCATCTGGGAAAACCCAGAGGCTTCTCTAAGGGCTGGTTCAAAGGCTTATAGTTTGCTGAGGTACTCTTCTGCTGCAGCCTCAATGCTTTGTGGCCTCAAGACAATGCAAGCCCCAGCTAAGTCACAGAATCCATCTCTTCCGGGAGTAAGTTGAAGCCTTCAGGAAGTAAAAAATCTAAGTTCCCAGACTCAGACTGAACACAGCCCTTCCTGCAGCCTGGCGCCCTTTGATTGGCAAAGCAAACGATCTTCCTCAGCCTCAGCCAATCTTTTCCTCCCATTGTTAATAAGGGTGATTGCATCCTCTTACAGAGGTTGCTGCCAGTTCCCAGTCCCAGCACTTTATACAAGGATGCACCATTAATGACAGGAGGCTGGAGAAGCATCAGATTGTGGAGCTACAGGATGCCAAAATTGGGGGAAGGAACTGGGAGGCTTCTGCACACTCAGGCAAAAAATCTTGTAAATCTTTTGTAATGTTTTGCAAATAACTGTGATTCCATACAAATGTATGTAGTTCTCTGTAAACTGGAAAGCCATTGGCAGGCATGCAGAAGCCAATAGCAGAATGAAGAGAAATGTTTTACTGCCATCTTGTTATTTTAACTAAAACAGTAAGCCAAACCCTCAGGGGCTGCAAAATGGCCACAGGTCTATTGAAAACTATGGACCAAATTCATGCTTGCTCTGTTCTAGTCATCAGGCTGGATCTCTAGCTGGTATAAACTGTCATGGAAAACCAATGGTGTTTGACACATTTGGCCTGATCTCTGCTGGTATACATCAACTTTGCTGGAGCTGTTAGCCCAGAGAGGGTGGCTCTAAGGGACTTCTCTGGGCAGTCCTGGGATGGGTGAGGTAGGCACAGGCACCAAAAACAGCATTGTCTCTACTTTATTTAATCCTATTAGCACAGTACAGCCCAGCCCACTGCAGGAGAAGAAATTGCCTTATGGGTTGTTGAAGGAGTCCTCAGACCTCCTAAGACTCATAGATTTCACAGATTTCTGGGGTCAGAAAGGACCTATTAAATCGAGTCCAACCCCCTGCTCTGGGCAGGAAAGAGTGTTGGGGTCAATTAACCCCAGCCAGGTGCTTGTCTAATCTCCTTTTGAACACCTCCAAGATAGGGGAAAGCACCACCTCCCTTGGAAGCCAATTCCATATTTTAGCAACCCACACAGTAAAGAATTTCTTCCTGATGTCCAATCTAAATCTACTCTCCTTCAGTTTATGGCCACTGTTCCTAGTAACCCCGAGGGGTACCCTGGGAAACAGAATATTCCGTATTCTCTGCTGACCCCTGCAATGAGTTTGTAGACAGCTGTACGATCACCTCTCAGCCTTCTCTTGCAGAGACTGAAGAAATTCAGGTCCCTCAATCTGTGTTCATAGGACCTTACCTACAGGCCTTCAACCATATGAGTAGCCCTCCTCTGAACCCTTTCCAGGTTATCCACATCCCTCTTGAAGTGCAGTGCCCAAAACTGGCCGCAGTAATCCAGCTGCAGCCTCACCAGTGCTTCATAGAGGGGAAGTATAACCTCCCTATACCTGCTCGTGATGCACCTACTAATTCTAGAAAGAGTGCAGTTAGTCTTACTTGTTACCTCATCACACTAGCGACTCATGTTCATTTTTGTATTGACTAGGACTCCAAGATCCCTTTCTGCTACTGTGCTACTTAGAATAGTACTTCCCAGTCTATAGGTGTATTGGTGATTCTCTCTCCCCTGGTGCAGCACTTTGCACATATCTTTGTTAAATTGCATCCTATTCTGATCCACCCACTTCCCCAGTCTATCTAAATCCACCTGAATTCGCTCCGACCCTCTAGTGTGTTTACTATACCCCATAGTTTGGTGTTGTCTGCAAATTTGGACAGAGTGCTTTCTACACCGTCTTCCTAAACACTGATGAAGATATTGAACAGTACCGGTCCCAGGACAGAGCCCTGGGGGCACCACTTCCCACATCTCTCCAGGTAGGAACCAACCCGTCCCCCACCACTCTCTGGGTGCATCCCATAAGCCAGTTTTCCACTCAGCTGATCGTGAAAAAATCCATATCACAGCTACTTAGTTTATTCGGGCAGTGCAACACTGTGTCGAAAGCCTTTGTAAAATCCCAGTAAATAACATCTACCTCTACTCTTGCATCTAAGCACTTTGTGACCTGGTCGTAAAAAAAAAGACCAGGTTACTCAGGCAGGATCTGCCTGCTATAAACCATGCTGGTTGCCCCTTAACTTTGTATTACCCTCTGGCTCCCCACAAATGTGATCCTTAATGATTTTTTCTAAGGTCTTACCAAGTATAGAGGTGAGGCTAACCGGCCTATAATTGCCTGGGTGCGTCCTTCCTCCCCTTCTTGAAAATAGAGACCACATTGGCCCTTTTACAGTCTTCTGGGACCTGTCCTGATCACCACAAGTGCTCAAACAGTTGTGCCAGTGGTTCTGCTATGACACCGGTCAATTCCTTTAGTACTCTTGGGTGAAGATCATTGGGGCTTGCTAACTTAAATATGTTCAACCCCTCCAGGTGCCCCTTCACTAGGTCACTGCTAACTGCTGGTGGATTGGTATCACTCTCAAGCCAGACTAAAGTCTCATTGGGAGGTGTGTTTGTATCTGTGTCCAGAAACACAGATGCTAAGAAATTGTTTAAGAGCTCAGCTTTGTCCATCCTATCAGTTATGAGTTGCTCTAGTTCATCCTGTAGCAGTCCTATGTTACCCTGGACCTCCTTCTTGCTCCCTATGTACTTAAAGAAGGACTTTTTGTTACCCTTAGTCGTTGTTGCAAGCCTGAGTTCCATTTCTGCTTTGGCCTTCCTCGCTGCTTCCCTGCAAACCCGAGCCAAGCAGGTATACTGTTCCTTGGTGGCTGCCCCCTGCTTCCACTGCCCCCTGCTTCCAAGCCCCTCTTTTCCCCTGTAGGTTCTCCTGGATTTCCCTGATCAGCCAAGAGGGTTTCTTGGCTCTTTTGCCTTCCCTTATGTGTACTGGGATGGTACCCCTCTGTGCCTGCAGGATCAGTTCCTCGAGGAACTCTCACCCCTCCTGGACTCCCAACTGACTGACGTTATTACCCCTCAGTCCCACTCTAACTAATCCCCTGAGCTCATTGAAGTTGGCCTTCCAGAAGTCTGACACTTCCACCCTACTAGTTATATTTCCCAGCTTTCGCTGGATAGTGAATCCTATCAACAGGTGATCACTATCTCCTTGGTTACCTTGTACCTGCAGATCCCCCACCAAATCCTTCCCTGTGGTCAGCATCAAGTTGAGTAAGGCAGTTCCTCTAGTAGGAATACACACCTCCTGTGTTAGGTGCAGGTCCTGTATGCAGGTTAGGAACCTAGATGAACGGGCAGACCTGGCCGACTGGTCCTCTCAGCAGATGTCTGGGTAATTAAGGTCACCCATGACAACTAGATCCTTTGAGCGCAATGCCTTTGAGAGCTGTCTCAAGAATTCTAGGTCCGTCTCCTCCTGCTGTGGGGGTCTGTAGCAGATCCTTTCACCCCTAGCCCTTTGTAATCTGACCCAAAGGACTTTGATCTGCCCTTCTTCTGTCGCCATTTTTATTACAGAAGAAGTATAATGTTCCTTAATGTATTAAGCAATGCCCCCCCCTTTTCCCAATCTATCCTGCCTGTATAGTTTATAGCCATCAATGACCACTGCCCAATCATTGGTAGGGTCCTACCAGGTTTTTGTTAGCCCAACCAGGACAAAATTTTTGTCTGAAAGCAGAAGTGCAAGTTCTTCCTGCTTATTTCCCATGCTCCTAGCATTAGTATAGAGACACCTAAGCCCCATTTTAGGTGCCCTTAGTACTCCCCTATCCTGATGCTTAGTGGGCCCCTTAGTACTTACCTGGTCTAGTCCAGCATATAGTTCATGACTTGTCCTTCCTGGTTTCACCCTGTCTTCAACATTTCCGTCCCCCAGTGAAGCTAGTTTAAAGCTCTACGTAGGAGGTCTGCCAACCTGTAAGAGAACAGACTCTTACCTTCTGGGGAGAGATCTAGACCGTCATGAGCCAGTGAGGCCCTATCCTGGAAGTACGGATCATGGTCTAGAAAGCCAGACCCTGCACAGTGGCACTAACTCTGAAGCCAAAGCAACTCCACAGACTCACCGCTGATTGCTCCCAGAAATCACAGTCACCCAGCACGGTGAAGGTTTTGGACACTGCAGGAGCCAGAGCAGACCTTCCAATACACTGATCTTGGCACTTGATCAGTGGGGGCTGCAGTCCTGCTTGTACTTCTGGGGTCTCTAAAGGCCAGTGAAACCTGCCCATCATCTCTTCTTCCCCAGATGCTTTCTTATCTGTGGTAATCATTTTGGCTTATGCCTCGCAGTATGGATTCAGTCCATATCTTAGTTAAAGCAATTTGGGTCGATAAAAGATACCACCCCCAAAAAGCCTTGCTTCTTACACAATTCCTGGACCACCATGGCTACAGCATCACTCCAATGCTATCAAGAACAACTGAAGTAACTACTGCAAGGTAACAGAAAGGTGTGTCATTTTGGTCCCCTATGTTTCTATCACAAGCTGCAGGGTAACCATATCTGTGCATGTGAGTGCAAAGGTATGCACAGCATATATTCGCTCTTACAGGGACTTCCTATTTGTTCTTAGTGGGCGCTTCTGTATGCATCCACAGTGAGCATGTCCACAGAAAACTCAGGCTGATTAATTCATTCCTGGGCACATGTCTACACATACAACCATGTTGGGAACAAATTATGCCTGACAGAAGCAGCCCAGTCCAGGGCTGCTCCTGTCCTGCTCTACCCCCCAGCAGCCAGGGGCAGCTCCCCTAGCTGTTCTGGCTCTGAAGGAAGCCCCAAACTGTGCAGGGCAGGGCAGGGCAGGGCAGGGCAGGGCAGGGTGGGGAGCTGTTTTGGCTCAGTGGACTTTTGCTTGCCAACCCCACACAGATTGGGACCCAGGTCTATCCCCCTCCCACTGTCCCAGTCTGGCTATGGCTGCCCCCACCTGCCCCAGCTCCCAGCTCTTTGAAAAAAAAAGCCTTGACTCACCGGGTGCTGCCTCTCCCCCCACTGCCCCATGCTGCATGGGGGGCTCTGCACAAGCCCCCCAACTCCCCCTCCTGTCCCAGCCCCCCTCCCCATGGGTGCCCTACCTGCCCCAGCTCCAGCCCTTTAAGAACCCCCCCAAACTCACCAGTTCCTGCCTGGCAGGGGGTGATCCCCACTGTCCCCCACTTCCCTCACCATGTGGGGAGCTCTTCCATGAGCCCCCGCAAAGCACAGAGGCTACTACAGGAGCTGGTGAGTCCAGGGGGGATTCAGTTTTTTTTTTCTTAAAGGGCTGGACCTGGGGTGGGTGGAGCAGCCATGGGGGGGTGCTGGGTGAGCGGGGCTGGGGTCAGGGGGCTCATGGCAGAGCTCCCCATGCAGCATGGGGCAGTGGAGATACCCTCCCCCACCCAGCAGCACCTGCTGAGTCGGGGCTTTTTTTTAAAGCATGGGGAGCTGCGGCAGGCAGGGCGGCCATGCGGGGGGGCTGGGGGAGTGGACGGGGGATGGGGCTTGACAGGGTTCCCCCCCATGGTCCCCTGCCCCCTGCCCCCTCCTCCAGCCTGCCCCCCCCCCAGCCCCTACTTACCTGCTCCGAGTCTGGCTCCAGCTCCCTGCTGCAGCCATCGGGGACTGCCCGAATCATCGGCCCAAAATCTTTTCTGAAGTTTTGGACAGCTTTGAATCAATTCAGACCTTTTTATTGGTCCTCTGATTCATTTTCGATTTGGAGATTTGACCACCAAATCGGGCCAAATCTCCTCTGAATCGAATCAGCACCCAAAGCTTCACACCACCCTAAAAAGAAAGTAAAACTAAATGAAGGCAGGAGAGCACTCAGGGGGTAAGCTTATTCTCTTTCCTGGGGGCTGCTGTTTCTGTCCCAAAGGACCAGTTAAGGCAATGCCACCATGCTAAGTGCAAGCCCTGACCTTGCCTTTGTTGTTTCCTGTTTTTAACTAGTTAATAATACATATTGCAATGGCTGAGATGAGACCTGCCTGATGTGGAGATGGCATGTCTATGAGGGTCTTATTGAGATGGTAACCTGGGTTGGGTATCTCTCACAATCCACAACAGGCACTAAATGGTTTTGCTCCTCATTATGGTCGAATGGGTCTAAGCACATTGCTGGATCCAGTTACGGGGCAGAATAGTGGAATCTTATTAAACCAACCACCAGCCCTGGCCCTGTGGCATATGATGTCAGCAGTGGGGTACACGTATGGGCCAGTTGTCTTGTAACCCTGACACACGTATACTGATTGTCAGCCAGTTGCTGCATCAGCTGATTCTGCCCATCCTAAATTAAGAGAAAAGGACCAGAAAAACCGAATGCCAACACACAGACAAGTAAATCCCCTTTCAGGGCAGCTGGCATTAATTGTTTAGCTAGCCAAATCCAGCCAGTACCTCCCTGACTCCCATTTCTCTTCCTTATATCAGTGTGCAGTGTCCTGTTGCCCTGGTGGGCCAAGTGGGCAACACATCAGTGACAATACCTGCCCCATGGTTTGAGTGTGTAGGCTGCAATCATCCGAACCCACAAACTAAACCCTAAGGGAAGACGGGGGAGGAAACAGCCAACCACCAACCCAGGCAGCTGCTCTGGGGAACTTGCTAGGAAAAGCTTTCAGTTCACGTGGCAGCTGATTAGGAACAGCTGGTCCATAAAATGGATTGGACAGGGACAAGGCTGGCAGAGGGCCTTCATATACTGGGGCAGTGTTAGGGCTGATGAAGGAGGACCCTTTGCTTAGAGGGCCAGGGTTAAGGAGGGCAAAGAGGACATTTCTGATCTAAGCTGTACCAGGTCTTTAGTTAAGTGACTTGCCTGGGAATGCATTTGGGTTTGGGTTTCTAGCAGGGCATTTCCCCCATGGAGTGTGATTTAGTCCTGGGATGAAGTCAGGATTAAGAAGCATCGATGGAGCTGAGAGAAGCCCAGGACTGGGTAGTAGAGGGGTGCAGTTAGGAGTGAGAGCTGTATGTGAAGCCTGGGGGCTGTACTAGCAGGGCCTGGAAGTCAGGATGGGGGTCAGTGGCCATGTGATCTGGGGCCCACAATCAGAACAGCATGTGCTGCACCTCAGCACTGAGGGGCGTCAGCCAGGCTGTGCAGGAGGGGCTTGCTGTCCCAACCATGGTCCTCCCCTCATCCCTAGCTAGCCCTGTCCTTCCCTTGCCTCCATGCAGTCCCTTTACTCCAGCTTATCTCCTTCCCTAAAACCTCTCTTCCTGATTCTCCCTGTGACACAGTGTTTCTTTTAACTATGCCTTGAGATCCAAGCAGGCTGCTTTGCCTGGGCGCTCTAGGGCCAAGTACTGTCACATGGAGCCTGAAATAATCCATCACATGAGGGGCAGAATAATGAAGTTTACCAGCTCGCACGGCTCCCCAGCCCAGTAGGCAGCACAGAGTGTCACTTACAACACTGCCATTCAGGTCCGCTTACAAAACCCAGTGAGGCAGTTATGTAAGTGCAGGAAGGCCAGAGCATGGTGGGGGCAGGGAGGGAATTACAAACATACAAGAGGAGGAGGTGGTTCCGCAAAAAGCTTTGATTTGGGACCAGTGACCTCTGATCTCCACTATGATTAAAGATCTACAGAAAGGTACACAGTCTGCAGCTTAATCTCGGGTTGCTATCAGCAGGAGAGTGCTGGACTTCCTCCCATGCATACGCCCCCCCTGCCCCAGGGTTCCTGGGGGTGATGAAAGAAATGAGACCTGTGATGCACAGCTGACAAAGGCCCCAGCAAGGCAGGTAGCTGAATGCTGAGAGCCCTGAGCAACTGCGGTTGAGGGCATCTGTTGTGATTTCCTGAAAAGGCCCGATGCAGAAACAGAAGCAGTGAAGCTCCCGACCAAAAGAAGGATGGAGCCCTCTGAAGCTTTTTAGAAACAAGCTCATTCTGCTCTGCTGCTTCTGGCACCTCCCCTCAACCTCCTTGCTAGTGTCACAGCTCTTCAGCACACAGTAAGAGAAGACAAGGCTGCTCTAAGAGTAAGAACACTCGCTTGACCCTAGGAGATGTGGATCCAGATACTTCCTCTGCCACAGATGCTGTGTGGGACCTTGGTCAACTCACTTCACGACTCTGAAGCTCAATCCCCAGCTGTACAAGGCTGATAATTCCTAACAATCACGTGATGCTTTACATCCATAGGTACCAAGGCACCTACAAAATCAACATCACAACTCTCATTTTAAGGGTGGGTAAACTGAGGCCAGGAGAGAGGAATCACTTGTGTTAGGTTGTCCAAGAGGCTACTGGCAGAGCCTGGAATAGACTCCAAGTGTCCTGAGACCTAGTTGGCTGTTCTGTCCATTAAGCCACTATCCTTGGCCACTGAGAGGAGGAACTGGCAGGGTTCCAGATAGATCCCAACAGAGATAGAAAGGGGAATGTTCTCACCTTGGAGGGGGCTGATACTACATAGGGTAGTTTGCCCAGAGGTCAGTTTGTTTGGCTTGGCATTGCAGACAGCTGGTTGTCTAAGTTCAACTGTTGAGCCATAGGGGTGTGTGGGCCACTGTAACAGCAGCCCCATCCAAATAGCTTGTAACGTATCCTATTTTGTCAGAGTTCACACAACAAAGTCACAAGGGCCCACTGAAATGGGAGATGCAGTCTATGAGGTGTGGCCCTGGGATGTGGAGCAGGAAGAGAGAGCACTGATGTCTCCTTCCCAGCAAGGTCTTCCAGGCAAATTCCAGCTTCCTATACCAGAACAAACAGGAGGTGACAGTAGGGCTTGAACTCTGAGCCCACAGCAGTAAAAGCCAGAGCTACCATCCCTCACACCACAGAAGCTGCACTCTTAGCTTTTCCGTGAGGATAGGGAAGGGAGGGGAGAGAAAGGAGAGGAGGAACCCTCCAGAGCAGAAAACTACAAGTTTGCTGCTTCTTATCCAAAGTGACTGAGACAGGAGAGGCCCATGCACAGTTTGTATCTACAGTATTTCACATGTGATACCTGAGATAAAGCTAATGCAATGGGGATGTCACTGGAGTTGGTGCTCCTAGGCTGAGCTTCTGCATGGCCACTGCTGAAAAGCAAAAGGGGAGTAAGGGCAAGAGCAATATTAACCCTCCCTACAAGGGATCCATGTGAGCTCACTGGATACTGCTGCCACAGCAGAAACCTTACCAGGATGAGTGCCTGTCCCCAGCTGGACCTGCCCCTAACCCCTCAGCTGGGATGCCAGCTCCTGGCCCCTTTGGACCCTTTCTGCTAAAATTCTGCAGACACAGATAGTTAATGTTTAGACAACAGAGGGGGAGCATGGTAGATGGGGAGGGGAAAAGGTGTGAGGGGCATAGGGAACCTTGATTTAGGCGCTGTGCCACAACCGCAGCAAGCTGGAATTTTCCAAATGCCAATAGCCCAATAGCAGACAGAAGAGCAAACAGGACTTGGGGGGTGGAGAGGGTGGAAGGGGGGTTAGGCAAGAGAGTCCCAGGAGCAACAGAAACATAGCATTGGAAAGAGACATGGGCCCAAAGCCTCAGCTGGAGGAACATCTCCAGTGGGGACTGCAGATGGCTGGGAGAGCTGGGGATATGTGCAATGTGGGGGAAAAATTAGAGCCCACACCATGTGTTTGCTCCTTCCCCAGGCAGGCTGAGCTGGCATGGTATGTTCACATTCTTCACTGATATACACCCTCCATCTGCAAGGGCTGGGGGAGCAGTGGTTGCACACCAGGCCAGACAGAGGGGTGCTGGCCTCCTAGGCTAGAGACAGATATTCAAAAAACCTGATCCTGAATGGATTCAGTCTTTGTAGGTTTGTAACTGGACAGACATTCTCTCTGAACTGAGGAAATTCAGGCACATGCCTGCAGTGGTTCAAGCTAGAAGCTGGGGGGCGCTAAAGCAGCCCTCCCTTTCCTTGTACAGTGCTAAGCTGAGGAGGGCATGGCCAGGCTGAGGCAGTGCACTCTGATTAGGAAGGTCTGCCTGCACTATCCCAGGCTTTTCCCTGATGGTTGCTCAAGGGGCAGATGTGTTGCCAGACCCCAGACTCCTGCTAGCATTGTAAGGCATTGGTGGGGCGTGCAGTGCATGCATCTGTTGATGAGACAGAACTTTTCAATCTCCCTCCCTGCTTCTTTATACTGCCTGCAGCAAACTGACAGATGAGCAAGCCAGTAGGGAGCTAATAACAGTGATTACATCATCCCTTCAGCAAAACAACAGCCTCTCTCCATTAGTTCAAACTCTTCTTAAACAGCTTACCAGCTGACCTGTTGATTAGCTCCAAAAAACCCTAAGTGGTCTGTGACAGGGGTCTATCCCCAGGCCTGTCTAACGTAAGCCTCTGTCTTTGGGCTACCCACCCACCTATCTCGTCTGCCATGCCTTAATGGAACAATAATTACGGTGCTACTCAGGTGGGAGGCTGCCCATTTACTACCCCAACACTAGAGGTCACTATCCATCATTCCAAATGTCCACTACATGGTGGCACACACCTCGCAGATAGTATATAAATGTTGACCTGCGCCCTAGGGTGCTGGGTCAGCTCATTCCCTGTCACTGTGCCTCTTGGCACTGGGGTCTTCCCCCTGTCTCTGCACCTCCTGGCACTCGACCCCCTGGTGCTGGGGTCTGATCACCCCCTATTTTTGTGCCCCCTGTCACTGGGGCTTTGCACAGTAGTGTGCCCCAATGAGGCCTCTTCCTCCCCAAATTACCTCAGCCTGGTCCACCAGATAAAACAATAACATAAATATGAACCCCTGGGCCATAACATAATATGAATCATACAAGCCACACTCTGGCTCCTTAAAAACCCCAAACTGCGCCTCACATATTGAGCACCCCCTAGCTCTGGGTACCTTGTAGACTCAGGTCTTAAAGGGGCAGCCCTGCCTCTTAGTAACAGGGCTAGGGTTCCCTGTTACCCCTCCCCTCCCAGTTCTCTTTTGTCTGGGGCTTCTGCTCTTTCTCTGACCCTTCATATTGGCAGGAGAAGAAGTCAGCACTCACATTCTTGACTCCTGGATAATGTTCCACCACAAAACACTAGGGCTGGAGGCTGAGAGCCTACCGCATTAGTCATGTATTGTCGGTCTTCATGTTCTGCAGCCATTGTAGCAGTGCATGATCGGTTGTTAGGGTAAACTTTCACCCCAGCAGATAATATTTAAGTATTTCTATGGCCCATTTAATAGCCAGACACTCGTTCTCTATCATGGCGTAATTCTCTCATACAGGTGCAGTTTTCTTATATATGCTATTGGACGTTCCTCCCCTTCTTTCTGGACTAACACCACTCCAATAGTTCTATTTGATGCATCTGTCTGGACTATAAAAATCTTATTAAAATCTGGTGTGTATAATAGTGGATGTGAGCATAAAGCTTTCTTCACCTTCTGGAACGCTCCTTCCACTTCTGGTGTCCATCTCACTTGGGTTGGAGCTCCTGCCTTTATTAATTCTGTCAATGGCACTGTTAGCTCTGCAGAGTGAGGTACAAACTTCCTATAGTAATTTGTGAGGCCTAAGAAGGCCCTCACCTGTTTCTTTGTTTGGGGTCCTTGGTACCTTCATAGTGCCTCCACTTTGTCCATCAACAGCTGTACTTTTCCACTCCCTACTTGGAATCCGAGGTTTCTCATTTCCTGTCCCCAGTTATACCTTTTTTTGGATTGGCTGTTCGGCTGGCTTTCCGTAGATCTTGCAGCACTGCCCACAATGCTGTCAGATGTCCAGCCCAGTCTGGTGTACACACGACAATATCGTCGATATAGGCCACCACATATCTCCCATGGGGAGCTAATATTTTGTCCATTAAGTGCTGAAATGTCGCAGCAGCCCCAAACGGCATATGCCAGAACTGAAACAGACCCCATGGAGTTGCAAAGGCTGTCTTCTCTTGATCTTCTGGGGCTAGGGGGACCTGCCAATAGCCCTTAGTTAAGTCCAATGTGGAGATATAACTAGTTTGCCCTATATTCTCCACCATCTTGTCAACCCTGGGCATCGGATAGGCATCAAACGTCACCACCATGTTTACCTTCCGAAAGTCAATACAAAAGCGGATCTTTCCGTCTGGCTTCGGTACTATGACAATGGGGTTTTGCCAGTCACTGTGGGATTCCTGTATTATGCCCTTTCTAACATCATCTCGATTTCTTCTTTTATCTGGCTCTGTAGCTTTTGTGAAATCCGCCTCCAGTTTTCACAGATCACTTGACCCGGAGGGCTACCCCGGGCATTTCCCGGAACATGTCCCCCTATTCCTTTACCAGCTCGGCGGCCTGTTGTCTCCTTTCTGCTGACAGTCATGGTGCCAGCCCTACATTACCCTTCTTGTCCACTTCCTTCAGTGAGGGTCCCAGTTCCGGCTCATCGGCCACATATGAACCACATATGAATGGCCACATATAAACACTCTTGTTCTTGCTATGTCTTCAACATGTTGACATGGTAAACTTGTTTTTCTTCTTCTTATCTGGCTGGTGTATCTCATAGTCTACGGGTGCCACTTGACGTATAACTTTGTAAGGTCCCTGCCATTGCGCAAGTAGTTTACTTTCCTGGTCAGATAACAAAACCAACACTCTGTCCCCTGCTTTGAATTTCCTGTCATGAGCTCTTCTATTATAATGCATTACTTGTCTCTTTTGGGCTTTGCTCATACTTCCTAAAGCTTCCGTCCTCACCCCTCTAGGCATTCCCTTAACTGTACCACATATTGGATCAGATTTTTATCTTTACTTTGCTGTTCTTCCCAGCCTTCTTTAATCAAGTCTAGTACTCCCCGTGGCTGACATCCAGACAGCAGTTCAAAGGGCAAAAACCCTGCCAAGGCTTGGGGAGCTTCTTGTACTGCAAATAACAAAAGCGGCAACATGCGATCCCATTTCTGTGGGCTCTCTACCACAAACTTTTTCAGCATCTGTTTCAATGTTCTGTTAAATCACTCTACTAGCCCGTCAGTTTGTGGATGGTAAATGGCAGTGTTTAGGTATCTAATTCCCAAGGTCTTGCTCACTCCCTCAAACACTCAGGAGGTAAAATTCGTCCCTTGATCCATCAACAGCTTTTTAGGGAGTCCCACTCTGGCAAATATTTTTAGCAGTTCATATGCCACCTTTGGGGCTGACACAGTTTGCATTGGCACAGTTTATGTGCCACCTTTGGGGCTGACATGGTTTGCATTGGCACAGTTTATGTGCACTGAACATCTCTTCTGTTACAGATTTAAACCAGTTTCTGATCACTTAAACCGGTTTATGTGTAATGTCTGTCCCTAGCCATAGTCAGACCTCATGAGCAGCCTGTAACATTGTGTAATTAGCATACTACAGGCTCCTGCTGCAGACAGCCCTGTTGCACTGACATGCCTGGAGGTGCTCTTTAGTGATGTTTTCATGTTAAAATTTTCTTTTGACAGTAGATAGTGGGGGCAGGAGGGTCTGCTGGTTAAGATACTCAACTAGGAATCAGGACCCAGGATTCAACTCCTGATACAGGCTCCCTCATGAACGACGTGTGCCCCCAGAGGCTGGGGGGCACAGCGACCACCCTCAGGCAGTGGTGGCAGTGGTGTGGCAGCGGCAAGCGGGGAGCTGCCACAGGCGGTTGCAGCAGTGTCGTGGAGGTGGGTGGCAAGCGCTGACCAGTGGTCGATGACTGCCCACAGGTGCCACTGGGAGCGTCGGCAGCACTTCTCTCATGGGGTGCACCACCAATCTCAGGGGGTGCACATGCACCTGCGTGCACCCCCTATGTGTCACCAATGGGCTCCCTTTGCAACCTTGGTCAAATCACTTGATCTTTGTAGACTTCATTTCCCCACCTGCCAGTGGGGTAATACCCTTTCTTTATCTACCATATCTTTTTTGGTTCCAGACTCTGAGGCAGGAACCATCTCCTCTAGATGTGGGCTCAGGGCCTGACTCACTGAAGCCCTGACCACAGCCAATGGTGAGAGGTAGGAAGCAGGAGACAGAAAGCAGCTCTCTTTCCTTGAGTCTGTGGAATATTTCTGCTTGATTTAGATGCTTTTAAGGTTTCCTTTTTAGGCCACTTCTCTGAGCAACAGACCAGAGGCAAAGGCCAAGGGGAACAGCTGGGGAGTATCAGTCTGGTTTGTCCGGCTGCATTTTGCTACTCAGGGTGCAGGGTATGTCAGTGCAGCTTGGTGCGTATAATGGCTGAGTGCTGCAGGCGACAGACATGGTTGTGTTATCAGTCACTCACAGGTAGGGAGTAAGCACTAGAACCATGCACCTCTGGCCCTTGAGCTAAAGGAAACCTCTGAGCATTCAGAGGAGGAGGAGAGCTATTGTCTCTGGGGGCAGCGCCCAGGGGACAACATGACTCATTCATACAGGAATTGGGGAGGCCTGGGCAGCACACAGCACAGCATGACAGAGGGCATGGTGAGGGGAATGAAACGGAGCCAGCCACACTCACCCGAGTCAGATGATGCACTCCAGAGCTGCAAGTTCTCGTGTCAGGCTACTTTGCCTCAAACCTGCTCCCAATCCTCCCTCTCTGGTAGGTCCCAAGCGGGATGAATCCAGAGCAGTCTTGTGGGCAAGCTTCTGAATCTGGAGCATTGGTGAATTTGAGCGGACAAGGCATAGGGAAGAGCCACTGCTGACCTGGCGTAGACAAGCCCCTGTTCAGATGTTCTTCTTAGGAGTGGCCAAAGCTACACAGGATGTTTTGTGTTGAACAAAGTTCAGAGTTCCCTCTTTTGTTTCAGAGGGAAAGTCTAAAAAGTTCAGTTGTGTTTGAGCAGATCCAACACTAGTTATTTTTGCTATCAGTTGTCAGACTGCAGCAGCACTTTGTGTAGCCCTTGTTGTGACCTCCACCAACAGTCCACGACCCATGGAACAGGGTACGCAGAAGGGACCCTTCAGAGTCTGTGCCAGCTCACAGTCTGACATGCAGAGGCATACCTGCTGGAAAGGCAGTGCTGAGCCCTGGCCAAGGCCTTGGTATGGAGTTCTAGACATATCATTTGGGTCTGAGCTCTGGCCTCAGCTCCTACTGTCTTGGACAAGACTGCAAGCACTCAAGCAGGGAGACTGCTTGTTCCTGTATGTGCATACCCCAGCTGGGCACCACTTCATGCTGACTTTGCCTGGGGTGCGAAATGCAGTGGAATCAAACAGCAATGGCAATGGCCTTGCTCACAAACCCCTCATCTGACTCTCCAATACACTTCTTGCCCAAGAGGCTGCATCATTCTGTTTGCTTTCCTCACAGCCACACATACAACTTCTGCCTTTCTCTGCCTCCAGCACAGATAACTGAATCTATCCATATGTCCTAGCCCCTACATTTGTAACCACGAAAGCCCCATAAGCCAAGTGTTTCAGCTCTAACTTGCCATGCAGCTTAGTGCCCTGGGCAGTGGTCCTCACTGCCTACAGCTGTTTTACTACACTACTTGTTCCTTCTGTTGAGCCTGCAAGGGAGTGGCAGGCAAAGCCATAGCCTTTAAGAAGGTCTGTGACTGCTTGCAGATAGAAAAGCTCCCACTGATGGCAACCAACTGCCACTTCCAGATCAACAATATTTTGTAAGTTAAGCACCAGTAGGTGATGAGCTCCTTTGTAAGTATGATTTCATAATAGACTGATTGATTGAGTTCACTCATACCTCCTGCAGGCACACATCCATACACCCCTCCATCCAGGTTTTTCACTTCTCTGAGCCTTGTTTCCCCATCTGTAAAATGGAAAAGGAGGTATTGACTTCATTTGTAAAGCATCTTGACATCTACTAAAGATAAATGCTGCATGAGAGCAAGGTATTGCCATCACTGTTACTCTTCTGACTCATGAACAGACTGCCTGCCTGCCAAGTGTTTAAACCCGTAACTAACACAGGAATCCTTCCCTCTTCTTTCCCATCCTGCAGGAGTGGATAACTCATTGAGATGGTTTATTTTTGCATATGTATGCACATACAGGATCAGGTACAGTGTGCGGAACAGAGTGAGGACCGATTATATTGTGTGTGCATTAGGGACTGTCTGTGCAGATATAACAAAAACTTCCCTCAGCAAAGCTAACCTCAGGAAACATAGTTTGCATTTAGCTCTAAGCTAAAGAGGTTTGTGCTTACCTTGTTTCTCTAGTGGCAGCAAGGGCCACAGCCTAGGTCCAACTCCTGTGAGTAATCATGCACCTCCCCGCACAACTGGCACTTTACCTGTGAAGGTGGAACATAGCTTTGGGAAGGCTGTAGCTGTGGAGGGAGGGGCAGAGCCAGCCTTAGGGGTGGGCGACATGGGAGACCCAGTCCACCATGATCAGGGGGGTGCCACACACACACACACATGCATACACACAAACACACATGCAGCCTGTGCTCACAGCAGTGCTCTCCTCCCACCCGAGGCAGGAGGAGCAGTGCCCAGCCCAACCCATCTCCTGTCTCCAGCTGCTGCTCAGAAGAAGCTGGCCCGGGCACATACATGTGGGCAGGGTTGCATCTTCTCCAGTCTGCTCACCTTGCTCCTGCACAGCAGCAGTAGTGTCTGCCCACCCACCTGCCTGGCACACCACGTAGCTCCGCCTCCCTGCTGGACTGTGCCCCATGCCCCTGCCCGCCTGTCTCCCCCTGCAGCAGCACTGCTGAGTTGAGGGGAGGGTGAAGGGGGGCACCAAAATACAAGTTCACCGAGGGCATCATTTTCCCTGAGGCCAGATCAGGGCAGGGATGTTTCTCAGATAATGCTGTGGCCATTAAGGAATTCATGTATTGAGACCATTGGTGTCATCTCTTGGTTATAGATCTGTAATATCTTTTTTGTCTATTTGGATGAATTCATGGGTTACTCATGTGTCACTAAACTGGATTGATAGGCTAATCATGTCCATCCAGCCATCCTTCCAAGGAATCTACAGTGTGCTTCTTTCACTGTTGAGACCCTGCACAGTGTCCATCTGGGCATCCAGCATGTTCTGCAACTCTTCTCTGCATGTGTGAGAATATCCTATACTGGATGTCCTTAGCCATGTCCTATAGCTGTCCTTAGCCACATGCTTGCTTTTCTTATAATCTAAATATCTTGGAGAGGCTCTGACCTGGGGGGGGCGGGAAAGGAATTTGGATCCCAAAGGGGATGCTACAGTTCAGGGCACATGATCTCATGAGCTGGAAGTATCAGCCTTTGTACCCGTTCTGCTTGATCTGCCTCTCCAGAGACAGAAGCTGATATGCTTTGCAGCCAAGATTACATGTACCCTCTTCCAGCACTAAGTTTTTGGGGCCCATGGGAAAAGCCTCCAACACCAGCCCCCAGTGGCACTGCCAGGCCTGTGGTCTCTCTACACAAGCCATGGCCTCCACTGAGGTGACTGGCAGTCCCAGGATGCAGAATACAGCACAGAAACCGATCAGTCATAATCCAGTCATGGTGAAGGAGGATAAAGCATCTATTATGCTCCAGAGGCAAATGAATTAAAAAGGAAACACAAAAGGAAGCGAGTGAGTTATACCGGGGAGAAGGGTCAGCTCATCACAGAATAATGGAGGCCTCTGTGTCCCCAGAAAATATCCAGCACAAGCAGCTGTCCCCATTGCCAATGTGACTCTGAGCTGGAGTGGCTACTACCCAGCTGGTCCTGGATCTCTCAGCTGGGGCTGCGTACCACTGAGCACAAGTGAAGGCTTATATGATGCAAAGAGTCAGGGGGAGCTAGGGCAGGATCCTCATTTCATCATCCTTGGACCACCCAGCAGCCTAACATGGGTCCGGGATGCTGGCATTGGCCAGTCCTCCTGCTAGGAGGTGAGTAATTTCATGTATTACATAACCACATAGTGTTCACATCTCCTTCCCAACAGTGCCAAAGGTTTCCACAGACCTTGTTTTTGAACACTGCGACCAGCCACTGCTGCCCCCTTCTCCAAGCAAACTGCAGTCCTTGAGGTCCCTGTACAAATCAGGCCTTCTTCTCCCTCTCAGTTTCCCCAGTTGACTCACCTGCCACATCTAGATGTTAAAACAGTAGGCAGGTCCCTAGAGGCTAAGTCTTTGCTAATAGGTCAAAGCAACTCATACAGCAGAGACTTCTCGTCTTCTGGTGTGTGGTCTCTTACAGCTTAAAACCAGCCCACCCCTGCAATGTCCCCTTGGGTTTGCTGGTCATCTTTGCAGGGGTCATTTCTATCAGTCCCACCCCCTTAGCAGGTCCTTCCCAGCACCAGCATCTTCCTAAATCGGCCCTTAATCCTTCAAATAAGCCCTGACTAGTTGCAGCCTGACTTCTAGTCTGCTTGGACCTAGTCAGGTATCTTCACTCTAGCCTTTCCCCAAGGCTACTCACACTGTCTGCTCCCTTGGTCTAGGCTGCTTCTCCACAAGCTCTGCTCTCCTCTGAAACTTGAGCAATTCTGCCCTCAGCTGCTGGGGCTCCTACCCCTTTGAGGGCAGTGCCTCCCTGCCTGTTTTATCCCTCTGAAAGGGCCTTTCCCTCTCTTCCTTATAATGGAGACCAGAGGGCCCTGTTTCAGCACTTAAGGAGATGGGCAGAGCCTTTCTCTGTATCTCCATATGTCTAACCAGTAGTATGGTGGCAGCTCACTTTAGGGCCTCTAGTAGAACTCAATGCAAGGTGACAAATCCTGAACTGAAGCCATGGTGCTGTAAGGTATACATGTGCTCACAGGATGTCTGTCCTGCCTGACTCAGACTATCCGGACAATTCTAATATTATAAAAGCCTAGTCCCGAGGGCCAGACAGAGGGTGGGATTGCGTCTCGGCTCCCCTACCCCGCTCCCTGCAAGAAGAGCGGCAGCATGGGGCGTTAGGTGGCAGCACTCCATCCCAGACCCCTCCCCCGCACTCCACCCCCTGTCATTCTTGACAGGCAATTGGCTAGTATCACATACAGAAAGACTTCGCTTCCACGCTGTAGGAACTCACCCAAGCAATTATACAAGCCAGGCAGCGTGGAGCTTCCATCAGAGCTCCTGGGCCATTTGATTGTGTAATATACCTGGTGATCCAGCAAATTACTATATCTAGGAATATAACGAGTTGCCATGGTCACCTCTGACATCAGACACTGGCTGGCACACATGCCTGGCAGGAGGGGAGGGGAGGGGACAGGAAAGATTGGAGCAGAACCCATCCACATGGCCTCCCTCTTTGCAGGCTGCCCCCAGCCCAGCTCCAGAGCTTGCTCTCTCAGGCTCCCCACCTGGGGTTATGAAAACCCACATCACTGGCAACTAATCAGTGGGAAGCTGCAGGACTCTGCCCCCTTCCCTCCCCTAAGAACTCAGTCACAATTGGCTCCCAGTCCTCTAGCAGGGCACATACCCTTGATCTGTGGAGGCAGTTTCTCTCCATCTGTTAAGTAAAAAGATTAAAAAATAAAAGACTTCTACAGCTGAAAACATAGGGCAGGTTCAGCTCCCAGGTACCTCAGGGTCCATCTCAAGTCTCTCCACGGAAAGCATTGCAGTGATTCTGCATTTCTAATAGTACACTTTTGTCTGGATACAGCGTGTATCATAAATCAGAGAAACTGAACTTAGTGCCTGCCATGTAGTTCACAGGGTGGGGATAGTTTCATAGTTTCATAGTTTCTAGGGTCGGAAGGGACCTGAGCAGATCATCTAGTCCGACCCCCTGCCATGGCAGGAAAGAGTACTGGGGTCAAACGACCCCAGCAAGGTGTTCATCTAACCTCCTCTTAAACAGCCCCAGGGTAGGGGCCTGCACCACTTCTTTTGGAAGCTGGTTCCAGACCCTAGCCGTCCTGACCATGAAGTAGCGCCTCCTGATATCTAACCTAAACCTACCCCCTGCCAGCTTGTGACCGTTATTCCTGGTCACTCCTGGCGGTGCTTGGGGGAACAGTGACTCCCCCAGTGCCTGCTGGTCCCCCCGACTAGTTTGTAACAGGCCACTAGATCCCCCTCAGCTTTCTCTTGTGGAGGATGAACAGGTTCAGGTCCCGTAGCCTCTCCTCGTAGGGCCTGCCCTGCTGTCCCCTGATCACGCAAGTGGCCCTCCTCTGGACCCTCTCCATGCTGTCAACATCCCTCTTGAAGTGCTGCGCCCAGAACTGGATGCAGTACTCCACCTGTGGCATGACCAGGGCCACATAGAGGGGGAGGATCACCTCTTTGGACCTGCTCGAGATGCATCTGTGGATGCATGCCACAGCGCGGTTGGCCTTCCTAACTGCCTCCCCACACTGCCGGCCCATGTTCATCTTGGCGTCAAAGATGACCCCCAGATCCTTTTCCGCCTCCACGCTGACAAGAGGGGAGTTCCCCAACCTGTAGGTATGGTGCCGGTTGTTCCTCCCCAGGTGCATCACCTTGCACTTGTCTGTGTTGAAACCCATCCTATTCTCGTCCGCCCACCCTTGTAACCTGTCTAGGTCTGACTGTAGCCTGTTGCTTCCTTCCAGTGTGCCCACGTCCCCCCACATCTTAGTGTCATCAGCAAATTTGAACAGGGTGCTTTTTACCCCCCATCCAAATCACTGATGAAGATGTTGAACAGTGCGGGCCCGAGGACCGGGCCCTGGGGGACCCCACTGCCCACGTCCTTCCCAGTTGAGAAGGACCCATCCACTACCACCCTCTGGGTGCAGCCCACCAGTCAGTTGGCAACCCATTTGACTGTATGGGTGTCTACACCACAGCCCCCCAGTTTCTTAATGAGAACAGGGTGAGAGACAGTGTCAAAGGCCTTCCGGAAGTCCAGGAAGATTATATCCACTGCTACCCCTGCATCTAATGATCTGGTGATCTGATCGTAAAAGGACACCAGGTTGGTCTGACAGGACCTGCCACTGATGAACCCATGTTGGTTGCCCCTAAGCATGCAGTCCCCTGCTGGCCCCTCCTGGATGTGTGCCAGCATAATTTTCTTAAACAGCTTGCCTAGGATCGAGGTAAGACTAACTGGCCTATAGTTTCCTGGGTCTTCCTTCCTGCCTTTTTTGAAGATGGGAACCACGTTGGCCCTCTTCCAGTCCTCCAGTACCTCACCAGAGCACCACGAGTGCTCGTAAAGCCGTGCCAGGGGACTTGCAATCACCTCGGCCAGTTCCTTTAGAGCTCTAGGGTGGAGATCATCCGGACTAAATCCTCGCTAACCCGTGGCCCAGGTGTGCCTCCCCCGGGGCCCGAGGGGGGCCCAGCAGAGAGATGGCTGCCTTGATGTACTGCCTTGCTCCTAACTATAGCTCTTAGCTAAGCTAAGATGAGAAACCTGGTACTTAAGGAGTATAAGGGCTGCTAAAACTGTAGAAAGCACTGTTAGTTGGGGCCAATCAGGCTGCTTAGACATGTAGTTAGCAGCTGCGAACTGAGAAGAGACACCCTCCCAGGTGAGGGGACCAGCTTCTCTGTCTTCTCCTTAACCCAGTTTTACAGGTCTCCAATGGTGATAGTATTACCACATGCCCCAAGAGACTTGGGACACCTCCAATAGGTCTTTCGCTGGGCCACTTTGCTTAAGTTCAAGGTCAGACAGAGGGGAGGTGCAAAGGGGGTGTGGCATGCTCAGTAAGCTCTGAGCTCACCAGCTCCTCAGTGTGCCTGCCAGTGAAATCCAGGAGTGAATGCCATTGGCACTCATGCCCCACCCCTTTGGCCACCACCAAATTCAGCGGTAGTGAAAAAGTGGGGGCAAGCATTGGTGGCATTCATTCCCTGGGATCTGGATCTGGATCTGCATCAGTGGCAGTGCAGGATCTGGCAGCAGTCATGCCAATCAGGTGATAAGCTCCAAGAGGCTCAGTGAGCATGCACCACACAGCCAAAAAGGGATGCAGCAGGGACCCTAGCAAACAGGACAGATATAAGTTGTGCCACCTCCCACACTAGCTGAAGGTACTGAGATATTATGGTGATAAATATCATAGAACAGACTTGTCCAACATGTGGGCCGCCAAGCCATTTTCTGTGGCCCCGCACTCCAGGCTCGCAGCACTGAGGCCACCGGGTCTGCGTGCGGGCAGTCGGGCACCACGGTGAGTGGGGCCGTGTGGGCGGGCGAGCGAGGGGCTGTGGTACAATGACCGCCTCGCTCCAGCCCCCCTCGGGCAGCGCCGGTTCGTGGGGCTGCGCTGCTCAGGGGCGGCCTGGGGGGAGGGGGGATTGTTGCTCCCTGCGGCTGGGCTGGGCACTACTCTCCTGCCACGGTGGCTGCCTGCGCCCTCCCACGGGCCATTTGCCTTTGCTGCAGGGACGGATGGAGGGGTGGAGCGGATCATGTTCCCCTGAGGCCTTCCCCTGCAAGGAGCCGACCTGGGCAGACCAGGCCGGAGACCCTGCCAGGCTGGGAACCAGGTTCGTTCCCACAGTTCTGCCGTCCCCCGTCTCACACGTTGGCTTGGCCCCAGCCACATCTGCCTGAGCACTGCCAAGACTTTGGGCAGCAGTGCTGGTGGTGTGGGCAAGGCCTGGGGAAGCAGTGGCATAGGCGGCCCCTTGGCCTGCGTGAGAGCACCGGCTACATCGGTTTGGTCACATATTTTAACATGGCTGTCAAATATCTTCTGGGGCTGCCTTCAAATGGTGGTCGTAATAGGCAGAAGGGGGGCCCCAGCTGTTGTGATGGCTGGTCCAGGACATGATTTGCTGTAGTTTGTCACTAGCTGAGTACAGGTTGGGGTTTATGCCAGCTTTGCCTTATTTCAGGCTTGTCCAACATACGGCCCACGGGGTGATAAAATATGAATATGGCTCGCCGGCCCACTGAATGATAAAAAGTTCATGATCTAGCCCCACATTCAAAAAGGTTGGACACCCCTGTCATAGAAGATATCACCCCGCATTGTGGGGTCACAGACGCAGTTTACCTGTTGTCCATGTTGCTGTTGCTCCAGCTCCCGCTGGAGGACTCGCTACTGCTGTTGGTATCCTGAGTCCCATCTGTCTCTTCCTCTTCCTCACTGTCACAGCCCCCTTCCCTGCTGGCGGGAGTTGGAAGATCCTATGCCAAGTGTCTCTGTGCCAAGTGAATTTGGCTACATCCTCTCCATCCTCTACTACTGATTTCTGGTAGTGGGTCTGGAGTTCGCTCAGAGCCATTTTCACACAGTCTACCACCTCTACACCTGTATGCCTGTACATCCTGGTTCCTGGCTTTCCACAGGGTGCTCCTGTCGCAGGATGCAAAACTAGTCAAAATGGGCCGACGAGTTCCCCTGGTGTTTGGCGAGGTGTCCATACAGCGCCACTTCTCTGGTCAGCAGGCTGACAGCAGTAACCTCTTCGCAGAGCTGCTTCACCCTGTTCCATACCTCCTTGGCGAGGTGCAAAGCCAGAGGATGTGGTCAATGTCTCGGTGGCTCTGTAGCAGTTGGGCCATGAGCAGCTGGGTCTCCCTGGCTGTCCCTCTCTATGCCTGTGATCCCAGCCCTGGGATCCACACAAACTTCTACAAGGTACATTAACGCTATCCCAGCAGCCTGGACCAGACAGATCACGCAGCTCTTCCAGCACCCCCTGCTGAAGATCTCCAGCTCCCCCTTCCTTGCAGTTCCACCTGGAGGAGCATTCACATGTGCTAGTCCTGGCAAGGTCCATGGGAGTACTCATTTTGGGGTCATTAATGCAACCTCTGTGCACTGGAATAGCAGGAAGGCAGCAAAGGAGAGCTGAAGAGCATCTGCAGGACTGTATGTGGGTAGAGTCCCAGACTGGGGCTGTGAGGTGGGAGTGCGGTGCACCGCTACATCTAGGGGAGGAGGAGTCCAAGAATGAGAGGGCAGGGGACTGGGGGTGAGAGTGCAGGACACCATCAGTACTGCGTGTGGGGAGCCCAGCACCAGGACAGCAGGGTGGGCTGTGGGATTGGGATTGACTATAATCAGCAGAGCTGTGTGGGGACACACAGGGCAGGGAGGGAGGGTGGCAAATCTGGACTGATGTGTATTGGCAGAGCTGTGTGAGAGAAAAAAGTCCTTTGTTTAAAGCAATATGCATTTGCCTGAAGAATTTGCAACTGATTTTGACACATGCTCCAGGTTGCTGAAGCTGTTATCTGAGCTGTGACTGCTGGGCGTAATGGGAATGAAGGCTTTCTCTGGCATGTCTCAGACCGCAGGAATAGGGCACTGTACTTAAAGTCTCCTTGTTAGCAAGGAACAAAGGGGAGCACAAGTCACACCCATAATTTTCTTCCAACTTTGGAATAAATTGACTTTCACAAAATCCTTCAGTTTCCTCCCAGCTTAGATTGCAGGCAGGTAGTCTGTAAAACGTGGAATGGGAGGACAGAAAGAAACTGCTCTGTATGTAGATCAGATAGGCAGCAGACAAACCAACAGACAGCTAGGTAGATAGATAACATGAGGACGGGGGAGCTGGGAGCCTGGTGGGTCAGGGGTTTAGTGATGGGCAGGGAGGAGAGCGGTATTTCCCACATGTCAAATATTCAGTGCCTGCTACTCCACAGATCACATCAAGTTCACTCTGCTGCTCCCCTGGGGAGGGGAAACAGAGCTGCCCTGGCTCAAGGCACATTGGCCCAGCCCAATTAAGAGATCAGTTTATTCTTCTCAAAGCTCTGGTTTGAGTTCCATCAGGTGCAGGTGCTTGGTCCTGGGCCCGTGGATAAACCCTGTCCCTGCAGGGGTCTGGTGAAAAGTGAGTGGTAAGGGAACGTGAGAGTCATCGTAGGCAGAGCCAATGACAAGAGAAATCACAAGAGCAGCTGCCTGCTTTACAAGCAAACACAGCCACTACCTTTGCATCTGGACAATCGACAATGCTCTTTCAGCTAGAGTTGCTTGTTGAGCACGGCAAAGAACAGAGTCTGGAGGCAACCCTGACCATCCTAAAAGCACTGAGTCTTCAAGCCCAGATGTGGAAATCAAGGAACTGTTGATCAAGCAACATTACTATGAAAGTCCTGTCTCAAGACAGGATCAGGGTCCAATTGTGCTGGGTGCAACACAGACCAGTTATTTGGCTTCATGGGATGTCCAACACAAGCAGAGTGGTGTCACCTAGGTTACTCACCACATAAAGCCCAGCTCAGACCCATCCCCTGGACCTGTACCCACAGAAGGGCCAGCAGCCAGGGGTGCCCTTGAAGCAGAGGTGGAAGAAACAGGCTAGCCACGAGGCAACAAGGCAGCCGTGTTCTTCCCCAGCCTGCAGCTTCCCAGGGTTGCTATACATAGCAAATCACAGTGACTGCATCTGGAGAGAACAGGGCCCAGACAGCCTGGGATGTGCATTGCTTTTGCCCTTGACTGCAGCGCTAACCTATGCTCAGAAAAAGATCTTTATGACCAGCACTGTTTTGTGAGATGGCTTTTTGCACACATCTAGGGCTTTGTCTAGTCAAAGGAAAGGAGGGCCCCTCTTTTGGACCCTTGAGGGAAGTCATGAAGCCTCTGAGGCAGTAGAGCCCCCTATACACTTCTTCCTTTACCCGCATAGCACAATGTCCCCTCACCCATCCTGGCACAGAAGGAGATTCCTGCAGCAGGGACTGCATGGCAAACAGCAATCCCCCGGCCAGCTGGAAACTGCCTCTGCCCTTTGCTTCTGGTCAGGACCCCCCGCAAAGCTGCCCCAGTCTCCTGGCTCCTCAGTGCTGCCTGAGTGAGTCTCACTGAACCAACAGCTCTGCTGCTTTCTGTCGCCTTCCTCCAGGCAAGGTGACTGCTCTGAGGCCTGCCACTTGTTTGTGTTTGACTCAAGGGTTAGACTTTTATTTCTGTTGGGGTTTTTGGCTGCAGCTTCCAGCTGCTCCCAGTTCTCACCTGTTAATACAAAGCCAACATTCCTTTGCTTGTGTTCGGATACCTCTGAACCAGTTCTCCACACACCCCATCCTCATGATCACGCTCCCCTCCGCCCCCATGCTGATGATCAGAGCCTCCTGCATTGTATGGAAGCTGAGTTCAGTGGGGCAGCAGGCCAGAACTTGATAAAAAAACTGGTGATTAAAATTCAGGCCCTGAGACAGGGACAGATTGTGCTGCAGGTTTAGTCAGGCAGTATCACAAAAGAGCCTGTTTCTATCCCCTGGCACACGGATTGGGGAATAGCAGTGAGCAATGCAGTAATGGCCTCAAGTCCCAGTCCTGCCAGCCATGTGCATCATGACCACATCATATTCTGTGCCTCAGTTTCCCCATCTGTTAAAGGAGTCATAACACACATGGTAGAGGACCATCAAGAGTTAAAAACCTGGGCCAACTGGAGCTCTGTAACTACCCAGCATAGAATATTTGCAATTCACTGATGTTCTTGGGCAAAAGGCACCGGAGAAGAATAAAGCAGCATCATGTGAGTTAAAAGTCTCAGGTGGAAGAGCAGTTACATACAGTTCTAGCTCAAAACCACAGCTGGCCCAGCCTCTGCCATTACTGCCACCCAGGGTACAGACCCTGATGTTACACCTCATATATGAGACTCCATACAATGATAAAAAGGAGTCATCAGGGCTCTGCTTGAGCTGGATTTTAGCACTGGGCCATGGCACAATTGAAAGTGTGCTGCACCATTGGGCCTAATTTACACTGCTTTTGCCAAAGGGGTATTTCAATAGATTCCATCAGGCAATGTTCATGGGAGCAAAGGTGACAGTATGAGTGCCACAAATGCACCAGGAATGCAAGGTACTTGCTCAGTTGGCTGAAGCCCATTCCAATGTCTTTACTGCCTAGTTACTCATGGTAGGTACAGGCAAGATTGGGCGGGGGTGTCTACAAGCACTGCAGCCCCCACTCCTGATTCCAGCACATACACACCTTTGCTTTTGGGCACAGAATCAATTTTCCTAGGATCCAAGTAAGATAAACATCCAAATGTCTCTTAAAGGTGTCCAGAGTAGATGCTTGCACCACCTCTGGAGGCATTCTGTTCCAGGCCTTTGGGGCTCACACATTAAATACGTTCTTCCTTATGTCCAGCCTGAAATGGTCTTGGAGGACTTTGTGACTTTGCCCTTGTCATCCCTTGGGGCGCTCTGGTGAACAGGCGGTCCCCCCGATCCTGATGTATACCCTTTATATACTTACAGACAGCCACCAGTTCCCCCCTGAACCTGAGCTTTTCCAGGCTGAAGAGTCCCCTGGCTCTCAGTCTCTCATCATAAGGCCTGTTCTCTTGGCTTCTGATCATGCGCATGGCTCTCCTCTGGACTCCCTCAAGCTTCTCCACATCCTTTTTAAATTGTGGAGCCCAGAATTGTATGCAGTACTCCAGCTGCAGCCTCACCAAAGCCAAGTACAGTGGGAGAATGACATCCTGGGATTTGGTTGAGAAGTATCTATGGATGCAAGCCAGAGTTTTGCTCGCTTTATCAGCTGTGACATTGCATTGGTGGCTCATATTCATCTTATGGTTAGTCATGACCCCCAAGTCCCTTTCGGGCATGGTGCTAGCAAGCATATAAGTGTGTGTGGGTTTTTTTCCCCCCAAGGTGGTGTATCTTGCATTTTTTTGATGTTGAACACCATCAGGTTTTCATCCGCCCATTTTCTGAGCCTGTCTAGGTCAGCCTGGATCACCATCCTGTCCTCAGGTGTGGACGCTTTACCCTAAAGTTTGGTGTCATCAGTGAACTTGGCCAGTCCACTTCTAGTACCAATGTCTACATCAATAAAAATGTTAAAGTGTATAGGCCCACGGACAGAGCCTTGTGGGACATCACTGGTCACAGCGCACCACAATGATTTACTTCCATCTACTACCACTCTCTGGGTCCGACCTCGGAGCCAATTCCCCAGCCATCGGACTGTGATATAGCCAAGGCCGCAGTTGGCGAATTTTTCCATGAGATAATCATGGGATACCATATCAAAGCCTTTTTTAAAATCAAGATATATGACATCAATCTATTCTCCCTTGTCCAGGTGATATGTCACCTGGTCATAGAAGGAGATGAGATTGGTCAGGCAAGATCTACCCTCAACAAACCCGTGCTGGTTATCTCTCAGGATATTGCCATCAGCCAGTTTGTCAAGAATGGTCTCTTTGATAATTTTTTCCAAGATCTTCCCTGCGATAGAGGTCAGGCTGACAGGCCTGTAGTTCCCTGGATCTACTTTCCTCTCTTTCTTGAAGATAGGTACCACATTGGCCTTCTTCCAATCTTTGAGCACTTCACCTGAGTGCCACGAGTTTTCGAAGATCTGTGCCAGTGGCTAAGCTATGATGCCTACCAGCTCCTTAAGTACCCTGGGGTGTAAACTGTCCAGACCAGCTGACTTGAAGGTGTCCAGTCTCTCAAGGTGCTCCTTCACGTGGCCTACATTGATGAAAGGCAACAATTCTCCCCCACTCTGGCTGTCCTGTACCGTATTGAGCAGGGCAGTCCCTTGGGGCTGGTGAAAAATGGATGCAAAATACTCATTAAGCAGGTTGGCTTTTTCCTGGGCAGTTGTCCCATATGGTTTAGCAGGGGTCCAGTGTTACCTTTGCTTTTCCTCTGGCTCCCCACATATCTAAAAAAGGACTTTTTATTGTCTTTGATACGTGTAGCCAGTTGGAGTTAAGTTGCAGCCTTGGCTTTCCTGGCTCGCTCCCTATAGGTCTGGACCAGTGCAGAATACTCCTCCTTTGGGGTGGATCCAGTCTTCCATCCTTTATAGGTCTTTCTTTTTAGATGCAGGAGGTCTACAAGTTCCCTGCAGAGCCAAGGGGGCTGCTGCACCCTTTTGCTGCCTTTCCTCCGAGATGGGATAGACATTGCTTGTGCTTTCAGGATTGCTCTCTTGAGGAGCAACCACTCATCCTGAACTCCCCTCCCTTTCAGGTCGTGGTCCCTTAGGGCCTCACCAACAAGCCTCCTGAGCTTGTCAAAGTCGGCTTTCCTGAAATCAAGGACTTCTGCATTGCTGACTGACTTGCCAGCTTTACGGTGGATAGTGAAGGTGATCAGCTCATGGTCACTGTCTCCCAGCTTCCCTTTGATCATTAGGTCGCTGATTAGATCATCCCCCGTTGATAGTATCAGGTCAAGCAGTGCTTTGCCTCTCATCAGTCCACAGACTTCTTAAGCCAGATAGAGCTCATCCACACACACGAGGAAGCTTTGCGATCATTCAGATTTGGCCGAGTCCTCTTCCCACGAGATGCTTGGATAGTTGAAGTCTCCCATGACAACCATGCACTGGGAACATGCAGCCTCAGCCAGTTCCTTGGCGAATTCCTGGTTGAGCTCTTGATCCTGGTTAGAAGGTCTGTAGTAGACTCCTATCATTGTGTCCCTTGTGTCATGTTCACCATGGATTTTAACTCAAAGGGTCTCCAGTCGTCCACCGGGGATGCCAATGTCGGCTTGCAGGGACGTGTAGCTTTCCTTGACATAGAGAGCTATATCCCCGCCCCTTTTGTCTACACGATCCCTCCTGTACAAGGTATAGCCATCTATACCTGTTGCCTTTATTTACTGCTAATAATCTAGTTGGGGGGACAAGACTAGGTAGGCCTTGCACCTGGGTCCTGCCACCAGCTTCCTCTGGGTCCTACTGCCCCTGGCTCCTGTCATCTTTAACAGGCATCTAGGTGCAAATAAATATTAATTTTCTAAATTTTTTAGGGGCCCTGCGGGCCAGATAGAATGGTTATATTTTGCTCACCCCTGTGCCAGTCCCTTTGCAAAGGAGGGTGGGCCAGGATGTGAATTCCTCCATTGGACACTGCAATATCACATAATGTTCATGACTGCTGCATAGGCTCCTGACAGGCACTGGTGGCACTCCAGCAGCAGAAAGGGGATTTGTGTAGAATTCAGAGTAGATCCTCCCAGATTGGTTGCAGTGTTTGCTAAGACTAGGAGCATGCTGCGACCCCTGAGGAGTGATGCTCCCTGCTGCCCTCCTTTGGTGTCCATCCTTTTGGAAATTAAATATTCAATGCCACTCTCTAGCAAACCCCAGTGTTACCCACTCAAGAACAATAGCTTTGGTGACATCTTGTGGCTGATCTTTATATGAAGATAACAGTACTACTACTACTACCGAAGAAAAGAGTTACTCCTTTAGATCTAAGAAGGGAAGATAAATCATTTAGCACTGATGGTCCCAGACTTACATCCCAATGATAAGCCAACTGGAAGGTCATTACAGCATTCACTGGTTCCTCTACAGAGGCCATCCAATCTTGTGAACAGCTGAGGCAGGACACATGCTATGCAGACACTCATGAAGTCCTCAGACACTGGAGGCAGTGCTAGTCCACCCCCAGCACAAAGGCAGGTGGCAGAAGCTATAGGAAGGAGCAGAAGCCCAGAATTCCTAGACACACCAGCAGCGAGGAAGGGAAAGGGCAGGGGACATGAGAACAATATGAAATGTGCATTGTTTTTCTGTATTATGAAGTTATTCATTTTTGCTTTGATCTTCAATTGAATACTATAACCCTAGGCCCTAGCAGGAGGGCTAGGGTGGTGTGGGCACTGAGGCAAATGGCTGAAAGTCCAGAGGTTGCAAGCTTGAGGCCACAGCAGAAGCATTCATGGCGCGGTCCTGTCAGATTCCAACAATTCTGTGAATTCTGCTAAATACCTTGTCACAAGGACATGAGAAGGGAAAGGAAGGGCAAAGCATATTAGTAATGGCTTAGGATTTTTTTAAACTGGAGAAGGCACGTTGTGTTATATGGAATTGTGTACCACACCATCTGCACCCCTCCTTTTCAGAATCTTAGATCCATCCATGAAAAGAAGCAATGGGAGAGAATCACGATACTTTGGGCTGTATGCAGCCTGCAGCATTTTTCAGCTGTGGCTCACTCTACAGCAGCCACCCTCTCAACTCTCATCTCACAGAAAAATTTCAGGACAGATCCTGCTCTGAGTAAGGGCAGGGTGACCCTGCCAGTATGAAGGACCAGTCTGAGGCCAAGGAGAACACAGCAGAAATAGGCTGAACTTGAGCTGGCATCTAGAGTTGAACTTCATGGAGAATTAAGCTCCTCAGTTCTGGCCTTGAGCCAGTCACTAATCAGAGGCAGCGTGAGAGCCAGAACTGACTGGAGAACAGTGGTTGTGTTTGCTTCTGTTCTGAGGTCTTCTAGGAACAGGGAAAGTACCGCATAGAAACCAAACTGCAGCCCCTGGCAACTGAACACACTGTATAAGGGGTGGAAAGCTAGTGAGACAATGGCCTCCAGTGATAAATCAATTGTGCATTCTGGTCAGAGGAGAGGGACCCTCAAGACCTCTCTAAAACCCTGTGGCCACAAGGGCCTCATGCTATGTAGCTGCCTTCCCACAGGGAAGAGTGGAATCAAGACTCGGGTTCAGTAGGGTGGCAGGGGTATGTATGGTAGGTCCGGATGGAGGTATGCTGCAAGGAGTGAACTTGCACCAGGGTGGGTAGGGCCATACCTGGATCTAACTTGCACTGCCATTGCCTGCTCAGGGGAGGTTCTGTGGGGCTGGAATGACAAAGAAGCTGCAGAGCAAGGCCAAAAGGATACTCACAGAAGCCAGCAAAGTCTGCTGGTGCCACAGCTGCCTTTCTCCAGACAATAATCCTTCACACAGCACTGGCCTCGACGGAGACAGCAGTTGTGTAGATCCAGGCCTGCCAGGCCACACATGCTGTACCAGCACTGTTAAACCTTTGTGCTTGGGGAGCACCTAGAGGAGGGCTCCCTAAACTTTAAATTGGTGGCACACTTAACTCTTACAAAAAAGGCAGGAAGCAGGAAGGGGTGCATGCATGCATAAGACCTATGCAGGTATATCCAACTTTTTGGCCCCATTGGGCACATCCAGACAAGTGCGCACATGCCTCTTGCAGCATCTCAAAGCCCTTTGAGATGCTGCAAGAGGCAAATGCGAGAATGAAAAAAATGTTGGCGTCTCTATGGTTGGCCCTTGCTCCAGTGCTGAAGCACGCTGCCTGCCTATGCCGGGCAGGTAGCATGCCAGCCCCAGGAAGCTGGACCCAGGCTTCTGGGGTTGGGGAGAGCTGGAGTGGGGAAGGGACCATGGGGTGGGGACCCCTGCTTGCCCCGCCCACTCCCCCATCCGCCCAATGGCTGCCATGCCCGGCCCCATCCCTCCTTTCCCTTCAAGCCCCCTCGATCACTGCCCTGTTCAGTCTCATCCCCGACCTGCTCCCCCAGCCCCCACAATCACTGCCCTGCCTGGCTGCAACATCCCACCAATTAAAAAAAGCAAAAAAAAAAAGCACACGCTAACCAGCAGTAGCAACTGCCGTCGGGGTCGCTGGGGCCTTGTGGCAGAGCCCCCTGGCAGCACGGCACCCAGGTGACAGTCACAGCAGCCCCAGCTGGAGATGCATGATGCCCTGCCAACCCCAGCCACACCTGCCCAATGGAGCAGGGTCAGTGGCAATACAGGTGCCAGGCAGCCAGGGCCAGGCCCTGCTGCCCACCACTGCAGAGGGGGGCTCTGTCACGAGGCCCCACAGCCCCAATAGCCCTTGCTAGTGAGTATGAGTCTTTTTTTCTTTTTTTTTAAGTGCCAGGAGGCTGGGACCAGGTAGGGCAGCCATCAAGGGGGTTGCAGGAATCAGCAGGGGATGGGCCCAGTTGGGGCAGCAATGTGGGGGTTGGGGGAGCAAGCAGGGGTGGGGCACATGGGTCCTGCAGGTGGGTGGCGGTAGTCCCTGCAGGGGGTATGTGGCCCCTGTTGCAGGAGCTGCAACTCCTATTGGAGGGCTGTGACCTCTGTGGGGGTACAGTAGCCCCTGTGACAGGGCTATAACCCCTGTTGAAGGGCTGTGGACCCTATGGGGGAATGGAACTCCTGATGGAGGGCTGTATCCCCTGTGGGGGGGGCTGGAACCCCTGCTGGGGGTCTGTAGGTGCGTACATTCCCGGAGAATGGTGCATAAATCAAATTTGCATAAATCAAACCCACTTTAAAGTGTAACAAATAAGGATAGGTTCCCATGGCAGTGAGGGAGGGAGGGAGTGAGGCTGGGACTAGGGAAGGGGTGGGGGGAGGGGTGCCACTCCCAGGGCTGCACAAGGTAGCAAAGCAGTGGGAACGAGCAACACTCACTCCAGCCCTGGCTGCAGCAGCCCCGGGAGCGGCCAGCGTCTGTCCCCATTCACCTCTGCTCCTAAGCTGCACTGTGCCCTGGTGCAGACAGCTGGTGTTGGCTGCTTCTGAGGCCACTGCAGCTGGGGCTGGGTGAGTGCCACACCCCGTGCCACCTGGAGCTCTGCTTGTCCACACTCACCCCAGCCCATGCTGGAGTGGCCCTGGGAGCAGCCAACACCATCTGCCTGCACTAGGGTATGGCGCAGCCCAGAAGCAGAGGTGAGTGGGGACAGGCAGAGCACGGTGCAGCCCAGTGGCTGCAGGAAGCTGGTGCCAGCCGCTTCCAGGGCCACTGCAGCTGGAGGTGTGGTGAGTGCTGTGCCCCATGCTGCCCAGGGCTCTGCTTGTCCACACTCACCCCAGCCCATGCTAGAGTATCACTGGGAGCAGCTGACGCCAGCTGCCTGCACTTCAGCACAGCCCAGGAGCTGGGGTTAGCCCAGGTGCGGGGTGACAGGCGGAGCAAAGTGCATCCCGGTGGCTGCAGGCAGCTGTCGCTGGCCGCTCCTGGGGCAGAGCAAATTTGCATATAAAGAACACACATAAATTGAGGGAAACTTGTATCAATAAAACATTGCCCAAATGATCACTGTCTCTGTCTCTCAATCTCTCTATATATACATATAGTGGTCTTTTGTTTTAATTGTGGAGAAACATGGATTTCAGGGTATTTTAGAGTGACTTTGGGATTTTTTGTATCACGGAATTTCAGTTTTCAAATAGGGAACACCAGAATTCCTGCTAGGGAGGCAAGTTGCAGGACCCAGGCAGAAGAGCCTGCTCAGAGCTGGCACCTTGGACCCAGCTGGAAGTGGCTGACCTCCTGGCCAATTGGGGCCAAGAGGTTGTGTTTTGACAGTTCAAAGCAGGCCACCACACAGGGAACATCTTGCAGGCAACAGCTGCCAAGATGTCTGGGCAGGGGGTACACATGGCAGTAGTGCCACACAAAGGCCAACTCTGCAGCCACAGCCCACTGGCAGCTGGCCCAGAGGGGCAGATGCCTCTACTGGCTGTGCAGTCCCCATCTAGGTCTGGCAGGTGTGCAGCAGGTCACCGCCCCCACTGCCAGACTGCTGCAGTGGGTAGAGGGTGCAGAGAACTCTCAGGGCTGCTTCAGCAGTCCAGCTGGCACAAGGGGTAGTGTCCCCAGGTACCAATTGGCTGGGCCCCAGAAGCTCCTGAAAGCGAGTAGGCCTGAGCTATTTGACAGGGCAGCTTTTTGTACTGATGGGGACAGCACAGGTACTGGCCCTGGGCTCTAGCTCCCCCTGGCTGCAGATCCAGGAGGAGCCAGGCAGGGTTATTTTGCCCTAATGGCACAATTTGCCTCGTGCCAAAGTGCATGTCTGGGCATGTGCACTGAGGCAAAAAGTCCCAGCTCAAATTTGCACCACTTCTGTTTGAGCTGCTGCAAGTGCACGTACTTGTATGTGTGAATGTGCCCATGGACCGGATGAGTGGTGTTGGAACCTGCAACCCAGTCAGGGCCCAATCTCTGTGCACAGAGCTTGAAAATTTGGCAGCAGTAACAATGCAAATTACCACTGCTCCCCCACTGTAACATATCGTGGGGGTCCCCATGGGCCAAATGATGCCATTCCACAGGCCAGATCTGATTCTGATCACGTATCATTTTTCAATGTGCATCACTGACCTAGAAGTTCATTAGCCTTATCCCTTAGTGAGCAGAGACACTGCAGGTTAGAGAACCTTCCTGGAGTGTAGCCAGGACCACTGCAGCCTGGACACACAAACCACACTCACCAGAGCTAAAGGAACAAGTCTATGAACTCAGCTCCTGAGCTGGATCCATTAACAGAGCTGGTCAGCAATTTTCTTGTTTGACAATGCTGGTGCTTTGGAAAAGCAAGTTTTCCATAAGGGTGCAATGATTTAAACAATGTTTTACTCTAATTTATTGTGTGTGTGGGGGGGGGGTAGCTCAGAATTGTTAAAGTGTTTCAACCTTTTAGTCTGAAGAGAAAAATCACACTTTTTCTCCCCTTAACAGTGACATTCTTTTTTTTTCTTTAAAGACAAAGACAAATGTACACACAATAATGAAGTAAGAAGCCGAATTAAGTGAATAGTTTGATTAATCTGAACTGATTTTTTTTCCAGAATTTCTATTTGCAAAAATATGTTGATTCCTTGGTTCACTTCACACACATGAGGCCCCAGAAAACTGAATCCCAGCATTTCTTGCAGGATAGGAACCTCCTCCTGCCAGGCTGTACACCTGCACCTCTATCCTGGCTCCAGACAAGGCAATCCTGGTTGTCAACAGCTAAAAAAAACAACTGTGGATTTCTCTCAGGACACAGCCTTTTACCTTGGGGGTCCTACAGATTTACAAGCCCATTGTCCTACTTGAAGTACCTTTGAACTAGGTGAGATTAACACCCCCGACCCCCTTTTTGATGCAATGATGCAAGTCAAGCCTAGGATCATCAGGCCTAGGATAAACCAACATCTGTTTTTATCCACCTTTGTTAGATTCAACCCCCACCCAAGGAAGCCCCACTTCTTAGTTTTCACTTTTATTTTTTGACTATAGGAAAAAATGTTAGAGGGAGTCTTCTGTTGCAAATAACTCATTCTGACCTGTTGTGTTCTTTCTGTTTGTGTCACTCTGGATTTCTATTCAAAGTCACTGAGTTTAGCTTGTGAATCATGTGTAGGTGTTTGTACACCTAACAGTGCTGGGGTTGAGTGGCACCCTGCAGCTCCCTAAAAAGGACAAAACCCCAAGGTAAAGCATCACCCTGGTTGAGAATCACTGCTGTGGATGATACAATGAGCTACTCTGCTCCCTTGGTTCACACAGACCTTTAAGAAATGTGAGCCCCTGTCCTCTGCTCACTAGCAGGAAACTAAGGCAAAGCAGGTCCAATACAGGGGGAACTATTAGAGTCAGCAAGTGGATAAGGGCAAATCCTACACATCCCCTCTTCTGATCACCACAGTCCCCTTTAACTTTGTTTTGTGGCTTTGTATCTCTACTGTCCTGATTAGGTGCTCTGGCAATCACTCTACTAAGAATTTTAGGCATTAAACACCAGGGGTTGTCAGTGCATCCCAAGCACAAAGGAAAAAATGGGTAGGGAAGGACTGCAGACCAACATGAATGAACAGACACACCTCAGACTAGCCATTAAGAGCAAGCAAAGCACGTATAAGCAACACAATAGAATTGATGCTGGGTTTTTGGTTGTATCCCCAAACAATAGAATTGATAAATGAGGAGGAATACCTTTCTGCAGTTAAAGAATTCAAGAACAAAGTGAAAATAACTAAGCTAGACCTTGTGAAAAATATTAAGCAAAGCAAACGATTTTTTTGGTTATATAAAAAAAAGAGAACCAGAAGGGAAGAAGTGGGGCTGCACTGGGCTGAAGATGAAAAGGAGCTCAAGGACAACCTGGCCTGGCCCAAGAACTGAACAGAGACCTTGCCTCAGTCTTTGATCAGGATGGAGATATAATTGAGGATATTGGTGGCTGTAACAGCATGTTCAGCTTCTGGAAGTGGCGCTTAAGAGGGGACATGATAACAGTCCCCAAATACATGAAGGGATGCCATAAAGAGGAAAGCACCTTTTCTTTCTTGCTGCAGAGGAGGATGTGATCAATAGCTTGAAGTTGCAGCAAATAAGTTTAGATTGTATATCCAGGAAAAAAAACTTATTCATCGTTAGAAGAGTGAGGCAGTGGAATAGACTGCCTAGGGAAGTTGTGGAGTCTCCATCACTGGAGATGTGCAAGAAGTGGTTGGACAGCCACTGGTCAGGGATGATCTAGGTGTAGCTATGCCTAGGTTCTGCTATGGGTATTTTCCATGCTTTTGGGCTTTGCTGGTTGCCCGCCGACACACACTCCCCACTTTCTGCTGTCATGGTGTTTTAAAATCTTCCTCAGAGGCATTAGGTACTGGCTACAGCCAAGGTTAGGGACAATGACTGATACAAAATGTCAAATGACAAGGAAATATAGGGCCTAGGTACCTGGAGGAGGACAAAAGTACAATGGCTCCTTTCCACTGCAAGAAGACTTGCTTTTTGTTAGCTCACTCACCCCAGCTGGGACTAGAACTCAGATCTCATACATAGCAGGCAGAAACATCCCCACGAAGCCACCAACGGCAGCACTATGCCAACCTACTAGGGGTCTTGATCTTCCTGGAGCCCCAGCTTCATGTCAAGCTGCCTAGCCCGATTGGAGGAGCTGGACACAGAGCTGGGAACATCTCAGGTCACTGCTCAGATCCTTGCTGGAGCTGGGGGGCCTCTCCTGCTAGCCGCAGTCTCTCATAGGGGATCCTGGAGCCCAGCAGGGAGCCTCTCCTGCCAGCTGCATCCCACACTGCTGAGGGTCCCACTGCTGCCTGCAGGTCCTGCTCTTTCAGGCTCTTCCGGGGCACTGCTCCTGCCCCTCTGGCTCAGCTCTGTGAAGCTCCTTCCTTGTTGTCCCTCGGTGGTCTCTCCTGAGTCAGTCCACACTGCCCCTTTTATCCCCCTCCAGGTGACCCAAGGGGCCAATCAGGGGACACGAAGGGCGAGTCTCTGGGGCCTGATTGGTGTGGGAAGGGAATCCCAAGTCCTCCAATCATCTTTTGCCCTTTCAAAACCCCTGGGCTAGGTCACTGCCAGCTAGCCTGTCACACTATATATCTAGTTAGATCTCAAGTAGCTTACTCATAACTGTCCAGAGGCAGGTGGAGATTTCCTCTGGAGGCAAGCAATTCATTGACCATGAGTTTCAAGAGATAGAGCAAGTTTCAGATGGTCCAGCTTCTCTGAGAGCTCTCATCATGGCTGCTGCCCCTCCTCCTGGGCAGTCCTTAATTTATATAGACCTTATAACCTCATTTACCTGATCCAAAGAAGGCCAGCAACTGTTGGCTGCCAGCCAACCAATTTGAAATGCATCACTGGTTGCTGGGTAGAGTGGCAGGGTCTCTAGCCCTGTCATGTTGGCATTCCTTAGAACAATAGGGAATTTAAGCCCCCACCCAGTTGTGTGAGGCCAGTCACATAGGCAAAGGGAGCAGGTTTCCGCCTCCCTCAGGAATGTATCCAGCTCAGGTTACAATTCAGGGTTACCTGAAGCCAATGGGGCCAGAGGTGTCTGCCCTCTGCAGTGACTATGGTAACCAAATTGTCAGATAGCAGAGTTTGGGGAGAGCCTGAGATGGTCTTCTGCCACAGGGGGAATAGTGACGCTGTTAATTGTCACCACTCCCCCTGCTGCCAAATTTCTGGACCCTTGAGGAGCATTATGGACTGGATTACATGACTCCATGGACTGAATCTTTTCTGCAGGCCAGGGTTTAAGCACCCTTGTTCCAAGTGATTCATACTGCCAGTATGAAAGAGGACTAGATGCTTGTACAGAAAGATTTAGATAACCTTCTGGAATGGTGGGTTAACGGCAAAATCATGTACTTAGCAATTAATAGCAATGATGTTATGATAAGATGGTGGCATACACTGTGGAGGCAGTTAATGAAGAGAAGGTCTTGAGTGTTGTCCCAGGGAGACAAAAGCGGAGGCACTGGAATGGCCTCCCCCGGTGGGACCCGAGGTAGGGTTGACCCATCCAGAAAAAGAGATGGAAAGCCCTGAAAAAAGGGCATACTTACCACCCCTAGGAAAAGTGGAGCTGTGCTGAGAAGGGTTGGCAGCGTGGTTCATCAGCCGCTTTTATTGCTGGCTGGGAGCAGTGCCAGCAGATGACATCAAAAAAACCCACCACCCAGCAGATTCAAAAGCCAGCGGTGGAGAAATGGCAGGGGAGGCAGCAACGACGCCTGAGGGTGAAGCTACTCCCCGGGCTGCAACTCAGCAGGGCTGACAGCTCTGGAAGGGGCAGGATGGAGACTAGCTGGAGGTGTCTCAACTACATTAAGAAGTTCTCACACCCAGCTTAGCGGGACAGCCAGGCCAAAGGACAGCGTTGAGGGATCTTGAGGACCACAGACACCAGACCCATGAGTGGGATGGGCAGAGGCCTGTACCCCGATTATCCTTTGCTTCTTCCTTTTGTTTTACTTTGTTTTGGAGGGCACACAGAGCCCGAACCAGGGAAGGACCCTCTAAGGGATCCCGTGTCATCAAGACAAACTAAGGCAGAATTGCAGGAGCCTCGGAGGGAGCTCAGATGCAGGGACAGAGATGAACCCATGCCTCATAGTCATCCGGGGTGGATGAGTCATCTGGAGCAGACAAGTCGTCCGGGGTGCACAAGGCAAGAAGGGAACAGATGAGGATATCAAAAGGGGACAGGCCAGTGACCATCATCCGGCAGTCCTGAGAGCTGGCGCATGGCTGCGGTGTAGGGGAGGTGAAGTCCCAAGTACGCCTGCAGAGGGCAACATCCAGTCCACAAGAATCTGTGAGAAGGGGCCCAACCATTGAAGAAAAGAAGATTAAGTCACAGCAGGAGAGTGTCAGGGTCTCCCTTGGAGTGGAACATGACCTAACACCCAGGTCCTGGGGAGATACCCCTCAACAGGAGCCGTGTACACTCAAAGGCTGCCAGAGAGCACCTGTATGAGACCAGGCAAGGGCAAAGTGGTGCGCTGGCCAGGAACCTGCAAGGGGACCCATGGAAAGCCAACAACCCCGCAATGCAGCCAGCAGCAATGACCCCTCCAGACATCCTGGGCCAGAATCTGCATGCCCTTACCCAAATAAGAGATGCACAGCAGCAAGTGATGGATTGACAACAAGATTGACGGCAGCATAGCTTAACTGCCTTTAAGATGCCCAGAATGACCCGAGATGATGACCCAGGGGTGTACATCGAAGCATTCAAACGTCACGCTCTTATGACAGAGCTAGAGAAGGAATATTGGGCCAGTCAGCTGGGGGCCCTCGTAGTTGGTAAAGCACAGGCGGCATACAGGGACTTGGCTCTTGATGAAGCCGGGAACTATGAATAGGTTAAGGCTGCTATTTTATACTGGCTTGAGATCAACCTGGAGTACTATAGGAAACAGTTTTGGCCTAAGAAGGTCCCTGGTGAGAAACAACCCCGGGTCCTGATGCAATTACTACGAGACCTCCTGAACAAATGGGTGAACCCAGCCAAGGATGTTCGAGACAGGCTGGCTGACCAAATACTCCTGGAGCAATTCCAGAATGACTTAGACAAATATACTCAGCGATGGGTCTGGCAGCACAGACCGACCAACTGCGAGGAGGCGTTAAGGCTGGCAGAGGCCTGTGTGGCATCCAAGACAATATTCAGTCGAAAGAAACTGGCACCAAACCATGGAAATACTCAACCCTGCAAGACTGAAAAGAAGCAGATCCCTATTAAGAGTGGACCAAGAGAAGTGGTCTGCTTCCAGTGTGGGAAGATGGGAAACTTTTTGCGGGAGTGGCTGAGCAGCCCCGCAGAACATTGGAGACCCGATAGTTCTCCAGAAGGACATGCGGAGAGACAGAGAGAAACAGACAGTGGTGAACCAATGGACTGTAGTTATGCCTCTGGGGGAGACAGTGCTGTGTGGAGCCGCCCTGTCATGAGAGCATGGATAGGGAACCACCCCATTCAGGCCACTTCGAACTCAGGGTGTGCCCAGTCATTAGTCCAGGCTGACCTCATCTCAACCCAGTGGGGCAACTAGGCAACACCAGTGAGGATGACTTGCTTCCACGGTGAGAAGGGAAGGGTTGAAAGCCAGTGGGTTTGCCTTCAAGTTATGGAGCACCAAGGCGAGCTGTTAGTGGGAGTCACCCTGCATCTGGCATGTGAGATGCTATTAGGGTGTGTGTCACAGGGCACTTAGGTGCCTGCTCCTAGAAGAGCAGAAACTGCGTGGGGACAGCCCAAAGAGCCAGACAGGAGCCCAGGTGCAGGTTACCATGGCAGCTAGCTAATGAGGAAATTAGCCTGCACCTGCACCTGGTCAGCTGGCCGGAAGGGGCAGGGCCCTGGGCCCATATAAACCCCAGGACAGGGACTAGGAGGCAGTTCTTTGCCAGCGGCCAAGAGGGAAGGAGCCCTCTTAGATTAGGTGAAGGGAAGAGGCCTAAGTTCTGCTCCTAGTAATGTAAAGGGGCAGAGCACACCTTATGCAGCTTGTGTTATGTTCTAGCCCAGGGGCTTATGTTTGGTTGTTGTTTTATAACACTGGTGGTTTCGGTGAGGCTATCTGGGGAAGGAGGAGGCCTCATTGGGGGCCCACTACAGTGTGGGGACCCTGGCACCAGAGGGTGCAGTATGTGGGGTGAACAGACCCTGGCACCAGTGAGGGCACAGCATTTGGGGTGCACAGACCCCAGCGCCAGTGAGGGTGCGACACTAGGGGCACAGAGACAGAGGCAAGAGACAAGGGCTGCGGAGAGACAACAGCAATACCATCTGCGAGGCTTGGGGTGTGGTAAAGGGACAGTTTGGAGCCACGCATATAACCCATGAGGCTGGGGACCCATGGGGTCCAGGGAAGTCCATCAGGACCATGTCCAACCAGGCGTGAAGGTAGCCTCGCTACATTACATTTACATCAAGACGTGGTGGGTGAGAAAAGAGGGTGCCCTTCAGGCCAAATTGGCACAGTCGAGGGGCCTTAGGAGATCATGGCCATCCTTAGGGACCCCATCCTCACAGTGTGATTGGACACCAATCTATGGGGGATTATAACACTGGTGAATTTTTTTATCCAGGTGCGAGGTCGAAGACAGGCCGCCAGACACAGCAAACTGGACAACGGGGGGACAAGGGACACAAGATAGGAAGGTAGGAAGCCAAGCCAAAGACTCGGAATGCCCCGAGGCATCTTGAGCGGGGAGGTGTGTCCCAGGGAGACAAAAGCGGAGGCACTGGAATGGCCTCCTGCAGCGGGACCTGAGGCAGGGTCAACCCACCCAGAAAAAGAGATAGAAAGCTCTGAAAAGAGGGCATACTTAACACCCTCAGGAAAAGCAGAGCCCCACCGAGAAGTCAAATGAATAAGGCTGCCTATGGACAAATTCTGATTGGAAATGAGAATATTTCTAACCATCAGAGGAGTGAAATTTTGAAATGGTCCTCCAGTCTGACTAGTAGTAGAACCTGAGTCACTCTAAGACCGAACTCAATGAGTTTATGGTAGGCATGGTATGGTAGGACGAGGAGTTCACAGTTCAACAGCTGGTGTGCGATAGGTGGAATCCCCAGGCTGGGATACAGAAGTAGCTCTTTTGTAGTGTGGAAGGTGTCTGATAATCCCAAGCTTAAGGCTTTTCCTTGTTGCCAGAAGAGGCCAAGAAAGGATATTTTCTTCCTCATGAGTGCTAGTGGCACCTGACTGCTGTTTTCCTTTTTTTTTTTTTGCTTTCCTCTGAGATATTGGGATGCTGGACCACAGCTAAGCCTGTGGGATTTTGATAGTGTGTGCTAATGTTCCTGCCGGTACTTAGAAAGCTCTCAGGTTCCTGGCTGGCATGTCTTGCTCCTCTGCTCAGGGTCATACCGGTCACCAAATACAGGATCAGGAAGGAATTTTTCTCTGGGTCAGGTTAGAAATAACTGTGTAGGGCTTTGTCTTCCTCTATAGCATGAGGCATGATCCTCTTCCCAGGAACTTCTGAACATATATTAATCAACTAATTGGCAATGCCCTCATCTCCTTTGCATCTTCCTATGGCATGTTTCAGGCTGTTCTTGGTCTTGGTTTTGTTCCTTGTACTTGAATGGGAGGGTTTGAAGTGGCAATTTTAGAGATTTCTTGAGTAAGTGATTGCCTGTTAATGCAGGGTACTGGACTTCATAGCCCAAGACACCCTTCCAATCTTATATATGCGTATGTGACAGGACTGGATTTGGAAGGGCAGGGGGTTGTGAGTAGTGAGGGGCATTAGCTGAGTTGTGTGCAGGGCATTCAGGGCTGGGAATTCACAGCCAGAGAAATGGCTATAAGTCATATAACCCTTCAGGGGTAGGACTGGAGGGGAGCTGGGGCAAGAGAGATGAAGACAGAGAAGTTAATGCAACTTGTTTCAAAACTAAAAGATGAGAATCTAAACATGCTGCATCTTTTCCCCAGGGCCTGGACACAGTGCTAAACCCATTCTGCCCTCCATTTCTGCAGGCCACAGTGATCATTTCCCAGGTGGGCTATTTGCTGCAGAAGCCTTGAGCACTGGGAGTTGGGTAGTGGCCACAGCTTGGCCCATTTGATAATAGTGGCAGTAGGTCTGCCAGAACCTGTCCCCTGCCAGTGCCCACTGGTCCTCAAAGCTGTCCCTGCTGGACTGAACATAGATGTAGGGCAGAAGTTCCCAAACTTTTCTTATTGCATATCCCCTTCCAGATTTACCACCTGCTCGTGTACCCCTACCAGCATACATTTTATATTTTAAACCCTTAAATGCCAATTATTATTAGAGTAAACATTCAATCTGCCATTACATAATTCATCCCATGTACCCCCCACAGATGTCTTGTGTTCCCCCAGGAATATGCGTACCGCAGTTTGGGAACCTCTGGTGTAGAGCACCCCCTGATGGCTGACCAAGGGAAGGCATGGCCAGGCTGGAGGTGAAAGGACAGACCCCACAGGCATTGGATCTTCCCACTTATTTGGGTATAAGGACACCAACCAGCATTGATGCTTTTGGAAGTGACTGATTGGAAACAGCCAGCTGGAAGGGCACAGATCCTTCTCCATGCAGGAGAGCTAGACAGTATATTCCAGCTAGGAAGAGAGGCATGAAGGTAGTTATCTCAACAGAAGCACTTGTTGGCATCTGGCTGTGCAGACCTAGTGCATTTGGATCAGGAAACCCAACACATGCTTCATGTCTTGGGACATGCGTTTTCTCAAGCCCTAGGCTTCGCATTGTTATTGTGGGCAATTTCTTACAGATAATGGCTCAGCCCAGACTAGGAAGAGGAAAAGTTTTGCTTTTCTTTCACTGTGAACCAGATTCAGGGCAAAGCAGCCCCTGCTGTAACGTGCATCAACCACACACAGTGCCAGTGGGTGGCTCTTGAGACCAGTGATAATGGGGGTACATCTCCCTGCCCCTCCCACAACCCGTCCCCCCATGCCCTGTCCCTAAGCTTGTCTAACATTTCTCCAAACTACAGTTCCAATGAAGGAACCAAAAAAAAAAACCTTGCTTCTCTCATTTTCTCCACGGTCAGATCACAGTGAAGGTGAAGGCTCTTTTCAACTACTGTAAATCCAGTATAAGTAACACTGTTGATTTCAAAAGGAATTACTGAGATTTCCTCTGAGATTGGAACCTGATCCTCTTGTGTAAAATAAGAAGACAACATTTGTTTTATGGCATTTGATTTAAGCCCTTGAAGTTCTTCTGATCCAGGTTTGCAGCAAGACTCTTGTCTGTTTCAGCCAATAATTTCTAGCCCCTGGGATTCCTTATGCCTTTTCATATCCTTTCCTTGTAAAGCTTTGCGAAAAAAATGAAGCTTTTCTTTTCAGCCTCAAGACTGCACGTGTTCTTCTAGTCAGATGGCTCAGGAATGAGAGTCTACCTAAGAAGATCTCTTAATAATTCACAGACATAAAAGCGGTGCTGTAGTAAATTAAATCTTCATCGAAGGCTTTCATATGTAGCCAAGCCAGTGACTTGCACAAAGTCTCCTAAGAAGTAGAAACCACATTTAATTAAATGTACTGTACTAAGGGAGAGAGTAATTGATTTATCTTCTGTCTGATCATGTCAATTGGACATAAGCATGGAGAAGATTTTCTGTTTTGTTCTTATTCTTACAGACTAATAACTTGTACTTAAAATACTTTTTATGAGTAGGAGTGGGAGTACTTTGTAGAGGGGGCTACACACCTTCAACAGGGAAGCTGAGGAACAGAGGGGCAAGGTGATTTGCTTGAGCTCACACTGAAATTCAGTGGCAGAATTAAGGATAGCATCCAAGACTGATCACTTCCAGGCCTATGCTGGAGACTGGGGGTGTTTACAAATTTCCATCCTGTGAGCCACATCTTAATAGAGGAAAAAATAGTGCAGGCACCTCCTGCCTATTTGCAGCTCTGTGGGCCACTTGCCATTTGCATTCACATCCCTGTGGTAACGATACTTGTAGGTAAGAACAGCAGCTGGAGAGCATGGGGAGCCAACTTGTCAAGTGAGGCCTGGATTTTCTAAACAGCCAGGGCCCACCCAGCAGCGACTTTCGGAACAGCACTGGCCAGATCCTCCAAAGACCTCCTCCCTCAGCATGTATTCAGTATGACCACCTTCACAAAATTCTGCCTCTCCCAAGATCAACCTCCCCAAACCAGCTCTTCGCACCATGTTCCCTGCCGTTCATTTTGACAACATTTTGTCAACATTTTGACAACAACCTCTCTCCCTTCACCCTGAACATCTTCCTTCCCTCTCTGATGCCTTCCCTGCTTTTGGGGCTCTGCAAAACCTCTGGGAAGCCTTTGGGAGGCTGTGACTGCAGCAGGGAACCTCAGACATTTCTTCAACAGGGCTATAATATGAATTGCGACCAGGTTTCATTCATATTCAGCCAAGTTAGTTTTGGAAACAGTGCTTGGGATTACTCCCTGTCTGTCCCAAGAAGGTAAGTTTAAAACTAACTGGTTCACCATGGTATAGTGCAGTGGTCTCCAAACTTTTTTGATCGTGCACCCCTATCAGTAAAAAATTTTTGAGCACGCACCCCCAATATATGTTTATTTATATAAATATAAATAGAAGTTCTCATATTTTCTTCCTGCACCCCAATGAATCGTCTTGCGCCCCCCCCCCCGCCCCCGGGGTGCATGCACCCCACTTTGGAGACCACTAGTATAGTGTAGGGGTAGCAGCAGGACGTATTCCTATCCCAGACTAAGTGTGAATACCCACCACAATTACTAAAGAGTAAATTTATCCTGGATATAACTCTGTAATAAAGAGTGAATACACAATTAACTTGTCCAAGCTGGCTGTAAGTGCCATGACAGGGCCTGGTCACTAGATGGTGGGAGAGTTTGTAATAGATTTTTTGCAAGGAGTGAATGGCTACCCTGGCATTACCCTGATAAGTAGGATGAACACATGACATTTACAAGCTCAGTGACCCCAAGGTAAAGTTACTACTATTTTGTAAAGTTGCTTTTACCAGAAAAAAAGAAAGACTTACTTTGCAATGAGACTGTGTGGAGTATCTCCTCCACTTTCACATGCAATAAAGTCAACGTGTTCCATAGTAAATGTGATGTGTCTATGCCCTTTCTCATTTACCTGTGACTTCAGATATGCAGTTACATCCATTTTTTCCATGTGTGAGTTAACCTTTCAGCTGTGCTTGCACCCTTGTCTTTCTAAGACTATTTTTGCTTTAACACATAAATACAGAGCTGAGTAGGATCTCTTGTACATTGTAAAATATTTGGAGCAGGAAGCCATCTCTTTGGTCTGCATTTGTACAGCACCTGGCACAGAGCAGTGGAGTCCTAATCCATGTCTAAGGCTTCTAGGCTGTATGATAACATTAACAACAACAACAATAGCAATCAACTTTAATCCTAAACATTTAATCCTAAACTGGCACCAGTGCCTGGGTTTCAGTTAAATGCACTTTAGTGATTGTGTCCTCCTAAGACCCCAGGGGATGGGGGGACCATTTCATTGTCTTCTCTGATGAGTCACTAATCCTCTCTATCCCTTATTGCAGTTATTAATGAAGATGACAGAGAATTACAGCTGTAACAGCAAGCATTAAGCCATTTAAAGCCAATGAATTTAAAACAAATAAAAGGTGCTTGTCTAAAAGGCTTCCTGGTGCTGACCATTCCATCGTTAAAACAAACTCAGGGCATTAAGCAAAGCCATGAATCACAGCCAATGGCAGCTGAGCTGCTGGAGGAAGTTATGTCACTTATAGAGATGATAAATGAATTTTCAAAAGAGATTAAGGGAAAGATGACCCCAGTCTGCCCTTATGTGCAGCTCTACAGAGCCTCCATAGACTTTTGCAGGGAGCTGTCTGACAAGCCTGAGCATAGCAACTATTAGCTTTGAAATATATGAAGAGACTTTGAGGATGACACATCTCCTAGATGCTCTGTGTAAACATCAGAAAACAGGATGGCCCAGCCTTGGCAGGCTGGCATTCTCTGCACTGCCAGCCAAGGAGGGGGAGGGGGAAGGGAAGAGACACATGGTGGGAGGGAGGGGGAGTTGTTTAAAAATCTTTGGTAGACATTAGTGCTGCTGGGGCCCAGCTTGAGACACATCTATACGTGCCATTTATGAACACAAATAAAGTCCTGAGCTTATTGCTCTGGAGTTTTTTGCTCTCACATGCACCATTAAATATGTGCTTGAAGCAAAAAATCCTGGAGTATATTGCATCGGAGTTTATTCATGCGCAGCACATAGAGCCTAGTAAGAGCAGCCTAGGCTAGCACGGGACCCAAGGGTCAGCCTGCCAGCCCAGGGCTGCTCTGACCAGGCTCCAAATGCTGCAGAGGGACTGGCTGAGATACGAGGGTGCTTCAGTGTGGGGACTGCCTGCCTACTAGCCCCATCCTAAAGGACCCTGTGCCCCAGCCAGCCGGAACGACGTCTACATGTGTGCTGCTGCACACAAAAAAAACCCACAGCAGAGTAGTTTTTGTATTTACAAGTATTAAGCCATTTAAAGCCAATGAATTTAAAGCAAATAAAAGATGCTAAAGGGCTTCCTGGAGCTGACCCTTTAATCATTAAATGAACTCATGGCATTAACCAAAGCTATGCATTTCAGTCAATGACTGCTGAGCTGCCAGAGGAAGTCGTGTCACTTACACAGATGACATAAATACAAGTACTACCCTGCTGCAGAGTTTATTCGTTTCATGCACCCCAATAGGAGTACACATGTAGACACTGAGACATTTACTGCACAGTTAGTCAACTGCACAGTAAATGTCTTGTGTAGATGTGCCCCACAGAGTGGTCTAGTAACCAGAAAGCCCTGAGCACCATCACTCTGCACCACTGTCTCGTGCTGGATGGTCCTGATCTTGACCAGCTCTGTTCTCAGTCTCTGGGATATGTGCTAAGATCACATGCTGGTCCTCCCTGTGCTGTGCAATGAAACATTTCCATTGCCTTCTGCAGAAGAGTATGGCCGTTTCACGGAGATGAGTGTCTAGTCTTTGAGGTACAAGCAGCATTTCATGCTTTGTTTTCAGCCCTTGATGGAGATGGGATAGAAGAGGGGATGAACTACAACCCTAAGCCTGTGTGAGAACAGACAGTGGAATACAGTGCTGTGGCCTATCCATGTCCCTTTGGTGGTGTCCAGGGCCTGGGAAAGCCCTTTGGCTGTCCAGGGAAAATTGCCTTGGCAGAGGCACTGCATGGAGCTACCTTTTCCTGTCCCATGCCTGCAAGCCCTAGTACCAGGCACCCCATGCCTGAAGATGAAGGAACAGAAAGGAGCAGCAGTGAGCTGGAGCAGCCCTGGGTTGGATTCCTTGAGCAAAACACTGACTTTGTTTTCTAAAACAATGACAGAACAGCAGGAAGACGTGTTTCCTCACTCCTTGTTTTAATAACCCTTTCCCTAGACCAATAATTCTTAACCAAGGTGCCAAGGTATCCTGGGTGGCCAGAAGTTCTCTTGAAGGGTGGCATACGGTGTGAAGCAATAAGCTGAAGGGAAGAGATAAGCGCAGGCTCAGGCTTCTCCCTGCCTGGCTGCTCTCCTGCTTCCACTGCCTGGCCCCTCTGCAAAGAGGTTAGCAGTGTAATGAATACATTAGGTTTTTTAAATGGGGTGCTGCACGATTTTCAAAAATTATGGAAGGGTGCCTCAAATCCAATGAGGAGGGCCTTGCGTCCAAAAAGGCTGAGAACTATTGCTCTAGAAATTGACTTTTCATAAAGGAAAAAACAAGATTATTTGTTGTATGAAAATTTAATATCATTCTATGAAATACATCTGGGTTACGAGCCCCTCTCCTAGTTTGCTTGATGCTTTCCACCATTAAAAATCTCTGTATTGCCCATAACTCTACCAGTGCTCAGCCCTTTGTCTGCATTTCCCAGGCCAGGCATCTCAGGCTGAATTCTCTGGAAAGCTTCAGCTGAACAGCTCAGTCCAAGATGGAAGCAAAGGGAAAATATGACATCTTGTTTCCTGAAAATGCTTTGACTGCCCTTGCTCTACTCCATCACACTGAGAAGGACTTGGCATTTGGTAGAGGAGCAGCCTTTGTGTCTGAGACAGGCCTTCTGCTTCCCCCCTGCAAATCTGTCTACTTTCAGCCAAATGATATGCCAAAGTATGTGCAGATGCTGAGGAAGAAGCAGTCCCTTTCCATGAAGAACAATGTCCTTTATGACAAGATGAAAGGACTGAGTGTGACAAATGGCATGAGGAATGAGACAGGTGATGGGACCCTTGGGCTAACAGCAGTAGGTTTAGGCATTTCAGCCTACCAGTCCCTGCTGCTACCCTGTCATTTGGGGGCTGATGCCTACCAGGCTGCCCAGCAGAAGAAATCACCTCTGAGAGGGTGTACCACACGTAAGGGGTGGCACTAAAGACAGCCCAGGAGTGGTGCTCTCAGCAGGGTAAAGAGGGTGCATGTCAGGAGATGACTGGAGAGGTGGAGAAGGACTTGGCTGCAAAGGGAGATGGCAAGAGGCTGGATACTGTGGCACTGGGAAGCCAAAAGAAGGACTTGCAGGTTGAGCTGATGAGAGGATTTCAACAGCTGTATTTCATACAACTGGGGGGCATAGGGGAACTTGAGGACTGGAAGAGCTACGATGAAGATGAGAAGGCCCTGATGAGCAGGCAGGTAAGACTGGATTTAAACTGTAGAGGAGGAGCAGGATACAGACATGGGCCAACTGACAGCTAAGTCTTTGTATTTACCCAACAAGCATCTTAGTGTCCAGGAGTAGGGATCTTCCCAGTACAAGAACACAGCATTACCGTGGGATCTAGCAGATTCCCCGCCTCCTGATGGGGATCCTACTTACTTACCACACTACTGTGCAGTTCCCAGGATATGCAGTCTAAAACTCATGGTGTGTCTAAACTCATGGTGAAAGGGCTGCAGCAAATCTTGGGTTTTCTGACTTCAGTAGCTAACTGCAGCCTCTCTCCCAGAGCCCTCAGCACTTCCAGCTTTCGCGGAAGGAGCCAGTTCCAGGAATGGAAGAGAAGCTGGACTGCACGAAGGGAAGTTGGTAGGAGTGCTGCTGGCACTCGGGCAGTAGGTGGCAGCATATTGCCATGTCCTGGCAACAGGCTCCAAAGAATCCCATTGCTTTGCAGGGCAGCCGGGAGCCCTGGCAGCGAGCGTGGGGCTAGAGCCCCAGGACCTGCGTGTCTCGGGTCAGAGCTGAATCATGGAGCTGGGAACCTGCTGGCGTGTAACAGGAAGACAGTGATCCCGTGAGCAATGCTGTGTGGGTACCTTCTTGTAGCCTGTATGGGGAGGGATCTCACTTGTACCACTGCAGTTCCTAAGTGTCTTCCTCTCACACATTAGGTGATGCGACTAGTGTCTGTCATCCCTTCCCTCACTCCTGTCCTGGGCAGCAGAAAGGGAGTTTGGTAGGGCATCTTTGTTCCTTTAAAATTTCATTGGCTCTGCTTTACTTGTGACATCTTGGTTGGTGGGAAGGTGCCTATGATGTCAAAAGGTAGCGGTGATGATCTCAGCTGAGCAGGGACTGACTGAGATGAGAACAAAACATGTATTGAGAATACCTGGGAATGCCACAGTTCTCCTTCTCTTTCCAAACAGTCCCCTGTTTGCTTGAGTAAGGATCAGGAAGGGACGTGTCCAACCCCAGCTTTACCCTCCCCTCCTGACTGTTATTCCCTAGTGATTCATATTTCAGCCCTGATCCTCTTGGCTCTGGAGATCAGGCTTTGGGAACCAGATGGGCACCATGAAATCAAAGGGATTAGTAAAGAGACAGCAATTTAATTCAGCGAAATACAGGGCAGGGAGTATAATGAGGGAGATGAGGGCTGTTCTCCTACAACAAGTTAGGCTTAAAAACTATTCCCCAAGCACAGAAACCCTCCTCCCTACATATTATGCTAGGTGGTAGTGCTGCCCTGTGCAGCTCTATGATTTAAACACTACTGGAGGCAGAGAGGAAGAGTAGGCCACAAATTGGACAGGAGACGGTTTCCAGCTCCACTGGTGCCTGCTTAGATGAATCATGTCACCTCCATGTGCCTCAGTTTTCCATAATGCAGAAGTCCAGAGAATGCTTAGCATTTGCACTGCCAAAGAGCCAGTGTGCACATTACCAAGAGTCCTCAGTACCCATGGCTTTGGCAGGAGTTGTCAGCATGTAACACTACACAGGGATCTCTAGCAAGACCAGTCCTATACTGATTTCAGATTGATTGTCCCTCCTGAGCCTTCTCCACTGTGTTGAGGCAGGGAATGGCTGAGATAGGTCCACATATGAAATAAAGATATGGGGCTCTTGGAACAGCCAGAAAGTGAGAAAAGGGGAAAAGGGTGTAGTGATATGGAGCCTTGAGGAAGAGAGCTGTCTGATACAGGAGTTGTGTTCGCTGTATCTTTAGACCTGGACATATAACATGTTCACGCCTGTGTAACTAATATCAGTACTGGTACTTACCTGAGTAGACAGAGAGCCAGCTCTCCAAAGGAAGCTGACACCATAGGCACTATTACACTGCCACACCAGCAAGTGGCAGGGAGCCAATAATAGCCTGTTTCCATTGAGCAAACAGTTCCCCTGGGATGAAGCATACATACAATATCTACAGTGGTATAACTTACACTGTTGTAGTTTTACCCCTAATTTTTCCTGGAGTAACTGTACACCAAGTTCTAGTAAGTTACACTGGTGTATGGCTACTAAACATGGTGTGTCTGCTTCTTCTGTACATCAGTGTAAAATAAGTTACATAAGTATAAATGTGCCATGTGCTCAGGTCTTAAATCCAGAGTTTAGGGAACTATAGCCCTAATTCCTAGGAGTGGGAATAAAGATAGGATAGTGGGTTAGTTCTCATCCACAAAGTGCACCAGTTCTTCAGGAGAAATATGTCATGTCCTTTCTGTCACTTGTCCTGTCCTGCTTGTCCATCAGGGGTCACTACTGGGTGCACAGTTCATAAGTGATATGTCTCTATCCAAGGAGATCTGTTGCTGCACTGGGCTCACTAGACAGAACTGGCTCCTTGAGTTCTCTAATTGACAATGTGATGGACATAACACTGCCCTCGTTCCCTGACTGGTGGAACACTCCTTTACTAAATACTTTCACTTCAACCCCTAATTAATTCCATTTTATTTCCATGTGAGTTACCTACCTAGATTAAACAAGTCTTAGCTACCAACCCTCAGTTGGTTTCCTGGATATGTCTACACAAATTGAACTTGGCTTGCTCATAAAAGGGGACACAACACAAACATTGCTGACAGGAAAACAGATCTGAGATCTGCAACGGTGCTCACAAATAACCTACCTTGTGACCCTCCAGGCTTTACATGACCAGGCCAGTTTCCAAGCCAAAGCTGACACTGATGGCCTGGGTCACATTGAAAAGAGAAGGTGACCAAAGATAGAGCTTGGTGCTACTCTGCAATGGAAGAGAGAAGTTGGTTAGAGAAGTAGGACTGGATGAGAAGGATAGTGCGCTGGACTCACTGGCTTCTTGAGAAAGATGCTTGCAAAGAAAAGGAGCAATAGGCTGAGAGAAGTCAGGATCAATAAGGAAGAGAAGCTATGCTGGACCCAAAGAGACAAATTTCAGGGCCTGGTTGTCTCAGTGTACCCATGATTTTGTATTTGAAGCTTTCAGGGTATCAGAGAGGTGAGAGATGTGCCTGTTCTGAGAACCAGAAGGTTAAGGCTGGGTGGTAGCTTGTGAGTGAAAAGTGGTCAAGGAAGTTATATAAGAAGAGGGACATTAAGGACAGCATTAGAAGTAATGGAGTCAGGGGCAGGAGACCCTACTCAGCAAATGGAGAACGGGTTTCATCGTGCTAATGTCAATACCAAAGGCCTCCATGAGGTCACCTTAGAAACTTTCTTCCCCTCCTACACTTGAGGGCCTGTTGATATTTGGGATACAGTCACCCATCTCTGTGTACAGGCTGAAGGGGATGTTCCCACAATGGCCCCTATTGTACGAGGACGATGACATTCCAGAGGGCCTGTTGAGCTGGAGAGGGATGCTTGGGTTGTGGTGCTCTTTCCCTTGGACTGAAGCCACCTGACCAAACAAAGGAGGCTTAGTGCTCCCAGCCGGCTGCTGGACAAGTCCAGGGAGAGGTGCTGGGAATCTGTGCAGTGTTAGAAGAAAGAGAATATGACAGTTCGTTACTTGGGCCATAATACTTGGGTCTGCATCAACAATGAAGCTCTTCCCTGATGCCGAGCAGAAGCAGGCTGCCCACTCCAGGGTTAAGACAAGCCTTGATCAAGAACAACTGCCATCTCCTGAGACAGTGTGCACAACCTTATCCTGGGGTAACAGGGACCATCCTTTCCTGAGATAATGAATGAATAGGGACTGTCCTTTTCTGAGGCCGTGGGGGGCCATTGTCTGAGGTAACAAGGACTACCTTCTTCTGAGACAGAGACATTTCCCCAAGACAGTGAGAGTTGCCTTCTCCCAAGGCAGTAAGGAGACTTTACTCTCTTTAACTTATTCCCTACCCCCCAAAAAACAAACAAACAAAAAAAAGAGCTGCAAACTGGTTCCTCAGCTTCTGTGGATAAGCACTGGAGCCAAATAGACAATCTCAAGTCAGGACTGTAGAGCTGCACAGATGTACCCTAGCTAAGGACTGGCTTTGCTTCTGCAGGAGGCCCCATTTCTGCCCTTCACTGATTCTCCTTATCCCAAAGGGAAGGTTTGCTTGTTGTACAACTCACCCTTACAGCACCTATCAGTGATTCACATTTAGCTGGAAGGAAGAAGGGTCAAAACTAACTTTTTTGAATGGTTTACTTTTAAAGGTAGGAAGGGAGCAAGAATCTGGATGAGACCTTCAGCCAAGCCAACCAGCATGCAAGATTAGAAGGGAAGAGGAAGGGTAGCTCTTCAATAGCTCGTCTTCAGGGCAAGAGGTGCTCAGGCTTGTTGCTGCTGACCCCAAGCACTGCAATGATTAGTTGGCAGAAAGACCCCTTAAATCATACACAACAGACTCCTGAGGCCTTGCAACTAAAGGGAGTTCTTGTGTGAGAGGAGCCAGTCCCACCACCCTGACATTACTCAAATAGCATGCCACCCACGACATCTCTGGGAGCATTCTTCGGTGCTGAGAGAATGGCTGTGCCTACATCCTACATGGCATTCGACTACCTCCCCTATGCAGACCTTCTTGCTGCCTCTCTTCAGTTATTGGTACTGAATATGAGTGCTTCTGCATCACAGAATGAAACCATGCTATGCCAGAAACTATACCGGCAAAGAACAGAGAAGCAGCCCCTGTGCACAACGCGAGCAGCCCAAGTACACACATGGACAACACACAATAGGAGCTAGAAATACTGAACAGAAGCTGTGCAATTTCCATTCAGACAAGGCATTTTAGTGCTTGTGGCCCCAGGTCACATCAAATTGATTGGTAAAATATATTAAATATTTCTTTTTTTCATGGTTTTCCCCCTTCTGTCCTCAGTCCAGGACAGAGTTAAGGGTACTTAAGTTCACATCTTACTCTAGCATGTTTCGATTTTGCGAGTATAGACTCTGAATTTTCTGAGCCTATAATGTTTGATTTTAGAAAAATGATGACGACTTGCTCATATATTTTACCCTCAAGTCAGTGATACAGACTGTCAACCATGCCTGCCTCTCAACATAGTCTTTTAGGAGGTGGGAAATTTCCTTAATTTATTTTTTTAATGTTGAGAAAAATCATATACAAGTACTAATCAAGCAGCCCAGAACATGCTCCTGTGAGATGTTTGTGAGGATTCATACTATGAACCTTAAGCTATTTATCCAGGGCAGTCTCTGGCACACCAGACCATATGATGCAGCCAGAGCTCAGCAGCCACTGCAACTGGCTGCAGCTCTGCCTGGCAGCAGCTGAAATAAACTGGTAAGTCTGAACTTTAATTTGCAGTTGACTCAGTCTAGCAGGTGGTATTGGCTTAACTAGCACCATGTAAAGAACAAGCCAGGGTGGAGAGGACAAACATCAGTTCCCAAGTCAATAGAAGCCTTGTCCATTCTTGTGCCTCAGTTTCCCCAGTAGTGCTGCCACTGTGCACAGCAGAACTGAGGCAGCAACACTTTGGGGAGCCTTTCAAGCTCCAGTGCCCAAGCTTGTAGTCACCATGGAGCTATTAAAGAGCAGTGAGACCTGGGATGAATAATCTACCACTGAAAAGTATAGACAGCATGTATCTGGTCTGCATCATAACAGAGACATGGAAACCAGTGCAGAGTAACTGAGGATAGGTGGTGATAGACACAGTTACCTCTATTGTTACAGGGCCTCCATTGAAGAGATACCGGAGCTTTTGACTTGACCCACTCTCTAGTTTATTTAATCATAGAATTTGAAGCAGTCTTTGGTAATTCAGCTTAATTACAATCTGATTTCTTAAAATGTAGCCTATGAACAAGACTTCAGTGAATTTTAAACAGCTTTGAATATTTAGGTTAGTCTATCACTAAGATCAGCTGGGGCAAAATGAAGACTGCGAGGCAGAGGACTTGGGTTTTTAATTCCTTTTGACTCATGAACTGAGCCTTACTTGCATCTTCTCAAAAAAAGTCATCCTGTAAGCACTGCAGTGTGCAGAGGCACCATATCCTTTATACCAGAGAGGCCAACTCTGTGCTTTAAATGTAAAAGCAAACTGAAACCTTAACAGGTGCTCTATCCCTCAGCACTAAGAATGCAGCCTTCTCTAGGATAGATCTAAGCCACTGTCCTGTACTAACAGTGTTACAAAAATGCACTGGCTTCTGCTAGCTTTCTGGGCACAATCAAAGGTGCTGGTTTTTGACCCTAAGGCTCTAAATGGCCTGAGCCTTACATACCTGAAGGGCTGACTTCACTCTTATGTTCCATCACAATCCCCAAGAATCACGAGAGACTCCAGCAAGTACCATCTGTTAGCCAAGTTCACTTGCTGAAAACACATGGAAGGTCATTCTTGATATTTGTGCCTCAGCCCTGGGACTCCCTTGCCATTGTGGCCCACAACAGCCCAATCCTGGACACCTGGAAGCATTGTAACACCTTTTTATTTGGGAAGGCCTTCAGTGGTCAAGGTTAAGTTTTGGGGCAGTCTGGGGAGTTTGTTCCATTACATATTATTGTATTTCATATTTTTTTATCTGTTTCACTTGCCCTCAGCCATATGACCACAGGAGCAAGCTAGGGAGGAGTCTCCCATTTCCATAAAGTCAGCATATAGCCAAGATCTTCCCACTGGAAGTGAAAGTGGGAGGCTTACTATGCATTACCTCGGTCAGGGTACTACCCCCTGCCAAGAAAGTGGTTTTCCCTGCCAGTAGGAAAACCACCTTAGTGGTCAGGGTATTTCCCCTGCCAGGTAACATTCAGAGGACGGAGAGCCACCTGCCAGATTACCACCAGCACTCACCACAGCAGCACCCGTCCCCCATCCAAGTACAAGCCAGGCCTCTCTTTGTTTAGCTTGTGGAGGTTGAGGGCATCACAGACACAGGCAATAGATTAAGCTTGGCCTTGCGGGTATTTAATTGCAGAGATTGATGGCTAGTCATTTTAGCTCAGTGCTATGCCCTTTTCAAGCCTGGCTTAGGTCAGAATGGGATCCAAGCTGGCCTGGGTGTTGGGGCAGGAGTGGGCGAAGGGTCCAAGGTCGCTGCCTTTCCCGCCACTCCCTGCTGCCACACAAAGGAAGCCCCAGCATGTTCCAAACTCTGACAGAAGTGCTCTGCTCCTTTGTGAGCTGAAGTCATCCTGGCACGTCCAGCCACAAGAGGAGCCTTTCTTCTCCCCAACAGGGCCTTGATCAAAAGGATCCTGTCAGGGTTTTGTGTTGGCCGCATTTCACTGAAGGCTGCATAATCCCCAGCCATGCCAGAGGCACCCACATAGCCCTGAGTCTCACGACTCCCTGGGGAGAGGGGCAGACCCAGCAAGGGACCTGGAGGTCAGGGACAGCAATAGTGCCCAGCCTGCCCTGATAGTGCTGCCATAGAGGGCAGTGAGAGAGCATGAGAGAATTCAAGAGATGTACACCCCAGGCTGTCTTTTGTGTGTCAGCAAAAGGGATATGTAACCCTTGCAATACTGGTGTTTTCTAACTAAGGCAATGCCTTGGAGGATGTGTGCATCCAGCCCAATAACAACTAAAAGTGATCTCATCCCTCTACACCATTAAGTGGAGACATGGCCTGTGTTTCCGGCTATGAGCTACTGTTTGAATGAAAGAGGGGCCAGCTTGGGTAGACTGAGTTCACTGCTCCTGCTCCCCTGATCTCTGGTCCTTTAAGGATAAAACCATTGGTGTGTATAAGGTTCTTCCCTCCGTCCCGAGTTCCAGGAGAGGGTGCAAGAGCCAATCCAGGGAACAGTAAGTTGAGAAGGGAGAATCCTAGCAGCATGTATCCACCATAACCCACCACTCTCCCAGGGATAGGGAAGAAGGCATGGTCCTGGGGGGAGCAGAGACTCCCTGTTGCACATCAAGTCATCTGAGCATCTGCTCAAATTAACTCTTTCCAGCTGCCACCATCCCAAGCTACATTGCTCTGCTCCTGCCTTGTGTGGGAGCCACTACCACAGGTGGGCCAAGGGCAACAGAAGGGGAACCTGGAGCTGTATTATATTCATCCTATAATGCACTGGGGCAGCCAGCACATCCCAGAGGATATTTATTAGCGGTGCTGAAGGCTGCAGGGGGGAAGCAGCTGCACTTAATTCACAAAGACAGGGGAAAGTAACCTATATTGATGAACTAACAGGACATTGGCTTGACAGGATACTATCTCCAGAGGTGGCTATAGAGCCTGTAGAAGACCAAAAAAGATTCCCTGGGCCAACTGTATGGCTCTGTTCCACCTCTACACCATAATCCAAGCCTCACAGGCTTCATTCTCTTATTCACACAGCCCTTCTCTGGGTCCTCAGACCCCTCTGTCTCTCTGTCAGGGCCTGAGCTTATATTCACCTTAGGCGCAGCCCTCCTCCTGGGTCAGAGGATTCCTTCCAACCAGCCACCACCTGCAGGCTCCCTGGGTCAGATGACCCTATAATCATCCCTGGCCTCACCTTCAGGCTGCTACTGATGGCTGCGTGGCCTCTTGAAGCAGCAGGTGCAGTACAAGGCCTTCCAGTCAGCACTGGAGCAGGCTCATTATGACTGGGGGCAGTGAGCACTCCTGAGCTACAACATGAGGCATGCTGTTGGCGGGGAGGAGCAGTAGAGAACAGACATCAGTGTGCTCTGTTACAGCACGAAGGGTAACGCATGGCCAATGGAAGAAGGGCACTGTCCGCCTTCCAGGTGACCTAGAACTAGTCTTACCCATGTGCTGATGCTGGGAATAATTCCTTTGTGCCATGTTCCAGGTTGTGGTTAGGAGACTCCCAGAAAGGAGATAATCTGCATTATGAGATGCGTCAGGACCATGCTCAGAGCTAGGTCAGCTAAGGGCAGCTCCACTGACCCCACTGCTCCTTCTCAGAGCAAGGTTGGCTTCATTTCTTGGTCTCTCTGATTCTTTCTTCCACCCATTAGCTGTGAAGGGCACAGACCATCTGCAAATGCTTCCTCAGCCTAACAAAGGGGGTGTGTGCCCGGAAGCTTACTAAGAAGACCTTTTCCAACTATTTGAGTTGGTCTAATAAAAGATATCAGATTTACCCAAATAACCTTATCTGCCACTTCTCAATACACATTTTTCCTTTCTGACCTGACAGCTAGCTGTGTCCCTGCTTGACTTATGTTGCCAGTGCTTGCAGACCACAGCTGTGGTGTGAATATGTGAGAGGGACCTGATGCAGTTCAAACCACCTAGATTGCTTGTGAGAACTGGTTACCTATTTACCCATCATTAATGAGCCAGCGCAGGCTGCCTGGCCCTGGACTGTTGGCATTTCCTAGCAACTGGTCAGATAAAACCAGTCAGGACACCTTCACAAGGGGGCTGGATCAAGGAAAGATCATGGGATCTGTGCCCTCTGCTCCACTGGGGTCCTTGAAGGACACTGTTCTCCTCCCCTCCACTGATTCACTCTAGGAGGGTTGAGTGTAGGAGCTGCATGGCCATGTGCCTGTGATATATCTCAAGCCAGCAGGGAGGTACAGCAGGGAGCTCTGTCAAGGGTTCACCCCCTGCCCCCGGGGGGCTTATGATGGAATTCCAGGCACCTAAACCTGGGGGTTTTGATAAAGATGCCTTGATAAAGCTGCATTTCCCCCACTGCAGGGAGTCCAGGGAAGTCTACTTGGTGCAGGGGTTTTATTTGTATGCAGTGGCCCCAGGGCTCCCAAGGGAGAGAGGCAGATGGGAGGAAAGTGTGGTTTGGGCTGCAAGAAAAGAGCAAGGCCTGGGATTTCCTTCCCCAAGCAAAAGAGCCTGGAGCCTAACATGAGGGGCCAGGAGCCTCTCCAATCATCAGGACACTGGGTATGCCAGGAGGGTGTCAGACTGCGGACAACTCCACAGCCACTCCCAACCAGAATCTCAGGCTACCACAGGAGGGTGGCACAGAGCACTGCTCCCTAGGCATCACTACCATGCACCCCATGCATGCTAGAGGGAGGAGGGACAGCTAAGGAGTTTCAGCCAGACATGCCCCTATTCTGTAGAGCGAGTCCCATGTCCCATGCTTCCCAGAGGGGGGATCTGTTATGGATCCACAGGCAAAGACATTCTAGAGCAGAGATTCCCAAACTTTTTCTCACTGTGACTCCTCTCCAGATTTACCAGTTGCCCAAGTACCCCTGCCAGCATATGTTTTGTATTTTAACCCCTTAAATGCTGATTTTTATCATAATGAAAATTAAATCTGCCATTACACAATTTCTCCAGCGTACTCCCCTGAGATGTCTTGCGTACCCCCAGGGCTATGTCTACCACAGTTTGGGAACTGCAGTAGAGGATTCAGTGGTTCCCCTGAAGGTAGCCAGGGTGGGGAGCGGCAGCGTAGAATGTCCTGAGGCAGTGACCACTTGGTGGTGGCAAGTGAAGGGGGCTCCTGTGAAGAGGGAATGGATGTCCCCAGTTGAGGGACTAGCTGTGACTGAGGGAGGTTGTCCCAGGGGATTTTCACAAGGATAATTATGAGGGCTGGATGGTAGATTGGACATAGGGTAGGGGTTTTGTCAGTTTTGATAAAGCATTTGATTACTTTTTCTTTTTATACCATTTGTTCTTCCTTCTACTAAACCTTTTTGTTTTTCTGTTGCTTCACCGAAGTGCACATGGTAAATCCTGATTTTTGGACAAATTAATAACCTGACCAGATCCATTCAGTGAAATAGAGGGCCAATAAGCTTACACAAATCCAGGGTGTATCTCTAGGAGCACCTTGACACTGGAGAGCTTTGTCACAGCATCTGTACAGAAGGCAGCTGACTCAGTTCCTGCCTTGCATTATTGGTTGCCAGGAGATCCTAGCTCCTACTCCATCCCTGGAGGAGAGAGCAGAGCGCACAGCTAACCCTGCATACTGGGACTGTTACTCTCTGTATGGGAGCCTCAAAGGCAGTGAGTCAAGTAGCTCTGTCGTGGCTGAGGCTGCTTCCCACCAACCCCATGCTCTCCTTGGCACTGCAAAGGCCGTGGTTGTGTAACAAACTAACCATATGTTAGCAAGCCATGAATCAGTCTGGTCTGGGAGATGCTGAGGATGCAGGGCCCTGCAAACCACATCAGATGGAGCTGGGGAAGGAAGAGCATGCTGCTGGAGCCAGTGGGGGAGGCTGGATGGAGCAGCTACCCAGCCTTGCAATTCTGGTTGGGGGTTGGCTTATGAGTGAGTGGTGGAGAAACCTGAGCCTGGTAGTTGGAATCCCAGCCCTCAGACTGGGCTAGCTATCTCAGCACTGCCAGCCCCAGTAGTGAGAGCTAGTGTTTCCCCACATGCGCCTAGTGCACCTCAGACGCTCTCTACAAGTGAGCTGTTTCTCATGAAAGTTTATGCATCTCTAATTCAATTAGTCTCTAAAGTGCATCTCTACCCTGTCTTCTGCTGTCAAGAGATAATACATACACAGAGCTCCTTGCAACAGAAGAGTGAGCCCAAGACAAACTGTAGTTGTGTTACTCTAGGCAGGACAAACCTGGTCACAGCCTGGGCTGAAGGCAAAGCCAGTGCTGAAGTGAGTAGAGAGGAGGGGCACACAGGGAGGGCTTACAGGGAACAGGGCACTCACTCTAGCTCCTGGGGCACAGGCAGGAAACACCCTGTGTGGAGGGACAGATGGACGGATGGATGGAGCCGTAGGGCTGCCTAGGCTTGGTGCTGGAATAGTCACCAACAGCCAAGCTCATGCCAAGAGCCTGTGGTTACAAATTAGCTGAATGCTTGGAAGTCTCTGGGTAATTGCAGCACCAGGTCATTCACTGGCTGAGAGTTCTGGTATTTGACTCAGTGGCTATTTACAGGGCAGGGGGGCACTCAGAGGGCACGGCGGAGACACTGAAGCCTCCCTGACATAGTGAGCAGCCTTGTCTCCAAGCCGCTTCCTTGTTCTGGTTTATGAATGGGCCATCAATGACTATCCCCTAGCCAGCATTATGTAAAAAGTGGCTGGTGCCAGGCAGAGCCCCTGGCTGAGAGAGGCCAGGGCTGGAGTAACCGGGAGCTCTTCCATAGCCAGCACTCCCGCCCTGCTCTCCATAGAGCCCCTTGCTGGGACAAGCAGGAGCTGGAGTGCAGTTACTCCCCATCCCTGACTGGCCACCTGAAGACAATAGAGTGCCAATAGAAACAAGATTATTAATAGAATAACATGAATAGCTTATTCATTGATTATTGAGTATTAATAGAAGGGATTATTAATTGGCTTGAGGGCCAAAAAATCCCCTTCTGATCATCCAGCCTGATCTCCTTCATAATATGACTCTCACCCAGCAACTCCTGATTTCTACACAATAGACTCACCCAGCTACTCCTACAGCAGAGCCAGAGCACCAGCTGGGACAGTCAGCACCAGCTGGGACAGTCAGCATTTTCAGAAACCCCCAGATCCCACTCTGTGACAGCAATATGGATGTAACTGGCCACCCTGGGGCAGAGGGACAAGAAGCCTGCGTGGGCTGCAAATGTCAGCAGACTAGATTAATGGGCTGTCAGATTTAACCCTGGATGCAATGACCTTTGGTTTGGCCCCACCAGAACTCCCACTCCTATTCTTGTCCTAATGCAGAACAAGATGGTGCCCATAGCACCTGGGGTCCACCCACTAGTGCCAGACCCAGGGGCTGAGGTATGGCTGCCCACATGGCAACCCACTAGGTCCATCACTGCATAGCAGTCAACATTCAGTTCTACAGTCACCCTTTCATGGCTTCAGACCCATGGACCTTGGGCTTGGCTGCTGAGTCACCTCTTTTGCAAGCCCTGCCATGCTTTCCCAGAGCTGTACTGATTGGGCTGACTCCCTCCCGCGTCTGCTGTGACTTGTGCTTGTCACATGGAGAAGTGACTATTCAGAGCACAAAGATCAGAAGTGGCTTGGGCATGATCTCAGCAACGGGCTGACAAACTGGGAGGGGCAGGCACCCTGGGATCACTTTCATCCTGACACCCAGAGGGAACGGGGGGAGCCCAGGAGCACAGCTGGAGCCTAGAAGCCCATCACTACAGGAAGGTGAGTGTGATACCTGATGGGCTGTGCCACATGCTAGAGCCATGTGAGAGCCCAGCTGCCTTAACTGGGATGCAGGGGGATGAGTTCATGGATGTTTCTTTGGGTGCCAGAGATCACCACAGCAATGGGGCTGGGCTGAGTACAAACTGGCTGCAACAGGTCATGTTGCCTGGGCACAGGAGTAGAGCAGGGGCCCTCTGTTTTCCCCAGCTGCACTGCAAGGCACTGTGGGCATTTCACCTGGTGCAGAGGGAGCCCAGAGCTATAGGGCAAGCCCCAGGAAACCCCAAGGACCTGTTCAGCCCTATAGCAAGCCAGCATCATCCTTCACTATCGGTTGTGCTGGCAACTGCAACAGCAGGCAGCAGTGGTAGGATCCACCACTCATGCACTCCATTGGGATGTTTTGAGGTGGGGCGTCACCCTCAGGGTCACCTCAAAACATCCCAGTGGAGTACATCCTAATACATGCTCTGTATTGTTGAGGGCTGGGACATCCCAAGCCCCTGATTTATTCATTATGGGCATGGCATAACTCATCTGGTTCCCTGTGCTGCTGGCTTGAAGGCTTTGCAAGGCAGGGAATATCTTTCATGGCCAATGCTCCTGCCCCACTCCCTACTGGGAGCAGCTGGGGTTAAAGTAGCCTGGAGTACCCCTGCAGCCAGCACCCTTGCCTTGCCCTGTATAGCACACCCTGCAGGGAGAGGCCAGCATAGCTACTCCAGCACTGCATGGGTATTTGTACACTCTTTCCGGGCAGTAGCTGACAAGCCCTTTTCCAAGTGCTCAACTTGCTGAGCTGCTGCTGAATACAGCAGTGCTATCCTCCCCCGCCCCATGATCTGCATGGCTGCTACTCTCCCTGCCTTTGCCCTCGGCATTGTGGTTTTCCCTTCTGGCACTTGGCTCAGACTTGAGCTGTAAGGAAGCTGTAAGGAAGCTGTAAAGAAGCCGTCCCCTGGGCCCTGGGCCCTCAAGAAACACAGGGAGGTCCATCACTAGACAAGGCCCTATTGTGTCTGCCCCCCTGCCTCCCCCCCAGGCTCTGCTGGTTCTGCTGATCAATAGCTGCATTATACTCACTCGTGGGTTGTCAGAGCTGTTCCCAGACACCATTGACCTAAGAAAGTGCCGTGGGATGGTATTGCAGTCAGCCAGTGTGATGTACCTGGGGGAGACACAGGGCAAGAGAGGGAAAAAGTGGGGCAGGTGAGAGATGTGGGGGAAATGATTATGAGCTGCTAGAGACTAACTGGACAGGCCAGTTGCACAGTGAGATAACATGGATTCCCTGCCTCTCTTTGGTACCAGTTGTGGGCAGGCACTCCTTCCCAACCTGTTCATTAAACATAGCTGGATGCTGCTGACACTCTCCAAAGAGACAAAAAAAAGAGGTCCTGATGCTTTTCACTAGCTTCCCCATAGCCAGCTTTAGAAATAGGAGTGCTTCCCAGCCATAATGCAGCCACCTCTGGGGTAGAGCGTGGCAGCTCCTTCACTATAGGAGAAGCTGAGGCAGGAAGTGAAAAAGAAAGCAGGATGAAATTGAAACTGTACCTGGGGCCAGGAAGATAGAAAGGATGTGGCTGTGTTGAAATTTGGGCAGGATTCAAGTTGCCCACCCACCCTGCCAAGATGTCCTTGGTGATTGCTTGTAAGTAAGGCAGGAGCACTGGTTCTGTACAGCCCCGTGCACACCAGCTGTGCTGCTCTGGGTTGGGCAGTGACTGTGGCATTACGGTGGACCACCAGAACTGACCTAAATGATGCCCTGGGTGAACTTGTATTTTTGGTCTTCCCGTGCCCCCAAAGTCAGCAGTGTTGTTGCCAGCACAGGCAAATGGCCAGGTGTGCAGAGTGCAGTCCAGTGGGGAGGCAGAGCAGCATGGGTCACCAGGCAGGCGAGCAGGCAGTCACCATTGCTGCAGTGCAGGAGCAAGGCAGGCAGACTGGAGCAGGCATCACCCTGCCCACACGTGCCCAGCCCAGCTCTGGCCCAGCTCCTCCTGAGCAGCGACTGGAGGCAGGGGGTGGGCTGGCCTGGCCACTGCTCTTCCTGCTAGGGTGGGTATCAGCTGGGGTTGGGTGGGTTGGGGGGAGAACATTGCTGCGAGCACAGGCTGCTCACACGTGTCTGTGTGTTTGGCACCCCCTGACCATGGTGCCCTGGGTGCTTGCCCACATCACCTACCCCTAAAGGTGGCTCTATGGACCACTAGCAGAAGGCACCTGCTTCCAGTCTCATCTGAAACAGCACCCCCCTGCCCCCGCCCTGACTCACTACTGCCCGCTACTGCATCAGAAGCACTGCGGGGTAAAGGCACTAACACTGGGTGCTCACGGGTGGTCTGTCCCAGCACTGACTTGCCTCTCCTCAGTACAGGCACCTTCTCACTGCCCACCCAGGCAAGGCCAGAGCTGACATGCTGTGGGAAGTGGGTGGGGGCTAGAATAGCCAGAGCTGCAGCATCTTTTCCTTCCCATGCCCATCTTGGCCTGCCCCAGCCATCCTTTGTTCCTTGAGATATTTGCATGTTTCAAACCAGGAGTTCATAGGAGAAAGGAGCCCCTCCACACACAGACCCCAGTGCACAAAGCCCTTCCAACTCCGTTTTGTTTGGCCAAAAGAGACAGACAGTAAATCCCCCCCGCCTCCAGAGTTGGGGTTGAGCTGTGGCCAGCTCTGGTGAATGGCTGTGCACGCCCCCCCACTGCGACACAACACAAGGGGACAGGCATTGCCAGTTTGGAGCACGCTCAGTACAATCAAGGCAATAGAGAAGCATCCGGGGGGGCCTCACGCCTGCCATCCCACACAGCGCAGAGCACAGAGGTGGCCCTGGGCAGGGCTCCGGGTGGGCCAAGATCCAAAGGTCGGAGGGTGCTTCTGAAAAGGCTACCAGCAGGGGGCATGTCTAAGCATCCCTCCTGTTGCTCCTAGTGCCTGGGTCCAGCTGGGTGGTCTGAGGAGGCATTTGCAATAGAAATATTCCCTCTGTTTTCCCTCCAGGGGCTCAGAGAAATACCTTGTATTACAAATAGTTGCCCACTCCACAGAATCCAGGGTTGTGTGTCAGGACAGAGGGGTATCACCAGACCTGTCGTGTGGGGGAGCCTAGGGCTGGGATAGCAGGGGCTGTGGGTCAGAAGTGAGGGGTGCTGGCAGAGCCACTGGTGTATGGATGGCAGGGGCTGCATGTCAGGTGTGAGGGGCACTGGCATAGCTGGTGGTGTTGCAGGTAGCAAGGGCTGCAGGAGGAGTGCTGGCATAGCTGCTTGTGGGAGGTGGGGCCTGGGATAGCGGGGGCTGCAGCTTGGGGTTGAAGGGCACCGGCACAGCTGTGTGGAGAACCCAGGCTTGGGATTGCAAAGGGCTGTGGCTTAGGAGTTGGGGTTATCAGCAGAGCTGGATACAGGGCAGCCACAAACAGTAAAAGCACAAATTCCTCTCTGGAGTAGATGTGCAAGACACACAATTGCAGGACCTCCCAGTGACTCTTCTATCAGGGATGAACTATAACACCCTGTCTAGGTCTTCAGGGTTAATGGTCTGCCCAAGCCTAGCAGCCTAATGGGCTAGTGTAGCTGAGATACCCCAGCCCCTGTAGCCAGCAGCACAAAGCATTTGATGTGGCTGGCACATGCTGTATCTGTTGCGCTCAGTCACATATGTGCTCTGCCATGAGCTCACCTGCTCTATTTCTACCTCTGCATCTGAAAACCATTGCAGTCCGCTGCTTGTTGCCTTCCCCAGAGACACAGACAAGGAAGTGTCCAGGGCAGGTTGGACTCACCGGCTCTTATTTAACTTCTCTGCGGTGTTAGGGAGGGGCCTCACCCAGAATGGGGTTCCTGCTCTGGCTGCTGCCACATTCAGAGCTGGCTGGACCCTCGTCTGACCTGCCTTCCCTGCCTCACCTACTGACAGCACCAGCACTTCTCACATCCCACCACTGTGAGCTTCCCTGAGGCTCACCTATTTGGCTCAGATGCACTGTGTTTATATTCAGTGACCTCACTGACCCAAATGACATTGCCAGCATGCCTGGCCTGGGGGCAGGGAAAAGGGAACTGGGAAGGGCAAAGGGCTGACATCAGCCCTTGGGCTGTCTGTGCTGAGTGTCATTGGCCCAGGGTTTGCAGCTGAGAATAGGATTTCCGTGGCCTGTGTGAACAGATGAAAGACTCCAGCATGTTGCCCTGGTAGACACACCCAGGCCAAAAATACCAGTTTGTGGCAGGGTGGGGTGCACAGGGTGCAGCTCAGCTATATTTAATGCCTGGCTGAGTTAGAATGGCATCCACGCCAGCACTGAAAACAGACAGCAGGGCAGGGGGGAGGGAAAGGGGCCATTAGCTAGAGTGTGAGCAGGAGAGAAGAAAGCTCAGCAGAGCATGTTTAGGGGTCTCTGGTGCAGGGGACTGGGTGTGTTTATTGTAACAGGAAGCACTGGTTTCTTAATGCAGTTAAAAGATGTGTGATGGAAAGTTTATGATAGAGGTATATGTATATAACTCTCTCTCTATAAATATAGAGATAAATGTATTTTAATTAAAAAAAAGTCTCTGCACTGGCCCCTTCCCTGGTCTTAGTTGAGGTTACAGTATTTTGCTTGGCTCAGGCTGCTGATTCCCTTCCCTTCTTGTTTCTGGGGTGAGGAGCCACCATTCTGGGATGTGTTATAGAGGTGATTGGCCCTCTACGCTGCTGCGTGCTGTAGCAGTGCTGCAGCTGGAGCCTGGTATACAAAACTGGTGTGGTCAGAGGGGAAAGAAGAAGACAGCATGATTTGTAGCCCATCCTTACCACCCCGGCCAGTCAGCTGGAGAGGGGAGTGGAGGCAGTGCACCAGACAGCAGTGACAGCACGGGTGGAGATGGGGATCATGGCCAAGGCCCAATTTCTCACTTTGACGCACTTTGTCTCCTTGACTATTCCTGTTGCAAGGGGCACTTCATGCGCTCACAGCAGTCATGTCATAAGGCCTGCATCTCCAGTTTGGAAGGGCCCCAGACCCATCGGCCTATGTTGGAACAAGGCATGTTTCAGGGTGTGATTATTTAGGGACAAGACAGAAACAAAGCATGAGCACAGACATGCCAAAATTCCAACAACTCTGCCACTGAATATGTCCCATACCCATGGGGCACAGTCACCAAGACAGCTGCCACATAACTCGACATGGAGAGGCCCCCAGCAAAACCCTGCTCAGGGCCTCCAAACTCCTTAGCACAGGCCTGGCTCAACAGACACATTCTGTTTCCAGAAGCAGCTGTGGGGACCAGGCCTCCTACAAGGTCTGTTTGGGGCAATCAGGTAGATGCTCCTCTCACTCCTGTCTCCTTAGTGCCCCTGCTGTCTCTGCTCTGGCTTGCTTCCACAGTGCTGCCTGGCCTCAGCTTTTTTAAGCCTATGCCAGGATGTCTGTCAGTGAGTATCATCCTCTGTCTGGGATGTTACAGCCTCTGAATCTCCAGCCAGATTTGCATCCTGTAGGACACGGAGGGACTAGAGAAGCCGAACACTGTCCCTGTTAGTTCCTTGGCCTATGTGGATGGTGTCTCCATTCTCATTGTGCCAGAGGGGATGGGGCAGGTGCCCCAAGTCTTTTGGCACACACGAGTCAGCATCCTTTGCCCAAATCAGTTGAGCCAGAAGCAGGTCCTCCTACCTGAAGCCTTGGCAGGTCTGTGCCCTATCTTAACAATTGCTATGGGCACCTCTGCCATGATGTGCTAAGGAGTTGGGATCAAGCGATGCAGTTCTAGGCCTACCCTGCGCTTGGCTAGATCCAGTGTTTAGCTCTTGAGCATTTCACTGCCCTTCTACATTGGAGGCCATGTCCTGAAGGAGCCTGTTTCCTGCTTTTACCCTGCTGCAGTGTCCAAGTTGCCCAATAGGCAACCCTATTTGGTTAGGCTGGAAACAGCTGTGGCTCCTTCTGGTCAGACTAAAATATATCCCAGGTGGATGAGGATTTTCAGTCCTCTTTGATTTCCCTCAGCAGGCAACTGAGGGCTTTCACAGGACTTGTCTCTTGGGAGTGAAAAGCCTGTTTCCCCGTGTGTGGATGAGCAGCCAGGCAAGATCTAGGAGGCTCTGGGAGATGTTCTTTTTCCAGCCACAAGCAAGGCAAAGTTTGCTGGTATCTGTTTCAAGGTGTGGCATGATCCACCCTCCTTCTCTGACCACTGCAGAAAATATATTCCATTTCCCTGGAGGACACATTTGTCCTTAGGTGACTCTGTGCTCCTGGTTGGGAGGTCACTCCCACAAGCTTCCTCTCTGTAACCACACAGCTGTCTTGCAATGATACACCCTGCATGGCTTCATAGTACCAAATTGCCCTGTGAGCCACATTGTCCCAAACTGTCTGTACTGTGGCCTGTCTGCTGAGCCTCATGTAGGTTGCTTCAGTTGCATCTCAACCACCTCTGTTTGGTTGCTTTCTAGTGTGTCCAGGTTTTGCCTTTGTTTTGTGGGGAGTGTTTGGTTTTGGCAGATTTCCAGCAGCTTGGGGGCTGATTTGCCCTGCTTCTTATGGGAGCTGGATGCTTTGCTGTTTCCTACCTAGCCAGGTTTTTCCTGGTTCTGGCCAAAATGGCCATTTTGCAATCCCTGAGCCCAGAGTGACAGGAAAGGGAATGATATACTGGGGCTCTTCCATGCACTGCCATGGCTCAGCTGGACAGTGACTCTTTCTTTTAAAATGTAGCTTGCTGTCTAGATTGGTTGACCCAAGGCATTACACTCACTGTCTTGGCTGACCCTGAGGAGGGTAACCCTAGATATAGTGTAAGCTTGGAGTTGGTTTATCCTTGCTGATTCCTATTGCAATGTATAATAGTTTTGACAAAGCTTTGAATGTGTTTTCTGTGTGATCAATGGGTATTTTTCATGTTACGCCTTTCTGCTCTTCCACGGCAGACACCTTGTGAAGGTCTGGGTGTTTATCACTTGGCAGAGATAACTGAGTTCCAGGGTCACTGCTGAGCAATCCAAGCCCCTCCTGTCCTATTCAGGTCTGTGGTGGCAGGTCACCTCTCACCCTGCACCACCTGGAGAAAGAGCCAGACATAGGCCTTGCCATTTAGGTTCATGGATTCAGCTGGGGATGTGGGAGTTCCTGCACTGCAGTGACAGAGGGTTTATCCCGAGGGACAGGAGGCATTTTGGAAGTTGAGAGGGGCATCTGAATGAATCCCTTGTAGAAGTAGGAAACATACAAGGGAAATAGGCCCTTTCCTGAATTGACATTGGACTTTCCTCCTCCCCACACTCACTGTAGGATGAGGTGAGCACGCTAGTAGGGAGGGAAAGACTGCAGCAAGACCTGGATAGGTTGCCAGGGTGGGCTATCAAAAACAGGATGCTTTTCAATACTGACAAGTGCAGGGTGCTGCACTTGGGCAGTAGTAACCAGCAGCACACTTATAAGATGGAAAACTCCCTTCTTAAGAGCACAGAGGCAGAAAGGGATCTTGCAGTCATTATTGACTCCAAGATGAACATGGGCCGACAATGCGAGGTCACGGTTGGCAGGGCTAACCGCACCTTGTCGTGCATCCACAGGTGCATCTCAAGTAGAGCCAAGGAGGTGATCCTCCCCCTCTATGCCACACTGGTCAGGCCACAGCTGGAGTACTGTGTCCAGTTCTGTGTGCTCCACTTCAGGAGGGATGTGGACAGCATGGAGAGGGTCCAGGGGAGGGCCACTCGCATAATCAGGGGCAGCAGGACAGACCCTACAATGAGAGACTGCAGGACCTGAACCTGTTCAGCCTTCACGAGAGAAAGCTGAGGGGGGACCTGGTGATCGTCTATAAACTCACTAGGGGGGGACCAGAAGGGTTTGGGGGAGACCTTGTTTCCCCTAGCGCCCCCTGGCATAACAAGGAATAACGGCCTCAAGTTGTTGGGGAGGAGGTTTAGATTATACATCCGTAAGAACTACTTCACAGTCAGGGCGGCTAGGATCTGGAACTAACTTCCAAGGGAAGTGATGCTGGCTCCTTCCCTGAGGATCCTTAAGAAGAGTCTTGATGCCTACCTGGCTGGAGTCATTTGAGCCCAGTTTTTCTCCTGCCCAGGCGGGGAGTCGGACTTGAAGAGCTACGAGGTCCCTTCGCACCCGACTTCTATGATTCTATGACTGTAGACTCCCTGGAGGAGGAACAACATAGCTATAAAGAAGAGAACATAACTCCTCTTACAGCATCTTTTCAGTACCTAGCATAGTGGAGCCCTGACCTCTGAGTGCAGCCCCTGGTTGTTACTGAAATACACAATAATAATTAATAATGTTGTGGCATGTTCCCCATGCTGCAACAGCAAAGTTAATTGCAATACATCAGTCTGCCACAAGGTGTCTCTGTGAGCTGTGTAATATTCCAGGCAGGACAGGGTCCCTGGTAAACAACAACAGACCAAGCTGGGATTCAAGTTGGGCAGAAAACAATTGGTATGGGTCTGTAATTAGGATCTCTTTCCTTTAATAAGCATATTTCATTTGAGGCAAGATATGATGGTAAGAAGTGCTAGGAAACAAGGATGGGAAATTGCTCATCAGGGAACTGTCATCCAACAAAGCCCTTCTGATATCAGGCTATTGATATTTTGGAGTATGAGGGCTTGAAAGAGGACTGAAAGCTTGAAAAGCATCTTTTCTATAGGAGGTGGAAGTCCAGTGAGCCCTGCAACAGGTTGGTGACTCTCATTTATGGACATTTGCCAGGTCCTATCAAAGCTTGGGTGCTCCCCACCATGCACAGCTGAGACAGGAAAGCAAGACATTGAACTGTGCCTTGGTCCCTTAGAAGTCATGGAAGCTGAAGGGAGCATAGAAGGGAAGTGCAGCTTCCATTTAGCTCTCAGTGTTCTCCTTGGCTACAGACAACAGACCAGGCTAGACAGGGACTGGCAGGATCAGATACCAGCTGGCACCTGCCAGGGAGGGGTGGTAGGATCTGAATGAGTCCTTGGTTTAGTGATGAGTTTTTGTCTTGGGGTCAAGGCTGGACCCAAAGCAAAATCCTGGACAAAGAAGCACCTGAGACAGAAACGTTCCAATCAGAATCCAGATCCTCCCAGCCCAGATCTAGGGAGACCCCCAGGCTATGGCTGAGGTCCAGCTCTCTCAGGAGAGCCTGGTTTTGTTCTGGTGCTGTGGGTGCACGGCCGCTCACCACCCTCACCATCCTGTGACTTCTCATCCACTGGTCCTGTGTGATTCATCATACAAGTCACAAGGTATATTCCATCTTTTCCTGACTCAGTGACTGGAAGCCCATGGGATCCCATTCTCTGAGAATTTTAGGTGGCTTATAGTGCCCATAGCAGCTCCTCCCAAATGTAGCACGCCAATCCTGGAGAAAAAAGTTGTGGCCAGAGCAATATGTCATCAATCCCCTTCCATTGAAATGGATTCAATTCAGTGCAAAGTGCAATGCCAGGGTCTGGATGGGGAGCAGCTAGCTAACCTCCCAGTTGACACATGGGGAATAAAAGAGACTTGTTGCCACATTTGCCTCTTCAAAGCTGTGCATGGACCAAGCCTGGGATCAGGTGCTTTACATTTACTGTTTCTTTCCTTGATGTTTTCCTTAGTCTGAAATCAGATTCTTTTAGAGAACAGTCCACCCACTACGTTGGGGAAACGTAGCCCAAGGGTCCTGTATGTGCATCTGGCAGGAGCAGAGCACTGGTGGTGGGGCAGGGCCTGGTTTAAGCCCCACATTTTTGCCACAGCTGTTTCTACCCATGGAATGCTCCTGATCGGATTAAAAGCCCGGCCAAATCCTCTGAGAAGGGAAGTGATTTCCAGCTTAGCAGTGCCTTGTGCCTGGCTAATTCCAGGGGGAGCCATCAGCTCCTGCACAGTGTTGGGCTGGCCTGCATGCATCTGTACAGGGGTCTGTGTGTTTGAGGAAGAGCTGCTGATTCACATTTTCTGCCCATTCTCAAATAGCTACCAGTCAGCATGGAGGGGACACAAGAAAGAAGGAAAGGAAAGTTAGATCTCAGAGCAAGTTGTCTCACATTTGCACTCTCATGAGAACACTGGCACTGAAAAGCTCAGTGTTCCCAGACTTGGGGATTCTTCTCCAGACTTGAAGAATGCTTAGCGGAATCTCTAACATGCAGACTAAAGCATGAGAGTCTTGAATCGTTAACAGTGACCTCCTTTATCCACACTGGGCGTGTCTACACTTGCATGAATGCACTTTAGTTGATGCACATTAAATCTAGTATGGCCACTGTGAGGTACTAGGAAAATGTGCATTAGCCTCTCTTAATGAGCATTAACTAAAGAGCATGGGGCACTTATACACAAGTGTGGTGGCTAGTCCAATATGCTGGAATTCCAGCACGTCAGAGTAAACTCGATTAATCAACTCTGCTGAAGCTCCAGCAGCCTCCTGAGCCTTATGTATCAGCATCCCCATGCTTAAAAATGGGAGCAAAGGCACTTGAGCTAAATCTCATTGACTGAGCTTTAGTTCAAGTGCCCTCACTGTTGTTTTTAAGGGTGGGGATGCTGATACAGGAGATGGTGTTGCTTTAAAGCCACCCTCGGAGCCACTCTAATTAAAGCACCGCCAGCCACCTGTCCCCCGCCCCCCCAACACACATATAAAAGTGTCCACGGTTTAATGCGCCTTAGCCTGTTTTAATGTTTAATGCACCTTGCTTAATGCGTCTCTGCCTTTTTTAATGTGCATTAACTGACTCCAAGGTGAACATGAGCCGGCAGTGTGGGGATGCAGTTAGGAAGGCCAACCGTACCTTGTCATGCATCCACAGATGCATCTAGAGCAGGTCCAAGGAGGTGATCCTCCCCCTCTATGCAACACTGGTCAGGCCGCAGCTGGAGTACTGCGTCCAGTTCTGGGTGCTGCACTTCAAGAGGGATGTCAACAGCATGGAGAGGGTCCAGAGGAGGGCTACTCACATGATCGGGGGCAGCAGGGCAGGCCCTATGAGGAGAGGCTACGGGACCTGAACCTGTTCAACCTCCAGAAGAGAAGGCTGAGGGGGATCTGGTGGCCTGTTACAAACTAGTCAGGGGGGACCAGCAGGCACTGGGGAAGTCCCTGTTCCCCTGAGCACCGCCAGGAGTGACCAGGAATAACAGTCACAAGCTGGCAGAGGGTAGATTTAGGCTAGACATCAGGAGGCGCTACTTCACAGTCAGGGCAGCACGGATCTGGAACCAACTTCCAAGAGAAGTGGTGCAGGCTCCTACCCTGGGGGTCTTTCAGAGGAGGCTGGATGAATACCTTGCTGGGGTCTTTTGACCCCAGTACTCTTTCCTGCCATGGCAGGGGGTCAGACTCGATGATCTGCTCAGGTCCCTTCTGACCCTAGAAACTATGAATAGCACTTTTTGTGATATTTTAATGCACATTAAAATAAGCTAATACACATTAAAGCACGCATGTAGATGTACCCACTGTCAGCTAAGCATTAAAGTTAAATAGGCATTAACAAAAAGCAATTTGAAACAGTCCCATTCATGTCCCTTCCTTTCTCAACTGCTCCCTGTCTTGACCCCTGGGATGTCCTGAGTTCTCAGTCCCTCCTGTCACCCTAGAGCAGTGGTCAATGACCAGTGGATCTCGATCTACCAGTAGATCTTGGTGTCTCTTGGAGTTGATCTGAGGCTGGGGTGTGGGGCTGAGTGCCTGCAGAAGGGGCAGGGGCTAGATTGAGGCCCCTATGGTGAGGGACAGTGCAACAGAGGCAGGAGTAAGTTGAGTGGGGCCCTGGGTCGATGGGACTTACCTGGTGGGGAGGCGCACCCCTAAATAATTTTTTCTCCCTCTGCCTTGATCTGTACCTCTCCCTTCTCTCCCCACAGACTTACCTGCTGGGTGGGGATAGGGGGGGAAGGGGATGGCGGCGCACAGTAGATCTTGGGTTGCTGTTAAATGCCAAATGTGATCTACTTAAAAAGGTTTGAGACCACTGCCTTAGAGTCTTCCAGACTAATACATAGGCAGCTCCCAAATTCATGGCAGAAGTGGGCTACATGGCAGCCCCTTTAATCTTGCAGGTTCCTCCATGCACCCACCATATTTAAAACCAGTTTTTCCCTCCCTGACAATCAGAAGCAAGCTGTGCGCACCTCTGCCAATTGGCAGGGGACGGGACCTCCAATATTAAAGGAGCTGCTATACAGCCCACTTCTACCGTGAATTTTGTAGGTCCCTATTAATAGGGCCTGAATTTTAAGAAATTATTCAAAAAAACTAGCACATCCACCCCTGCTCCCACACCCATCTTACAATCTCCTCTCTCCCCATCCAGAGCCCCTCAGTCCAATGCATTTCAATATGCTGCACACATGAGGCACGGCCTGTCTCTTTCTACAGTCACCACATTCCCCAGAATATCGCTGCTCTGCTGAGTGGCTGTTGGCATTGATGCCTTCCTCTAATGGGATTCAGACACTCTCCTCTCCCCTCCTGAGTAGGGCTGGGACCATGTCCTTCCCAGTTACTCCAACCTCTGCTGTGGCTCTTTTCCAACAAGAGGAACTGGAACTTATGCCCCCGCCACTTTCATTGCTTGCAGCTCGTTCCCTGTGGAAAGGGAGCCTGGCCAGCAAAAACCACAGCCCGAGCTGAGAAAAACCACAGCCCCTTTCATCTTCCCTTAACAGCACATCACAAAGTGTGTGCCCCACTGTGGCCCCAGCTCCCAGGGTTGGGTCAGACTCCCCTGAAAAGCCAAGGAGGGTTTGAGTGGGGTTTGGGGGCGGGGGTGGTGCAGGCCACAGCCCTGCCTCCTGTCCCTTGGTTATGTATAACAACTCCATCTGGCTGTACATGATGTGCTGCAAATCTGACCCACTTCCATACTATAGAACTGAACTGAGGAGCCAATGAACAGGAACTTTCCAGCTCAGTAATGCATCCAATCTGTTACACTCGGAGGCAGGCCGGTTTCACATGCACTTTATTAATCACCTCTCGTTGTCTCCTTTCTCTCTGTGGCTGCTAAGTTCAGGCCTGTGGTTAGCTCTGGCTTCTAAGAGCCATGATCCTTGCACAGCTAATAGGAAATTCCCCTCTCCCACACCTGCCCCCCACATCAGAACCAACAGCAGCTGCTAGGGCAGTCAGGTCTGGCAAGTCCCTGAAACATCTGTGTTTGGGTGCCCCAGTGGAGATGAAGGACACATGGCTCAGGCACATGTCAGTGGGAACACATTTCTTCCAAGGCTGCCGCAGCAGAAAGAAATCAATAAGCAAACAAACATCAATAGGCTAATTCTGTCCACGCACACTGTCTGGAGTAGCAAAGGAGTGATTTCACACTGGGTGCGTCTACACGAGATGCTAACTGCATGGTAGCCTAATAATATTGCGCAGCAGCAAATCATGGCACAAACAGTGCTAATATGCTACTGCACGGTATTATTAGGCTACTGTGCAGTAGCATCAATAAAAAGGTGTTCATCGGCAGTACTGCACAGTAACATCAGTTACTGCACATTAATTTAGTACTCAATTATACAAGTACTAAATTTAATGCACAGTAGTTATGGCACATTAATGAACATGTAGATGTGCCCACTGAGTACCACTGCACAGGTAACAGCAAGATATTTGCCCCCCCTGAACCGATACACCTTGCTCCATGCTGGGGGGTTACTCCACAAGGTGTGGAGACATAATTAGATTTATTAATCTGTAGTCAAGTAGTGGCTTATGCTATATGTATCTCTGGTTTCCTTAGTTTATAAGGTGCAAATCTACCCTGCCTTCCACGGTGTGCACCACAACTAAGCCTGCAGGACATGCTGGATTCTAGGCATTTCTTCTGGGCATGCTGATGGATGGCCCAATTCTAGTAAATGCTTGGTGACATGGACGCTAGTACTCAGAACAAGATGTCTTCCTCATCCTACACACTTCATACAGGGACCAACGGATGGCATCTCACAGTTGTTCCAGAGTACTAACCTTGAGAATCTATGATGTAGCCTCCCTCCTCAGTTTGTCCTCTGCTTTTGCTTTTAACGAGGGCTTCTGCTTTTAAAGAGAAAGAGAGTGAGCAGTATTCCTTCTGGTTTGGTGAGCAGCTACCACCTGTTACCCAAGGGAGAGCAAGCATGTGGCCTGGTAGCCTAGAGGACAAACGCCATGCCTTCCCTCCATGACCTTGGCAATCTATGGAGCTCACTTCAAGTTGTGCCTGGCTATGCTGGTGGCCTATCAAGCCCTTGACCTCTCTGTCCTGGGTTCAAATGTAAGGGTCTGCAGTGCTGGAGGGCTGATCTGATCCCATTGCTTTTCATTGACTTGAGACAGAAGCTTTCTTTGGACTGTGAATTCTTTGTCTCCTGATCCATCAGGCAGGAAGCTACTGTTTGAGACACAGAAGGGCAAGTTGAGACACAGAAGCTTTAGCAGAGCATTGAAGAACATGGTAGAGGGAGGAGTCGCCACAAGCCTTGTGTTTTACATGACAGTCCCCTGCCCTGTAACTTCAAGCATAGCCTGCCAGTGCTTTTGGCATCTTTTCAGAGCTGCATATACTGTCTAGGCTGCTCATCTCATATGCCTGGCCCTCCTCAATCCCTAAGTGGCCTTTGACCTTATGCTATTCCTGTTTGGTTTTTCAGAGTCCCAAATCAGTCAGATGTTCCCTGTGCTCTTTTGGTTTCTCACCTCAGTTGAGGGGGGACAGCACTTTTCTCTTGCTGCGTGTCCCAGAGACCCATTTCATACGGAGCTGTCCCAGGGAGCGTGATGTAAGTGCAGTACTGCGTACCATAATCTCTGTTGCTTTCCTTCAAGCCACAGCATTGGACACCATGATTTTCTTAACCCTAATACTCACCCTCTTATCCATTGTGTCTTGGACCCTGCTGCTAAATGGTTTGTTTAAGCCAAACATACCCTACCATAAGATTCACTTAATTTTTTTCCTAAGTAGGGTGACCACTCTGCAAAAGTGATAATCATATAGGGAAGGAAGCATTGCCCACTGCGTTTTTATGCATCTAAATTCTGGAATTTAGTAAATCCAGCCAAACTAGAGGTTACCCAAATCTTCCTCCTTAATAGAGTCTGGAAAGACCTTTCCACAATAACCCTTGTGCCCTGCCTTCAGAATTGCTATGGACACCTCTGCCATGATGTGCTAAAGAGCTGGGACTAAGTGATGCAGTTCTAGGCCTACCCTGTGCTTGGTTAGACCCAGTGTTTAGCTCTTGAGCATTTCACTGCCCTTGTAGTTCAGCTCTATCTGGAAAATCCCAGTTTGGTACTGAGATGAATAGCAACAGCTGGTGATGGAGTAAGCTCAGTACTTTAATTAAGAGTCACTGGCCAGGAGAAGCAGAATGATCTGCTACTTATTTTGGCCCTAATCCTTCATTTTACAATGCTCAAGGCAGCATGGATATTGCAAATCTGGGGCTTTGGGGCATCAAACTTCAGTGCAATGGAGATTTCTCTTCACTGCATATCATTGGTTACAATCTGCCGCATAGAGCCAGGGGGTCTCTCCACTGCCTACTTGCCTTAGGAGCTGTGCACTGGGCTCCATGGGTGTTAGGATAGGCACTCCTGGATTACCCTGAGTTATACCCCTTTTGGGGAGACTAGAATCTGGCCTGGTTTGTCTGTGTGCTTGCCTGCCTGGGCACTGGGCAGACAGGGTGTACCTGCGTAATACTAATTTCCTACAGAAAGGTTAATCAAAATCAAAGAGCTTTTTAATGGCAGAACACAGATTCCCTGGTTCCCAGGAGCACCACTCAGCTTGGCATAAGTCATCAAGATGGGTCCATCCATTGTCTACCCCAGCCCCTCACCCAACACATTGGATCAAATCCCCAGATGCCCACCCACCCTAGGTTGCATCCTCCCAGTTCCCCATCTCCGGGGAGATTCAGGGCCAGATGTGAATTCTGATCTCTACCCCTGCAATGGGTGAAGCCAAAACCCCAAATCTGGATTACAAACAAGTTGGGATCAGGTTTTGAACAATACAATCCAAGAACAGAGATCCGATAAAAGGGCAGGATGTTTCTTTTGAGATCAGTTCAGCCATGTCTGAGGCACACCTGGGCCATGGGTTAGCGAGGATTTAGTTAGGGAGCTTCTGGAGGGGTTGGACGTATTCAGGTCAGCCGGTCCGGATGATCTCCACCCTAGAGCTCTAAAGGAACTGGCCGAGGTCATTGCAAGTCCCCTGGCACAGCTTTACGAGCACTCGTGGTGCTCTGGTGAGGTACTGGAGGACTAGAAGAGGGCCAATGTGGTTCCCATCTTCAAAAAAGGCAGGAAGGAAGACCCAGGAAACTATAGGCCAGTTAGTCTTACCTCGATCCTAGGCAAGCTGTTTAAGAAAATTATGCTGGCACACATCCAGGAGGGGCCAGCAGGGGACTGCATGCTTAGGGGCAACTAACATGGGTTCATCAGTGGCAGGTCCTGTCAGACCAACCTGGTGTCCTTTTACGATCAGATCACCAGATCATTAGATGCAGGAGTAGCAGTGGACATAGTCTTCCTGGACTTCCGGAAGGCTTTTGACACTCTCACCCTGTTCTCATTAAGAAACTGGGGGGCTGTGGTGTAGACACCCACACAGTCAAATGGGTTGCCAACTGGCTGGAGGGCCGCACCCAGAGGGTGGTAGTGGATGGGTCCTTCTCACCCTGGAAGGACGTGGGCAGTGGGGTTCCCCAGGGCTCGGTCCTCGGTCCTGCACTGTTCAACATCTTCATCAGTGATTTGGACAAGGGGGTAAAAAGCACCCTGTTTAAATATGCTGATGACACTAAGATGTGGGGGGACGTGGGCACACTGGAAGGATGCAACAGGCTACAATCAGACCTAGGCAGGTTACGGGGGTGGGCAGATGAGAATAGGATGCGTTTCAACACTGACAAGTGCAAAGCGATGCACCTGGGGAGGAACAACTGACACCATACCTACAAGTTAGGGAACTCCCCTCTTGTCAGCACGGAGGCAGAAAAGGATCTTGGAGTCATCATTGACTCCAAGATGAACATGGGCCAGCAGTGTGGAGAGGCAGTCAGGAAGGCCAACTGCACCTTGGCATGCATCCACAGATGCATCTCGAGCAGGTCTAAAGAGGTGATCCTCCCCCTCTGTGCGGCACTGGTAAGGCCACAGCTGGAGTACCGCGTCCAGTTCTGGGCGCTGCACTTCAAGAGGGATGTGGACAGCATGGAGAGGGTCCAGAGGAGGGCCACTCACATGATCAGGGGACAGCAGGGCAGGCCCTATGAGGAGAGGCGACGGGACCTGAACCTGTTCAGCCTCCAAAAGAGAAGGCTGAGGGGGGATCTAGTGGCCTGTTATAAACTAGTCAGGGGGGACCAGCAGGCATTGGGGGAGTCACTGTTCCCCCGAGCACCGCCAGGAGTGACCAGGAATAACGGTCACAAGCTGGCAGAGGATAGATTTAGGCTAGATATCAGAGGCGCTACTTTACGGTCAGGGTGGCTAGGGTCTGGAACCAGCTTCCAAGAGAAGTGGTGCAGGCCCCTACCCTGGGGGTGTTTAAGAGGAGGTTAGATGAACATCTTGCTGGGGTCATTTGACGCCAGTACTCTTTCCTGCCATGGCAGGGGGTTGGACTAGATGATCTGCTCAGGTCCCTTCCGACCCTAGAAACTATGAAACTATAAAACTATGTCTGGGGCAGGGAACTGACCTACAGGGCCTCTCCTTAACTGGGAACACTGACAAGTCATTTCCAAGGGAAGACCTAGGGAAACGCCTCTGTCTGAACGTACTGGAATTACCCCAGGTCCAGAAAATGCCTGAGCATATCTTTGTGGTTTGCCCAACTGTTGGCTGCTATCACCATGGCCTTTAGTGGATCATCAACCCCAGGGACTGAGCCCGGGACTTCTGGACCTAAAAGCATGAGCTGCTTCTACTACCCCTCCTAGGCATTTAACACCAGCCCCAGGTTAATGCTGGGCTTGGAGTTCACATGTGCCAGGCAGGAGCATGAGGGAAGGAGGCATCTGTGTCTGACATGGCTTGGAGACCAACTGCTTTATCCAGAAAGCCATTCAAGATCTGTCCTGAGAGGCCTCTATAACGCTGTAGCTTTGTCCCCATCAGGGCTCTGTGGCAGGAACCAGGGAAGAAAGAGCCCCTAGCCACTCTTCCCAAAACAGCTGTCTTCTTGGGTGGGAGCCCTCCTTTGACCTAGTTTTCCAAGGCTCACCAAGCTACTGAAGGGGAAAAGATAGCACATGTTCCCCTGCCCCAGGCCTACATGAGAGGCTTCTTCCCCAGTCTTTCCACAGGCCTCCCTGCCACCCATTGCCTGGCTCCCCTGCTCAGAGTCCACACAAAAGGCTGTGTTCTCCCAGTCTCACCCAGCCCCCTCAGGTGAGAACAAATAAAAAGGGATTAGTGGGCCTGTGCCAGCCACAGGGCTCCTAGGAGCAGCACCTAATCCAGGTGGGAATTCTGTGCCAGCTGCTGGGGCCAGGGTTGTAGCAGGCTGTGCTCCCCCAGACACCGTGCTTAGGGGCCCTGGTTCATGTTGGTGTTTGGGGCTGTTCACACTTCCTCTCGACTCCCAGAAGGAGGCTTAAGATGGGAGGCACCTGGTTTCATCTAAGGCTATTGTAAGTGCTTTTTCTTGATTTTCTTGCACTGTGAAGCAAAATCAAATAATTTGCAATAAGAAAACAGTGAAATCATAGCGATGCCTTGGAGTCTGGGTTTATTCTACTGTTCTCTTTTGGAGCCAAGACTGTTCATATGTGTGTGTCAGAGGTTCCATACTGCTGATGGAGATGTGCCTTGAGTTGAATGGGCAGAGCTTGAAGATCTGAATGTTTATCCTCACTGTTGTTTATCCCACGTGGCACTGGTGTGTGTTGGACAGGCAGCTGTCACTAATGGATAGGATCCCACGCTGGTCCCTGTGAGGGAGGAGAATATTTCCTTCATTGTACAAATGAGAAGCCAGGGTACAAGGTAAATTAAGTGTCTTGTCCACATTCATGGAGCACATCAGTGGCATGGCCAGGAACAAAACTCAGGCATCCTAGTCAGCCACTAATCCATTTTCCTACCAGCCATGTAATGGGATACTGTCTTGGCTTTGGGGCAGAAGTGCCCAATGCAACATAAACCCAACAAGAGGACATCGTGGTAGAGATAGGACCTAGTGGTTTGCTCCATTAGACCAGAAGATCAGTTAGACTTATCGCTAAGGCAGACAGATGGCATAGGGAATGGAGACAAGTGCTGAGAGCAGCATCCTGCCACATGAGCACATAACCCCCTGCCTCATCCATGACAATGATGAATGTCCTGAAACAAGCAGCCACTTCCCTGTTTGCCAGGTGCGGAGATGCAATCTCACACTGACACGTTATAAACAAGGGCATAAGCCGCGCATCATGACAAAGCCATGGGAACCTCTGTCTGAGGCCAAGGACTAAAACAGTGTCTGAGACAAATCCCAGCATCACTCAGCATGCGAGCAGACTTGTCCCAGCTTCTGCAAGGATGCATGTGGGGGTGTTCAAAGGTTCAAGTTACGGATGATTCAAGAAGCCAGTCTGATGATAGATCCAGCCAGGGAAATGTCTGTAGCCCTGAGGGATGGAGTGCACACTGCTTATCTCTGGACACCTGTGTCTGTTCTCCTGTCTGCATAGGTCCCTATCCTGGTGAGATCTTTGCCTTCTTGTTCGTGCCTGGTGATTTGACAACCTGGGGAATAGGGTAGGTGACATGCTTCTTTCTCCCCACTCTGCAGCTATCAAGTACCAGATGCCTTTGCAGTAGATTTCCCTCCCACAGGAGATGCCGAGTATTCAGAAGGCCCTGTGCCCAGCCCCGATGCTGTTTGGAATCTGTTCGGTGCCTGGCAGGGTCATGGCATGCACAGATGATATCCTTATTGTGCAGCGCTTGGCAAGCGAAGCACAGTGCTGTCCTGGCACCAGGACATCAGCAAGAGGGACTGAAAGTGAACAAAAAGCCTACTCCAGGGACGAGCACTCTCCTCTTCAGGAGGAAGTAGCAGGAACAAATCAGATCCTCTCACAACTGTGGTAGTCACAAAAACATCTGCTCTGAGTGTTAGCCGGGTGTGTTAGCCTGGGACTGCGCCACAAAACAACTACTTGATGCAACTGAGAACATACACCAATTGCCTGGAGAGGCTCATCCAGGCTGGAGAGCATGGAAGTGTCTACAAAGGAGTGAAAGGATTCTCTGTTCCCACATGGAGATATGATGACATTTTCTGCTCAACAGAAAGAGCTAGGGATGCTGCAAAGGCTGAACTAGGGCCAGTACAGACAGGAAGTGGAAATTCTGGGCACACAAATAAAAACTGAACATGGGCAGGTCTGGGGCGTAATGACTCAAGGACTCTGCTTCCAGAACTATACTGGGTTGGTTTCAGAGGTGCCAAAGTCTGGAGAAACACAGACAGGTCTCAGTCACCAGGCCGAGAGGAGCGGTGCTCACTGTCTCCTTTTTTCATCACTACACCAGCTTTACCAAAACCCACTATGAAATGGGTTTGGACCTTCCCCTTTCCAGAACTGTATGTGTCCTGCAAGAGCAAGCCTGTGGTGCCCAGACACTATAACCTTTCCACTGTGGCTCTTTCCATTTGAACAAACACACACATAGCTGCCTCATGGTGCACCCTTCAGTCACAATGACTTGCCGTTCCTATTGCAGTGAATTGTGGGCTTCCCTCTCCCTTTGCCCCACCCTGATGGACCCTACAGAAGGGAGGTCAGTCCTGGAATTTAGATCTGAGTCTCAGGTATTAGGGTATTGGCTTGTGGCTTGGCTTATTATAGAAACTAAGGCCTTCAGTGAGTGGCCTAACCTGAGGTGTGTTAAATCAGCCTGGTTCTGCATGGGCGGGGGTTTCTTGCTGTCTGAAATATCCACCCCTTGGTGGTACCTGAGGCTAAATGCCCAAAATCTCTTGTCACTTGTGAACAATTCAGTCAGATGCTACTGAGGAGGAATGGACTCCCACCCCAGAACTCAGAGGAGGTTTGCTTTTGGGGTTTGATGCAGACCCAAACTTGCTTTGCAGGGGCTTCGACACTGGATTAATAGATTAGGATTCATGCCTGATGGTTCTCCCTGACAGACACTTGTGCACATGAGTGAACACATCCTTTTCCAGTTGGCCAGTGCTGTCTCGATGCCATAAGTGGTTTGTAGTGTGGGGTGGTAGATACTGAGCACCTGAGTTTGTGTGTGTGGCAGGAAGGATGCTCCGGTCAGTGAAGCGAATGTCTCTGCCATCCCATTCAGAACTACTTTTCTCTCTTGGTGAACAAACCTAGACTAAGGGAGCTTTTATTAGCTTCCTCCCAAGGGCCACCCACCAGTTCCAGGGCCTGTGTGTTCAAGTACACAAAACACATCCTTTTGCTGGCGACAGTTGAATATGCCGGCAGGGAGCATGGATTTCTCCATCTCTCTGCTTCCAGACATCTGTCTCCTCTTTATTTTGCTCCTATTTATTTTTCTTTCTTGTCCTGTTTCTCCCATTCCCTTTCTCTGTCGCTCTCTTTATCTTTCGTTGTTTGGACTCAAACATTCCCTACCCTGCCGGGATGAAAGGCAGGGACCCCAACAAGGCATGCAGCAGTGAATCCCAGAATTTGTCAGGCCCACTGTTCTCGGGCAGTGACTTTCACAGAGGCAGTGTTAATGAGATCTGAAGGAGGCTGGGGCTGTCATTGTGCTGTGGAGCATCCTGCCCCCACCACTTCCACCCAGCTCTTCTGATTAGCATTTTGAGGAGCGCCCTGCCCTTTAACCTCTGTCTTGCTCTGTCTAATTGAGTGAGATGCCAGATCAGGAGAGTCCCAGGATCTGCCTAAGGCTCCCCTCTCCCGCCCCTGCCCCCCAACTGATGTGCCATAGACCTGCTTTGGATTTGGTCTCAGTCCTTGATCTCTTTGCCAAGTTAGCAACAATCTTTGGGGGAGGTGGTGCCTGTGGATTTGAGTGGTGGATGCTGCTGTGCTAGGAACTGAGTTAGCACTCCCAAGCTCAGTTCACATGGACCACCACTTTTAGACGGTCATTTTTGTGGGTGACCTTGGCTGGATTCAGCATAGTGACCTGGAGATGAAACCCCATGGTTCATTCCCATTCCCAGCTATTCCCAGTCCCATGCTTACAGTTTCAGTGCTGCTGTGACTGGCTAGGTTTCAGGAGTCCTGTGCCAGACACCCTCTGAGTGACCGTATTCTGCTCCACTTGGAGTTTGAGATGGATACAGGATAAGTCTTCATTTGCCGTCTTAAGCTGTTGTGTGCTGTCAAAAAACTGCCATGTTCCACCCCAGCAGTGGATGGATTCCAACAGTGAGTAGACTGTGACTATATTATGTAATAGAGCTTGAAAGGACTAGGAGTAGAAGTGTGATCTGAATGCATGATGCTATGCTAATGCTATAAAGTGTGTATGTGCTCCTCTGCTTTAGAGAAAGAGTGGGGGTTTCACTTTTACTGTGATGGTCAGGAGTTAAAATCTTGCCTGTCCTGCTGCCTGAAGTGCCTGAAGCTTGTACTGATGTGACATATAGGTTTGTAAGACAAATGGAAAACTCAAGAAAATCCTAAACTGGATCCTTGTTATCACCTGAGTTCTCTGTGCAGACCCTAAGAAGGAAGGACTGGATCGGGATTTTCTTGCCCTCAGATCCAACTGGGGTGCAGCCCTTGCAGCAGAGCTTCGAATTGTTGTCTCATTGCTTTTCAGTGCAGAGACAGACCCTGAAGAACCAGACATGGGGTGCTGACACATGCAGCCTGACTGAGGTTCCCTCAGATCTGCAGCTGTCATCAACCCTTGTTTCCATTAGCTCCTGTTGTGCAGAATGATGGATGGTAGAAACAGGAGATGGGTTGTTCAGTGTTGTTATAACAAAGGAGATAAACCTGCAGGGCTCACAGACAAGAGGAGGTATGCTGGTCAGTGACTGGAGAGGTCTGGGCAGAGAGGAATCATCTGTGTACAAGCCCCTTCTCCCCCACCCACCTGCCCCCTGGGGATCAAGTCAAACCTGCTGCCTTCAGGGACTATGGTGCATTATTATGGAACTTGCTAGGAGACTTTTTTACACTCCCCTGGAAAATTTTCAATTTGGGGCTAAAATAATTTTGACTGAAATGTTGCTGCTCGCTCCTGCCCTTCCCTGTGGGCTGGGGCCCAGGTCTGACTACGGTCGGCTCTGGGAAAACGGGGTGCAGCATCCCGGGAGTCTTGTGATCAGAGTATTCTGGGGGGCATAGCCTGGCCAGGGGCCCTGCCCAAGAGGGGAAATGGGGGGCATAAGGAATTCACACGTTTTGGGTTGGTGATTCTTTTATGAAAAATCAAACCTTGCATGGAAAGCAGGCAGCATTAACAGGCCCCGGGCTGTACCAGCAGGTGCTTCTAGAGGGATGGTGGCCACAGCACTTCCTGAGGGTCAGCTGGGGCTTGGGGGTAACTAGTACCTGGTATGGCAATAGGCTCTGCAATGGGGACCTTAACCCCTAGGTAGTGACCTCTACAGCTTGCCACACAACCCTCAGAAGGCAAAGACTTCCTGGCCACGTGGTAGGCCCCACTCTTGGGCCTGTCCCTGGATTTCACAGCCAAGATACAAGACAAGCTGTTGACATCTGTTTCCTAAAACATCCTATGAATTAAAGGGAACTCTTTTGGAGACACTATCCCACGCCTGCATTATTTATTTCCCTGACACCATGGGCTACTCCTTGCTACCACTGAACAAGGACAAAACCCCTTTTACTGTGATCTGACTGATATTGGCCCAGTTTTGTTAAAGGACAAAACCCTGATTGAAAAGCAACATTGTGGATCATTAATGAGTCCCCTCCCCAGAGCAAAAGGAGAAAAGCACTAGAGACTGAGAGGAGGAATGGACAGTTCAGAAGAGATTGAAAGGAACAGGGAAATTCAGTCTAGAAGAGAGATGAAGAGGGGACATGCTGCTGGTACACAGAGGAGAGAGGGGTGCAGAGGAGGACATTCCTGATCATAGCCGCATGGTGCAAAGCAAGAAGACTTTCTGAGCCAACACAGAGGAGTACGTTGCAGTTCACTTGTAGGACTCATGTCTGCAGGATACTCTATGCCAATGTTGGCTCAGTGCTGGGTCCAAAAGGATTGGATAATTATAAGAACATTAAGCCCACAGTCACTGTTTCTCAGAGTATTTCAGAGAGACATTTGGCCCCGGCCTTTCAAACTTCTGCAGTAGCAAAAGATTTCGGATCTGAGAAGAGAACATGTGAGTGAATGGAAATGTCTTCCCTTCCCCAACAGAGGGCACTGTCATCAGGTGGGCCTTAATTAGCCCGGAGATTGCAGGGCTCATCAGCTGATCGCTTGATGGTGCCCCTGGACTCCTGACTGTCCTGCTGCCCGCATAGCTACTGCAGCAGGGCAGAGGCCTGGGGGGAGCTGAATGAGAGGTTAGTTCAATATTGTGCTAGCCATCAGTCAAGCAAGTATAAACCTGTCAGGGTGTCCACTGGGCGCCTTTGAAATTCAGCCACTGATTGATCTGTGCCTGGGGTGATCGGGGGCACTGTGCATTCCCTTCCTTCCACAGCTGATTGATTGGGAACCTGGGTGGGGAGCCTGCCTGTGTTCTGCACCCTGGCAAGGGGATACAACTGGTGGAAGAGACAACAGGGACACCCATCTGGTTGGAGCACTGGCTGGCATGGCCTGTGGCTTTGGGGGCCCCCAGACATCACTGTGCGGGTATCTATCACTGCAGTCCTAAATTGTATCACAAGAGCACTGATGCAAAGATACCACTGTTTAGCTGCTATGGGCAGCGCTGTGGTGAGAATATATAGCAGCAGCATGTTCTGGATGGTGATGGGAGCACAGCACTGGTGCTAGAAGCTTGCTGTGCTGCTTGGCAGAGTCAGGGCACTGCCAGGAGGAAGCTCACTGTACCTGGAAGCTGGCTGTTGTTTAAACATGGCACTCTCTCTCTCCTATTACCCCAATACTTGTGCTCCCCTCCCTCTGCTGTATTTACCCTCTGCATGTCCATGGGAGGCAGAGCATTGCTTTTATGTCATAGTTCAGGAACCGAAGTGTCCTGCCCATGTTTGCACAGGTAGTTTGTGGCAGAGCAGAGAGTTGAACCTGGCACTCCAAATTCCAGGCTAACTGGGAGCCTAACTGCTGCATTGTCCTTTCAAATGCCACTGCTCTGAGGCAGTTCACAGTGCTGGCATCATGACAGGCATTGGCATGTCACTGTCTGGAGAAAGTTCACAATCCTGGAGTCAGGGCTGACACTGATAAAGACATTGCTCTGGGGAAGTTCACAGGACTGGAGTTGTAGCTGACACTGGGCACTGCTGTGCAGAAGCTCACAGCACCTGGGTGCTGCCTGCCTTTGGCTCATAGCTTTAATGTCCAGCAGGCGCTGCTTTCCCAGGGGCTGGTGCAATGCAATTGTTTCTGAGCAATGAGGGGAATGGGCAGAGAGCAAATAGGGGAATGTAAAAGCCAGATCCTGGAATGAAGTGGTTAGCAGAGGCCTGGCTTCTTGAACAGAGCAGGGGAGATTAATAAGCATACAAGAGGGGTTAAATGCCTGTCCCAGTGCTCTGAAGTACCTGGCCTCAAGAGAGTGTTTATTCAGCAGGGCTGGCAAGGAGCCAGCAATAGCTCGCGCTCTCCTTGTGGTACCAGGCAGTCGCTCCAGCGAGAGGCATCCTGGTGCTTCTGAAGCCTCAGCACGGCGGCAGCCGAGGCATGCAGGGAAGCTGGGTTCCCCGGCTGCGAGCTCTCTCCGCTGGTTTTTCTCTTCTGTGGAATTGTTAGAACAGGTCGGAACTGGTGTTTGCTGCAGGCAGCTGGTGCTCCCATCCCTGCTCTGCTAACGTCTCTGGGGCCCCCAGACATTGATACACCAGCCCACAGCCATCCCCCTCCCCTCCGTCCCATCCGAGCCTGCACCCCCTTGCTGTTCCTGGCCTGGTCTTCCCCTTCTAAAATACTCTGGTGTCCTTCAGTCCAAGCCTGCAGCCCCTTACTATTCCAGCTCTAGACCCCACTCCAAGCTCTGCTGACATCCCTTAAGCCCTGCTGCACATAGCAGGGCTGCTTTGCCATTCTGATTTTTAACCTCTTCTGTTCTGACCTTGAGACCCTGTAACTCCAGCCTAATCTCCTGCCCTTGGCTGATTTGCAGTCCAGTCTCCAGGCCTGTTTGGTCTACTTTGAAATGTCCTAAACAATGGTGCTTCCATCACTGCCTCCCAGCAGCGTGGCCCAGGGGCCGGGGCGCTGACCCAGGGCCCAGCAGACCAGGCTGAGGCCTTGCTGTGCCACACATCTCTTGAGTGGCATAGGCCCAGCTCCACAATGGGTCTTGGGCAGGGCAGCACTCAGCGTTGCTGTGCCTAGGCTTCAGCTGCCTGCCTCCAGGAGGGGAAGTCGCAAACCCGAGTCGGGTGCCTAGGTTCCCTGTACAGTGACTGGGAAGAGTTGGCCCCTGGGACTGGGATTCACAATACCCAGCACACTGAGCAGAACACCTGAGCCAGCCTCCAAGACAAGCTAAAAGGAAAAGTAGGCCTGCAGTCGTGCCTTTCTCCCAAATGCCAAAATCCCACTGCAGCCCTGAGTTACACATATGTGAGCCTGGGACTCACCACCCGGTGCCTAAGTCAGCCCCTGGTTATGGCTGATCCGCTCACTTCTTTCTTTGAAAGCATGACCAGGATTGGTCTTGCTCTCCCCAGTGCCCTCTTCTGCTTGAGAGGATTCAAATCCACATCTCCCATATCTGGGGAATGCAGTGAAGAGTTAAGAGACCAGACTAGTCTAGATTGCTCTTCCCTTCTGGAGAAGCTGGGCACTGTGCAGCCCAGAATCGAAGATTTAGGGGAACAGAGATTAAGTCAGTGATAGGACACATGTCTGTAACCTCACTAGGTTACAGTGGGGACACTTACCTTGGGGAGGGTGGGCAGCATTCTAAGTTTGAACCTAGATATCCTGCTTCCTGGGCAGGTGCTCTAGCCACTAGGCTACTGCATCAAAGAGGTACCTCCCCCTTCAGCCCTATTTTGAATGAAAGTGCTCACATATGCTGTGCTTTGTGCTGAACCCAATACTCTTTGTGCTGAACCCAATTGCAGGGAATCAGTTAGGCAGGCTGAGGCAGGACTGGAGCTTAGGCTGGCTACAACAATCAAGGACAATAAAAAGTTCTTCTACAGATACATAGCAAGCAAAAGGAAGGTGCAGAGTAACATAGGGCCCCTGCAGGACAAATCAGGACAGTTGGTGGCCGACACAGGGAAAAAGGTGGAGCTCTTCAATGAGTTCTTTGCTTTAGTAGTCCTGAGTACTGACCAAGACAGTTCCCCCAATTTGAACAAAGATAGACAGCCGGGAGGCCAGTGCTGACTTAGTTAAGGAGCACTTGGAGGGACTGGATGGGTACAAGTCAGCAGGCCCGGATGACCACCATCCACGGGTGCTGAAGGAATTGGCCAGTGTCATAGCTGAGCCACTGTCATGGCTGTTTGAGCACTCATGGTGCTTCAGCCAGACCCTGAGGACTGGAAAAGGGCCAACATTGTGCCCATTTTTAAGAAGGGGAGAAGGGATGAGCCAGGTAAATTTAAGCCAGTCAGACTTACCTCTATCCTAGGGAAAACACTAGAAAAAATCATTAAAGAGTGCATTTGTGAAGGCCCGGCAGGAGAATTGATGCTGAAAGGAAACCAGCATGGGTTCATCACAGGTAGATCCTGCCTGACAAACCCTATAGCCTTTATGACCAGGTAACACACTGCCTTGACACTGGAGCTGAGGCAGATGTCATCTACCTGGACTTTAAGAAGGCCTTTGATACAGTTTTTCATCCTATTCTAATAAGGAAGATAGCAGGCTGTGGAGTAGATGCTTACACAGTCAGGTGGGTGGCAAACTGGCTTAGGGACCACACCCAGAGAGTGGTGGTGGATGGGTCATTTTCAACTTGGAAGGAGGTGGGCAGTGGGGTCCCCCAGGGTTCGGTCCTTGGATCAGTGTTATTTTAATATCTTCATCAGCGATTTGGATGAGGGTATGGAGAGCACCCTGTCCAAGTTCGCAGATGACACCAAGTTATGGGGCAAAGTTAACACACTAGAGGGCAGGGAGCGGATACAGGCAGATCTGGACAGGTGGATCAATGGGCAGAATGAAACAAAATGCAATTCAACAAAGACAAATGCAGAGTACTCCACCTAGGGAGGAGGAATCCCCTGCACGCCGATAGGTTGGGGGTAGGTTGGGGGATGACTCCTCAGCAGCTCAGCGGCTGAAAGGGATCTTGGAGTCATAGTTGACTCCAAGGTGAACATGAGCTGGCAGTGTAATAAAGCCATCAACAAAGCCAATCGCACCTTAATGTGCATTAGCAGATGCATGACCAACAGATCAAGGGAGGTGATGCTCCCCCTCTATGCAGCATTGGTCAGGCCGCGGTTGCAGTACTGTGTCCAGTTCTGGGCACCGCACTTCAGGAGGGATGCGGAGAATCTGGAGAGGGTTCAGAGGAGGGTCACCCGTATGATTAGTGGCCTGTGTACAAGACCCTATGAGGGGAGGTTGAGGGATCTGGATCTCTTCAGCCTTCACAAGAGACATCTGAGGGGAGACCTTGTAGCAGCCTATAAGTTTATAAAGGGAGGACAACAGAGAGTTGGAGATGCACTATTTACCAGGGCACCCCTAGGAGTAACTAGGAACAATGGGTACAAACTAGCAGAGAGTAGATTCACGTTAGACATTAGGAAGAAATTTTTCACAGTAGGGTTGGCCAGAATCTGGAACGGGCTGCCAAGAGAGGTGGTGCTATCACCTAATTTGGAGGTCTTCAAGAGGGGGCTAGATACGCACCTGGCTGGGGTTGTCTGACCTCAGTCCTTTTCCTGCTTGGGGCAGGAGGCTGGACATGATGATCCTTTGAGGTCCCTTCTGACTCTACAATCTATGAATCTTGAAGTGTGTTACGGTGGTCTGCACGGGTCTACCACACCAGGCCCCTCAGGTGGCCAAACTTCAGGCAGACTTAGCTTGTCACTTCTAAACAGCCTTAGATATGAGCTAGGTGCCAGAACTCTTCACTCAGCCGACATGGCAGTGCCTGTGGGCTTGTATAGTAGCAAAACTTTAGACACCTAAGTAACTTTAGTTACTTTAGTGGTGAAAACATAGATGCCAAAGTGATGGTGTAGGCTTCTCTGTTGATTGGGCTCTTAGACTTAGGTGCCTAATTTTTGTCTAAGTTGCCTAAAGTTTGCCTAAGTTGCCTAGGTACTTTTCTGAGCCCTGCCATTAGTCTGTGTGTGCCTCAGTTTCTCCTGCACATCCAGGTAACAACACTGATCCCACTTCATGGGGCTACTGTGAGATGCCCCTTGTATGTTGCAGATTGTCTGGTACCTGGATAGTTGGTTGGTTGGTAGGCTTGGAAGGGACCTGAGCAGATCATCTAGTCCGACCCCCTGCCATGGGCAGGAAAGGATACTGGAGTCAAATGATGCTGGCTAGGTGATTATCCAGCCTCCTTTTGAAGACCCGCAGGGTAGTGGCAAGCACCACTTCCCTTGGAAGTTGGTTCCAGATCCTAGCTGCCCTGACAGTGAAGTAACACCTCTTGATATCTAGCCTGAAACTACTCTCAGTCAACTTATGGACATTGTTCCTTATTACCCCTGGTAGTGCTCGGGGGAACAGGGACTCTCCCATTGCCTGCTGGTCCCCTTTGGCAAGTTTATAAGTGGCCACCAAATCCCCTCTCAGCCTTCTTTTGTGGAGGCTGAACAGGTTTATGTCCCGTAGCCTCCGCTCGTAGCGCCTGCCTTTCTGCCCCCTAATCATGTGAGTGGCCCTCCTCTGGACCCTCTCCATGTTGTCCACATCCCTCTTGAAGTGTGGCACCCAGAACTGGACGCAGTACTCCAAATGCGGCCTGACCAGTGCCACACAGAGGGGGAGGATCACCTCCTTGTACCTGCTTGAGATGCATCTGTGGGTGCATGACGAGGTGCTGTTGGCCTTCCTGACCACATCCCCACACTGTCAGCCCATGTTCATCTTGGAATCAATAGTGATTCCAAGATCCTTTTCTGCTTCTGCACTGATGAGAAGGGAGTTCCCCAGCCTGTAGATATGCTGCTGGTACCTTGCACTTGTCCATATTGAAACCCATCCTATTCTCATCTGCCCACCCCTGTAACCTGTCAAGATCTAATTGTAGCCTGTCCCTCTCTTCTAGTGTGCCCACCTCTCCACACATCTTAGTGTCATCTGCGAACTTGAACAAGGTGCTTTTCACCCCCTCGTCCAAATTACCGATTAAGATATTGAACAGTGAAGGACTGAGCCTTGGGGAACCCCACTGCCCACATCCCTCTAGGTCAAAAATGACCCATCCAACACCACTGTCTGGGTGCGACCCTCCAGCCAATTTGTGACCCATCTGACTGTGTAGGCATCGACACCACAGGCACCTAATTTTTTGATGAGGATGGTGTGAGAGACACTGTTGAAGGCCTTCCTAAGGTCCAGGAAGACTATGTCCACCGCGACACCTGCGTCCAAAGCTTTTGTGACCTGGTCATAGAAGGCCACCAGGTTGGTCTGACAGGACCTGCCTCTAATGAACCTGTGTTGATTGCCCCTAAGCATAAACTCCCCTGCTGGCCCTTCGCAGATGTGCTCCTGCATAATTTTCTCAAAGAGCTTCCCCAGGACCTAGGTAAGACTAACAGGCCTATAGTTTCCTGGGTCCTCTTTCCTCCCTTTTTTGAAAATGGGGACCACATTGGCCCTTTTCCAGTTGTCAGGCACCTCGAGTGCTTGTAAAGCCATGCCAGGGGTCCTGCAATGACCTCTGCCAGTTCCCTAAGCACTCTGGGGCGGAGATCATCCAGACCTGCTGATTTGAACGCATCTAGCCCCTCCAGAAGTTCCCTGACTAGGTCCTCACTGACCCTGAGCCTGGCAGCGCGTTCCCTGGGTCTGTCCAGTATGCCAGTGTGGGGGATGTCTCTGTCCCTGCTCAGAAAAATGGAAACAAACAATCTGTTAAAGAGATTAGCTTTGTCATCTGGTGCTACCACCAGATTACCAAACATGTCCTGCAGAGGCCCCACATTATTTGGCATCTTCTTTTTACCTCCTATATATTTAAAAAAGGACTTCTTATTATCTTTGATCTGGGTCGCTAGTCCCAGTTCCATCTCTGCCTTGGGTGCTAGTCAGTGGGGACTTTCTGAATACCTAAGACAGCCAGGGGATAACTGCACAGCCTCCTTCCTGACAATTAAAGCTCTGTGAAACATCATCATTTCTGACAACCCACTGTTTCCAGACCATTGGTTCATCTCCCTCCTTAGTGTTTCCCCAGCCCCCTTTGTCTGCATCTCTTCCTTTTCCATGTTCCTCCTCTCTGAGCACTCTCTGTATCTGAGATCCTTGAGTAATGACTTTCATGCCATCATGAACTGCAGGGGCAGAAAAGAACAGTTTCCCCTACCGCTCATCTTTTGGGACTTGTATGCTGCTATTGAAGATACTTAGTATATGTCAGATTAAGAACAGCTGACAAAAGATCTTCCTAATGATCCTAAGATATAGATCTGTGCTGGGGTCCAACACCAACTGAGTTGGTTGAGAGAAGGCACATCCAACCGGCCTGTCCACCTGTTTGGATATAATACCCAGACACTTTCCAAGAGCAGTAGCTGCTGATGTCTTTCTGCATGGGTGGTAGCAAGGCTCTCACCCAATCAGCTGGCAGGAGACCAAAGCTCCAACATCCTCAAATGTGAAACTTCACCAAATCAGAGCAGTGCTCTGCCCAGGTGGAAAACAATGCTGTAACAGCGATGATCCCTGGCAACACAGGCCTCCGATGCTACTAAATTTTACAACAGAAACAGGTCTAAAACATTAGCAGTTGTGAAACCCTGGAAGTCTTTTAACCCTGAATATAATAACTTTGGTTCTGGTTACTGCATTTTTTTTCACAAGTGAGCAGAGCAGGCAGACACTCAGAGCAGCAGAGCACCTAATGAGGAGCACTGACTGAATATACTGTCTAGAAGGCCTTCAGTGACTGCATGGAGATGGCAATATCAGCATCAGCCAGCTGTTGCAACAAGTAAGAGGAGCACAGCTAGAGCTGGAGACAAACTTGGCTTTTCCAAAGTGGGAGTGACCTTCTAAGAATCCTGCTACCATATTGGCAGTCACTGTGCTATAGCTGGTAGCCTCCTCATGGAAGGACCAGAGCATTCGTATCCTTGTAGTATTCTGGAATGAGATATTTTACAAAATGCCTAAAAGATCTCTTGGAATAAACAACTGCTGGGCAGGACACCAATCAGCATAGTAGCCAGAGCTCAGTTGGCCAGTTGAGAACCACTAGTCATAGAGCAGGAGAGAAAAAAAACACCCCCCGCCCCTCCCAGTCAGTCGTCTCTCCAAATCTATCTGAGAGTCTTTAGCAGCAAGAGCAATAGATTTGTTTTTCTGGAATGGAAATGTGGTCATTATGGCCCTTGATTACTTCTCCAGATACAGCAAGCTCCTGGCAATGCTCACCAAGAGCTCATCATCAAAAATCACACCAACACCACTATCGGCCTTTGCAAGACGTTCCTTGTGTCCTAGTTCTCAGCATACGTCATCAGCATCCATAGCATTTCCATGAGACTTTAGGTTGGAATGAGGGGACTGCAGCAGTAGGAAGAAATTTTGATATAGGGGGCATGTCTACATGTGCAATTAATTCAGTACATTCAAGAACTTTTGCACTGGAGTTTATTGTTTCTGGGCATGCAGTGTGAACATGCTCCTGGGACCACAGCATGTTGAGCCAAGTTGGAGCAGCCTTGGCTAGCAGGTAGCTCCAGGTATCAGCCTGCCAGCCTGGGGCTGCTCCAACTCAACTCAATTTGCTACAGAGGGGCTGGCTAGGGCACAAGGGTGTTCCAGTGTGGGGCTAACCAGCAGCAGCCCCTGAACTGAAGCACCTTCATTCCCCAACCAACCAGGTCAGCATCTACATGTGCACTGCTGTGGAGTAAAAGACTCCACAACAGGATAGTACTTGCATTTACAAGTACTACCCTGCTGAAGAGTTTACTGGTTTACTCCAGCCTAATAGCCCTGCTTGTGCAGACATTGAGACATTTAGTGTAGAGCTAATTTACTATAGAGCTACTACTCCACAGTAAACATCTTGTGTAGGTGCATCCCCTAGGAAGTAGTGGTATGCCCAGCTCAGGCCCATCTCTAGCAGAGCTTCTAAGAGGAAAAAAGTGCTGGTAGCACTGAAACAACAGTAAAGCTAAGTGGCCTGACCTGGCACAATTTCAAAGGCATGAGGCTATAATAAAACTTCAGCAGCAATAAACCTATAATGTTTGCTACAGAATTAAAAGCGTAACCCAAGCTGAGCTATGGCCCTACAGTTTGACTCACACACTTCAGATCAGCTCTGGATCGATAAGAAGAATCACGAGTTCTGATGCAACATTCTGTATCAGCAGATCTCAAAGAAGTGCTTTACCAAGGAACTTGCTATCATTGCCCCCAATTTAAACATGGGGAACAGAGGCAGGGGTGGGGGAAACAGCTAGGTGCCAGGACTCTACTCAGCCAACATAGCAGTGTCTTTGGGCTTTTATAGTAGCAAAACTTTAGGCACCTAAGTCACTTTAGTAGTGAAAACATAGATATCAAAGTGGTGATGTAGGCTTCTCTGTCAATTGGGCTCTTAGACTTAGGTGTCTAATTTTTGTCTAAGTTGCCTAGGTACTTTTCTGGATCAGGCCATTAGTCTTAGGCTAAGAAGTCCTGGGTTGCCAAGCAGGTGGGGGTGGGGAGGGAATAACTGGGAATCAAACTTGGCTCTCCTGGGCCAGTGCATTCTCCACGAGGACATGCTGCCTTCCTAGTTTATAGAGCCCTCCAGAAGCCACCTCCATTGGTATTGCTGTGAGGCCAAGATGTTGGGAAGCCCTTCCCAGGGCTGTGCGGATATGGGTGATCCCTTCTTTGGGGCCAGATCCTTGGGCATATAAATTAACAGTTTTGTAGGTTCTGGCACATGCATGAGCAGTGCTGATCACACCAGCTGGGATCTGGGACTTGATCCTTAATGGAGAGGGACTCCCTGGATTCTGGCTTCAAGGGGCTCTCTCCACTGTAGGGAGGAGAACTTGCTTCTCCTCTGGGCTTCTGCTGCAAAGCAGTCCCTATGGTCTTCTGTGCAGGACCACAGTTCTGAAGGACATAGGAAGTGGAACAATATAAAACAGAGGAAGCTTTTTCTTCTTCTGTTCCCAGGAAAGTCTCTCTAGACAGAGGGAGCTCTGGGCATGGGGGCATCTCTCCTACGGACACAGTGGGAAGCACTACATATGCTGAGCAGTGGGTGACCTGGGCATAGGCAGAATGCCATGTCTCTGGAAATAGTTGTGTTAATCCCCATGCAATGCATCAGTTCTCACCAACCCGCAGGGGCAACCGCCAAGGTCACCCCTTCCTTCCCTGCTCTGCTCTAAGACCTAGCTTCCCTACTCATGGGGACTCAGGGTAAGGGCTTCCCAAGAGGAAAGAGGGAACAGAAGCTCCGGTGCTGTAGGAGGCAGAAACTGGGATCTGATGGGAACTTTGCAGAGCCACACACCTATTTCTGCTTCTCAGAAGTGCTGGCTGCTGGCAGGGGTCCGGAGCACCCACAGACCTCTCTTTCACTCTTGAGGTACCATTTCCACATACTGCTTTTTCAACAAGTCATCAAAGCTGCCTGCCATCTCACCTAGTGCGCAAGGGATCCTTTTGAGACACAGGTCAGCAGACTGATCCTCTTAATGCCTCCAGAGGGCAACATGGAGCTGGACTTCCCCAGGACTGCAAATCCCAGAGGCCCTTGGATGGTGGGGCCAGGGGCTGTGCCCAGGGTCTCAGCCCAGGGCCCATTGGTGCCAGCCCATTCCTGACCTGGCTGAGGATGATCAGGGAGTGCTGATATACCCAGCTCTCAGCCTGCCTATTGCAACAATCCCAGCACTCATTATTTCTAAACCAGAACAGTTCTGGGGAGGGCCCTGGTGACACAGCCCCAATGCATTTCCGCCACTGCCTGGAGCAAGGACAACTGAATAGCAAAGTCAGATGGAGCTTGGCAGGCAGGCTCTGCTTGCTGTCTCTGAAGTACGGCCAGGTTCTGCTGGACATTGACATCAGAGACCACCTGTTTCCGAGCCGGCACATGCATATCCACCCAAGGCAACAGAGAGGAGATACAACAGAGTTTTAACCCTTTGGCAACTGAGCACAAATGTACAGCAAAGGAAAGGACGTGACTAGTGCAGACAGCAGAGTCCTGGTTGTCAGGATCCTTGAGTTGGAGGGATAGACATTTATGAAACCACAGGAATAGGCCTCAGGACTGCTGGTTTCTCTACCTGGCTCTGGGAAAGGATGTTGCTAGGGTTTGGCTCAAGGTCAAGGCTCAGGGTTATGTATTTGCTCTATACTTCTGTTTCCTGAGGGATCTGACCCCTCCTCACCAGAAGCTTCCAAGCTAAGCAGGCCACCAGAATAATATGAACAAGGCAGAGAAGTTTTTGTAGCACTGGCACACATATTAGATTACCTGCCTCTGACTCACCAGCCCAAGTGACCAGGTGTTCATTTACAACCAAGCTCCACCACGGCATAACCACTCTGCTCCCTTGCCATCCCTGGGGGCTGATAAGGTTTAACTGGCATTGGTGAAGAGCTTGATGAAAAATGTTCTCCTAGGAATTCACAGGGCTTTCAGAGTTAGGGGATGCCTGGCTTTGCAGGGCTGCCTGGGGCGGTGTCCAACCACTGGCAGGAGGCACCAGAAGGGGAGCGGTGCTGGAAGGCAAACAGGTGTCCCTGGTCCCCGTTTCCAGCAGTACATGTATTTGATGCATCCTTATCGAGCCATCAAAGTGATTTGTTTCAGATGAGGTTGTGGGCCAGGCCAGCAGGAAATCGTTTGCAGACTCACTCATTCTGTTTGTTATTTTTGCATGCACCCAATTTGCAAATGTCAATTGACCAGAGTGGGGGGTGTGAGGCAGAGTAGGGAAGGATCTGCTCTGATGATGTGGGATTTTTAAAGGGACAGCATGAATATCTGCAGTCAAGGGCCACATGTCGTTTGCAAAAGAGCTGCCAAGTCTGTAAGATAGAGGAGTCTCTGGGAGCTCATCTATCCCACATGAGATTTTTAGCATCATTCTCCAGGGGCTGGTTTCACTGGCTAGAAAGCTGGACTCCTAAGAGGCAGCCGGCTCTGTAATTAGAGCTAGGGGTGGGGAATCAGGACACCTGTGCTCTGTTCCTAGCCCTGCCACTGACCTGCTGTAAGAACGCAAAGACAAGTCACTGCCTCTCCTGGGCCTCAATTTCCCTCCCTTCCAAGTGCTTTGAAATGTGCAGAACTGAAATGTAAGTGCTCATGGGGAGTTTTACTTTGTGATCCTCTTGTTCTCAATAGACTGTGAAGGTGCCAGCATTATCACCATCTCCAGGAAGCCTGGCAGGATGGGAAAGAGGTTTGTACCCTTGCAAGGAAAGAAGAGATTGGTAAAGTGGCAGATAATGACAATGAAAGGTCAGTGCTACAGAGCAGCGTGGTCTGCTTGGGAAGCTGGGTTCACTCCACGAATGTGGTGAACGCACCAGTTTGCAAAGTCAGGTATCTAAAACACAGGTCAAACTTATGGGATAAGGAACTGATTGAGAAAAGGCCTTGAAGGTCATCATGGAATACAGCTGACCATGAGTCCCTGGGTGATGTGCCAGCTGGGAAGGTGGATAGGATCCTTGGAGATATGAACCAGAAAATATCAAGTAGTGGTAGGGAGGTGGTATCTTCTCTTTGTGCTGTGTCATCTGCCCATAATATTCACTTAAAAAATAACAAACTAAAGAGCAGAAAGACCATTTTCCTCATTATTTTCCCTAATCTTTTTCCTAGAAACTGTATAAACCACAGACAACTGTTTTGTTTTGTTTTTTTTAAGTCTGTTTTAGAGGCAGCCAAATTCAGGGCTTTTTAACAAGTTAGGAACTTTTCCTGGAGGCTTCTGTGGTCTTTTCATAGTCTTATGCCTTTAAAATCAGCCCCTTCCAATGTTGATTGCTATTCCATCCCAGCTCGCCCACCCACTGACTTTGCCAAAAATAGAGAGGTGCTGTTTCCTTTCAGAAGGATAAAAGAGGGAATTTGCCTTCTCTGATATAGTTAAGTATTTTTAACCAGTCCCTTTAAGGAACATCCTATTCCTAAATGCTAGATTTCATTTTCTGGATTAGAAAAAGTAAATCCAGCAGCCCATGAATTTGAATTGTTATTTCTTTCTAGCTGGAGAATGAGGGGTTTTCTAGTTAGGGCACTGCTCTGACAGTCCGAACTCCTGGGTTCCCTTCAGGAGTCTGAATAGGGAGTGGAGCTTGATATAATGGTTCAAGTTGGGCCAGGGGGTTGGAACACTATTCCCAACTCTGGGAAAGGTGTTTTCTACTGGTCAGAACTGCAGGGTGGGAGGGACTCCTGGCTTCTGGTCCCAGCTCAGGGAAAGAAGTAACACCAGTGGAGAGATCAGGGGAGAGCTGGGAGCATAGTCGACTTGTAGGGAGGGCATAGCAGGGCATGCACCCCCCCCCCCAAGATTGACCGCTGCCCCTGACTTCTGTGGGTGGTTGCTGCTTGCCCCCCCCACCCACCGCTGCCGGCTTCTGCGGGCAGTCGTGGCTTGCCACTGCCACTGCCACCACCAGCTTTTGCAGGCAGTTACTGCTCACCACCCCATTGCTGATACTGCCTGATCCTGACTGGGAATCAGGACTTCGTAAGTTGTGTTCCTACGTCACTGATGACAGACTCACTGTATGCCTCAGTTTCCCCATACCTATGAGATGGATAATAATGGTTCCTTCTGTGCTGGCTGTGGTGATGAATGAATATGGGGAGACCCTCTGGGGGAACCTGCCAAACAAGAGAGGGCAGTTGCAATCAAAGGAAGGAACTGGTCACCCTCCTTCCTCCTGGCTTCCCCTGCCCATCAAGGGAACAACAACTTCTCCTTTCCCTGGTGTTCTCCCGTGCTGGTCCGGCCTTGGCGGGGAGCAGGCAGCTTTCATCCAGGAGGTTGGAACGTCCTCGCTAGGCTAGAATTTCCTTGCAATTGCTGAAGTGAGTTTTTTCTCCCCGAAAGCCCGTGGCTGCCCTCGCCTTGCACCCATCTGTGTAAGGCAGACTGCAGAAACCCATGCTGGCGCAGGAGGAGTGGATGTGGCAAGCCCCCCCCCTCACTCCCCTCCACAGATGACCTCAGTGAAGAAGGAATCCAAGCAGCTGCTGTGTGCCAGGTGTTTTCGAAAGGGCTGGGCCCTTCTATCTGAATCGCAGCTGGCTGGGCCTCTGGCACTGAGCATGTGCGGAGTGAGCTCATCCCCAAGGCTACAGGAGCCGTAATTCCCCAGGAAGAGTTGTCCTTCCCACCCCTTTCTCCGCCGCCCCCCCCCCCCGCCCCTTACCTTCCCTCCACCCCATTCATCCCTGTGGCAAATCCCCATCAAGGCAGCTGGGGCTGCAGGAGAGTAATGTGAGTCTGGGAAGAGCTGGCCCCAGGTAATGGGGGCGATCATCTGCCCTGCTTAGAGGCTGCTTGGACAAAGTCCTGGCATCTGCGAGGTTGGTGCATGTGGGTATGTATGTGAGAGGGAGGGGACCTTTCTGAGAGGGCCTTAGAATCACTGTGATACAAGGGTGGTACACATAAAGGCTCATTCATGTCCCCACTTTGGATATATGGAGCCTCTTGACCCCAACCTGCAGCCTCCAGCTAGCCCAGCCCTGGAATCTCTATGCACACACAGCTGAGGCTTCACCAAGCAGTGTGATCTGCAGAACACTACACGCAGCTGTCTGCAATCCCAGATTGGCTTCCTGCTCTCTTCCCTACACCTTTGGACCCTTTCCAACCCTGGCCTTGCAAGCCTCCACATGCCATCACCTGTCAGGCCACCTCACTCTCCTCCCTCAAACTCACTAGTCCCTACTCACTCCCCTATAGCCTGGTCCTGCTGATGTCCTCAGGGCAGAGACTCACTGCACACCAGGGGCTGTGGAAGTCGTGTGTGTGGTCAATGTCACCAGCAGTGTGTGCTGCCTGCAGGATCCTCAGGGCATGAGACCAGGGCTGGTAAAGCCCAGTCTATCTTGTGTGAAGACTTCTGGGTACAGTCCTTGCCAGGCATTGCTTAGAGCCAGAGCATGGTACAGAGAACCGGAGAGGCAGCATGTGTTCCATAGACAGTGGTTTTTACATGCTTGTCTGAGTATGTGCACTGAACAGACTCACCTTGTGCTGCTGGTGTCCTCTCTAAGCCATTTAGTGACATACACACCAAGTGAGTGTGTCATACGCACCATGTATAAACACTGCATTTTCAGTAGACCCACCCCCCATACATCCTCTTTGTATTGCTGCCATGACTCCTTGCAGCACTTCCAATCTAGCTTCTAACTCCCTTATCTTCTGGCAGCATTGATTATGATCAGACCCACGTCTATTCTGAGAATTTTTTTAAACTTGCTCGCACCGTGCTTTGGGGATCCAGTGCTTTTGGTTTCCACAATACCACTTTTTTATTTGATTTCTCCTTTTGGTCTTGTAAATTTTCCACCTGTTTTTCTAATTCTGTAATTTCCATTGCATCCTTGCAAGTTTTATTCACCCAGCTCAGTCAAGGCGTACACTTAAGAGGATGCTGAGAAAGCACTTCGAGGCTCAACTTTAAAAAAATGCAACATCGACGTCAACTCATGGAAGAGTATTACCCAGGACTGCCCCAAACGGAGGAAGAGTCTGCTGCAAGGATCTCAGTACTTTGAAACCTTATGATGACAACAGGAGACAGAAAAATGGGAACAATAGAAACAACATATTTTAAACCAAACCAAGACCCCAGAGCCATCCATCCCACACAGAAACACGTATCCAAGCTGAAACAGAGTCTGTCAATCCTGGATAGGCCTCATCAGCCATCTTTGGATCCACAGATAAGACAATTGTGGAAGATGGTCATCCTCAATGGCGAGGGATTGCTGATGATGATATGTCACCCTGGGTACATCTCTACAGCTGCCTGTGCTTCAGTTTCCTCCTCCTTCAATACCCTATCAATCTCTACAGAGCTAGAAAGCAAGCCCTATGGGTACGGAAGGGATTAATAATACTGACTCCTCTTATTACTCATCTGATCCATTTCCCTTGCTTCCATGAGGCACTGTGCTGACTCATCACATCGCACGTGACTCAGCACCACAGTCACTGGGCCCATAGGTGGTTTTTCCATGAGCTCCAAAAATGTTCAAAATTGCAAAGAAATGTTTTGTACCTTGAAGCAATTTTTTCAACTTCCAATCACCAAAACATTTAGAAAAAATACTATTTTAGGCTTGTGTGATAAAAAAGTATTTTTCTTTTTATTGTTTAGAACTCCCAAGATCTCATTTTTTTCACAGCTTTACTCACAAACACTTCCAACATTGGTTGCAATGAGCTAGAAATTATTTCTTAGGTGCCACTGCAGCATCACATGAGAGTGTGAGGGATGGACTAGGATCATATTGTGCTATACAGCGAGTGTACAGACACAGACTAACAGATGGTTCCTGACCCAAAGAGCATACAACTGAGGTACAAGACAGGAGCTGGATGCAGACAGGGAGATCATATAGTACCAATGCAACCCAATGATTAGCATGGAGCAGTAGTCAAAGGGCACTGACTGCCTGCCCCCTGTCAAATCCTTTGTGGGTATCAATCCAGGAGATGAGATCGCCTTTGGTATAGTTACAAAGGTTTTCCCCCATGCAGTTAATCTGATTGGCATGCAAAGTCTAGCCCACTCAGGAGAAAGAATGAGAATTTCCACTGGTTCCATGTAGACTAGAATCACCATCATAGCAAAGCTTCATAAAATTGGCCACAGATTGACCTTCTTTTTATTAGTCTGGGCCAAGGCCAAAGATGGAATGGGCCACAAGACATAGCTCCATCCAGTGCTCCCAGCCTCTGACCTTGGTATCCTAACATAATCAGAACCTCTCCAATCCCTTCTCACCCCTGCAGTGGTTTCTTGTCAGTCAGGGCTAGAGAATCTTAGGCAGGCGGCATCATTACTGGTAGACTTCAGTTGGATCCGTGGCAGTGGGAATCTAGTCCAGGGTCTCTCTGGCTGAGCCCCTGTGCATGTCCAAGCTGGCAGTGCTGAGGAAGCACAAAACCAGGCATGTGTGGCACCACTCTGCTCTTCAATCACTGAGCAGTTGCATCTCCCAAGGGCTGGATTCCATCCTGCAATGGCCAACAGCTTACATGGAAATTTGTAGGGAGGGTAAATATTTCCCATCTTCATTCCCATGAAGCTGCCCAGAAAACAATCTGATCCCATCCTTCCTGATCCTTGTTTAACCTCACAGCACAGCCCTGCCTTGAGAAGAGCTCAGTTTTTCTGGCAGTTATCCCTCAGTACAGACACTGCCTCATTTGGGGCTTGTGTTCATTCCCACAGCGAGGACATGGCACACGACTGTCAGTACCAAGGGAGCATGTGTCAGTGCCAGGATCCTCCTGCTCCCTCAACTATGAGAAGCCTCTCCTTTAGTGTCCTCCCCACCACCCACTTGCCTCCAACAGCCAGCAGTGAGGATCTAGATTGGTGCTGTTCATGTGCTGTTTGATTTTAAGTGAGCAAAGTATAAGCCTGATGGTGGCAGAGAATCTGCTGCTATTCTTTTCTCCAGATTTGTGATACAAGAACTGGTCCAAATGGATCTGAATTAAAGAGAGAGGATGCTTAGGAAGCCCCTCCTTTCTGCCAGCCCAGATATGGTAAATGCATGGAAGCAGGGTTCTTTACTGAGGCTGCTGGACACAAATGGACCCTGTGGTTCTTGGGCTCTTCTGGTCCCTATGGCTAAGCACAGACAGTCAAAAAGCCTGTGGCTGAATCGATTCAGTCTTTGCAGTTTAGTCTAAACTGAATTGAAACAGAAGTGAACAAACATTTACCTTTGATTCAAGAAATGCAGCCACGTGCATGCAGTGACTCAAGCCAGAAGCCAGGGGCACTGGAGCATGGCTCTGTGGCTCTGTGTTCACTTTCTCTTCCTACGGCTCCTGAGGCCTCTGGGATTTGCAGTCCAGAATTACAGCAGCAGGACTCTGCAGGGTTGCTCATCATCACTTCTTCCTGCTTCCAAGTGCCTCTGGGATTTGTAGTCCACAGTCACAGCCAGTAGTAAGGTTGAGTAGGGAAGAGATGTTTAGCCCCCTCCCTGGCCCTAGATAAGGTTTGCCTGGGGAGGTGGGGGAGTGTGTGCCCCCTGCTAGACTGGGCTGCATCCCCAGCTGGGCTTGCCTCCCCCATCCCCTTGTCAGCCAGCTCTCACTGCTCCAGCTATGGAGCAGAGGGGTGGAGCCAGCCCTGCTCTCTGGACCAGACAGCAGAGCCCAGTCCAGGGCTGGAAAGCATGCTGGGATGCTGGGGGACTGTGATTTAACTTCAGCCAGGAAGGGATCTGGGTCAGAAGTTTCATAAACTATTTTGAACGAAATCAGTTAAGTCTGATATTACATTCAACCAGGTTTATCTTAAACCAGTTTCAGTCACTGAGCTTCTGTTCTGTTACAGGTTTAAATCAGTTTCTGATCACTTTAACTGGTTTATGTGCAACTTCTGTCCCTAGCCTACCTATGTTGCCTGGTGTCACCACTAGGGGTTTCCATAGGCCAGTGATTCTCAGTGCGGGTGCCGCAAGATCTTTCAAGGGTGCTTACAATGTGTGCAAACAGATAAACCCAGAGATTCACGTACTAACCCATAGTGTTAAAGGCATTCTGACCTGTCAAACTGGGACATAGGCCAGCATGGCTCCCTCTGTGCCAGCAGTGAAAGGGTTACCTGCCAGGTGTATGTTGGCGGACTTTTTACCCAAGCAAACAAACCAGGAAGGGCGGGAGAGAGATTTCCTTGGAAGATATAAGGCCCCACCTTGGTCCTGTGCGTGTACATGCCACTCGTCACAGGGAGCTGGCCAAGCAGGTGCGCTGCCCAGAACTACCAGCACTGCCTCACGCACATGCCCCGTCAGTGTGTGCTCCACTCCCAGGTCAACCGGCTGCCACGATCCATTCCCAGACCTGCCGGACACCAGGAAATCACACAGGTGACCTCTCTGTGGGCTTTCATTCACATATATGTTAGGTATGGCTTGTCTGACAGGAAAAGCTGGGAACTCTCAGGACCTCTGATCCCAGAGGGGTGTGGGCCCATGGGACTGTGGCAGACACCTGAGGCTAAGGAGGTAAAAGCTGACGTTCTCATGGCCTTACAGGCAGGAAAATGACCCCTAATTTTTAGTCACCCAAAACGCTGCTTTCGGGCCCCTACAGCCTGATCCCATGGTACCCTCACTTGTCAAGGGACTCCCTGCTTCTGCTTCATGCCAGAAATTTGAGAGCTGCTGGGGAAAGTATTGTTTTTTCCATGCAAGAAATTTCAAGGAAAACATTTTTTCCCCAGTTAGAATTGTCTGAGTGTTCGTTCAAAAGCCTAGTAAAGTTTCTGCTGTTAAAAACTAGAACACTTTTGGTTTTAGGATGTTTTAGGAACACCCCCCAAAGTTGACCCAAATGGGCATTTTTGTAAAACTTTATGTCTTTTTTTTTTTAAACAAAGTTTTGATGGAGAATTTTAAGAAATTTAATGAGTTCTGTTGCTCTTACTCTCTTTGGCTCAAATTTGGCACAAGTTTTTATGTGAGCCACAGTGGATGAGGATATTTTTCAGAACAGGGTGTTCCTTTAATTATTTTTTCAGTTCAGAGGTGAAATTTCCACAGTGGTTCCTTTGATGGCAGGGAGGGTTATGCATACAGGAGTCTGTCACCCCCTTGAGGCTGTGGGACACATGGCAGTCCAGTGACTGTTCTATTCTTTCCACGGGAAGGGGGATAAAAGGATATTTCTGTTCATTTTCATCTGTGAGAATTATGAGATTTGCAGGGCAGCAACTAGCACCATGGGGCCGGTTCTTACTTGGTGCTGTTGTTCAAAGTGTTGCTCACTATTGTTATCTGTTTTGTGGTTGGTGGCTGAATTAGGGATCCAGACTTTAGCATGCAAGGTGCTATATGGATGCATATAGAGACAGCCTCTGACCTGCCAAACCTACCGTTGCAGTATAAGCCACTGTGAGTTGCACTGTAGGCATTTTGGGGAAACTTGCCATGTGTAAGAAGGCTAAAGACAGCTCCTCCCACAGCCCTGGAACAATCCAGACCTCTGGCCACATTTGAAGGAGGGAGCATTGTTTCATAGATTTCATAGATTTCATAGACATTCGGGCTGGAAGGGACCCCAGGGGTTCATCGAGTTCAGCCCCCTGCCCCAGGGGCAGGAAGTCAGCAGGGATCATAGGATCCCAGCAAGATAAGCATCCAAATATGTCTTGAAGGTGTTCAAAGTGGGTGCTTGAACCGCCTCTGGTGGCAGTCTATTCCAAACCTTGGGGGCTCGGACAGTAGAAAAGTTCTTCCTTATATCCAGCCTGAATCAGTCATGGCAGAGTTTGTGACCATTCGTTCTTGTCATCCCTCGGGGTGTCCTGGTGAACAGACCTGATGAGCACCCCCGATAAACTTATAGGTGGCCACCAGATCATCCCTGAGCCTGGGCTTTTCCAGGCTGAAGAGTCCTATAGCTCTCAGCCTCTCATCATAATACCTTTTTCCTGACCTCTGATCATGCACGTGGCTCTCCTCTGGACTCTCTCAAGCTTCTCCACGTCCTTTTTGAATTGTAGAGGCCAAAACTGGACGCAGTACTCCAGCTGCAGCCTCACCAAGGCCGAGTACAAGGGGAAAATGACGTCCCGGGATTTGCTTGAGAAGCATCTATGGATGCAAGCCAGCATTTTGCTCACTTTACTAGCTGCAGCATCACATTGAAGGCTCATGTTCATCTTGAGGTCAATCATGACCCCCAAGTCCCTTTCATCTGTAGTGCTAACCAGTGTAGCACTGCTGAGCCTATAATCATGCTGTAGGTTTTTCCTCCCAAGGTGGAGAACCTTGCATTTATCAGTATTGAATAACGTCAGGTTGTTGTCCACTCATTTCCTGTGCCTGTCTAGGTCAGCCTGGATCACCCTCCTGTCCTCAGGTGTGGATGCTTTACCCCAGAGTTTGGTGTCATTGGCAAACTTGGCCAGTCTGCTTCTGACGCCAGTGTCCACATCATTGATGAGAATGTTAAACAGTACAGGCCCTAGGACAGAGCCTTGAGGGACCCCACTGGTGACCGCGCACCAAGACAGTTGACTTCCATCAACCACCGCCCTCTTGTTATTTGCCTGTGACTGGGCATGAGGAGATGAAGAGAGGGAGACACTATATGGCAGGCCCTGTTGTGCTGGGAAACAGTCTTCAAGTGGAAGCTGGGACAGCCAGCCCAGGCCTAGCTGCAGCCAAAGAGGAGGTGCTGTGAGGAGTCAAGTTGCCCTGGAGGGGAATTAGATGAATCTCAGAGGGCCATAGGAGGAAGGATTTAAAGGGCTGTGTTTGCTGATTCTTGGCCTTGGCCTCATCCCACAGGAGCATCTGTGATGTGCAGAGACCTTCAAATAGGGCCATGCCAGCCTGCAGCCTAAACACAGCCAGGCCTGGCCACTCCAGCAAGCCTCAAGCAGTTCAGCAGCAGCAGAGTGCACCAGACCCCCTCCTACTCCAAAGAATGTGTCCTCACCAACAGCTCTAAGCAAGCAGATAAGGAGCCCCTATCTCCTGTCTTCCCTCAGCAACCGCAGGTTTGGAGCAAGGCTTCCTGGTCCGCTGGAACTAATCTGCTGGAGGCTGGGCAGCACCTGACCACACCCTGGGTGGCTCCCTCCCAACAAATTCACTTTCAGAGAGGTCCCCTTTACCTCTCCCCACCCCACCCAGGTTGTTGCTTACAAACACTGATTCTTCAGTGCCACTGCTCTTACATGACTCAAAACAGCTGTGTGTCAGATAGCCCTATTGGCTCATAGGTGCAATCTCACTGGGGAATCTGACCCAGTGGCATGGCTGCTACATTGTCTTCCGGTGTAGCCAGGAGGGGATGTGATGCCACATGTTGTTCATCTGGAACAGAAAAGCAGACACTTGCTTAGGGACAGCATGGCAAGTAGGTAGTGCCAGGACTCCCATCTCTTCATTCTTGGTGAACATTGTGCTGGTACCAGGTATGATGCACCAGGTGAAGACTGCTTGTCCAGTAGAGAGCAAACCGGGGCATCCATGTCACATTGTATAAGTAACTGAAGAGTTGGCCTGCTGCAATGGCTATGGAACAGCACTTGGATTTGAACTTTCATTCCAGGGGTGAAAGACCCTATTCCTCAACCCTGGCACCCTCACCCAATCTTCTGTAACTCCTTTAAACATATAAAGAGCTGTGCCTTACCTCTTTCTTCCCGGACAGTCATCTCCATCCTGACCCTAGTCCATTCTTCTCTGTTCTACTGACTGTGTATTCCTTGGCACTCTGCACTGGCATGGCAATGGCCATGGGCTTGGGGTAAGCATGGAGATATTGACACTACCTGGCATCTCCGGGAGCAGGCCCATGGAGATGAAGAGAAGTGGAGTGCATGCAGGGCTGGTCACCGTGAGCTGTACGGCACTTGCTATTCTTGGCACTGAAGTGTGGAAAATTGGAAGCATCAAAAGAATGTTGTTTTCATTTGGTTGGGACTAAGCCAGGCATCTGGGACACAGCTGAGTGGAGGAGACTGGTGTATTCCATTATCTGCCTCCGAGCAAAACATCAGCCATTCACCAAGAAGCATTGCCATACCTCAAGAATTGGATCCTCCCTCCAGGTTCATGTTTGCTGCTTGACCTTCACAACTTCTCGCATGCATTGGCACCATTGCAAACTCTTGTGTTTATGGTTTATGTATCCAATGAAGAGTGTGTGTTGCAAGCCTCTCTCTGTGCCCAGTTCCATAAGGTTGTGAGGAGCATAAACCTGACCTTTTAGCTCAAGGGTGAGCAAAATGGCTCATGGGCTGGATCTGGCCCACCAAGGGATTTTATCTGGCCTAAAGCAGGTTCCTTGGCCCCATCTGGCCTAGGTTCAGGGGGCAACCTAGGCTGTGGCACGTACAGCCAGTGCCACCACCACCAGGCGTGCAACAGGGCTGGGGTGGCATGGCTGCTGGACTCTGCTTCCCAGCAACCCCAGCAGCAACAGCTCCTTCCAGCTGCTATTGCTAGTGTCACCACTGGCATAGGGCCCAGCCCCACTGCCAAGGCAGCCCAGCCCATCTGCCCCGCATCTACCACTGGGGCGCCACATGGAGCAGGTGGGCAGGGTCTCCATGGAGACTGGCTGGGGACTCATGCAGGCAGGGTGCACTTGGCTGGCAGATGGGATGGGGCCATGGGCCAGCAGAGGAGCAGCATGCTGAGGTAGGACAGGTGGGCAGGGCTGAGGCTGAAATCTTGGGGTGGTGACAGCGTGAGACTGGGGGCTGGGACAACCACAATCCACTGCCCACACATCCCTGTGCCAGGCACCGGTTCCGCAGGCAGGGGTTTGCCAAGAGCAGATCACAGCTTTGTCCCGGGCCCCAGCCCTATGCTGTCACCACTTCAAGATCCTGGCCCTGGCCCCGGCCCCGGCTGCCCATCCTGCTCCCAGACACTACTCCCTGACCACCCATCTGCCTGATTGAGCACACCCTGCTTGCAGGGGTCCCAGGTCAGTCTTCATGGATCCTGGGTCAGGATCTAGGGGCAGTGACAGCATGGGACCAGGGTCCAGAGCGGACCCATGATCTGCTGCCTGCACATCCCCATGATGGGTGCCAGTTCTGTGGGCAGGGGCTTGCTGGGAGTGGATCATGGCACTGCCCTGGGCCCCGGCCCCATGCTATCACCAACTCAAAGTCCCGGCCCCGGCCCCGGCCCCGGCCCCGGCCCCAGCCCGAGCTACCCATCCTTCTCCCAGATGCCACTCCCTGCCCCCCACAGCCCCACCCCATCTGCCTGGCTGAGCACACCCTGCCACAGGGGTCCCTGACTGGTCTCCATGGAGACCCTGGGGCTGGGATCACTGGATAGTGACAGCACAGGGCTGGGCCCTTTTGCTGGTCCACTCAGGGAGCTTTAGTGAATGAGGGATGGGGAGGGGGCAAGGAAGGGGATGCTGACCTGGCTCACAACAACATGCCAAAATGCCCTAAGTGCCCCTCCAGCCAAAATAATTGCCCACCCCTGCTTTAGCTCAAGCTATAGTAGTTCAGACTTTCAATTCTAGATGGTGGATAGGGTCTGGTGGAATCAGCCAAGGGGGAGGCTGTTGTCTGTTCATCCATATGTGGGAGCCCTCTGACCTGTCATAATTCTGCAGAGCAGTCCTGTTCAGGACACCCCCTCCCTGCTTCACACAGGCTCCCTGAACAGCACCCCGTGAAGCCAACCCAGGTGTAGACTTCTCAGTCTCTGAAACCAGGCCTTCTGGTCACAGCACCTCCAACGTATCTCTGCAGCTCTCAGGAGTGAGCTTCAGCTAGCTGAGCTTCTGAGATGACTTCTGCCTCATTGGGGGAAAGAGTCCACCAGAAATGACTTGCAGCAAAGCAGGCAAGCTTTCAAAATCAAGATGGCATTTACTGGTTAACTGAAGTATGGCAGGGGGGATCCTTGTGTCACACAGCCAAGGTCAAACCCACGCAGAGTCTTTATCAGCTAGAAGGCCATGCTGCCTTTGTCCATCACTGTGTTTGCATGCCAAGGCAATTTCCCAGACTGAGTATTTCTCCTGAGTACCAGTCTGCAGGAGATGTCCTTCCCAGGTCTGTATTTTTATGTCCTGTTCTCTGCTAGCTGAGAAAGCTACATGTAGAAACTGGTATTCACCCTCATCTAGGGCAAAAGTTAGTTCATTTTCTCCAGTGTATAAGAGCATGCAAGCAAGCCAGGGAAACCAAGGCTTGCAACAACACCCTTCACAGCACACTACTTCATGCAACATGAAAAGTGACCAAACTCCTTGTCACTCCCACAGCAAACTGGAATCACACTGTTTCTGCCCCAGCTGTGGGGATGAAAAGCTGTTCCCATTACAGGCTTCCCCAGAGGGTCTGGCTATAGCTTTCCACCCCATCTTGGTTCTGGGAGAAACATCACAAAGCACCAAACTACATAGTAGGAGTGCTCATAGTTCAATTGCTCTTCCTTTGATGGATGGGGTTATCTACCACACCAGAACTCAGCACAGTCCTTTTGCAGTAGCTGGTGCTGGACACACAGTAAATTTGGACACCTGCACCCCAGGAGATCCAACACACAGTGAGAAGTGAGCATGAGCTGAGAGAAAATACTGTCAGTAGCCTTGGTTCTTGATCTACAGCTCATCTGGCTACTCCCAGCCTTGGCTTTTGTCCAGCTATGCTGATCCTCAGTCCCAACCTGCAGCCCCTTTGCTATTCCAGTCCCAGACTTCTCAGTCACAGTACTTTCATTGTCCCTCAGTCCAATTCATACCTCTCTTCCCACAAATATGGTAGTCTTGGGGTGTAGCATGACTGCCAGTCCACAGCAGGCTCCTAGAATGACTCTTGAGAGAGATCTTGGTTGGCAGTAGCTTGATTTACCTGTGTCTCCTGAGCAGAGACTGCTCTAATTCTTGGCAAAGGAGTAATATCCAGTATTGGTTGGGCTAGAACAGGGACCCTTCTACCCCAAGCCCATTTCCACCCATGCTTTTGCATCCACAGGCTTTCCCAATGGGCGGAGAAAGAGCTCTGATGTTCTGTTTGAAGGCCAGTACTCAGGGAGCATGCAAAATCAGCAGTCTTGGGGAAAGCTGATTCTCCAAGATGACAGGAATGTAACCTCATGAAGAAGACTGAAAGTATTTCTGTGGTGGGACAGACAGTACAGAAATTGCATTGTGGCTCTAAGGCACCTGAGGGAATCTACCCACGTTGGGAGATGCTGACAGGGGATCCCACCTCATGGCTATTTGGTGGTAGACATGAAAGGAGCATGGCTCTCAGGTCTTAGTATGTGGATGCAGCCTTTGGGTCCACCCCATCATAGAGCCCAGAGTCTATGAGAATCCAGCGACAGTGTTTGGACCATGTGGAGGTGGTTCAGGCCTGTGTTTACTCCAGGTGGGAAGGAAGTGGCCAGCCAGCTTGCAGGCCAGGCATTGGTACCCAAACTGGACAAGATGCTGTCTGAGAGACCCTGGGGCTGAGGCTCCTTAGATGAGCACTGAAGATGTGTGCTTGGTGGGAAAAGTCATATTGTATTTCTGCTATGGCTGGAGGTTCTTTCTTATTTCTGAGACTGTCAGTACAGCTACTCTCTGTCCATTCACACTAAAAGAAGGGAAGCGAGTGAGATGGGATGTAGCCAAGATGTGTGCAGGAAGTGAAGAGGCGTTTGGGGTCGCTGCGCTTGGATCATTCCATCACGCCGCCAGCATCCTTGGTTCTGCCAAAGCCATTTCAGCCCCCCCACAGACACACATGCATCCTGAACAGGGGGCAGGCAAGGACTGGAGGGCAAGCCATGATTGGGGGTCTCCACATACATCACCGCTACTCCGGATACTCCATTCAAGAACTCCATCTCTCTGGACTTTCACTGGAGAGAAGGGCCATGGTGAGATCAAACCGCTCAGGCTTTCCCACCCACTTGGGCCTCCCTTGTTTTTTTCCTCACCCCAACCTCCCAAAGACTGCAGGAATGGGAGTGTCTGAAGGAGGGTTGTGGCTTGTGAGCTGGGCACTGGATGTCAGCTGCAGAAGCATGACAGGAGGTGGCTCAACAGGGCATTAGACTGGTGTTGTGGGAGGCAGGAGATGGAAGAGGCTTGGGGGATGTGTAGTCAGGAGCCTTGGCTTTGGGTAGGTGTCCATTCATCTCCAGGACACGGTGAACTCACCTTCCCTTCATCTGTGGACTTTATTCCTTTTGCACTAACCCTCTTTTCCCATTTTTGGATCTGTCATCCATATTCGGAGTTTGGTATCCGCTGCCTCCATCCTAATGGGGTGAAGGGGGCATCTGAGACTTGGCCCCACATGGTGAGGGCCTGCTGGGGAAGCACTATGTGGGGGGCTGTGGCTGTGCCAAGGGCAGACCCTGAGAAGGAGCTATAGACAACCTGCTCTGCTGGCGGAGGGGAGGGGAGGGGAGGGTGGCCCCAGGGAAGTGGGAGGCCCACCTAATGTCTCTAAGAAACAGCCGGCTGTAGCAGCTATGGAGGCTCCCAGAGCCAAAGCCTGAGCCCTGGTTGCTACATGCAAGGTCAACAGCGCCCCAGCGCCTGCTCCCAGCCCTTCTTCTTCCCAGCCCGCCGGGACAATGCGGGGAACCCAAGCCGGGCCGGTGAGCTGTGCCGGCCGGGCGCGGCTCCGCGGGGCGCTCCCCGCACGCAGCGGGCTCGGGCCGCGTGCGGGGCGCGCAGACGAGGCCAGGTGCGTGCCCGCGTCCACGCGCGGGGCCGCCGCGGGCGGGCGGGATGCGGCGGCCCGGGGGGAGCGGTGGCCCGGCGCCCCCCTCCCCTCCCCTCCCGGCGGCCGCCTGCCTGTCCCCGGGGCGGGGCGGGGCGGGGCGGGCCGCAGCCCTGCCGCGCTCTGCGGGGCCGGCGACAGCAGCCGCCCGCGCCGGGGTGCGGGGAGGACGCGGCGCCGCGGGACGCGCAGGTGGGTGCCCGCTTCGGCGGGGCCGCGGGCGGCTCCCGGCTCTGCCGCCGCGGCTGCCTGCCGCCTCCCTCCCCTTCCCTGCGCGGGGGCACGGCGGGGCACGGCGGGGCCGCCGGGCTGCCCGGGGCCGGGCCCGGGGCCGGGCCGAGTTGCTCCCGCGGCACCTTGCATGCCCCGGGGCCCCGGCACCCTTCTCGCCGGCGCGGGCCCAGCGCCGCGGGCGGGGCCGGGGCTCGGCCTTTGCGCTGGTCCTGAGCGGTGGGCTGGGGACCATGACAGCGGGCTGCTGGGCAGAGCCGGGGGCATGCGGGCAGGCGCCACGTGGGTGCTCGCAGCTCACAGCCTCCAGCCCTGGGCGGGCACAGAGCCAGCGCCATCCCTCTGCCCCTTGCTGCACGATCCCCCTTCCCTGGCCAGGCAGCTCAGGGCCAGGCCCGTGGTGAAGTGCGGGGCGCCTGTAACGCACGAGGACTCGCGTGGAAACTTGTGGGGCCGCCACAGGGCAATGCTGCCCCCGCTGCCTGTGTTCCTTCAGGCTCCTTCTCCCTCTTTGGGGGGACGGAGGGTGAGTGGGCAGGGTTATTGCCTTACCAGCTGACTTCTGTTTTGCCTGTCACCCGATCCACGTAATAAACTTTTACAGCCTTTAAAGTGTGTTGCCGTTCCTCTGGCATTGCTCACCATCCTTGGCAGCGCTGCTGCTTTGGAGTTAGCTTTTAAGGGGACAGCATGTGTCTTCCAGGCAGGGCTGGAGGTGACAACAGCAGCAGGAGGCTGTCCTGGAGCAGCTACAGGGCCATGGACTGTTGTAGGATCGTGCTGGGGCCTCCCACTGCCCTCTCAGAAACCTAGGAGCTTCAAGCGTTACGGCCAGGAGCATGAGATAACTTATTCCTTTGTAAATCTGAGAGAACTAACATCCAAAGCTGGCTAGATACGTGCTCTGCGTGGCTATGGGTGCTGGAGAACATGTACAGACAGACTGTTTACGCAGGGGTAATCTAGTAGTGGATGGGCAGTGCCTTCTCTGTAGCATGGGGCATGGCCCTCTTGAATGCATTTTAATAACACTGACCACCACTGTGCCCCTGCTTTACATGTGGAAGGTTAGGGTGTTGTTCCTAGTAGTTATGCAGCAATTTTGATAGTTTTCATCATAGGTTAGACCAGTCATACCCAACCTTTTTGCCGGCTGGGCCAGATTGACAGTGCCCGGTCTACTCACAGGCTGGATCCAGCCAGTGCTCTCAATCCAGCACCCGGGCACGCACTGTCTGGCCACATGGAGTGCAGGGGGGAGGCTGGCTCCAATGCAGCCTGGCAGGGGATAGGAGCTTGACCCAGCCCCATGCAGAGGGAAGCGGGTATGGCTTGGCTTTGATTCAGAAGAGGGGACCAGAAGCAGAGATGTGGCCTGGCCCTGTGAGGGAAGAGGGAATAGTTTGCCTCCATCCAATGGCACAGGGAATGGGGTTTGAGGATTTGGCAGCGGGGAGAGAGTGCAATGGCTCCTAAGGCTGCATTTGGCCCATCAGCAGGAGGTTGAGCAGCCCTGCATTAGACAGTGGATTTGTATGGGATGGGGATGCTCCTGCCTCAGGCAGGGGGTTGGTTTGATGACCTCCAGAGGTCCCTTCCAGCCCTACTTTTCTGTTAATCACTGTGCTGGGATCACATCGCTCAATCCAGTAGAAACCTATTCTACAAGATTCAGGAGTGTAAAGCTATACCAGTTAAACTTCATGACTGGTAAATTACATCAGCTTAGGTGTCCTCTGCCTGCATCCATTCAAAGTTAATAATTTGCTAAAGGCAAACTTAGTGAGGTGCAGTTCCAGCTGCCAGTATCTGAGTGGCACCTCCGTCTGGTCCTGGTCTGTTGTAGTTAATATCAGTGCACAAACCAATGTCAGTGTCAATGTCTGCCCACCCCATGAATGGGCATTCTCTGCCTGATGATAAAGCTAGCTGTTATAATCAGTCAATAATAGGAGCTTGCATTTCCCTACAACCTTTGGTACTGAATGCATACAATGTGTTTCTTTCATTCTGTCTGTCTGTCTGTCTATTTGTCTAATCAGGGTTTCCATAAATCACCCATGGTCAAAATGTATCTGTCTCTAGGGAGAACCACTATGCGAGAGGGAGGAATTTTATTTATTTGTTTGTTGAAAAACTTTTCCGAATGAAACATACTGAGGGAGGCAAAGCTGTCATGTATTTTAGCTGGGACACTCACTGAAGGGCCCTTGGGTTTCATTTGGGGTGGTTGGTCAAGAGGAGGTTCACCAATGCACTCCTAGCTTGCTTCAGGGTTTATCAGAGAAGGAGCCGTGAGCGTCCTTCAGGGGCAGAACACATGTATGCTAGACGTACTGCTGGTCACACCAACAGGCAGCACCCTATGCCTATGCATGGATACCACCTGACACATCTCCCATGCTTCGCTGCACAGTGCCTCTGCCCCTGTGATGATGTGCTGAGAAGCTCGTAGCCTTGTGGCAGAAGGATGCAGTGGGCACAGGACAGGGTTGCTGGGATGACCTGTCCTGGGCTTTCCATTCCTGGAGCTCTGGAGCCTACCCAAGGCAAGGGAGTTGAACACCACCTGTGCAGAGAAACATGGGAGGTGTGTCAGCTGGTATCTGTGCATGGGGTGCTGGCCTCTGAAAACATGTGGCCAGGGGGAGTAGTCTTCACTGGGGCACTGAGATTTCTCATGACCGTGTCCTGATTCCGTGGGTTAAATGTGGTTTTATAGGCCAGATCCTTGGCTGATACAAATCAGCATTGCCATGATATTGAGAAAGCCAAGCTGATTTATACCCACAGAGCTCCTGGCCCTTTGTCGCATGCACACACAGGAGTCCCAGGCTCTAGGATACCATAGCATAGCTGGGAGATGGGTGGGTGGGCTATGACTTCCCCATGCTGCCACAGCAGACCCAGACCCCGACCCAGACCCAGTCTGCTTCTTCATGGTGTTTCTGTCTTCACTCCCTCTTCTCTCCACCCCTGCCTCATCCCTCCCCCATACTGCCTCTGCAGCTTGTCCTAGTCTGGGAATGTCATTACAGTGTTGTTGTAACATGTTGCAGATGGTGAGTGAAGCTGTTCAATAAGGCTGATCTCTGCTGTGCTCACCTAAATCCTCTCCCAGCAACCTGATCCATGGCTGCTCTCTTTGTTTAGGGGCCTACCGCCAGGCTTTGTTGCACCTGGCTAGAAGCAGGGAACCCATCAGCTTGGCCACACTACCTCCATGCGCACCCAGGAGCCCTTGAGGTGCCAGCTCTTGGAAAGGAGACTGCCTTGGAGTGGCTCCAAGCATGGCCTCTCCCATTTTGCTTCAGGCCTGGTTATTGGGGTGGGCTCAGGGCTGTTCTGAGGCCTCATTTCTGTGAGCCTACACACGTGGAACAGGATTGGGTAGGCAGGGAGTGCCCTGGGTATGGCATGAAGGAGTAGACCAGCCTTGTGAGCCCCAGACACTGGATGGAGACTAGGAGAGGAGACATCCATCCCCCCATTCCACTCCTGACAGCATAGCATTATTAAAAATGCACATTTTGATAGCACAGCCAGAAAAAGCCATAATGAACCAGACAGCTATATAAGCGAGCACAGCTCACCTGCATTGCCTCAAAGACTTGTCAGCTAGAAGACAAGTAGTTTGGGATTCAGCTGTAAGGCAAACCATGACTTGGAGGCATAAGCTGAGGGACTGCTCTGATTGGCTGATGGACCCTTCTTGGGATCAAGGATTAACTCCCAGCTCTGGTATAAAAGTGGTTGGTGCTGTGGGTCTGATCTAGGCTGCTCCAAGCATCTGGCCTGATTGGGAGTAGAAAACTCCCTCTCCCTTGCCTACAGGAAACGGTATCAGAAAATGGGTGTCAGAGCTGGCTTGAGGATGGGGACTCTCTTGGGTCTTTGGTAACTTGCAAGCCGCTGTGTAAGATCTGGGAGAAGCCATGGCAGAATTTGAAGGCGAGTCCAAGTGTTCACTTAGCGAGTCTTGGCCTCCCTTGTGGCTGGAATAGCCACAGCTCCAAGCTAGGAGCTGGTTCCATTTTGTCCGGCACTCTGAAGGTGGGTGCCATGGGAATAGATTTCCACGTGGACTGTAATGGGCACCTGTGTCCCAGTGAGTCATTGCTGTCTTTAAGACAGGCACAGATTATAGGTTTCCTTCCTCAGCAAAGACCAGACTATTTCTCTCATCAGGCTCCAAAGCTCCAATACTGTGATGCATAATCCTCTGTGCTGGGTACACACTGTGCATGGATGTGCTGCAAATGGGAGTTTTTGCTCTGCAGGGGGAGAGCTGAAAAAGACCCCCCCTCCCCAAGCTGAGATCATAGGATCTTGTGTTGCTGATTGTAGTTCAGTTTGCAGTCACCATACACCACCAAAAGGGAGTGCTGTGTTAGTGGGTTCTGCCCTCTCTGGCACCAGTCCAGGGGCTAAGATATCAAAATCCAGGAGGCCAGACTCCTAGTCTACTGCTCTGCCTGCTAGACTATAGTCCCCTAGCAGAAGTTGGGAACAGAACCCAGGAGTCCTGGCTCCTGACTCTCCTGCTTTCCCTCTGGCAAGTGCATATCAACTGGGGACCTGCCAAGCCTCCCCAGCCAGTAAATTGCACCCTACAAAAGAGCCCCTCCCTACAGAAGCACAGCTGCCTTCTACAGAGCCCGGTGCAGGATGGCTGGTTAGAGGGGGTACCCATATATCAGGTGTGGCCAGGGCCCTGGTGCTGCAAGGGGGGGAGAGGAATGCCCCCCAGGGGCACAGGGATCTAGGCTGGGGGTTTCTGGCTAGCTAAGGGCTTCCTACAGTGCTCAGCAGCAAGGTGTATCTTCTCCCTTCCTGGAGATTGTCCCCAGAGCTATTGCAGGCAGTGGAGGAATCCAGAACCAGTCCTTTCACTTCTGGGGCTGGCAGCTCTCTCTCTCATACCCAAAGCTAGTGCAGATTCCTGCAGGTGACACGTAGCCCCCAGAGCACTTGCCAGAAAATCTCCTGTGTTGCAAGGGGCTTTCCTGATGGCTCCATAATGGCTTTGGGAAACCGACATCACTTACTCACGGATGGTTCAAGGAAGCAGTTGCACAAGACAGGCTCTGATGCCATTCACTGTCCTCCATGCCCCTGCTGCAAAGCAAGGTGGGGAAACCCCCAGCTGGGGCTATGGGACTCAAAGTGATATTGCAAAAGGGAATGGTTTGCATCAACTCTGGTTGGGGAGGGAGAGGCCTGGCAACCCTAACCTCATGCATGGGCCAAATTCAGCTCTCCTTTGCACGCACTGATGTTACCCTGACCTTAGTTTGCATGTATGAGGGGGAAGCTGAAGGAAGTCCATCTGTTTTTAAATTGCATCCTCTAGATGATCGAGGCTGCGGGACCATATTGAACCAGAGTGACATGACAAGTGGAGAGCAGGCTTTGCTGAAGAGCATCCACACAGGATGAGTTGTGTTTCAGCAGTGCCTCAGAGCCCCAGTCACAGGCCAGAGTCCCATTGTGTTAGGTGCTGTGCAAACATGAAATAAAAGGCCAGTCCCTGCTCCAACCAGCTCACCAGTTAAGATTAAAACAAAAGACAGCAGATGGAAACAGACAGACTGATTGCAAGAGCAGGCAGGAACATATTGTCCTGGGAGCACCAATCCCATAATCATTCTAAGCATGTTTACACCCTAAGATCCATAGGCGACTGGTAGGGGGTGCACAGGGGTACATGTGCCTCCCATGACAGGGCCGGCACTCCCCGCAACGGCCGACACTGATGTTGTCAGTAGAGCTGGTGCCCCCCCTGACAGGGCCACCACCATCGGTGGCTTCTGCAGGTGCCCCCCCAGATTCAGGAGGCACCAGTTACTCATGCTAAGATCCCACAGCCCCTCTCATCCGTAGGGAGGGGCATATCCCCCATGGAGGAAACTGAGGCACAGAGAAAGGAAGTTACTTATACAGGGAAATGCAGTGAGAGGCTAGGAATAGAGCAGGGCCTGGATAGCCAGTGGCCTGGATCTCACTGCACCTCACTGCCTGGGTCACAGTGCATCTGACTGACAGTGACAGAGACACTAGTCCTTTCCCTCCAGCAAATGCAGCTCCTCCCTGTGCTGCATCATCTGTGGTGTGGGGACTCCCTGGAGAAAGCTGGTTTTCCTGGAATGAGCAGATTCCTTGAGCAGATACTTGCTTATGTCAGGAGTTGTTTTGTGCTCTCTCCTTTCCTTCCCTTCTACCTCCCCCAGAAATTGGTGGTAGAGAAGTGAAGATATCTTCCCACAGCTCCAGAGCCTGAGTTGGAGCCCTTCTCTAGAGTTATGCCAGACCCGAGCCTAGCTGACCCATCAGTAAATAGGTACACAGTCATTTGGTCTAGGGAGCCTGGAGACTAGGCATGCTAGTAACCATCCTTGTATGCTGTGGATCATAATTGCTTAGAGCATGAGCTAAAAAGCCTGGACTTCCCAGCTGCAGATTAATAATCCATGGACTGGGCACCAAGGTTGTGTGAGGGGTAGGAGGGGGGACTTAAAATGCACAGTCAGTGGTGGTGGGTGGCACTGGCAGGCTGGGGCTGGAGACCCAAAGCACTGGAGTTTGGCAGTGGGGCTTCCTAGGCCAGTGTTGGTGGCCTCTATTTGTGCAAGAGCATGTAGGATGTAACCCCACATGTCTTGCTGCAGAGCTGTCCTGTGGCTGTTGTGCCCGTGTCCTGCCAGGCTGCTGGCATGGGACCTCAGCCTAGTGCAGAGGAGAGCTAGGAGCTGCCATCTGCAAACTGACCAGTCCATCCTGCACAGGAGTAAAGGAGCATAAGTCAGGTCTGTCATCATCACCATGGGCAGCAGAACAGACAGCAGGACAGCCTTTGAGGGGCAGCTACATTCCCTGTGCGCATGAGTGGAGAGGAGGAAGGAATGGACAGAAACTTGCTAGTACTTCAAATGCCCCAGCTACCACAGGTGTACTGGCACACCAGGAGGCATGTGCTGCTCCAGGTAGCGCCAGTCCCACCCTGTGGAGGGGAGTGTCTGAACCCCAGTCTGCTCCTAGGACAACTGGAGAAATGCTGTCTCCTTTAAGGGGCCCACAGCCAAGCTGTTGTTGCTTCTACCAGGCTCTGTACAAGACAAAGCCTGTACTAGCAGATGGGACAGTAGCTTGCGACAGAAGAAATGATAGTTCAGTTCACAGCTCCATTGCAGACTCCCAGTGTCCCCTTTGGCATATTGTTCAGTGCTCTGTGCCTCAGTTTCCCCAATCATAAATTGAGGATGACAGTCCCTCATAGGGAAGTCATGCAGCTCAGTACAGGGCCTGGTCAGTGGTCCTGAAGCTCAGCCTGGACTCCTTTTTGCAGTAAGTGGTACAGATCCATTAGAGGTCACCAGGCTATCAGATACTTGCCTAAGTGGTGACCATCAATAGGCCCTTAACCATGGGACTGATAGGGGTCAGAACCATTTGTGTTCTGGACTTAGCAACACAGACTGTTGATACAATGAATGTATATGAAACCTATGTAGACATCAAAGCTACTGCCTTTTTTTGCTAGAGGGAGCTAGCAAGCATCATGCATGTTAGAGCTAGGAGAGAAGGGGATAATTTTTCAATTATTCAAAACAAAAAACAAACCCATTTGTTCTGGATGAAGCCAAATGAAATTTTTCGGCAGATTGAAAAGCTGAAAAGTTTTATATCAAGTGAAACATTTTGTTTGACCCAAGACACAACATTTCACTTTGATTTCAAGCAGGGATATTTTTGACATTGCTAAATATTTCTCAGAATATGTTCACAGGAAACTGAAAGAAAGTCCATTTGAATTGGAAAATCCATAGGTTTCTGTTCCTTTGAATCTTGCTTCCTTTTTTTGGAATGGCCAGTTTGGCAAAAGTGACCAGGATTCAAATGTCTGGTGCTGGATTTGCTTTTTTTCTAGAAAGAAAAGTTTCAACCTGAACAATTTGCCCAGTATATCTATGTGCTGGGGTACAACTTGTTGATGGAGGCAGACAGAACTCATCCTGGGTCTCTTTTCACCATAAGGACTGACCCTTTAAGGGATAATGGGTTTGGTCCTATCTGTGACAAAGTTAGCTCACTTCTCCAGCTGGGGGCAATGAGCAGACACCTGCTAGTCAGGTCACATGGCTAAATCCAGCCTTCCTAGGTGGAGAGATGCTTTAGGAGCTGTGTGGCTTCTTATAGAGAGCAGGTCCTGGGCTGAGAGAAGATGATGGACTTTTGGGAAGGAGAGGCCAGCTCCAGTTCTGAGGCACAGGGTGGGAAGTCCTGTGTGTTCGTTTTGGGTTCCTGGAAGCAGTGAACTTTTTTTTTCTGTGTTGATTATTTAGTCTGAGGGCAGAGTCACGGTAGCTGAGCCAGGCTGGGTGAACTGTCCTGGACAAAGAGACACTGAGGTACCCAGAGCTGGCCTGGTCAGGGGTGGTGCTACACCTGTGTTGTTTGTACTCAAACAGCTTCATGCTGGTTACAGGGGTTTCAAGGTGTAGAGCTTTGCTGGTACAGGCTGAGGAGGTGAGGGGGAATATTAACTGGACTCCACACTTGCCTCTGCCTTAATGAAGTTCTTGTATTCAGGAATTTCCCTTTCTCCCATCTAGGTGAGAAACAGCCCTTGAAATCAAGTAGCCCTGAGCAGCCTGGAGGAAGCTGCCCAGCTGGGAGCCTCTGCACCTCCATGGAGCCATAGGAGATCTGGGCAGACACTACAACTGCATGGGATTCTGGGGAAAAGGACACTGACTCGGCTCTCTGTGCTAATGGGCTTGGAGGGCTTCCTTTGCTGGAGGTCTGAGTCTTGGCATGGGAGGGCCTGATTGCATATGGATGGAGGGAAGCTGTTTGCTGGCTTCTCAGATGTGTTGCAACTGCAGGAGGCCTCCAGGCAGATGTAGTCATGGGAGGTGTTTGGTGGACAGAGCATCAGTCAGGGAGTTAGGAGGCCTGGTTGTGTCCCTGCCTCTGCCATTGACATGCTGGATATCCCTAGTCAAAGCACTTTCTTCTTCCCAGGCACTGTCTTAGACTGGAACCACAAAGGGGCTTTGATGCCACTGTAAAACAAATATTGACTGTGGTAAGTGCTTTGTAACAGTGATGCCTGGCTGCTCACTTCTTGTAAGGAGAAGCTGCTCTCAAGCTGGAGAGGAGCAGACTCGTACATTTTATTTACAGCTGCATGTCTTGATGCTCTCCAAGAGGCTTCAGAAATGCTGGCATTCCCCAGGCTTAGCACTAGCACTGCTGCCCAGATGCGGTGTTAATCAATCAAGGTGACAAGACAGCCCTGATTCACCCTCCCCATGTTATTGTACTACCTTACTGCAGCATGGCTATATAGGGTGGAATAGGGCTTTGTAGGGTTGAGAAATGTGGAGTGCCTAAAGCACCCTGGGTGCCATGTGTTGTTAGCACTGTTAGGTGTGCAAACCTAATTCACAGTATAAACCCAGAGATTTCAAATAGGAATCCACAATGTTAAAAAACATACTGAGCTGCTGTGGTCTTTCTGAGTCCTTTGCAACAGAAACATGCTATTTTATCTTTCTGCACTCAAAACCTGAGTGAAAACTTAGTTGACCTTTTCTGAGTGGTGTCTTGAGTCTATCAAGGGGTGCTTCAAGTTTTAAAAAGGTTGAGAACTGCTGGCCTAAAGCCGTCTGTGGAAGGTGTCAAGTGTGGGGGGTGGTGTTCAAGCTCCACTGACATCAGAGGTGTTCTGTGGCTGACTGACTTGGTGATTAACATGGGTCAGGCCCATGCCTTGTTCCCTCTGCCCTACCCAAATCCCTTCACTACCCTTTGTGCCCCCTTGAGAACATCCCCTCTAAGAGAGAGGAGACCACGCAGCTCTTTACCACTTGTGTGCCACCGTCAGTTCATGGCCCTCTCTGTCACAAGCATTGTGTCCCTGTCTTTATGTGCCGCCAGACAGAAGTGGACTCTTTTGGTCCTTCTCCCTCCCCCTTAGTTCAGCTGTGAGGCTGTGGCTGAGCACAGCTGGCAGCCACTCATATTATTGTGTTAAGCCCTGCTGCATACAGGCATATCAGCTCTTCGTGCTCAGCCGCTGCTCACCCTCGCCTTAAAAGGGTCAGTTCTGCAGCAGGGCCAAGGCAGCCCAGCAGATATGAACTTGGGAGGCAGCGTAAGCGTCACGCAGGGGAGCGAATCCTGAGTCCCACCCAGTGGTTCTGGAAGAATCAAGCCTTAAAGCACATCTGGTTCCCTGCGTCCCTTCCCTACACCCTTCCACCCTGGGGTGAGTTGTGGCATGCATGAGCTTGTGGGAATTGCTCTGTTTTGTGGGGAAAGAGATCTATCTGCAAGCCAGGGGTGCGATATAAAAGACTACAGGTTTAACTTTAAACAGGGAACAGCCTGCAACTCTGGCCTCAGATACTGGAATGGTGAAAGCCTGTGTGCTGCCCTCCCTTGGATGGCATTGAAACTGCACCCCAGTGTATCATGAGCCCTAGATTGCAAGCAGCTGGTGGAGTTTCTCTTTTAGTGGGGAGGGAATGGAGTGGCATCAGGATGGAGAGGGAAGGAGGTGTCTTTCTCCCCTGATTCACACCTTCCTCCTGTCCTCCAAGGAGTGTCATTTTTCCAGTCCAGCTGCAGTCCTCTCTGGGGTGCTGCCTGGGGGCTTGGCCGCCCAGCATTCTCCACGGCCTTGGGCTGCGCTCCTTCCCTGGGAGGCTGAAGGCAGCATTCCTTTCCCCACTTTGTCTTTGTCTTTGTCTTTGTCTGTCCCCTCCGCTTGGAATGCGGCCGCTTTTGTTAGCTGGCTTATGCATGGTCGCTGTGAGGAAGGGCTGTCTGATTATCAGCTGTGGGGGAACCAGCAGAGGGTGCCCCAAGACCCTGGATATAGTGGTATTTTCTTGTACCTCAGAACTTGGAAAGTGACACTGAAATTTGTAAACAAAGCTTACATGTGAACCCAAGTCCCAAACAGAAGATTGGGCCCCATGTAAACAGCTGCGTGCTGTTATGTCTGTGGAGAAAGAGTGGGAGCTGGGGGGACTTGCCCAAGGCCACCCAGCTCGCCTGTAGCAGAGCTGAGAATAGAACCCGGGGGTCCTGAGTCCAAGTGCTCAGACCACCACTGTGCCACCTGCTCTTGTACAGCAGAGCTGTCCTTCCTAAGCATGCCCAGCCCTGCCAGCTGGGTTACACACCAGGTGCTCCAAACCCAAAGGAGCTTTGTCCAGACTTAGCCATTCACATCAGAGGTCAAAGGCAGGGGCTCAGAGCATCTTAGCTTTGCAGTGAATGTGTTTGGGGCAGGCTCCAGTGCCAGGCTGAGTGGCATCATGCTGCAGAGTGCCACAGTTTACCTGTCAGGTGTGACCAGATAGGCGCTGTGCCCTGCTGTATGACAGCAAGTGGCAGCTTGAGATAAATTAGGGAGGCGGTACTTCCTCATTCACAGGGGACCTGCTGGCACTGCAGGATAGAAGGGCTCAGCGGTCAATGGAGTTGCTGACTCTGGTGGGTGCCTCCCCCTTCCCACCACCTGCCCTACTGTAAGCAGTCGGAAAAATCTACAGGTCATCCCTTCTCTGAGGCGGATCCTGCATCCACCCTCCCTCCCCCAGCGCCTTGGGAAGGGGGGGCTGTAATCTGATCTCTCTGTCTCCCTCTCTCTTTTCTCCCTTTCTAGCTGTCTTAGGCTCAGAGTCCAGTGCCTTAGCTCAGAGGAGCTCGAAAGCAATCATGAGCCACACACACTTGCTGTTGTTGCTCTGCAGCCTGGCTGGGAGCACTTGGAGCAAGGCGGCCAGTACCAACCCAAGGCTCAAGCTCTCCTTCTCAGGTAAGTGGCATGTCCTGTCCCGGGCACTGCTCAGTCCTAGCTGGAGAATACAGATGGGTGCAAGTCCCTTCCTGCTGTTGGTATCCAGCCAAAGCTGGATCTCAAGATGTATCTGGTGCACACCTCCCTCATCCCTGGGAGGGGCAATGGAGTGACCCCATATAGCACCTGGAATGCAGGCGCCGTCAGACATGCCTGGCGAGTTAATCAATCTGGGAAATGGTAATGAATTAACAAGCAGGGCAGCACACAGCCTGCAGGATGGCTTCTGCTGTCCGTCAAACTGGCCAAGATCCGCAGTCACGCTGGAAATCTAGAGCAGCAGGGACCATGATCAGACCTCACAAATCCAAAGCAAGCCAGTGGAACTGCACCACCGGTGAGAGCTAGAGCAAAATCCTGTCCAGTGCACAACCAAGGTTTCAGCTTCTAGTCAGTAGTTTTGAGACAAAGTAGTGGAAGCCGAGAAGTTGGATCTTTTTTGGAAATGAAACACTTCCTGGGAGTCTTCTGTCAGTAGTCAGGATAACTGGCATTGGGCATGGTAGGCTGTCCAGCTCACCAGTGTCAGGGATGCCTGTGGCATGGCTGTGCCCACCTATGTAGTGTGTCTACATACAGATTGCACTGGTACTGCCCTGCAGAATATTTACATTCACAGCCAGCACTTCCAGCCAGAGCCTTCTATAGCAAGGGGGAGTTGCCAAAGGTGTGGCATTAGGGCTGGATTCCTGTGAGCAATCTGGAGGCCAGATCCTTGGTTGACATCAGTAGGCACATCTCACATCAGTGGAATTGCCCTTGTTGATGCCAGCTTGGTTTGTGTGCTTGGCTACAGTATATCCACGTGCTCCTGGTCTGTATAACCCTCACATAAGGGTTGGCAGCACTTCAGGATGAGCAGTGTCTGGTGCCAGAAATGCTGTCCTTCTTGGGGTTATGGCCATGACTGAAGCCAGCACAGCTGGGAGTGATGGGGGCAAGCATGCAGAGATTTTGTCCCATACTGTGATGCTTGTATGAGTGTGACAAGGAAGTGGGAAGCTTATTACAGCCACGCTGGGTCACTTAGTGTCATGCTGCGTCCCTTGCCCTTGCTGTGAACTGTTGGGCCCTCTGCATGCTTCATAAGATGCTGGAACCCCCTCCACCATCCCTGAGGAATAACACTGGTTTCAGCTCTGCCTCCAGCAGATTAATGCTGGCAGCTTTGATCTGCAAGTACGTGAGCTCCCCAGCATGGAGGGCCCCTACTCCAGAGTCAGGGGGCTGCAGCTTGATCAAGTGCCCCATTGCATGTGGGGCTGAAATGTCCCATTCAGTGTGGATAGATGGTGTTGCTGGGGCAGCAGCAGTCTTCCTCTCGGATAGTGGGGCTGGGCTATTCCCTGAGGCCAGCTCAGGCCCCCAACCTGTTGCTCTGGTGGGACCTGATCTCTGACTAGGGAGACTCCCACACCCCAGGTGTGACCTTCTCCCAACAAGGCTGTGAGGGAATATCTCAAAGGAAAAGGGGAAGACTTAGCATACTGCACCAGCCCCATCCATGAAGGGGAGTTGGCTGAATTCAGGCAGGGGGTGGTGCTCACCTGGGGGAAGCCCCCAGTCCCGATCCCACTCCAATCAGAATGGCTCAATGGTTCCACATTGTGGATGACAAGCCTTGCCAGGGGCTGGCAGCCTCTGCTAAGCAGCAACTTTTTTCTTTCTGTTCCTGCCTACCCCCCCACTGCAGCCACTGGAGCCTTAGGGCAGGTGGGAGGGCGGGGGACTTGCCCTACCACTTCCACTGTCTGGAGCCGGCAGCCAGCACCTTTTAGAAGCAGAAAGAAAGGAGCCTTCACAGTGGTGATTCTGTGGAATTACTGGCAGGTGCCCCGGCCCGGGCAAGCTCTTCCCATAGAGCCTCCCACTCTCTAGCCAGGGCTCAGGCCCAGAACTGCACAGGCCAAGTCTTGCCCAGCACCGTGCTGCTGTGAACCCCCTGACAGTCCAGAGTGGAGTCATCTTCATCAGTGCTCTTGCGGTGAATAGGAGGTGGGAGGTAAGCAACAGAGGCTTGTGCCTGTTGCTTCTGGACCAAGCTTAGAGCAGCCGGTAGGAGGGGGAAGGACTCCTGAATGGGATGGAGGAGGCCTCAAAGCTGCTGTACCTCCCACCCTGGCAGCAGCATCCCCCCAAGAGACAATGTAGTTGTGCTGAATCTAAGCAGTGTCCACATCCACGTCCTTTCCCTCCCCAGGCAGGGGGCCTGCTAAGAGCACTGTTGCATACCCATGGTGTCCCAATTGTCTTGGGGCACCCCCATGGAGCCCAGATTGGTTCTGCTCCCTGTTAGCCCCAGTGCGGCGTGAAGGGTGGGAGTGCAGCCCCAAGTCAGGGGGACCCTTTCTGCCCCGGCCTGCCTGCAGAAGTGACCAGGGGGAGCTGCAGGGGCAGCACTGCCTGGGCCTCTGCTGGGTGTTTGCCCCTTCCACCAACGTGTCCATCCCTGTGACCAGCCTGAAACTCATTGAGGAAGGGGGAGTCCCTGCCCCTTGGTTGATTTCCAGTAGAGTTGCTAGGAAACAGCATCAGGTTGCCTGGTTACCTCACGTGATGCCACTCCTTAAATATTCAGTCAAGTTCTTCAGCCAGGCATCAGGTCAGCCTGAACAAAAGGGAAAGGGCACCAAGAAGGTGAGCTCCCTGCTGTGCCAGAGCCAGGCTCCCCAGCAGAGGGCACTGCAAGGCGCGGGGCAGGAATTACTCCCCACCCTGCACCATCTCATGTCCATTGACTCCAATTCCTGCATCTGCTGCATTGAATTTTGTACTTCGTTCTCCCAAAGCAGCTCTGCGCCCTCCCTGCAGAGGTCAGTGCAGGCTGAGCAGCAGCATCCTGCTCCCAGGTATCCAGTGGCTGTAGGGCTCTGCCCACCCAGGCCCACGGGCTTGTGTGTGGAGAGTGAAATATGGTAACCATGGGGGCTGTACTGGGCTGGGCCATGATGTGGATAGCTGCAGGTTCCTCCATGGTGCTTCGGTCCATGTGGTGGGAACCAGGCACTGGCCCCTCTCCCAGCCATGATAGGTTAGGTGGTCCCTGTCCATACAGCAAGGAAGAGGCAGATGGGGACGGGCCCCCCCATACCTGAATAGTGAGCTGGTGTGTTGACCCATATGGTCAATGCCAGAGACCAGCCTTTGCCCAGTCCCTGTGGGGAGTGTGGAAGCCAGCCTGGCTGGGGATGCTCCTGCTGCCCCCTTTCCAAACTGCTGGTGACTGGAAGAAGGGGCCTCTGAAGCACAGCGTTTTTAACCTGCCTCCTCTGCTTCACCTGGAGTGTCACAGCTGCAGCGGGACAGTTGATTCCTGGGAGCGGGAGGACCCTGCTGGCCACTCTGTGGGATGGAGGGCAGACTTGTAAGGCATTGGGTAATAGACCTGGCCTCTCCCTGCACTTGCTTGGACCTGCCTTTCTCAGCACTTGATGGCATCCCTGAGGGGGTGATGGTGCATGGAATGTGCACAGATACGTGTAAGGACACACAAGTACCTGTGCAGGTACATGGTAACCCAGGATCACAAATGTGCACACAAGATGCACAGATCTTGCAATGTCTCTGGCTCTTCAGCTCCTGGCCTGGCTCCTTCCTGATGTTGCTTTGTTGCTGCTCTGTGCCCAGGGTTCTGCAAAGGCATGTTAGGGGCAGGAGGGTGGCACCTGTGTAGGGTGGGGAGGGCGCAGGGAGCTGGCCTGGCTCTGGCCCCAGAGCCATGCCCGGCTGCCTTGTCCCACAGCCGTGGTGCACCACCTCAGCCAGCAGCTCATTAGCGGGCAGTTTGCTTCCCTGCAAGCGGCTTTCTTTAGCCTCTTCACAATAGTCCATTTGTTCCCACTGCTGTGAGCAGATTAGCCTCTTCGGGCAGAGAAAGGGCCCTTTTTCCCTCGAGCTGCCTCTTGTGCTGAGAGATTAATGTTGGGTTGTGGCAGGGGCTGCTAACCTGCTAAAGCTGGTGGGATGGCTTTGGGGGAGGGGAGGAGAAAGGAGGGGGAGCCTCTGGGTTGGAGTAAGCCAGGACTGGGGCCCTTTGGAGGGCCAGGGAAGGATGCTGATCCCTAAGTGTTCCCTGGGATTGGCTCAGCTAGGGCAGGATCCTGATTCCCAACTGGACGAGCCTGTGCATTGCCATCCTAGGCAGCCAACTGGTCTGAGTGGTAACACTGGGACTGCATGTGCTGGGCTGCCCAGTGTACTCCATCATGGGGACTGTGCCCTGCGTGTGCACTTGCAGGTAGTGAGTACTAGAACCCTACAGAGAGTCTTCACTCTTTTATATCCAAAGAGAAGGAAGAGCACGTGTTATATGGGGAGGTGGCTGATCCCATCCAAGCCCCAAACCTTTGGCAGAACAGCAGCTCCAACAGCCACTCACATTCTTCTGTTTCTGTAGGGAGCAGTCCTGTAGGGGCCTACAGCACAAGACTGGGAGTCAGGGCCTAGGGTTTCTCCACTGTTGGCTCTGGAAGGGAAGCAGGGGATGGTAGGGGAGATTCCAGAGAAAGTCAAGGCCTAGCGGGGCTGGCCTGTGCCAGAGCCCAGGCATCCCCCACAGAGTTCATAAAGGGGCAGAGCAGAGCTTACTACAGAGTCACTGCTTCCACTTCAGCTCTCGTCTCTCCCTCCAGAGTTAAAGGCTCGCCACGGGCTGCGCACCCATGAGCTGGAACATTCCTGCTGCTACGACACACTGCTCTTGGATGAGGAACGTGGCCGCCTCTTTGTAGGAGGCAAGAACCACCTGGCGTCCCTGAGTCTGGACAATATCAGCAAGCAAGACAAGAAGGTAACAGCCTGGCTCCTGCCTTGTGGGGTCAGCACGGGAGGTTAGCATCTCAACCAGGGGTACCCCCAACCTTGACCCACAGCATCCTGCCATCCCAGCCCAAAACTCTGCCAGTGCCCCCTCCATCCCAGCCTGCAGCCCCTGAGTTCCTCCTCAGATGAGATTGCCTGAAGTGAGGAAAGGAGACTTGGGGATCTGGATGCCAGTTACCAAGGACCAACCTGAGGCCCACCAAACTTGGGTCAAAGTCCTTTGCCCCTGGGGCAGCAGGCTCCAGAGCTTCTCTCAGGACACCTCTGGATTGTGCAAGGCCTCAGCTGCACTGCATGAGACCTAACTGCAAAGAAAGCCACCAGCCACAGCCTCTCTGGGAAGGGGCCTGGATGCAGCTCGGCTGAGTGCTGGCACACCCCATGCTGCTGTGAATGAGGTGCCCGTGCCCAGGGTCTGGGGAAGGGAGCTACCCTGGTCCAGCTGGGCTTGGGATGCAGCATCCACTATGGCTTGGGTGGAAGCAGCAGCTGATTTCTCCCCCAGCTCCATTCACCCAGGACATTCATTAAAGGCAGTTTCCTGGGGGAGTTGGCAAGGAGCAGGAAGAGAAGGAGGCTGGAATGCTAGGAATGTCGCCTCCCAGGGAATCACCACTCCCCTGCCCCTCCCTGTTCAAGGGTGCCTAATCCCCCAGTCTGCCACCTCAAGCGCAATAGGGACCCATGTAGATCAGGACTGAGGGACACTGGCTGGGCTGGGGAAGAGGCTAGGGCCAGGATGGCCAGCGGCTGTGGATCGAGATTGAGTAGCACTGTGTTGGGAAGCATGTCCAGTGCCTACCCATGTTTACTTAAAGGTCAAAAATGTAACCATAGGCTGTTGTCCCCCTGAACTTACCTACTGTCTCCACAGATATACTGGCCAGCACCTGTGGAGTGGAGGGAGGAGTGCAACTGGGCTGGCAAAGACATCAATGTAAGTCCCTGGCTGGGCTAAGCCAGTGGGAGGGCTGGGGGATAATGCAGACTGCACACTTCACTAAGAAGGTCTCTGGGACCCAGATCCCTGTTTTGGCTGTGCCAGGCTCTGGGATGAGTTCAGCCCCTTGGAGAATATTTCCAGCCATTTCCTGGCAGCTAGAGTGGATACCCCAGGCCCTTCCCAGCCAGTGTGAGCTCCATATCCTGGTGATGGAACTGCTGGAAGGACATAATGCCAGGTACCATGCCCTGGATGCCAGCCTATGCTGCCAGCCTGGCATTCAAGCAGAGCTTCCCAGCTTCTGTCCCTAGGGACAGCCACAGTGAGCATCTTGGTTCTGCCATTGACCCCAGTTTGGTGATCTGAGGGTGGTACCTCCTGTTTGCCCTTGGATACATAGGATGGAGCTGGTCCTGTGCCCCTGGGAGGGTATAGGGCCTCTTGGACCATGGAAGGGATCACACAGAAGGGCTGGGTCCTGCTAAGCTTTGCCACATCCCAGGTCAAACAATGTGGTGCTGTAGTGAGGAGTGTGTCTCCTGGAACCATGCCTGATGGTGGACCCCAAAGTCCCTCCCTTGGGGTCCATTCCACAGGGGAGTCCAGCACCCCCTCAGTTGGCATTGTCCTTAGGGTTGCTGTGCAGGGTTGAGCCCAGTGAGTGCTCTCCCACCTCCTGGAGGGGCCTTCTTCCTTCTTTTGGAACACCCCCCCTCCACACACACACTGAGGAGAAGCAGGGCAGGGATATTTCCCATCAGCACGTCCCTTCCTAGTGACCAGACTGGTTGGGGCACTCTGGCACCCCGCCTGTCCAAGCCCACTTGCTGACCTCCTGGGAGATCAGTGAAGCTGCGGTAGGGAGGAAGCTCCAGGATGTGGTGAGATCTGCTCTGGAGAAAGGCAGGGACCAGAAGGGAGTTCTGACCTGGGCAGCAATGCAGGGTGATAGCAGGAGCTAGAGATGCAGCATCATGGGGGGCAGTGCCTCTTTTGTTCAGCTGTGGACCCCTTCTGTGGACAGGATGATCACAGCTGCTCCTTTGGCATTGACCTGTTAAAAGCAGCTGGGTCGGAGGTGGGGGGCAGGCAGTGGGGCTGAAGTGAGCTGCTGCTGTAGATAAGGATCCCCAGGAGGCTGTTTGCTCCTTTCCTGCTGTAGGGCTGGGCCACATCTAGATCAGTCGTGGACAAGACTGAGGCTAAAGGAGGAGTTTGTCTCTAGGATATCCCTGATCCAGAGGGCTGGTGGGGAGACAGTGAGGGGGAAATGGAGACAGTTGGTTTTGGGGGAGAGGTGCCCAGCAGACCTTTCTTTGAGTTTTAACCCTTTCTGCCCTGCTGTGGTGGCAGCCTGGGCCCTGTTCCATCCCACTGTGGTACTAGCTGCCCTCAGCCCCCAACCATCTTGGCTCACTACCCTCAGAATCAAAGAATGATAGAGAAGTCGGGGTGGAAGGGATGTCTGGAGGTCACCTAGTCCAACTCCCTGCCTGAGGCAGGATCATCCCTATCCAAACCATCCCACACAATTCCTATCCAAACCATCCCACACAGTTCCTATCCAAACCATCCCACACAATTCTTTGTCCAACCTATTACTAAACTATACAATCAACCCTGCCATACAACTTCAAGGCACAGCACTCTAATCTGGCACAGATTAAGCAGGGCACAATGGTGGTCAGAGTCCTGCTGCTTCAAGGGTTGTTAAAATTCAGTCAAGAGATCCAAGAAAGAGGGCCATGCCCTACCCACCCCAATCCCCCTGCTACAGAGGTAGGCAAACCCCCCACAGTACATACCAGTTTGACCCTGAGATAAAATCCCTTCCTGATTCCAGACAGAGTGATTGGGCAGAACCTGAGTAGAAGGGCAAGACCCTCTAGCCCAGAACTTCTGGGTTGAAGTCCCAGCACCAGCAGTGGTACACCCCAGTCAAATTCCCCAACATTGGCTGCAGCAACACCCGGTGCCTCTGGGGAAGGGGAAAAAAACCCTGGCACCTATAGCAACAGGAGAGAGAAAAATAATCCTTCCTAGCTCCAGCAAAGTCCAGAAGCATAGGAAAAACCAAACACACTTGATTCTGTTCTGCAGCCTGGGGACAGCAAGCATAACTCACACATCACACCATCTTACTGGACAGTCAGACCCCCCCGCACTTTCTGTATCTCTTCCATTATCTTATCCTAGCTCCTTTAAATATCTTTCACAACTAAGCCAGTTGTGGAGTTCTGCTTCATTTTTCTGGTGCTGGAATATGGTCATCTCCAATATCTACCTGCCATAGGATTCAGACCTCTTTTCATTATCTCCCAGCAAATGTGATGTGGGGGGGCTCTTGGGCTTCAAACTGTTGTTCCTAGCAGAGCGCTGCAGGCACAGCTGCTTCTAAATCATCCTTAAGCCAGGGGTTTTCAACATTTTTTAATAAGTGTACTCCCAGTGGCCAGACGCAGAGCAGGGTGGGGGTGGGGGAGGTGGTGCGTGGCCAGATAAAGAGAGGGTGCAGGATGGTGGGTGGCAGCAGTGGCCGCATGTGAGCTTCCCCCCTGTGTCCAGCAGGCCAGGCGGTGCCTGTGCAGCCCGCAGAAAGGGACCGCTGCCATGGCCCCTCACCCCTGGCCCTTCTCCTGGGAGGCAGTGACGCGGGGTGGTGGGTGGTGACACTCCATCCCCACCTGCCTGTGCATACCTCCTAGGGCCTTCCCAGGTACCCCCAGGGGTACACCTACCCCCAGGTGACAACCTCTGTGGTTAACCAGATCCAGCCTCTTCTTGAAAACCTCCAGTGATGCCGGCTCCACAGCCTCTCCAGGCAGTTTGTTTCAAGGGTGCTGAAACCTCTGGGCTCTGGGTCATATGAAGCCTGCAGAGCCTTGAAATCTGGCCTGGGGCTCCCCATGGGCCAGGACCTCTAGCAGCAGGGAAGCAGTGGTGGTACTGCCACCCCACCCTCTGCCAAAAGCCAAAGCCCTGTGGGCCAGGTCAGAGCCAGGCCACAAGCCTCCCTCCCATAGGCCTAGATAAGGGCACAACCACACCTCCCTCCTCCCCTCCCTCCTGCAGGGCTGGAGCATGCCCCCTCCCTCCTCCCAGCCAGGTTGGGGCCAAGGCATGCCCCCTTACTCCCATATGGTCAGGTCAGCCTGCACCTGGCCTGGCCAAGTCTCCTTCCCTGTGCAGCTGGATGGGGGCCTGGTTGGCCCTCCCCCCCACCCTACACACAGCTGAATTAGGCTCTGCTGTGCCTGCCCTGGACACCAGATTGTGTCCACCAGCCAGATCAGGCCCACAGAGGGATTGGGCACTGCTGGGCTATTTAGAACAGTGAAGAAGTTCTTCCATGTATTCAATCTAAACCTACTTTGCTGCAACTTCAAGCCATTTCCTGTTCTCTGCAGCGAGAGAGAAAAGGTGCTCTCCCTCTTTGTGGCAGCCCTTCAGATATCTGAAGACTGCAATCTTGTTCCCTCTTAATTGTCTTTTCTATAAGCTGAGCTCACACCTCTGATCGGTACCGGAGCATGGCTTCCAAGCAAACCCATTGCCTTTGAAGCCCTTGGCCATCCCCCCACTGTGGGAGGGGATTGTGGGGCTTCAGGCCTGACACCACAGAGCCCTTTCCTACCCCCTTTTCCTTTCATAAATCAAGCAGCCTGGACTGGCTCAGAGACAAGGGGTGATTGTTTGCTTTGAAAGGGGGAGTGCTCGGCCTGTTTGCTCTGGGAGGGAGAGGTCTTTATGAGCAGATGTGCTGAGCTTCATCCACCCAGGGAGGGCGGTAAGTCAGGGGCTTCCCTGACCGCCCCTTCCCACACCTACGCCAGGTGCAAGGCTCATCCCCTTAAGGCAGTACTCCCTACATTGCTTTGTTGGCATGAGTCCGAAACCCAGTTCATTCTGGGATGTCTGTGGCACATGGGCAGGAGAGAAGCTCTCTGGGTAGATAGCATGGGGGCTGAGCTGACTGGGCAGGTGATGGTGAAAGGAATTGGCATGTTGGCAACAACTCTGTGGTTGCAACAGACCCAGCCTCCTGTGCTGAACCCCCAGCCTACCCCTGGCCAGCAGACTCTGTCCCATGGCTACCTGGTCACCTGGTCGTCAAGCCCTGAGCCAAGGCATGCTGCTGCTGGCCCAGGCAAGGAGTGTCTGCCTATGTTGGGCTCTTCAGCCCTGCCCATGGCCTGAGAAAAGCTGCTTTGGCTCTCGGTATGAGGACTAGGTTCCCTGTGGCCCCAGAGTGGCCTGGACATGAGCTGGGCAGGGGACATGCTTCTCCCTGCCAAGGGCTGTCTGTGGGGCCGTGGCACCTCACAGGAATGAGACTTCCCCCGAGGCAAGCAGGCTGAAGCTCCCCTGTACACACTGAATTGAAAGAGCACCGCCTCAGCATGAGGGCCATGGAGCTGTGCATCTACCTCCTGGGAACTGAGGACAATGGAACAGACAGAAGGCATGTTGGGCCTGGGAGGAATTGTCCATTAATCCTATTAAAATCCAAAGAATTCATGATTTGATAGAAAAAGAGTGACCCAGACTCCTTAAGGCCAGGATGGATGGACCTGGGGTGATCTTAGGCAAGTCACTGCCCCTCTCTGGGCCTGTTTCTCCCTCTGTATGCTGGTGATCATTCTCTCTCTGCGGTAGCTACTAGCCAGAGAAAGGTGCTCAGATGTGGTAGTGGAGGCCAACATTTGTAAGTGGGGTTTGCTGTGGTTTGGTGCCCCTGGTTCCACAGGGCCTGTGGTCATGGCACCATGTCTGCTTCTGAGCTGCTGTTATGTCATGGCACAGTACCATGGAGCTGGGACTGCAGCTAATCACACAAATCTCAGCTCCAGCCGAAATCAAGACCGAAAACAAGAGACAGTTCCTCCCCTGAGGAGCTCATGGCTTAAACAGAAAAGGCAGATGAAAGGGGGGTTGAAGCCTAGTTTGACAATGGGGAAACTGAGGCACAGGGAGATGAAGTGACTTGACCACTGTTGCCCAGCAGGCCAGTGGCAGAGCCAGGATTAGAATCTAGCTCCCTTTGTCTGTCCCAGCCCAGTGCTCGAACCCTCAATGGGGTCCCCAACTCTGCCGCAGACTCAGTTGAGCGCTACTGGAAAAGCAGCTCTAGATTGTGAGGTCCTGGGGGACATGGAACAGGCAGCAGGAGTGGCTCGGGTCAGGCGGTACTTGAGGGGCAGCACAATTGGCCCCACTTGCTACTCTGTTTCCATCTGGCTTCCTTCTGGCAGTGCTGAGCCTGGCTCAGCCATCAGGGCGAAAGGGCATCTAAACAACCAGCACAGGCCTGTTTATCTTTCTGGGAGGCTTAGCAGGGTGATGACAATCCCTGACAGCCCTGGGACCACTGTTTATTCAACAGCTCTGCTTGGGTGAGCCATGGGTTAGAGATTTGGCCCCTAGCTACACAGCCCAGGAGGGATCAACAGATAGAAAGGAGGGATCCCACCTCCTCCCCCTATCCCACGCCACTGGTGTTGGCCAGTACCCTGCAGGGACTCCCCAGGGATTCCAGCTTCTGTCCTTGTCTGGTGACTGGGCCTGATCTAGGTGGGTATCTCTGTCTCCCAATCTTGGCCCCTTTCCAGCTGTGCTAGCTCCCCTCTCACACGAGCTGTCAGTGCCCCTCATTTCTGACCCACAGCCCCTGCCTGTCATAGCCCTGAGCCTCTCCCAGTCAAAACTTGGTTTCCTACCTACCAGTGGTAGCTGTAGTGCAGGGTTTGTTTTGCAAGAGAGATGCACCGTGGCTGTGTAGCTGCAGCCAGCTTCTGATTTCAAGAGAGTAGCTGACCCCATAAGTTTTGAAACCCCTTCAATAGCCTTGCATTGTGGTTTGGTGGGTTTGCCAAGCTTTGGTGGTGAGGAGCCTAAAGATGGGATAACGGGGCTGCAAGTCAGGCTGGAGGACACTGGCAAAGCTGGGAAAAGGAGGCCTCTGGATAGCAATGTCAGGTCAGGTAACTCCTGGTGGAACTGTCTCAGGGGTTTGCCTAGCCATTCCTCCTTCTTGTTAATGCTTGCCAGAATGGCAAGAGAGCTAGAGGTCTCACTCTTAGCAGCACAAGGATCTCTAAGCAACCCTTGGGCAGGGTGTCCTGCAGGGGCCAGCCCTGACCAGGCCCCTGACAGATATCAATGAGCTGTCTGCAGCCATCCTTGCAAGAGCTATAAGGTGGCAGCAATAGCTGAGACTGGGTCTGTTTGCATTGACCCAGCCCAGCCCACAGCTGACTCAGTTCCACTCCCCATTACCATTCTCCATTAACAGGCGGACAAAAAAGACAGTGGGGCCCCAGGGGTTGGGAATGCAGCCGAGTGCCCAGAGCCTCCAGGGACATTGTCATCACTCTTAGATTCCTCTTCTTCTCTGAACCAAAACACTGGCTAACACGTGCTGTGGCCAGTGCCCTCAGCGCCTGCCGGTAATGGCTATTCCAGATGGGTAGGTGCCTGCCGCCCACGAGGCATGAGGCTGAAGTGACTCAGGGGGAGGATGCAAACAGTGTTGCCCACAGCATGGATGCAGTGAGTCAGCACAGCAGGAGTGTTCACTCCAACTGGGGGGAGGCTCCCAGGTTCTCCGGCCCCTGTTGCTCCTGTCATTGGGTGCTGCAGAAGGCTGGATGGGAGCACTGGCTCTGTGGGGCTGCCAGCAGAGTGCTGTTTCTACAAGGCAGAGCCTCCTCCTTTCAATATCTTCAAGGAAGTTAGGGGAAAAGGTTGAACATGAAGTCCTGAGACCTGGAATGTGCTTTGGGGGTGGCCCTGGAAAGAAAAGAAACAGATTTCATTGCTCAGGCTGCCCTGGCCTGTGGGGGCCTCAGACCCTGGACTGTTCTGCACTGGAGCTCATCCCAGCTCACACCTGTGGCATCCCCTGTTGAACTAGTATACATCACTGAGCTAAGGGGTGGAAATGGGATAGGGGACTGAAGGCACTGGAAGTAGAATGGCCCAAATGCCTGGCAGGATTTGGCCTTTCATGGACAATTTCTGGGCCCTCTATGACATACAGCACCCTATGGCTCTGTTTCCTCATTCATTAGCGCCCACAACACACCTACAGGGGCTGCTTCCTCCTTTGGGGCAATGCAAGCTCCAGCCCTCCAACTGATGGCACCCTGGGGGCAGAGGGACTCAGACCAGAGACTGCCCCACATCCCAGCTCCCCTCCACCTTGGTGCAAAGCAGGAGGCAGATAAGGTGCTGGGGAGCATTCAAGCCACCTGTCTCCTTGACAGAAGCCATGAGCCAGTGGACTGGTCCCCTGGGGGCTGCTATCAGGGAAAGTGGGGGCAGTGTAGCCCCCATCCCATATTTCCTGTCCATTAATCAAGGGAGTGATGTGGAAGCCACAGCTCTGCAGGCTGAGCTATTTCAGACATTTCAAATATTAGTAGGTCTTAATGGGCTGGATGGAGCCATCTATCAGCCAGGCAGACAGACATGAGCTTCCAGCTGCCCGGAGCAGGTTGGGGGCAGGGGGCAGGGGGAGGGAGTGGGGAGGGGCTGAGGCACAGACCTGGTCTCACCCAAGAATGTGCTTGTCTGTGGGGCTTGTGTCTGGGTCCATGAGGGGTGCCCCCCACAGCACCTTCTGCTGTGAGAGGCTGGGGCTGGAGTAACCAGGGCTCCCCACAGCCAGTGCCACATAAGGCTTTTGAACAATTCAAAGGGTTCGAAACTGATCTGGCTAATTTGACCTGGTACATGAAAAATTTTCCAAAAGAAAAAAAGGAGCCAGTGTTCCTGGGAACTTTCTTTGGCACCAGCACAAGCCCTATCCCCCACGGATGGCAAGGGTGGATCCCAGACCTGGGACCTTATGTTCCCAGCACCAGGACAGAGAAAGACAAGGAAGGCATCTGTCTGGAGCCTCATCCTCAGCTGTCCAGGCTGAAGCTAGCAGGAAGGTGGGGGGAATTCAGAGCAAAATTAAGTCCTTCAGTAGCAGTAGGAAAGGTGGAGACCCCACCACTCCCACCTCCATCCTGTCCCTTGTAACCTGACCCCCACCTCCATCCTTTCCCCTGCACCCCCTCAAGAGCTGGAGCTGCTGTTCCAGCCCCAGTGAGCTCCCACCACACAGCCCAGCCTGTCAGCAGGGCTCCCACGTGCTCTGGCATCCCAGCAATGTCTGTGCCAGAGCCCAAGCTCTGGGAAAGCACTTACCCAGCAATGCTAGCCCACGCAGGGCAGGGAAGGGCCCCTGAGACCAGCCACCTGCCAGGCCTTGCATAGTAAGGGATCCTGTTCCCCACCACACCATTTCACTGCCTCCTGGTCCCAACAACCCCATGAGACGATAGCATCTGAAGGGGCTGCAGACAGTCTGACAGTGCCCAGACAGGAGTGGGGAAAGCTGTCTCCTCCTTAGGGCCCCTCAGTTCAGACCCACAGCCCCCTACCCTTCCCCATCCCTGGGCACGGTCCTCGACTGTGATAGTCACTGTGTGGATAGGCCCCCACAGCATCTTGCTCAGTGTCACAGTTTCTCTTATGTGGCTGTTGAGCCCACCTGGGGCTAGACCCACCACAGGAGGGAGCAGGCACTGAAGCAGGCGTCTCTGCCTGGTTTGGCCCATCAGAGGTGTTGAAGAGAGGAGCCACAGCAGGTGGGAGTGGGGTGTGTGCCCTGCTGTCCAGCTCTGCGTACTCTCTGCCCTCTTGTCTTGTAGGCTGAGTGCATGAACTTCATCAAGATCCTGCATCTCTACAACCGCACTCACCTGTACGCCTGCGGCACAGGCGCCTTCCATCCCACCTGTGCCTTTGTGGAAGTGGGGCAGCGCATGGAGGTGAGAGTCAACAGATGCTGACTGGCACAATATCTGCCTATGCAGGGGAATGTTATGGGCCAAACATCAGGGCCCAGGCATTCCCAACCCCCCACCCCACCCCCCCAGCTGCAAGCCTGCAGGGCACACTGGGACTTTCTCTGCACCGGGACTCAGGAGGGTCCTGTGAGCTGCTCAGCCCTGCCAGCACCACCTCCCCACCCCCCACCCCTCCCTGCACACACACACACTCATATTCTTTTCCTTCCTTCCCAGGACCCTGTCTTTAAACTGGACCCTGTGGCCGCAGAGGATGGCAAAGGGAAGAGCCCCTACGACCCCCAGCATGTGGCTGCCTCAGTGCTCGTGGGTATGGAGACAGGGCTGGAAACCGTTGCACAGAGGCTCCACATCGCCAGCCTTTGGAGAGTGCCTGTTCTGCCCCCACTTCCCTACAGTGTCTCTGGCTGAGAGACCTAGGGGGCACAGGGTAGAGCTGTTTCATGCCTACTGTAGGATGCCTGGAGCATAATGCCTAGAGTTCACCAAGGGAGAGCAAAGAGCCCAGTCCTGTGTGTCACTTTCCTGGGACTGTCCTAGCCAAGGGACTAAAGTCTCTGAGCTCACTCAAAAGCCAAGGCTGGAGGAGGATGAGGACCAGACACTGTGCCCAGCGTGGGGTCCACCTGTGCAGCTAGTGTTTTTTTGGAGTTTAGGATCACTGCCACCCACACTCTCAAGGCCTTGCTTCTGGCTCTGGAACTGATTTTCCAGGGATTCGCTTGCTACTCCCCTTCTTTCCCTAGGGGGGGCACCCTGTACATCACTCTGGGTGCCTATACACATGCAGCAAGGCTGCTCCAACACACTGTAATTATAGCGCATGAGAGCAGACTCACTTAATGAAGTCTGCTGGAGCATGGTGATTACCACACTGCAGCAGACTCCGGCATCACATGTATCAGTGTCCCCACACTGAAAAATGGCAGTGGGCTCACTTTAACTAAAGCTCCCCCACCTCCATTTTTCAGCGCAGGGAAGCTAATACACATGATGCTCCAAGTGCTTTAATTAATTAAAGTGTCCCCCCCACTCCTTTAGCACATCTGTAAAAGCCCTCTAATGTCAAAGGGGAGGGTGGAGTGAGGGAGCGGGCCTGTGGGCAATATTGAGGTTCCTTGGCTGACTTGAGGCAGGACGTCTGGTCTTCCCCCATGCCTGGGTGTTAGGGGAGGGTAGAGGCAGACTTGCCTGGGTAATGCTTATCCCTCTGTCCCCTCTCAGGTGAGGAGCTGTATTCTGGGGTGGCCACTGACCTGATGGGCCGTGACTTCACCATCTTCCGCAGCCTGGGCCCACGCCCGTCCATCCGCACTGAGCAGCATGACTCCCGCTGGCTCAATGGTAAATGCTAAGGGCAAGGGGAGCTGTCCAGTTCTGCCCCAGCCCAGGGGGAAGGGCAGGATGGGTGGGTGGGTGGCGAGTGATGAAAGTTCAGGGGCTTAGGGTCTACTGGGAACACGAGTCTGCTGCTGCTAGGGGGTGCAGTGTTCTGTGCACAGGACCTGGGCTAGGGAGGCCTTGTCATAGGTGGTGCCAGGAGGAAGATGAGTTCAGCTGCCTCAGCCTGGTGGCCACTTCAACCTGTTGCTGAACCAGCATGTTGTCCCAGGAGTCTGATCCACCCTGCCCTAGGCCAGGTGCTGTGTGGGTGTTATAGACCCTGGACAAGGCAGAGTTAGGCCCTGAGTGCCTGTCAGTCTCTATAGGTGATTTCCAAATCACAGCTTTGGAAGGTGGGGGCGTGCCCACATCTACAGTAGCAGTGGCTGTGGGTCAGAAGTGAGGGATGCTGGCAGAGCTGGCTGTGGGGAGCCAGGACTGGAAAAGCAGGAGACTATGGCTCAGGATTGAGGGGCTGCAGCAGGGTGCGTGAAGACACTGGCTCAACACATATCTGTGTGGCTTTAGACAATAAACCTGTCCTCCTGCAAGGGCCTCACTCCCCCTGAGGAAGGCTTGTTCTAGCATGACAGGCTCCAAGAGTGGAGCAGAGCCCTTGCTCCCAGCATTGCCTTATCTTCCCCTCAGAGCCTCATCCCCTGGGAGTTGCTCCCTGAGCTGTACTTCACTTCAAAGAGCTCCTCACATGGCTGCAGGGCATAAGGTGCCCTTGAGCTCTGCCCAGAGCCTGCTCTGTCTTTCTGCCCAGCAGGATGACACCATTGCCTGAAAATGGGCCTTGTTGAAGAGCAGCAGTGTCCCCTGAGAGTGTGGGGCTGAGGCAGGGACCTCTCACCCCAGGACTTCACTAACCAGGGCCACGTGAGGGCACCAGAGAAGCCCATGGTGCTGTCTGAAATGGTTACTGGGTTCAGTGGGTGGCATCTCACAGCCTCAGCTCTGTAGGGTCAGGCAAAATGACCAGAGTGGGCCCAGCCACCCTCATGAGATGAAGGCATGAGCAAGAAGAGTGGTTTAACCACCACTGGTCAAGGGTGCTGGTCGTTTGGGGATGTGGTTGACCTCTACCCAGGAGAGACCAGGGCTGAAACAGTCAGAGGCTGCAGATCCAAACTGAGGGGCATTGGCAGGGCTGGGTGGCAGAAGGCAACCTGGAGTGGGGGGATATAGCATTGGCTTCCTAGTTGTGCTGAGAAGCACCACCTGTCTACACAGGTCCTGTTATTCTTTATCTCTGACTGGCTCTTGGAGCTGCGCTGTTAAATCATCATGGCAGTCTTTGGGTTTGTGCTACCATCTAGTGGAGCAAGTGTGTGGGGCACCCTCTGCACCAGCTCAGAGCTGCCTGTAGTCAGGACTGGGGGGCTTTTTAAAAACTGCAGTTTATACTCTGAAATGCAACCTGAGGGAGCAGAGCAATTCATACATTCAGGTCAAATGTGGCAATAATTTTAGTAAAAAATTAAAAAAGAATTTTGCAAGAGTTGAAATGGTCTGATTTTTCTTTTTAAAATATTTCAAGACCAAATCAGCTCATTTGACTTTCCAAAAGGGGAAAACCTGCATTTTGTTCAGTGCAAAATGCTGATATTCCTTCTTCAGTTTTTATAGCAACCACCAAGCTGCAAACATGGAAATTCACCCAGTCAAGCTGTGGTGGCATCTGCAGCATGGGCAGGGGGTTTATCCTGCAAGGCAGAGTGGCTCAGCTGCAGACTGCCATACAGTTTGCCATTGGCTTTCCTGCTCTGCCACTTTAAGGCCACAGCCCCCTAACTGGCTAAGGGTCATCCTTTTTGGTGGGGTAGGAGGAGCCCTGCTGCCTCGTCCTAATCCTGCTTCTCCTTGTGAATGACTTGAGTCTGAAGTGATGAGTGATCAAGGGCCTGGGAAGCATTAGGCTGAGGACTTGTTTGCACTTCTCAGAAAGCAGTAGGTGGAGAGAGAGTGGAAGGGGGCTGGGGTTCAGGACTCCTGGGTCCCATTCTCAGCTCTACCACTGATTCTTTATTCATCTTTTGACAAGTCACCCTCTACATCTCTCAGAGGGTGTGTTGTAATGCCCCATCGCTGGACTGGCATGGGACTGAACAGTCCACCTGCAGAGGGTGCTGTAGAAAAGCTGAGCTCAGCCCATGTTCTCCTGTCTGGGCAGGGATCACACATGCCTGGCACCTACCTGACATGTCATGCCCTGTTCTGTCTTCCCAGAGCCCAAATTTGTGGATGTGTTCTGGATCCCTGAGAGTGAGAATCCTGATGATGACAAGATCTACTTCTTCTTCCGGGAGACAGCAGTGGAGGGGCAGCAAGGGCTGGGCAAGTCCAGCTTTGCCCGCATTGGCCAGATCTGCAGGGTGAGAGCTCCCCACCCCACTCAGGATCTTGGGGAAAGCTCCTGTCACCAAGTATCTGGGGGGAAGTAGATGCTGAGATCTTCAATGCTGGGCCTGAGCTTGGGCTGGAGCCCAGCCTGGCACCTTGGCAGGACCTCTGCCAGCTGAGCCTGGGGGTCCCCCTTGGCTGTGTTGGCAAACCATGTGTCAGGACCAGCTCATGCAGGGTTTCTTGTCCCTGACCAGTGGGGCCAGGCTGGAGGCAGCACAGTTCTGGAGGTAGGAGAGCATCTGTCTCCCATCTTGCCCAGGATCCTGCCCAGCTTCCCCTGGGGTCCTGAGGTGATGATGGGTGTTGTCCCTGTGTGCCAGGAGCCCCAGAGAGCAGCCATGTTGCTCCAGGGCAGAGGTAGAGTGTGACCTACAGCAGGGCTTGCTAGGGCATGACGGGCCTAGCAAGCCCTGCTGATCCTGACCCTTCCGATGAGGGGAGGTCACTGATCCTGACCCCTTCCCATGAGCCCCCTGCCCCACCCTGGGACGTGCAGAAGGACTCTGCTCAGACCCTGCCCTTCTCCCCGCAACACAGAATGACATGGGTGGGCAGCGGAGCCTAGTGAACAAGTGGACAACATTCTTGAAGGCCCGGCTGGTGTGCTCTGTGCCAGGCAGTGACGGGGGCGACACCTACTTTGATGAGCTGCGTGAGTGCTGCTGGGACCTGTGTGAGCAGGAGGTGGTGCAGTGGAAGTTGAGCACTCTGGGCTTGGGCTGAGGGAACTGAGGAGGTGGGGACAGCCACTGAGTGTCCCAGGGGTGGAGGGAGTTTGGAGCTGCCACTGAATGCCTGGTGATGATGCCAGGGGGTACAGAAGGTTGGGGTGGAGAATGTGGCCCAAGCCAGTAGGTGACACAGGATGTGCTGGGGCCAGTCAGCGATGTTGTCCATCCCTCCCTACCCACCCACAGGTGACGTCTTCCTGTTGCAGACCAAGGACAAGCGCAACCCCCTGCTTTATGCCGTCTTTTCCACTTCCAGGTACAGGAGCAGGGAAGGCCTGCCCCACTCCCCCTGCAATATAGCCCCTTCTCCAGGAAGCACTGGGCAGTTCTCAGTAGAGGACTTTCTACAAGAGCTGCCCAGGAGCTGCTGTCTCTCCTAACATCTCCCCCATGTCTCTGTTTGCTTTCCCCTTTCCCCTGTGTCCTTTGCCCTACAACCTGTCATACTTTTGCCATTGCTGTATGCCCACAGCTCAGTGTTCAGGGGCTCCGCTGTTTGCCTGTACACCATGCATGACATCCGCAGAGCCTTCCTGGGACCCTTCGCACACAAGGAGGGGCCCAACTACCAGTGGGTGTCCTACCAAAGCCGCGTGCCATACCCCCGCCCTGGAATGGTATGTATGTGCTGGAGGGACCCATTGTCCAGGGTCTGGGGATGCAAAAGGAAAGGGAGAGTTGGGAAGCATTGCCTGGGGACAGCTCTTCCTCCTTCTCTTCCACCAGATGGGGTAAAACCCCATGGCTAGGAGAGATCCAGGGCACTGGACTCTGTGGCAGGACCAGATTGGGATGTCTCCAACTGTACCCAGGGCCTCACCCAGAGCCTGTTGCCCCAGTACTCTGGCCCATAGGATGTTAGGGAGCAATCCGTCCCCATCCCTACCATTGTCCCTTGGTTCTGGCTAGGGGAAATGCCTCCCTGTCCCGTCCAGAGGACTTGGGCAGAGGAGCAGAGAGAGGCCGCCATCACAGCCTTCAGCCAACATGTGGCCAGATCATAGGACAAGTAGCCTGGTCCTAGCAGCCCAAAGGGATAAGGGTATGGAAGAAGGCCTTGCCACGGGCCTCGTCTGAGGTTAGGATTGAGCTGTTTGTCCAAGTCCTGCAAGATGCTCAGAGGACATGTCCTTACAGCAAAGCTACCACCATCCAACTGGGAGAGTCCCCTTGAAGCTTGAGTTTGAAGGGCTGTGGGCTGGCAGTGAGGGCACCAAGAGAGGTAGGGGAACCCAGGGATTGGATAGCAGGGGGCTACAGGTCAGGACTGTGGGGCAGGGCTGTGGGGGGAGCCCAGGGTTGGGACCCAAAGGGCTTGTGGGTTGGGCATGTGTCTGATCAATACCAATGTCCCCATCCCACCCTTATTCACTCAGCCCTCTGCCCCTGCAGTGCCCCAGCAAAACCTTTGGCACCTTCAGCTCCACCAAGGATTTCCCCGACGATGTGATCCAGTTTGCTCGCAACCACCCACTCATGTACAACCCCGTGCTGCCTCATGGCCAGCGGCCTGTCTTCCTGCAGACCAACGTAGACCACACCTTCACCCGCATAGCTGTGGACCGGGTGACTGCTGCTGACGGGCATTATGATGTCCTTTTCATTGGCACAGGTACATCTGTGCCTCTCCACCAAGGGATGCCAGGCCCTGCTGGGCTGGAATTTGCACTGCCCAGCTTAAAGCCAGGGTTTCCCTCAGGCCAAGATGGCCTAAATGCGTGCCATTCTGGAGCCCATGGGTAGTGAGGAGCACCAGCCTCCCTGGATGAGCCTGCGCAGGGGGGGCATTTGGCTTGCAGATATTCTGAGCCCAGTCATCCTATAAGACCCTGTTACACTGTGGCTCTGTTGATCGAGACTGAAGGCACCTGGGTCTGTTCCTCATTCTGCCATGGGCCTACAGTGCACATTGCCTGGCCCTTCTGTGCCTTGACTTTCCCCATCCATACAATGTGGGATGCTACTACTTATTCCCCTTGGTAAAATACACAGAGGTCTAGGAATTATAGAAACCCAGGACCATTTCCTGCTAGATCCAATGGGACACCAAGGCTTTCTGCGTGTGGGCTTCCATGGGGCTTTCAGGTGCCTTGGAAAGCCACAGCCTTTCTCTTGGGCCTGACCTTGGCCAGCTGTTGGCCTGTCTCTGTCCCACTGCTCAGCCCTGAGCCTCCACCCAGATCCTCCCAGGGAAGAGAAAGCCTCGAGCAAAGGTTTTGCTCTGCCCTCATGTGGTGCCCACATCTTTCCCTCTTCCCTCCTTTGCAGATGTGGGCACAGTGCTGAAGGTGATCTCTGTACACAAGGAGAGCTGGCAAAATATGGAGGAATTGCTGCTGGAGGATCTTCAGGTGTTCAAGGTGAGAAAGGGGGCGTGGGGACAGTCCAGGAGTTTATCCTCACTGGCACTCCTCCTCCCCCTGCCCCTTTCCTTAGTATCTATCTACAGGCAATCTACTGTCTTGTCTCTGCACCAGGGATCATGCCCATGTAAGCTGGGATCCATATCCCTCCTCCCCTTCAAACTGTGTCTGTCATGCTGAGCCAGTCCCAGCAGACTGCCCCACTGAGCAAGGCCACCACTAAGGCTGCCCTCCCCTTTGCCCATACCAGTGTTTCCAACCTTTTTCTCCCCACAGCACACTTACCTAAATAAAAAAGCACCATGGCACACCAGACAGCAGCAGCAGGTGGTGGGAGTGGCTCCAGCCAGGCAGGGGGCATGGCTCCAGCTCAAAATGCCCAGCACACCTGGACATGCCTGATGCGGCACACCAGTGTGCTGCGGCACACCGGTTGCAAAACGCTGGCCTAGACAGTACAGCTCCTCTGGGACAGGGCAGGTGTATTGCCAGAGGCACGTGTCCCTGTCCATGCCTGTGTCCATGCCCTACCCAGCCATGACTACCAGTGCACTTTAAGCAACTGTGCTAACATGGCTTTGCCAATCCGGCTATTGGCACTCAACAGCTGGAGCATAGAAACTGGAAGCCAGAGCTCCTGGGCTCCAGCCAGATGATGCTGGGTGAACCACAGTGCCTCACCCATGAAGGGGAACAACATCTGCCCCTTGGAAAGATGCTGAGATATTCCCTGTGCATGGCTTTATAAGCAGGCAAACCATCATGGACAGACTGCCCATGAGCCAAGAACCCCCAAGATTCAAATGGCCTTCATCTTGAAATGCGCCCTTTGCTGTTGTTTCTCTCTCAATAGGATTCATCCCCTGTCACCAGCATGCAGATCTCATCCAAGCGGGTAAGGAGCAGAGGACAGTGGCTGTGCTGTATGGGAGGAGGCTACAGGCAGGTCTGGTGTTGTGGCCATGGACAGCTCCATGCCAGCTGTGCCAACCCTAGCACGACTGTGGGCTGCTGGTGGAGATCAGAGGGCAAGTGCTGGAATCCTTGTGTGCCACTACAGTCCCTGGCACAATGGGACCCTCTGCTGGTTGCCATCAACAGATAAAGAGGGGTGGGTACTGCTCTGGGACTCAGGGCACAGTGGCAGGAGAAAGCACAGGGCTGTTGGCTGGTGAGTGCTTGGGGCTCCTGCAGCAAGGCCAAGAACACACGGCATATGTTGGTCCTGGGTTGTTGGCAACAGGCCTGGAGCTGCTAGGGATGGGGTAGCGGGTCTTGGGCCTTGCCACCCGAGTGCCAGGGGGCCGCCTCATTTGCACCCTTCCCAGAGAGAAAACCAAGGGCATGGAGATAGCTCTCGGCTGACTAGCAGGCAGGGGTCTCAGCAACGCAGAGGTTTTTCCCTGGCACAGGCATCCAGAGGCCACTTTGCCCAATACTAAGCTAAAATATCCCTTGGGTCCCCTGACTCCCACTGCACCCAGATGCCCCTTACTGTCCCCCATTCTCATTGCCCAGGATTCTGCTGTGGCAGAAACAGGCTGGGCCTGACCCAGTCTTATCCTACAATCCTCCCAGTCTCCCTACATGGGTTGTCTCCCACAGCCTCATGCCACGTGGATGGGATTCCCCAACAACAGATCCATCTCCAGGCTGGACATCTCCCTAGCCATGGGCATCACCTTAGTAATAAGCCTGTGGCTTACATAGTCCCCTTGGTTTGTCCTCATCCTCCATGAATGCAAAGGCCCTAGTTACCTGGTTCTGTGCACCTCTGTCTCAGTCCCTCACTGTCGCAACACTCCCTCAGCAACAGCTCTACCTCGGCTCCAGGACGTCCATTTCCCAGCTGCCCCTGCACCGCTGCGGGATCTATGGGAAAGCCTGCGCAGAGTGCTGCCTGGCCAGAGACCCCTACTGTGCCTGGGATGGCACCACCTGCACTCGCTACATGCCCAATACTAAGAGGTACAGACCCTTTACCTCCGGCCAGGGCACTAGAGCCACACCTAGTTCTGGTGTCCCCTGGGTGGGATTAGTGCTAAGACCAGCAGGACCTGGGCTGCAGTGATATACTGCTGTGACTGCCCACTGGAAACACTTCCTCACTGTTACTGTCTCACTGGAGGGGCCCCAGTGACTTGTGAGAGGCACCTAGGTATTTACAGCTGGGTGCCTAGCTGGGTACTGGCCTGGTCAGAATCTCACGTGGGGCAGTATTGCTGAGCTAAGGCATCATGCTTCGAGCTTATGCTGGCATGATCCAGACCAAGGGGTGATAGATAGCCTGTGGTTCTGGCACCAGCTTGGACCAAAGATTCAGGGTCAGTTCCCAGCTCGGCCACAGACCTTGAATGTGCTCTTGGACAAATCATGTTGCTTCTCTGTGCCTCAGTCCCCCATCCACTCAGTGAAGACAATAGCATTTCCCTGCTGTTAAAAATATAAGAAGAACACGAGAACTGCCTTTTACTGGGTCTGACCATAGATCCATCTTGCCCAGTATCTTGTGTCACGCAGTGGCAGAGAGTGGATGTTGAAAGGGAGAGTGAACAGGGTATGAAAAATGCTTTTCCAGTGTTCCTCTCCTACTTGCTGCTTCCAGCATTTAAGGTCCAGGAAGTTGTGGAGATATTGTAAGGTTAAACGCCTTAGGTGATGAAATGCCTGGGTACTCTGATGATGGGCACCGCAGAAGGGCCTCAGGTCCCAGATGAAGGCATCTGGCATGGTGGGTGGCTGGCATGGCTGCCTCCTCTGTGTGAAACTAAGGCCTCTCCCTGAGGAAACCATGAGCTAGATATTATATCCCAATGCTCCTCACTACTGGGTGACCTGCTGATGCTGAGAGGTATGTGCCTCCGTGCTCTTCAACTGACCATGTGCCCGACACTCTCAGCTATGAGCCAGCAGCACTGGGGGTCCCTGGCAGTTGTTGGGCTCAGTAAAGTACTGAAATGACTTCTATATAGTCCTTGTGACCTTCAGATCAAGGGTGGCTGTCTGTCCACTTCCCAAAGACCAAGCAGTTCACACTGCCTCAGATCCTGACCCCTCTGCTGTTCTCCCTTGACAGGCGTTTTCGGCGGCAGGATGTCAGGAACGGGGACCCCAACATGTTATGCTCGGAAGGTTAGTTCAGCTCTTGACATCCTTGGTATCCCAGCTCAGTGCTTATTCCAGCCAGAATCTCACCCAGCTTCATTTGCTCCACCCACATAAAGCAGCCCCACAGCTGCCCCCTCATGTCACTTCATGGCAGGATATTCCCCCTGTTTATACTTCCCCATGGCAGAAATAGCCAGCAGTGATGGCCATGGCTATCTCCCCACCCTTGCTCCATGGGTGCACACCTGGGTGTACTGACTTATGCCCAACCCATGCCCCCACCACCCTATGTGTAGGCTTGTGCCTTCCCTGTGGTTCTGCCTGTCCAGTGCAGCTGCTTATGCCTGCCCCAAGACCCATCCTCCCCAGGCTCACACTTCTGGTGGGCCTTGTCTGACAGATCCTCACCGCAGCAGTGTGCTGGAGAAGAAGCTATATGGGGTGGAGGGCAGCAGCACCTTCCTGGAATGTGTACCCAAGTCCCTGCAGGCCCAAGTGGTATGGACCTATCAGAAAGCCAGTGACACCCCAAAGAAGGAGGTAAGGAGCCCTCTGCACCCAGGAATCATGCTGCTCAGCCGGACTTCCCTGGGTCCAAGAGATACCAGGGAAAGGCTGGGGGAATCAAGCCAACCAGGTCAAGACTGACTGATGCCAGGAAACACAGGCAGCATTTATGCTTCTAGGGCCATATGCCCTTCCAGAGAAGTCCCAGGCCTTCCAGCCTCCCACCGCAGATGCTCCACTGCTGCCTTCCCCAGTCACCAATGTGGTGCACAATATCATGTCACCTGGCCATACCCTCCCCCAGCCCCACAGATCCTGACCCCTTCCAGGTACAGAAACCTCAGTGATCTCCCTGATAGAAAAGATGCTGTTCTTAAGCTCCCCTTCCCCAGAGCAGGCATGCCTAGTCCAGCCCTCCCATCAGCTGCATTAACACTCTGGGCTTTCCCTTCTTCCTGCCAGTGCAGGGCAAATCTCAAACCCTAACCAGGCTCTTGGGCATCTCATCATGTTGTTCCTCTGACCCATCACCACCCAGCAGCCCTGGCCACGCCTGTGTGTATGAGCACTGAACTGTGCAGCCCATGCCAAGAGGTCAGTGCCAGGTGCTGCCCTTTCGATTGCGCCCAAGCACCTACTGCCTCCTAACCCAGCTTCCCCCAGAAATCTGCCCCCTCTCCAGTTCCACCCCCAAGCCCTTGGCCTGGTCTCCTCGTGTCTGCAGGTTCAGCTGGATGAGCGAGTGGTGAAGACTGACCGAGGGATCCTTATCCGTAGTGTCCTGCAGAAGGACACTGGGCTGTACCACTGCCATGCCACAGAGCATGGCTTCACCCAGAGCCTGCTGCGTCTCTCGTTGGAGGTGATTGGTGCACAGCAGGCCGACTCGCTGTCCTATTCCTGGGAGGAGGAGCCCTCGGAGCCTGCCAGCCGCAAGCTGTGGTACCGGGACTTCCTGCAGCTGGTGGACCACCCCAACCTGAGCACGGTTGACCAGCTTTGCCAGCAGCTGTGGAGCCGCAAGAGCCACCAGCCCAAAAAGAAGCCCCCACTGCCCCCACCCCTGAGTGTCAAGGCCAAAAACCACAAGTGGAAGCACCTGGAGGAGAAGCGCAAAGCCCGCAGCCGGCGGACTCATGAGGTGCCTCGTGCAGAGAGAGGACCGCGCAGCGCTGCCGTGTGGTGACCCACTGGGGCCAGGAGAGCACAGCCAGACTTCTGTTAGGAGGTGGGGGGGGAGGGGGAGGGCAGGGACGGGGAGGGGCAGGAGAATTGAAACCACCATGCAGAGGAGATGGCTCCCATAGAGGTACCGAAACGGCTCCAGTGTACGGCCTCCACACATAGCTAGTAGGGGAGGCATCATCAACCTTGCAGTTCAGCTGCTATTCTCCTGAGCCGGCCATGGCTGGAGAGGGGCACATTCTGCCCTGCAGACAAAGCCCCCAGGGGACATGCAGCCTCTTCCACAGCACACAGCCAAAGAGGGGTTGCCCGGGCCTTGAAGGACCAAAGGAGATGGGAGACGGTGTTGTTACCCTGCCTATCAGGATGGGATGAGATGGGGCACCTGGTTTGTCCTTCCAGCCCCAATGTCTCTGTCATTGGTAGATGGGGCCACCAGCTAGTAGGGGCATCGTGCTCCAACACTCTTCCAGGAACTTGCAGCCTGAGTCTGAGCATGGCCATGCTTAGCCTGGGTGACTTCACGCCCCACTGGTCTACTCTGCCAGAGACTTTTGGCATTTGGTGGGCCCTTCCCACTACTTCTTCTATCCAAGCCCCTCTGGAATTGGTAACCTCCCAGAGACAGCTGCCAGTGTCCCCATGCTTGGTGTGGGGCACAGGGGTAGGGATGTGGGTCTCTGGGCTCCCTGCCCCCTTGGGTACAAAACAGAACCACTGATGTATTTATTAATGGACTGTTGCTGATGAATGTAAACCCTCCTTGGGACACACTGGCCCCCAAGGGACCACAAGGACATTCCTGACTGGTATTTTCTGGGGTGGAAGAGAAGAGCTGTATATGGAGATCTGGGGCTGAGATGGAGATCAGAGAGCCACCGGGAATTTCCCCTTATGAGATGTGCCCTTATATGGAATTAGGAGCAGAGTCATTAGGAAACCTTCCAGCAGGATGGGTCTGGGGAGCAGTGAGCAATGGCAGGCAGCCAGGTTCCTGAGGGGGAGGACAGGAGTCCTTCTGTGTCCTGAAAGACGCTGAGTCTGCTTTTCAGTGACAGACACAGGGAGATCTTAACCAAGGCCCATGTGGAAGCACATAACTCTCCATGAATTCGACCAGGGATCGGCCATCCCTGAGGGATGAGTTAATCATTCCCATGGGCTGCTGCCTTGCACTTGGGCCTGCTTGGAAATAAATTGCTCTGGGAGCCCCTGATCTGAAATCACTACCAGGCCCTGCAGAGATGGGATCTGGGTCCATATTGGCAAGTCCAGACCACAGGTAGTAGCAATGGGAAGTTACCACAGCCCAATAGCTGGTCCCAAGCCTGCTTTGAATAGGTGAGTTCTTGAGGGGATGCAGTACACCACTGCTTTTGACCACCTGGCTGGGTAGAGGACACTTTTCTGGCTGCTTTCTCCCCAGATAGGTAGGGGCTCAGCTCTGGGGCACACAAGACATTTCACCAGCCAGGCGCCCAGTGAGCAGACAGCAGAAGTCAGGGACCTAAGTTCTCTTCACAGCTCTGCTCCCGCCATGGTGGGTGCCCTTGCTCCTTCACTTGTAATGCATGGGTGATGAACTTGAAGATAAGTATGTGGAGGCATCTCCACAAGGATTAAGTGGTATTAAATTCATGACCAAAATAAAACCAGATAAGGAGGCCCCTAAAGCCTGTCACCAGCTTCCATGTGTGATGGAGCTCACAGATCCTCCAGTACCTGTAGGTGAAGCATGAGATCGAGGGGCATTTCTCCACCTGAAAAGCTTAGACTTTCCCCAGCTGCCCGTTTTGAGCTCTTCCTCTCCCCATTTCTCCTTTGCCTGATCAGAGGGTGCGTTTCAGAGCCAGGACAGCTCCCAGAAATCCCAGCCAGGAATCTACTAGAATTTTTTTAACCTTTTGGGGATGATGAGATTGAACCCGGTTTGGTGCCAAACAGCAAGAGATGATGAAAGCACCCCTTAGATCCACTGCGACTAACTCTTGTGACACATTGCCTCGGAGCTGTACATCTGGCTTATCTGGAAGGCAGCAAGATGGGAGGAAGACGTAGAAGAGCAAGTGTGAAGAAAGTGAAGGAAGGCTGCTGCTCCAGGTAGGATGTGTGAGTGCAACCCTGGCAGCCCGCGCTCAGCTCCATGGACACAGTTAGGGCACGAAAGGAGAGCGGGACAGACAGAACTGGACACCCCAGCAGGCTTGTACTAAATTAACACAATAAAAGCAGTTGATTAATCCACGGCTTCCTGCTTTTGTGAAATCAATTAATTAATCAATTTCCTTCCTGTCCCCTGGCTAGATCCCCACTGCCTCATAGTCTAAGATAGCAGTCCTGGCATGTGGCTCATGCAGAGGCATGACCACAGAACACAGAGCAATTCAGCGGGTGGCAGGGATAACCCACATTCTGTCCCTCCCAAGCAGTTGGGGTACAAAGAGGATGAGGAGCCCCTGATAGTGGAGCTGGAACCAGTGGGCATCATGCCTGGGGTGCAGGAGACTTGACAGGTAGAGCTGGAAAGAGTGGAGGTTTACTGGGGGCCTATGCCTTTCCAGCTCTGCAAGAGCAAGCTGCCGCCCTCACAGGCCTTGCTGGAGGAGGCAGAGTGCCATGCGGATTGGACATGGGGTGCCACCAGTCCCTAGCAACTGCCTGCAGCCTGCATTCCTGCCCAAGGACAGGATACTGGTGGTGGCAGCAGACCCTCCTGCCTTGCGCGAGATTCTGTTCTGAGGGTAAGCCTGTTCTGATTGGTTGTCTGTCTTACTGCCCCACCTCCTAGGTCTCCGCAATCAGGGTTGCTTTGGAGTCAGCACCAGTGCACCCAACCTGCCCTGTGAGAGTAGGGCCTATTGCTGCGGGGGGGTGAGGGCAAGAAGAGCGTCACAACTTGGGGCAGCTCTGCGTGGTCCTGTTACCCCTGCCTGCTTGGGAGGGGGAGGATGAAGCAGCCCTGGAACTGCTCTTCCCAGGCTGAGAGGGGAGAACTGCCCCAGGAAGGAGGCTGGGGCAAGCTGACGGAGGCTGGGCCGCCATGCATGCCCCTGAGGCCAGGGGCACAGGGTTGGAGGTGGTGTCAGAGGCAGCTCTTCAGTGCTTCTGCAGCATGCAATGGCTTTTGTGATCCCAGTGTGCTTAGCCTACACCACCAGATGCCACTGGACACTTCCATGGGGTGGGTTAGTGGATGGAAATGGAGGCCTTGGGTGTGCTGGGTCTAAGGTGGTAGTTGCAGAGTGGTGGGTGTTAGGGTATAGGACAGGGTTGTAGGGTACTGGGCATGGGAGTTTGAGTGGGGGTTGGGGCCTGGATTGTTGGGGATCACTATGTGACTGAGTAACCTCCACTTACCCGATGGGTCCCCTAAGCACTGGGCCATGGAAGCAGTGGAGGAGATTGACTTATTGGCCCAACGCCAGGTGGGAAAGCTGGGTTTCAAGGGGCCATTGTCTCTCTTTGCCTTCCAGGCAGCTGGTTCCGATCATTCATTTACAACAGCATCAAGGCCAATGCCAATGCCTTTTTTGGAGGACTGTGGTGTCTGTTCTTCCTTGCCTCTCCGGCCTGGCCATGCCTTCCCTCTGTCGGCCATCAGAGGGAGCACCACAGCTATGTTCATCAGCCAGGCAGGGACAGGTCTGAGAAGTGGGCACTGCCAGGGGGAAGATTTGTCATCTGTGCAGACCTCCTACCATTGATCAGATGAGCCAAGCTGTGGTCACCACCCAACACCAAAGCTCAGAGCTTCTGCAGTGATGGGGTGGGTTAGGGGAGAAGAGGCAGGAGGGGTTGCACTGTTCTCAGGCCCCAGTGAAAGGACCCAGTGTGATTAGTAGGGCTGTGCGAAATTTCGCCACCAGTTTTCACCAGGCAAAACTCGTGACATGGGTGCTTGTGCAACAGGTGCCTCTCATCAGGCAGCAGGACTGAAGATCCCCCATCACTTGCCACCGCAGACCTGGGGGTAATAATTGACCACAGTATGAACATGAGCCAGCAGTGCAATGCTGTAGCCAGTAGGGCCAACAATACCCTTTCAATTGATGCATCTCCAGCAAAACTAGCCCCCTACACCAAGCAGGAAAGACAACTGGGGGTCAGGTGACCCCAGCAATGTGACTGTCTAGTCTCCTCGAAGATTTCCAGGATAGGTGATCGCACCACCTCAGGAGGGAGTTTATTCCACAGTCTGGACATCCTAGTTGTGAAGTAGTTTTTCCTAATGTTGAGCCTGAAACAATCGTCCAGGAGTTTGTGACCATTACTCCTAGTTTTCCCTAAGGGTGCCCTGGTGAACAGTTGTTCATCGAACCCTAGACGTACGTTTTTGATGTAGTGGTAAGCTGCTACCAAGTCCCCTCTCAGCCTTTTCTTTTTCAGGCTGAAGAGTCCCAGGTCCCTCAGCCTTTCCTTGTATGGCTTGCCATGCAAGCCTCTGATCATATGGGTAGCCCTTCTCTGGACTCTCTCAAGCTTTACCACATCCTTGTTAAGGTGCGGAGCCCAGAACTGGACACAGTACTCCAGCTGCGGTCTCACCAATACCAAGTAGAGCCGAGTAGAGCAGGAGAATCACCTCTTTGCAATGGTTTTGCTGGAGCTGCATCAATTGATGCATGCCAGCGTATTGTTGGCCCTGCTGGCTACAGCATCACATTGCCGGCTCATGTTCATACTCTGGTCAATTATTACCCTCAGGTCTGTGGTGGCAAGTGATGGGGGATCTTCAGTCCTGCTGCCTGATGAGAGGCAGCAGTTGCACAAGCACCCATGTCATGAGTTTTGCCTGTCAGCAGCTAGAGGTGCAGGGACCCAGAACCCCCCTGCACCGAACTCCTTGACAGCTGTCAGGCTCAGTGGCCGCAGCAGGGCCTAGCAGCCAGGCCTGCAGTAGTTTCCCTTCCCCCATGCCCCAAGACAGACACAGTCCCACAAGCATCCATGACATGAGTGTTGCCTGTCAGCAGCCAGAGGTGCAGGGCCCCAGAACCCAGCATCCCTGCACCAATCTCCTTGACAGCTGGCAGGCTTCGTGGCCACAGCAGTGACTAGCAGGCCTGCAGCTTTCATCCCGCTGCGCCTTAACACAGTGTCACCCATGTCACAAATTTTGCTTGCCCGCAACTTGAGGTGCAGTTTCCCACAAACCCCTGCACTTATCCCCTTGAAACGTGGCAGGCTTCATGGTCACAGCAGGGGCTAGCATGCCTGCAGTTTTGACTCCGCTGTGGCTTAACACGTACACATGACGTAAGTTTTGCTTTCAAGACTTTGGGGTGCAGTGTCTCCAAACCCCCTGGACTTATCTCCTTGAAACTTGGCAGGCTTCATGCCCTCAGAAGGGGCTACCAATCCTGCAAGTATCTTTCACATCAGGCCAGAAATGACAACGTTATAGCCTGTTTTGACCTTCCCCATTATATCCTATGGGCGAGTTTCACCACTTCAACGTTTTTGAGGGAGCAGAACAGACAAGCTGTTTCAAATCGAAACAAAATTCAAAACAGAACGCTGAAACGTCGAAACGCTGGTTGAAACAGAAGGCTGCCCCAGTGGTTAGGTTTTCATCTTTTACTCTTGAAGCAACTCAAACTCCGCTGCCCACATCTCTCCTGCCCTAGCTCCCATCCAGCCATGCCCCTGAAAGGGAATATTTTCTCGGTTATGATTTGCAGACATTTGTCTGGCTGCAAATGCCCAGCTCTTCCAGGTTGGGCTCCCTGCACAGAACTCAGCTAATACTCGTCAGTTTTGACCTATAGACCCCTGCCACTGCAAATCCAGTCCTGTCACAGACAGTGGGTAGAGCCTGGCTAGCAGTGTAGGCGTAGAACTAGCAACAAAATGGTTCCCTTCTCTCACTGTTTTGAAGTTTTTTTGTGTTCCAAATTAAGACAAAAAGTCAAATCCTGAACCATTTTGCAAATGTGTTTTAAATACTTTGGTTCAGGGCAGTGAACCCTTTGGGGTTTAGACTCTGGAGCTGTCTTTTTAAATACCATCTATCTACTTGATATTTTTCCTAAACAACTTCTTTTAAACAGAAAAACCCAACTACTTTATTTAAAAAGTCAAAATGAAAGTTTGATGAATCTGAGCAGGGGGGGGGTTTCAGAATACTTTCAAGTAAAAAAAAAAATCATTGACCTTAGGCCTTTGCATGGCAGGCTTCAGTTTCACCAAATCAGCATTTTCCAATGTGCAAAGGTTCCCTGGGAAACTGCTAACCAGCTCTGGTAACGAATCCAGCTTAGGCTCTGTGCTCACAGACTTGATCCTATAGCTCAGGCAAAAGCACTTTGTGACTGGAGACAACAGAGAAAGAGAGGGAGCTGGGTGTATGGGTCCATCATAGGGTAACTACAAGCCACCAGTGCCATGTAGCTGTGAAAAAGGCTAATGCAATCCTAGACTATAGTACATGGGGTGTGCTCAGGAGAAACAAGTAGGTACTAGGACTGTTGCACAAGGCATTAGTAAAACTCCATTAGGGAAACTGCAGTTTTGGCCACCAATATTAATAAAAAAGATGAGCTTAAGCAGAAACAGGCTTTAAAAAGAGCCACCAGTTGGTGACAGGAATGGAGAACTTCTTTTATAAAAGAAGAATAAAGACTCCAGGTTTGCTTAGCTTAACAAAATAGAGACTGAAGGAGAATAGGATGGTCCTTTGCAAGTGCATTCATAGAGTGAATACTGGGGAAACACAAGAACTGGTAGACTCCTGAATGCTACCAGCACAGGCTCTGAAGTGAATATAGACAAATTTGTAATGCAAATTAGAATTTTTCTATCTCTCAAAGGTGTGATATTTTTAACAGCTTTCCAAGGCAAGTAGCAGGCCAAGAACTGGAATTGCTGTAAGACTGGACTCATTAGTTAATGAAAGGCTTAATGTGATGGGACTGGAGTTCTGGCTCAACCATCAATATGCATGGTGTCTGTAGTCATGTGTTTGCAGTCCCCAGGACGGGGATAGACATAGCTCTCCTGTAGAATGAAAGGTGTCTGATAATCCTGTGCTTCAGGACTTTTGCTGATTGTCTGTAGGAACCAGGAAGGAATATTTTTCTCTTCATGAATGCTCCTGGCTGAAAGGTATTGCTCTTCTGCTCAGAGTTACACCAACAATTGCTACATTTGGGGTCAAGAAGGAATTTTCTTACAATGAAAGACTGCACAGTCACAGCAGGTCACTACTATAGACATCAGGACAGGGCCAGAAGGCAGCAGGACATCAACCCCTTGCTTTTCCTAGCAGCTGGCTGAGTCCTGGACCTGGAAGGAAGAGGTGTCATGGGCAGGAGACACAAGGATTGCTTTTGCAACCCCTTCAGGCTGCTCTGGTAGCAAAAGTCTTGGAGGCTCCCAGGGGATGTTCAGTTCACCTGGTCCCACCTTCTCCCAACACACATCACCGCTCTGAAAACAGAATGGAGAAGTCCCTGAAAATGGTGCCAGAGCAAGCTGAACCTTTGTCTGGGCCCATCCCCCATTCTTGGGCTCCAAACTCAGTAAGGGCCTGGACATGCTTCTGGGCTTCAGACCAGGCAGCTTGACTGGCACAGGAGGAAGTACCTAGCTAGCTCCACACTAAGGTACTAGAGGTGTAAGCAGTGCTCCTCCCCACCTTCATCCATCAGGGCTAGGGTAGAAGCAACAGGAAGCAGGGGGCCCTTATTCTCAGGATCTCCTGGCTATAACCAGGGCCTGATTTCCCTTACACACCTGCTAAGGAGAAGCTTTGTAGACTTTGGCAGAAGGATGGTCTGCAGGAGCATGGGGGTGGTGGCTGGCTGGGAAATTAGGTTGGTACTGAGCTCCACTGTGCCACAGTCCTGGGGGTCCCATGGGCCCTTCCCCATGTGCAGATTATAGCTGGGGCACAGGTCTATGCCAGCCACTCCTGACAGGTCCCCTCCCTTCTCCTGGTCCTCTTTTACCCAAGTAGCTCTGGACACGGCATGCAGCTGGCCCAGGCTGCCCCACCTCCCTGCACGCGTCACTGCCAGGGTGCAAGGCAGGGACTTGTGGCTGTCTCAGAGAAGGGCATTGTGCCTGACTGATCTCAGCTGGGTGCTTGTGGCTGACTGCATCCTCCTCTGTGGACGACCCACAGGAATGCATTGCCTTTCAAAGGGCGTATCGCCAGTGGCAAACTTTACAGCCCTTTTTCCCAGCACGGTGGGACTGGTGAGTAGAAATCAAGAAGCATGTGTGGGAGTGGTTCACTGGTGTGGGGAGAAAGTGGGCGCAGCAGAGGAAGAAGGAGCTCGCGCGCTTATAAGGGGAAGTTCAAAGATTGTGGGAAAAGCTGAAGAAGGGGACAGTGGTGAAGGGAGAATGGGAACGGGCGAGAGAGGGAGTGCGAAATTGGTTCCGGACCAGGATGCAAGAACGGATGTTCCTGGCCAAGGCGGACTGGGTGGATGAGGGAAAGGAATGGGGCAGGTTTTTCGCCTTGCAGGTGAGAAGGAAGAAGCAGGTGGTGGGGGTGGTCCGCACAGCCGACGGAGGGAGGGTGGAGGACGTGGATGGGGTGTTGCGGGAGGTGACTAGGTTTTACGGGGAATTGTTTTGCAGGAAAGCGGTGAGGCGAGAACAACTGGAGGGACTGGTGGGGAGTTTAGAAGCAAAAGCGGGGGAAGAAGGGAGGCAGGGGCTGATAAAGGAATTGACGGAAACCGAGATGCTGGGGGTGTTGAGGACAATGTCATTAAAGAAGACCCCGAGAGGTGACGGGATCCCGGTGGAATTTTATGGGAAGTTTTGGGATTTAGTGAAGGGGGATCTCTTGGCCCTGTTTAAGGAAATTATGGATCGGGGTCGGGTAGGGGAGGGCTTTGCCCAGAGACTTGTGGTCTTGATCTATGAGAAAGGGGGACAGGAACACATTAAGAACTGGAGGCCGATCACCCTGCTCAATTCCGATTATAAATTATTCTCCAAGATCCTAGCGACAAGGATGGGGGAGGTGTTACCGCAGGTGCTGGGTAGGAAACAAATGTGCGTGGGGGGGGCGGCGGACGACACAAGCACACTGGATACTACGAGATATGCTGTCATACATTACTGACAGGAAGTGGAACACGATAGTGGTGAGTCTCGACCTGCAAAAGGCATATGACAGCATTGGGCACGAGTTTCTGTTTCAGGTTCTGGTAGGGATGGGGATGCCGGGGGAATTTGTGGGGTGGGTGCAGGCACTCTACAGGAGGGCAATGAGCAGGGTGCTGATGAGGGGCTTCCTGGGAGAAGCCTTTGCAGTGGACTTGGTGAGACAAGGGTGTCCGCTGTCGCCAGGGCTCTTTGTTTGTGCCATTGAGCCTCTGGCACAACAAATCAGAAGAGATAGGGTTATCAGTGGGGTTAGGGTGCCGAGGGGCGGGGAATTAAAAGCCCTCCTATACATGGGTGACGTGAGGTGCGTAGTGCGGGACGAGGTGTCCTTAGGAAGAGTGGTAAAGCATGCCAATGAGTTTGGGGAGGTATCTGGAGCGAGAGTGAACGTGGACAAGAGTGTAGTCCTGGTGGTTGGGAATTGGGGGGATTTGGGGAAATTTGGCTTGAAGGTGGAAAGGGAGGAACTGAAAATACTGGGCATGTGGATGGATACGGGCTTGGGAAGTGTTAGAGGGGAGAGTAAACCAGACGGTGGGGTTGTGGAGCACACGGAGTTTATCGTCAAGGGGTAAAGTGCAAGTGATCAAACAGTGCCTGTTACTGATGATCTTGTACAGAGCGACGGTGTACCCCGCATCCTGGCTACAGGCCTGGTGGGTCCAGCGGGCATTATGCCTCTTCTTTTGGGGGAGGAAGACAGAGAAGGTGGCCAGGACAGAGTTATATAAGGAAGAAGGGCTGGGGGGATGGGGTCTCCCCAACACAGAAGTCTTTGTTTATGCGCACTTTTTGAAGATGGTTGTGAGGGAAGCAAGGGGTGCACCAGGAATGGTTTCTAACTTTTGCGTTTTCGGGGGGGGAAGACTTCTGCAAAGGCTGGGACTGTTCGGGAGTAGGTAGCAGGGGGTATGGGCTTGGCAAATGTCACTCCCTTATGCGCGCCTTGGATCCTTTGTTGCGAGGGAAGGCTTGGCGGGGTTAGGGATCAAAGGGCTGGCGGATGCCAGAAAAGTCCTGAAGTTCATGAGGGGGAAGCAGAGGATGTCAGATGTCAGGGATTTGAGAAAGGAGAAAGTCAGAAGAGTGTGGAAAGGGCTGGTGGGGAAGGAATGGAAAGGGGAGCACGAGGAGCTGGCGTGAAGGGCCGTGCGAAACGCACTGCCAGTGGGACAGGTGCTGCGTTGATGGAGACTCTCACGGTCCCCCACGTGCCCAAGAGAAATCTGTGCTGAGCCCGTGTCGGTGGCACATGCCTTGTGGGACTGTTTTTATGCACAAAAGGTGTGGGAGAAAGTAGCCATCTATTTGAAGGAGACAGGAAGGGAACGGGGATCTCTATCGAAAATGTTCTCTATGGGTTAACAGAGGGGACGGAAGGGTTATGGGGTGTGAGAGTGCTTATCACATGCACCAAAGTAGCGCTATGGAAAGTGCGTTCCCTGTTGGCACTAAAGGGCTTATGCTTTTCAACGTCAGAGTGTTTGCAGTTAGCAATACATGAGCTGCACTTCTATAGAGGCAGAGAATAGCATGGGACAGAAGGAGGGGATACAGCACTCTGGCAAGGGCTGGACTTCAGGGGGTTATTTCAGCCCCGTATAGGTATAGGATAGACTAAGGGACAGCTTTTGTTGTCAGAAAGAGTGGGTGAGGGATTTGTCAGTACCTTTCTGTCAAGTATCGATGTGTGAACCTGTAATTATATAAGAAACAAGGGTAAGATGTTCACTGAATAACACTGGAGTTTTAAGCAAAGTGAATGAGATGTTGTTTATCATGTGAGTATTATGTAATTTCTTGAAATTGTATTTGTATTCCCTTTGTGAGGCCTCAGGTGGGGTCCTTTTTAAATCTGTCTGATATTGCCTGTTTTCTAATAAAATGTTACAAAAAAAAAAAAAGCATCCTCTTCTGTGCTTGCAGCTTCCACTTCCAGCCACAGCAACGCATGATGGCGTGTGCTGACACCGGAGAGCAGGACCTCAAACTGGTCAGACAAACAGCAGGGAAAGTCCAGGCTAGATCGCCTCCCCCTCACCTGTTACCAGATTTGCCCACTACTTTGGGGTGTGCTCATTTATTAGGGCTAGGGTCTTGGTAATTCTATTAATGTGCTGCTTGTGTTACTGGTGTTTCTATACTGAGCTGTATCTCTCCCTCTGCAAGCCCTCACCCCCATGGAGCTATCTTGCAGGACTCAGTTCAGTGGGGCTGGGTTCCTCCAGTCCCCAAATCAGTCATACACACAAACACACACAGATTAACATGACACGCCTGACCTGGCCAGGCTGATCAGCATGGACAGGCTGACACCCTCATATGCCACAAATCAGTTCATCGGAGCAACAATAACCACAGTCAGACACAAGCACACAATTAAACAGAATACCTCTGAATCTGGCTGGGTGTCCAGATGACATCCTCATGGGCCAGCATTCAGTTCATTAGGGCACGTCTGAGCCAAACTGAGTCAATCAGCCTGTACAAGCTGATCCCCTTATGTTTTTCAAACTCAGCATGTCCCAATCTTTTAGCCTCTTGATGAGCGGACCCCACAGTATTTTTGGGCTACACAGGGATCTTCAGCTTAGGTAAAAGGAGCGTTGCTGCAAAGCAAGTGGGGAAAGAGAAGTAAAGAAGGAAAAATATACTCCATTACCACCAGTTTGACTATAAAAGTTATTTATTGCTAAGTAGATGAAATATATATTGACACTAGTAGTAATAGACATGCAAAGAAAAAACAAACACAAACAGTCACAGTATACCCTGGTTTCACTAAGTATTTGGGGAAACTTAGCTCAAGCTTAACTAATACAGTTCAAGTTCAGAAATCTATGCTGAGAGAGAGAGAAGAGAAAAGAGAGAGAGAGAGCTGGGATCTCACCAGTCCAAGGCACTCGGGTTGCAAAGCTGACAGGTCAAAGTTCTCAGCACGATCCTTGAAGGGAGATGATCTGCCTCCTGCAGCCTCTCCAGAAGAAAGCAGGTGGTGTCAGCACACACTGCTGCTTCTTTTACAGATTTTTATACCCTCAGTTCAGCTTCTTTCAGGCATTCTCAATATGTAAATCAAATTGTCCTCTCTATTGACAAGGGGTTATCTGGGTGGAACATCTCAGGAACTTGACTGATAATCAGGAAACACATACTCAGGAGCCAGCTTGACATTCCTATGGATAGCAGATATACTTGATGGGACATCTCCTGGTGTCTTCAGAAACAATAGATTGCAGCATCAGGGTTTCTGGATTTTTACTTGCTGTGAACAAGCCTCAGCTTAGCATGACTTTTCCAGATCTTACTATAGTCTTTTAACAGACTTAAGGCAATTCTTGGAGTGTTCATAACCTCTTGTGGAGAGGACTTCCACCAGTCGTCTTGGGAAAAGTATGACAATACTTGTGGTCAGGGCTCCAATGCGCTGGACGCTGTGATGAACCCTGTACCACTGTTCAAAACTCAGCACGTCCCAATCTTTTAGCCTCTTGATGAGCAGACCCCACAGCACACCCCCTCGGACTCAGTCTATTGCCTCTGCATTCCCTAACCCGGCAACCGAGTTTTAGCCAACTAAGTTTACATAGGCCTCCCATAGTGGGACCAGGGAATGTACGGCCCGAGATGGCCAGAAAACTTACTTTTCCTTAGAGGTGTCTGTGTGGTGGGGCGGGGGAGTCCTTTGTAAATCCAGATTAGAACTGGTCTGATAAGTGCTGAGCTGGGTGTGAGGGTTGATGAGCATTTGGAGCACAGCTTCCCCATCATGCAGCGCTCCCCGGCTTCGCTGATCCCAGAATTCACTGCAGTCTCTGTTTCAGGCTTTCTGTTCTCCATCTCTCATGTAAATGAATGGTCATCTGTTCCCATCTCAGATGCAAATGAGACCTAGGGCAGTTGTTTCACTTTTGTCACCCTTATCTGGAGGGTTTTGGCTGTGTCTCGAACTCGATATTAATCAGTTTCTGTTTCGGGGGGGCGATTCTTTCTGAGTCAGACAGCCTGTGTCCTGTGTCAGGGCTCCCAAAGAACATAGAGTGGACAGGTAACACCCCCCAGCTGCAGCTCCTGGCAGTCCCTGCTGGCTGGTAACAGCTCGTCTTCCCCAGTTAAGTTTCTAGCAGTCTGGAAAGCGAAACCTAGGAGGTGTGAAACCGAACCCATGCTTATCTGTCTATGCCACAGACACAAGCCTGGATTGTGGGCCTTTTATCTGATCCCGATACAACACAAACGTTGAGTTGTTTCCAGCAGCCGCTTGCACCGCAGCGGAGCTGTGCAGCCCTCACCAGGCTGCTTAGCTGCAGCAGTGCCTTGTGGCAGCATCTGGGCATCTGTCCCATGGTACCCCAGGGAAACTGAGTGCCTGGAGGATAGGTCCAGATGGCAGGGGTGACTGTAGCGCGTGGGGCCGCGTCCCCTACAGTGTCCTACCGCGCCGAGTGCTGGGAGGGAGGCTCAGATGAGCTGGCGTCAACCGCGGTCCTGAGGGGCTTTCTTTGCACTCGCCATGGCTGTAAAATGCAAGCTGAGCCATAGCTGGCGCTGGCCCTCCAGAGTGCGCTGGACATGGAGGGCCCAGGTCGCCCAAGGGGGCACAATAACCCATTTCTGCATCAAGGCAGGAGGGGACACTGCATGGGTATCTGAAGGACAGGGCACTCTCGGCTCACAGGGAATTACAAGAGGACAGGCAGCCCCTGGGCTTGGAGCCAAGCGAGGCAGCATTTGGAGGCAGCTGCAGCACCGGGATTTGAGGGCATGGAGGTGGGGGTCGAAAGGTATTCGCAGGAAGACAGTGGGTGGGACCCCAACCAGTAGGGCTGTGCGAAACGGCACCATTCCTTTTCGACGCCCAGTTCGACGTTTCGATGGGACAGTCTTGCACTTTGAGTTTCGTTTCATTTCAAACCCACTGTTCCACTTCGTTTCATTGAAACCGTTTCGCTGTTTCCACGCTGTTTCGACATTTCACCCATAGGCTATAATGGGGAAGCACAAAACTGCCTATAGCTTTGTCATTCCTTGCCTGATTCAGATGAAAGGTGCAGGGATGGTAGGTAACCCCTTCTGAGGCCACGTAGCCTGCCAAGTTTCAAGGAGATAGGTGCAGGGGGTTCTGGGAAACTGCACCTCAAAGTCTCGAAACCAAAACTCGTGTCACTTGTAAGTGCAAAGGCAGAGGGGAGTGAAAACTGCAGGGATGGTAGCTCCTGCTACGGCCACAAAGCCTGCCAGGTTTCAAGGAGACAGGTGAAGGGGTTTAGGGCAAACTGCGCCTCATGCTGCTGACAAGTAAAACTGGTGTCACGTGTGTGTGTGTGAGGCACAGCAGGCTGCAAACTGCAGGCATGTTAGCCGCTGCTGAGGCCACGAAATCTGCCAGCTTTCAAGGAGATAGGTGGAGGGGCTTCTGGGAAACTGCACCTCAAGCTGCTGACAAGCAAAGCTCGTGACGTGGGTGACACTGGATATGTGTTAAGGTGCACCCCCACTGGCGCTGAGGCCTCTACACGACACGGTAGTGTGTCCCGATGAGGCCCTCTCCAGCCTCACGCCTCATGATTGCTGCGATGCTGGGGCGCGCAGGGTGTCCCACAGGAGTGAGGGGGGCCTCCACGTGCGCATAAGCGAATCTGGAAGCGGATCAGAATTAACTCCGGTCCACTTCTGGGTCTGCCTGGGAGCACCCTGCCCCCCCACCCCCGCACATCCCCGGCTCGTCGATCAGCCACATGGGAACCCCAGCTGCCCACCCCCCACCCAGGAGGTGCCAGTCACTGAGCTGGGGGGCATAGGGGGGCCCCCCTGCACACTCCCAATCTCCCCGAGCAAGGCCGTCTCATGGACGGCCTTCTGTTGCTCCACCAGCCTCTCCGGCATCAGGTACGCAGCGTTTCACTGAGTCTCCCCATCCTGCATGACTTTGTGCTGTGGGATGTTCGGCTCTGCTTCTTTGTCCCGCAGCCTCTTGCCCCCCCGCCTTGGTGCTCCAATGGAAGTAGCTTGCCGCCTTCCCGCCTTCGGAAATGAGCTTGCTGGTGGTACGGCGCTGTCACCAGCCCTGTCGGCGCATGCTGGGAACTGGCAACTCTGCCGGCTGCACTGCTGCGCGAAGCTGAGGGGATCCAGATCCTGGGGCTCTTGGCGCCCTCGGGAAACTGGCCGTGCCCGCGTCCCCACCAGCACACGTCCATGAGGGCACGGCCCAGCCCAAGTAGCTCTGGACACGGCATGCAGCTGGCCCAGGCTGCCCCACCTCCCTGCACGCGTCACTGCCAGGGTGCAAGGCAGGGACTTGCGGCTGTCTCAGAGAAGGGCATTGTGCCTGACTGATCTCAGCTGGGTGCTTGTGGCTGACTGCATCCTCCTCTGTGCCTGCAGCTTCCGCTTCCAGCCACAGCAACGCATGACGGCGCGTGCTGGCACGGGAGAGCAGGACCTCAAACCGGTCAGACAAACAGCAGGGGAAGTCCAGGCTAGATCGCCTCCCCCCAGCTGCAGCTCCTGGCAGTCCCTGCCGGCTGGTAACAGCTCCTCTTCCCCAGTTTCGTTTCTAGCAGTCTGGAAAGCGAAACCTAGGGGGTGTGAAACCGAACCCATGCTTACCAGTGCTGCTGGAAAAAAACACTGCTTAAGGTGGCCTTGGGAATGCAGCCAGGGCTGGGAAACTGGCCCTGTGCTCTGGGACCCTTGCTGCCGCTGGGGCCCAGGATGCGGGCTGCTCAGCACCGCGCCCTCGGCTCCTGCAGCGCCGGGTCTGTGCAGGGCGAGAGGCGATGGGCAGGACACGGTCCTGGCAGGGCGGAAGCTCAGCACCCCACCAGCAGCCCTCCAGGGGCCAGCCCCGGGCCTGCCTGCCTGGCACCTGCCCATGGAGCCCTGGGGAGGGGGCGTCTCCCTGACCGCGGCCGGCCCGGTGACCCCGCTGCAGCTCAGAGCTTCGTGAAGAGGCCACAGAGCGACGGGAAGATGACTCGGGGCACAGGGCGTACTGTCCTGCACAGCACTCGGCTTCGGCACGGGGCTGAGAAGTGGCACTTTCTCCAGCATCTGGGTCAGGGGCGGGAATGGGGGACCGAGCCCGTGGGCAGGGCCTGGCAGGAGCCCCTGCAGGTATGGATGGGGGAAGAAGACTTGGCTGCCCTGCCACGCTGGGAGCGCGGGGCGGCAGTGCCCGGGCTTTCATACTGGCCCCAGCCCCCGGCGCAGGAACCCAGTCCACCTTAATACCCTCCGCATGACGCCATCTGTGAGGGAGACGTCAGCAGCGCAGGGCTGTGCCGGGATGCTTAAAAAGCGGCAGCCTCAAGGGGCGAGAGAGGCAGTAGAGATGGAGCTGTACCAGGTGCGAGCCAGGGACCTGGATGCCTGGATTGCAGACAACCTGCAGCCCAGCGAGGAGTTCCAGCAGCAGGTGAAGGATACGGTCCGGAGGATCTGTGACTTCCTGAAGGAGAAGTGCTTTGAAGACATCAGGGTGGACAAGACAGTGAAGGTGAGTGCTCTAGACCGTCACCTACCCGGGTCCCCCTTGTCCAGCGAGTGAAGGAAAGGTTGCCAGGGAGAAAGGGAGGGGGAGCTGTTGGCTTGGTTTGCTGGAAGAAGTGGGTCCAGGGACTCACCGGATGAACCTGGTTTGAGGTCAGAAATACCTGGGCCGGGACAGGCCGAGGGAAGGGGTCCAAGTGGGGCTGGGGAGCGTGCTGGCACGCCGTGGGGCAGGCCGAGCAGACCTGCTCCCAGCTTATTCCAGGCCCTCTCCGGGGAGAGCACACCACGTAGTCTCGTAGTCCGTCCACGAGCCCGTAGCGGGGAAGAAGGGCTCGCTTCGGGCTCTGAGTTTTGGCGCTGAGCGCTGCCAAAAGGCTTTGCTTTTCCTGCTTCGCAGAGGACAGGCACAAGGAGGGAGGAAGGCAGAGGGAGGAAGATGCAGCGCTGGGTGGCGGGTTGTTGCGGCAGGGTGGGGGCGGGGGGCTGGCTCACCTCCCTGCCCCGGAGTCCCCCTGGGCTGCTCTGGGAAGGTCCCGTCCCCTCCCTGGTTTACACGGGGGCGGGCAGAGCCGGCTTGGCTGACTCGGCACCCGGGCGGGATGAAGTGGAAGAGGAGGGTGCGTGAGCAGGCTGAGATCGGAGGAGAGGCAGAGCGGGGATCCCTTCTGCAAGCGGTCGAGGTCCTCGCTGTCCCAGCAGTGTTGGTCAGCATCCCCCCTCGGCGCAGCACAGGCAGCTTGCCTGCACTCAGCTCTGTATCTATTTGTTCTGCGCCTCCCCCTTCATCTCCTGTAAGGTTACACTGGAAGTCCCCTTTCCTAACTGGTCGCGGTTGAGTAATCGGAAGGCAAGTCCTGCTGAAGGCCTCAGCGGAGACAGCAGCATTAGCACAGGCTGGGGAGCAACGTGTGTGCCGTCCTAACGCGTTGTGTCGCTGCTTGCCACCCCACGAGCCTGGAGCCAGGGCGGCACTTGCTTCACAGGGGCAGCGTGGCTGAGCTGGCCTTGGAGGAGGGCCCGACATTTCTGCACCCCAGAGCGATGGAGCGGGCAGTGGGCGCACACGGAGCCAATGGTTCTGTTCCTTTGCAGGGCGGCTCTGCAGGGAAGGGGACGGCCTTGAAGAATAATTCGGACGCGGATCTGGTCCTTTTCCTCAACTGCTTCACCAGCTACCAGGACCAGGTGGAGAAACGTGCATCCGTGATCAGCACCATCGAGAACCAGCTGAATCGGTGCCGACAGTCACTCGCCTTCAACGTCGACACTGAAGTCTCCCAGCCAAAAGGAAAGAGCACCCCTCCGCGCTCACTCTGCATCACCATCCAGTCGAAGAAGCGGCAGGAGTCCATCGAGGTGGACGTGCTCCCAGCCTACAACGCCCTAGGTAGGAACGATCCCTGGGCCTTCCCTGGGCCGTGAGGCCCAGCCACAAGGCATCCTGGGGGCCCTGCAGAGCCAGGTCGAGGAACATGCCTCAGTGTCCCACAGGCCCGGGGGCTGACCTGGAGAGAGGAGCGTGTGGGAAGGGGGCTGGGTCCTGTTCCCGGGCAGGGCCTCCAGGCCAGGGTGCTGCTGAGAGCCACGTGGCCCCCCATCAGTCCTGCACATCCTGGACCTGGCCCAGTAAGTGTCATGACACCAGGATGACCCCCAACCACTCCACTGTCTCCCCCAGGGCATGTGACTCCCGGCTGCAGACCCCATCCCCAGGTCTACGTGGACCTGATCCGGGCTAGCTATGCCCCCGGCACGTTCTCCACCACTTTCACTGAGCTGCAGAAGAACTTTGTGAAGCGCCGCCCGGCCAAGCTCAAGAACCTGCTGCGCCTCGTCAAGCACTGGTACAAGAAGGTAAGGGGCCCGGTCCTGCCCCCGCGCACGCAGGGCAGCAGGGACACCCCAGTACAGCCAGTTTCCCCAGGGCACCAAGAGCCCTCACCCGCCAGCGTTTCCACATGCCGCAGCAGGTGCTTGGCGCTCTGTGATGCTGCCCACTCCCCAAGGGGTTGAGGGGCCTGGCATCGGGCTCCCAGCTTTGGTCCCGCAGGTCTGTGCGTTTCTGGGCAGGGACAAGCCTTGCTCTAACTCCCCAAATTCCTGCGCCTCTTGCCAGCGCCACCAGGGGCAGGGCTCCCATCCCCTTGCTCCACGCGCACACACGCACCCTCTCACTAACTAGTCTCTGTAAGTACATGCCGCCAGCCCCCTGCCCGAGCAGCTGTCTCCTCTAGCGACTCTGGGGCTGGACCGCAGGGGACCGGGGTATGAGCCCAGCAGCCCCCACATCTCAGCTGGCTCCCTCGCTTTAACAGTACCTGCTCGAGAGCTACACCCCGTCGGTGCTTCCCACCAAGTATGCCCTGGAGCTGCTGACCATCTACGCCTGGGAGAGTGGCACCGAAGCAGCAGAGAGGTTCAGCACGGCCGAGGGCTTCCGCACCGTCATGGAGCTGTTGTGCCGGTACCAAGAGCTCTGTGTCTACTGGACCGAGTTCTACGACTTCCAGCACCCCGTGGTGGCGGCCCACGTCAAGCAACAGCTGAGGAACCAGCGGTGAGAGCGGTGTCACTCATGTCGCGCGGCTCCTCCCCATCCCTGCCCTGCCTGCCCAGGCCCTGGTCCTGATGTGGGGAGGCGCCCATTGGGACGGGCAGGTGCACTGCAGTGAAATACACCTCCAAGAGAGAGAATGAGCAGTTCTGCTCAGGATCCACCAGCCCCTGCCGGACCTCCAAAGCCTCAGGCACGTGTGTCCAGGCATGCACAGGCAATCCAGGCAGGCGCTTGCTGAAGGGGAAGCCCTAGCCCAAAGAAGTCCAAATCCCGGGGTCATCAGTGGGGCCAGACCTTTGCCCAGGTCCGATAACTGTGAGACATAGGGCACAGCCTTGCCCAGTCCCATCCACACTTCTGCGTCAGTCACTGCCTGGCTGTGGCCAAGGTGCTACTAGGCTCGCTGACTAAAGCAACTCCACCCTTCCTTTTACTTGGGGCTGGCCAAAGCCCTGCTTTTTCCGTGTCTGTGCTGCCCGCTTAGTGCCCGGGGCCCGGCATCACTTTAGGGGACTCAGGCTGCAATAAGCCAAACCTACCGCTGAGCCCCCCTTGCCACACCCTGCACACAGATGTGGTGGGAGGAGAGACAGGGAGGGAGTGGGCCGGGGTCCAACAGCAGCCAGAAAGCCCAGAACCAAGCATGGAGAAGGACTGCTTGTGTTTTTGCAGCCCTGTGATCCTGGATCCGGCCGATCCAACGGGAATCCTAGGGCAGGGAAAGAAGTGGGAGCTGGTGGCAAGAGAAGCCTCCAGATGCCGGAGCCAGCTGTGCTTCCAGAATGGCACCGCGCCCATCGAGCCGTGGCCTGTGCAGGTATGATGCTTCACGGGGCTCTGCTCGTGACCCCGCCGGCTCAGTGCCCGCTGCTTGGCACAGCACTGCTCCTCCCTTACCTCGAGGATGCCTCCTAAGGCGAGAAACGCCCAACAAGACCTACGGGCTTCCCTCACTTTATGCGGTACGTGAGTTCCCAGAATACTGTGCATAACTCGAACTACAGAAAGGGAACACGCTTGTTAACGTAACAAGTAGGACACCGTTCCCATGGCGGTGAGGGAGGGCGTGGGGCTGAGCCTAGGCAAAGGGTTGTGGGAGGGCAGGTGGCGCCAGCCACTCCCGGGGCCGCAGCCGAGAGCAAAGCGGAGGGAAATGTCAGTGGGTGCGGGGCATGGGGTGTGGGACGGGGGTCGTAGCTCTTGCTACTACGCGCACCCCGGGAGGGCTGCAGGCCGGGGGGCTGTGCCGGGCTTTTCACAGGAGGCGTGTCCCCCTGGATCTGCACATGGTATGAGGGCAGCTGCGGCTGCGGGCTGGAGCTGGCAGTGGCACTGAGCTCTTCCTGGCAGGGGGCTGGGCTGCGCTGCATTTGGAGCAGGCAGTGATGGCACTGGGAGGAGAGCTGCAGCCACCCCACAATTTGCCATAGCCCCCCCACCTCTCCTCCCTGCGCCTCTGCTGCCGCCCTAAGTACAGCGCGGCGCACCCTCCTGCTGGGAAGCCCCCGGTGCTGCCCACAGTGGCAGCCAGCCCACATCCCACGCGCACATCCGGGGGCGCACCCTCCCCACGGCAAGAGCCTGGTTCTGCCCTGCAGCCCTTCCAGGGTGCACGTAGCTGCAAGAGCCGTGCCCCCCCGGCCTATGCGCTGCACCCACTGACATTTCCCTCTGTTTTGCTCCCTGCTAAAGCCCCAGGAGCGGCCAATGCCATCAGCCTGCAGGCGCTGTGTCCTCTCGCCCCTTCCCCTACAGACGTACCTTGCATATAGCAAATTTACCTTGCGTATAACAAATTTGGGGTGTAAAAAGAGTCATTGCATAAGAGCGAATTCCCATATACCGAACCTGCATAAAGTGAGAGAAACCTGTACTCCCAGGAAGTGGGGGCGGCGTAGCTGGGAGGCCCTCCCCAACCAGAGCTCCTGCCCTGCTCTTCATAGCACCGCTGTACGGGCAGAAGTTGGGCCTAGGCTAGCTGGCACCCTCCACAGCCAGTGCCCTTGACCGAGGCCGTGCCACCACCTGGTGAGCCTTGAGCCACTGGGAACTTCCCTGCTGTGCCACTGCTCTGCGGCATTCCCGTGCCAGGAAGCTGTTTGCCACGGGGGGCTCCCTCTGCGGCAGCTCTGTGCCCACCCACCCCCATCTCCTGCCCTCTCTATTCCAGCCGGCCAGACCAGTGCGGGTGAGCGTGAAGCAGCTCTCGGGGTCCTGCCTGCACCTGACGCTGAGTCCCAGCGCTGCCATCCAGCAGATCAAGGGGGAGATTGAGCGCTTGTGGCACATCCCTCCCTACCAGCAGCGCCTGGCCCTGCAGGACACTGACCTAGACAGCCAGAAGCTCCTGGACGATAATGGCACCTTGGCATCACATGGCATCTTCTATGACGTCACCGTCCTGCTTCTCCGAACCCAGCCTCAGGAAATGGAAATCTTCGTGAAGGGCCATGATGGCAGGACCTACACCTTCGGCGCATGGCCTACAGACACCGTGCAGCAGCTGAAGGCCAAAATCCAGGCCAAGCTGAAAGTCCCTGTGGACCAGCAGCGCCTCACGCACAATTCCCAGGAGCTGCAAGATCACCACCCGCTCTCTTACTATCACATCGAGAACCGCAGCACCATCTACCTGCTCTTGCGTCTCCGCGGCGGGTGCGGCTCTCCCAGAGCCCTCAGCCCCTCTCTTGCCACAGTGCTGTAGACCGGTAGCTGACTGTGGCCCGTGGTGAGGACGTGGCTTGCAGGAGACGCCCCTGTCTCCAGGGGAATTCTACCGCATGCCACCTTTCATGGCTTTCCTAAGGCAGTGCATGCTCGTGTAGTCTCCCTATCCTCCCACAGGGCTCGGTCTGCTCTGGGCACCATCTCCAGTGCCTCCCCAAGTCCCTCTTGGCACCTGGGTGACCCAGTCTGAACTGTGTTTTGGGAGCCCCCGGGACCGAGGATCATGCAGGAGAAGGAGGATGTTCAGGCTCGCTGCTCATACTGGGATGACCCTGCTGCAGGCTGCAAAGTCCCTGGGCTTGCGACCCTGGGATTTGGGATGGAGCTGGCAGGCTCATGGGACTAGAGATTGTGAGAGATGTTTGGGGAGCACCCAGCAGGTAGAAAGACCCAGAACCCCCATCATTGCCGATCGGTCCTGGAACAGCAGCACTTGTCTCTGCGTAGCGGCCTTTACAACAGTGTCCCCAGCTCCGCGCCTGAGTGACCATGTCTGTGACTGCCCCACATCGCCTGTCTACTGTGTGCAACCTAAAATAAAGAGGTCTGAGGTTAACCCCGTGTGGCTGAGTGGTTATCGGTGGATGCCCCAGACACAAGCCTGGATTGTGGGCCTTTTATCTGATCCCGATACAACACAAACGTTGAGTTGTTTCCAGCAGCCGCTTGCACCGCAGCGGAGCTGTGCAGCCCTCACCAGGCTGCTTAGCTGCAGCAGTGCCTTGTGGCAGCATCTGGGCATCTGTCCCATGGTACCCCAGGGAAACTGAGTGCCTGGAGGATAGGTCCAGATGGCAGGGGTGACTGTAGCGCGTGGGGCCGCGTCCCCTACAGTGTCCTACCGCGCCGAGTGCTGGGAGGGAGGCTCAGATGAGCTGGCGTCAACCGCGGTCCTGAGGGGCTTTCTTTGCACTCGCCATGGCTGTAAAATGCAAGCTGAGCCATAGCTGGCGCTGGCCCTCCAGAGTGCGCTGGACATGGAGGGCCCAGGTCGCCCAAGGGGGCACAATAACCCATTTCTGCATCAAGGCAGGAGGGGACACTGCATGGGTATCTGAAGGACAGGGCACTCTCGGCTCACAGGGAATTACAAGAGGACAGGCAGCCCCTGGGCTTGGAGCCAAGCGAGGCAGCATTTGGAGGCAGCTGCAGCACCGGGATTTGAGGGCATGGAGGTGGGGGTCGAAAGGTATTCGCAGGAAGACAGTGGGTGGGACCCCAACCAGTAGGGCTGTGCGAAACGGCACCATTCCTTTTCGACGCCCAGTTCGACGTTTCGATGGGACAGTCTTGCACTTTGAGTTTCGTTTCATTTCAAACCCACTGTTCCACTTCGTTTCATTGAAACCGTTTCGCTGTTTCCACGCTGTTTCGACATTTCACCCATAGGCTATAATGGGGAAGCACAAAACTGCCTATAGCTTTGTCATTCCTTGCCTGATTCAGATGAAAGGTGCAGGGATGGTAGGTAACCCCTTCTGAGGCCACGTAGCCTGCCAAGTTTCAAGGAGATAGGTGCAGGGGGTTCTGGGAAACTGCACCTCAAAGTCTCGAAACCAAAACTCGTGTCACTTGTAAGTGCAAAGGCAGAGGGGAGTGAAAACTGCAGGGATGGTAGCTCCTGCTACGGCCACAAAGCCTGCCAGGTTTCAAGGAGACAGGTGAAGGGGTTTAGGGCAAACTGCGCCTCATGCTGCTGACAAGTAAAACTGGTGTCACGTGTGTGTGTGTGAGGCACAGCAGGCTGCAAACTGCAGGCATGTTAGCCGCTGCTGAGGCCACGAAATCTGCCAGCTTTCAAGGAGATAGGTGGAGGGGCTTCTGGGAAACTGCACCTCAAGCTGCTGACAAGCAAAGCTCGTGACGTGGGTGACACTGGATATGTGTTAAGGTGCACCCCCACTGGCGCTGAGGCCTCTACACGACACGGTAGTGTGTCCCGATGAGGCCCTCTCCAGCCTCACGCCTCATGATTGCTGCGATGCTGGGGCGCGCAGGGTGTCCCACAGGAGTGAGGGGGGCCTCCACGTGCGCATAAGCGAATCTGGAAGCGGATCAGAATTAACTCCGGTCCACTTCTGGGTCTGCCTGGGAGCACCCTGCCCCCCCACCCCCGCACATCCCCGGCTCGTCGATCAGCCACATGGGAACCCCAGCTGCCCACCCCCCACCCAGGAGGTGCCAGTCACTGAGCTGGGGGGCATAGGGGGGCCCCCCTGCACACCCCCAATCTCCCCGAGCAAGGCCGTCTCATGGACGGCCTTCTGTTGCTCCACCAGCCTCTCCGGCATCAGGTACGCAGCGTTTCACTGAGTCTCCCCATCCTGCATGACTTTGTGCTGTGGGATGTTCGGCTCTGCTTCTTTGTCCCGCAGCCTCTTGCCCCCCCGCCTTGGTGCTCCAATGGAAGTAGCTTGCCGCCTTCCCGCCTTCGGAAATGAGCTTGCTGGTGGTACGGCGCTGTCACCAGCCCTGTCGGCGCATGCTGGGAACTGGCAACTCTGCCGGCTGCACTGCTGCGCGAAGCTGAGGGGATCCAGATCCTGGGGCTCTTGGCGCCCTCGGGAAACTGGCCGTGCCCGCGTCCCCACCAGCACACGTCCATGAGGGCACGGCCCAGCCCAAGTAGCTCTGGACACGGCGTGCAGCTGGCCCAGGCTGCCCCACCTCCCTGCACGCGTCACTGCCAGGGTGCAAGGCAGGGACTTGCGGCTGTCTCAGAGAAGGGCATTGTGCCTGACTGATCTCAGCTGGGTGCTTGTGGCTGACTGCATCCTCCTCTGTGCCTGCAGCTTCCGCTTCCAGCCACAGCAACGCATGACGGCGCGTGCTGGCACGGGAGAGCAGGACCTCAAACCGGTCAGACAAACAGCAGGGGAAGTCCAGGCTAGATCGCCTCCCCCCAGCTGCAGCTCCTGGCAGTCCCTGCCGGCTGGTAACAGCTCCTCTTCCCCAGTTTCGTTTCTAGCAGTCTGGAAAGCGAAACCTAGGGGGTGTGAAACCGAACCCATGCTTACCAGTGCTGCTGGAAAAAAACACTGCTTAAGGTGGCCTTGGGAATGCAGCCAGGGCTGGGAAACTGGCCCTGTGCTCTGGGACCCTTGCTGCCGCTGGGGCCCAGGATGCGGGCTGCTCAGCACCGCGCCCTCGGCTCCTGCAGCGCCGGGTCTGTGCAGGGCGAGAGGCGATGGGCAGGACACGGTCCTGGCAGGGCGGAAGCTCAGCACCCCACCAGCAGCCCTCCAGGGGCCAGCCCCGGGCCTGCCTGCCTGGCACCTGCCCATGGAGCCCTGGGGAGGGGGCGTCTCCCTGACCGCGGCCGGCCCGGTGACCCCGCTGCAGCTCAGAGCTTCGTGAAGAGGCCACAGAGCGACGGGAAGATGACTCGGGGCACAGGGCGTACTGTCCTGCACAGCACTCGGCTTCGGCACGGGGCTGAGAAGTGGCACTTTCTCCAGCATCTGGGTCAGGGGCGGGAATGGGGGACCGAGCCCGTGGGCAGGGCCTGGCAGGAGCCCCTGCAGGTATGGATGGGGGAAGAAGACTTGGCTGCCCTGCCACGCTGGGAGCGCGGGGCGGCAGTGCCCGGGCTTTCATACTGGCCCCAGCCCCCGGCGCAGGAACCCAGTCCACCTTAATACCCTCCGCATGACGCCATCTGTGAGGGAGACGTCAGCAGCGCAGGGCTGTGCCGGGATGCTTAAAAAGCGGCAGCCTCAAGGGGCGAGAGAGGCAGTAGAGATGGAGCTGTACCAGGTGCGAGCCAGGGACCTGGATGCCTGGATTGCAGACAACCTGCAGCCCAGCGAGGAGTTCCAGCAGCAGGTGAAGGATACGGTCCGGAGGATCTGTGACTTCCTGAAGGAGAAGTGCTTTGAAGACATCAGGGTGGACAAGACAGTGAAGGTGAGTGCTCTAGACCGTCACCTACCCGGGTCCCCCTTGTCCAGCGAGTGAAGGAAAGGTTGCCAGGGAGAAAGGGAGGGGGAGCTGTTGGCTTGGTTTGCTGGAAGAAGTGGGTCCAGGGACTCACCGGATGAACCTGGTTTGAGGTCAGAAATACCTGGGCCGGGACAGGCCGAGGGAAGGGGTCCAAGTGGGGCTGGGGAGCGTGCTGGCACGCCGTGGGGCAGGCCGAGCAGACCTGCTCCCAGCTTATTCCAGGCCCTCTCCGGGGAGAGCACACCACGTAGTCTCGTAGTCCGTCCACGAGCCCGTAGCGGGGAAGAAGGGCTCGCTTCGGGCTCTGAGTTTTGGCGCTGAGCGCTGCCAAAAGGCTTTGCTTTTCCTGCTTCGCAGAGGACAGGCACAAGGAGGGAGGAAGGCAGAGGGAGGAAGATGCAGCGCTGGGTGGCGGGTTGTTGCGGCAGGGTGGGGGCGGGGGGCTGGCTCACCTCCCTGCCCCGGAGTCCCCCTGGGCTGCTCTGGGAAGGTCCCGTCCCCTCCCTGGTTTACACGGGGGCGGGCAGAGCCGGCTTGGCTGACTCGGCACCCGGGCGGGATGAAGTGGAAGAGGAGGGTGCGTGAGCAGGCTGAGATCGGAGGAGAGGCAGAGCGGGGATCCCTTCTGCAAGCGGTCGAGGTCCTCGCTGTCCCAGCAGTGTTGGTCAGCATCCCCCCTCGGCGCAGCACAGGCAGCTTGCCTGCACTCAGCTCTGTATCTATTTGTTCTGCGCCTCCCCCTTCATCTCCTGTAAGGTTACACTGGAAGTCCCCTTTCCTAACTGGTCGCGGTTGAGTAATCGGAAGGCAAGTCCTGCTGAAGGCCTCAGCGGAGACAGCAGCATTAGCACAGGCTGGGGAGCAACGTGTGTGCCGTCCTAACGCGTTGTGTCGCTGCTTGCCACCCCACGAGCCTGGAGCCAGGGCGGCACTTGCTTCACAGGGGCAGCGTGGCTGAGCTGGCCTTGGAGGAGGGCCCGACATTTCTGCACCCCAGAGCGATGGAGCGGGCAGTGGGCGCACACGGAGCCAATGGTTCTGTTCCTTTGCAGGGCGGCTCTGCAGGGAAGGGGACGGCCTTGAAGAATAATTCGGACGCGGATCTGGTCCTTTTCCTCAACTGCTTCACCAGCTACCAGGACCAGGTGGAGAAACGTGCATCCGTGATCAGCACCATCGAGAACCAGCTGAATCGGTGCCGACAGTCACTCGCCTTCAACGTCGACACTGAAGTCTCCCAGCCAAAAGGAAAGAGCACCCCTCCGCGCTCACTCTGCATCACCATCCAGTCGAAGAAGCGGCAGGAGTCCATCGAGGTGGACGTGCTCCCAGCCTACAACGCCCTAGGTAGGAACGATCCCTGGGCCTTCCCTGGGCCGTGAGGCCCAGCCACAAGGCATCCTGGGGGCCCTGCAGAGCCAGGTCGAGGAACATGCCTCAGTGTCCCACAGGCCCGGGGGCTGACCTGGAGAGAGGAGCGTGTGGGAAGGGGGCTGGGTCCTGTTCCCGGGCAGGGCCTCCAGGCCAGGGTGCTGCTGAGAGCCACGTGGCCCCCCATCAGTCCTGCACATCCTGGACCTGGCCCAGTAAGTGTCATGACACCAGGATGACCCCCAACCACTCCACTGTCTCCCCCAGGGCATGTGACTCCCGGCTGCAGACCCCATCCCCAGGTCTACGTGGACCTGATCCGGGCTAGCTATGCCCCCGGCACGTTCTCCACCACTTTCACTGAGCTGCAGAAGAACTTTGTGAAGCGCCGCCCGGCCAAGCTCAAGAACCTGCTGCGCCTCGTCAAGCACTGGTACAAGAAGGTAAGGGGCCCGGTCCTGCCCCCGCGCACGCAGGGCAGCAGGGACACCCCAGTACAGCCAGTTTCCCCAGGGCACCAAGAGCCCTCACCCGCCAGCGTTTCCACATGCCGCAGCAGGTGCTTGGCGCTCTGTGATGCTGCCCACTCCCCAAGGGGTTGAGGGGCCTGGCATCGGGCTCCCAGCTTTGGTCCCGCAGGTCTGTGCGTTTCTGGGCAGGGACAAGCCTTGCTCTAACTCCCCAAATTCCTGCGCCTCTTGCCAGCGCCACCAGGGGCAGGGCTCCCATCCCCTTGCTCCACGCGCACACACGCACCCTCTCACTAACTAGTCTCTGTAAGTACATGCCGCCAGCCCCCTGCCCGAGCAGCTGTCTCCTCTAGCGACTCTGGGGCTGGACCGCAGGGGACCGGGGTATGAGCCCAGCAGCCCCCACATCTCAGCTGGCTCCCTCGCTTTAACAGTACCTGCTCGAGAGCTACACCCCGTCGGTGCTTCCCACCAAGTATGCCCTGGAGCTGCTGACCATCTACGCCTGGGAGAGTGGCACCGAAGCAGCAGAGAGGTTCAGCACGGCCGAGGGCTTCCGCACCGTCATGGAGCTGTTGTGCCGGTACCAAGAGCTCTGTGTCTACTGGACCGAGTTCTACGACTTCCAGCACCCCGTGGTGGCGGCCCACGTCAAGCAACAGCTGAGGAACCAGCGGTGAGAGCGGTGTCACTCATGTCGCGCGGCTCCTCCCCATCCCTGCCCTGCCTGCCCAGGCCCTGGTCCTGATGTGGGGAGGCGCCCATTGGGACGGGCAGGTGCACTGCAGTGAAATACACCTCCAAGAGAGAGAATGAGCAGTTCTGCTCAGGATCCACCAGCCCCTGCCGGACCTCCAAAGCCTCAGGCACGTGTGTCCAGGCATGCACAGGCAATCCAGGCAGGCGCTTGCTGAAGGGGAAGCCCTAGCCCAAAGAAGTCCAAATCCCGGGGTCATCAGTGGGGCCAGACCTTTGCCCAGGTCCGATAACTGTGAGACATAGGGCACAGCCTTGCCCAGTCCCATCCACACTTCTGCGTCAGTCACTGCCTGGCTGTGGCCAAGGTGCTACTAGGCTCGCTGACTAAAGCAACTCCACCCTTCCTTTTACTTGGGGCTGGCCAAAGCCCTGCTTTTTCCGTGTCTGTGCTGCCCGCTTAGTGCCCGGGGCCCGGCATCACTTTAGGGGACTCAGGCTGCAATAAGCCAAACCTACCGCTGAGCCCCCCTTGCCACACCCTGCACACAGATGTGGTGGGAGGAGAGACAGGGAGGGAGTGGGCCGGGGTCCAACAGCAGCCAGAAAGCCCAGAACCAAGCATGGAGAAGGACTGCTTGTGTTTTTGCAGCCCTGTGATCCTGGATCCGGCCGATCCAACGGGAATCCTAGGGCAGGGAAAGAAGTGGGAGCTGGTGGCAAGAGAAGCCTCCAGATGCCGGAGCCAGCTGTGCTTCCAGAATGGCACCGCGCCCATCGAGCCGTGGCCTGTGCAGGTATGATGCTTCACGGGGCTCTGCTCGTGACCCCGCCGGCTCAGTGCCCGCTGCTTGGCACAGCACTGCTCCTCCCTTACCTCGAGGATGCCTCCTAAGGCGAGAAACGCCCAACAAGACCTACGGGCTTCCCTCACTTTATGCGGTACGTGAGTTCCCAGAATACTGTGCATAACTCGAACTACAGAAAGGGAACACGCTTGTTAACGTAACAAGTAGGACACCGTTCCCATGGCGGTGAGGGAGGGCGTGGGGCTGAGCCTAGGCAAAGGGTTGTGGGAGGGCAGGTGGCGCCAGCCACTCCCGGGGCCGCAGCCGAGAGCAAAGCGGAGGGAAATGTCAGTGGGTGCGGGGCATGGGGTGTGGGACGGGGGTCGTAGCTCTTGCTACTACGCGCACCCCGGGAGGGCTGCAGGCCGGGGGGCTGTGCCGGGCTTTTCACAGGAGGCGTGTCCCCCTGGATCTGCACGTGGTATGAGGGCAGCTGCGGCTGCGGGCTGGAGCTGGCAGTGGCACTGAGCTCTTCCTGGCAGGGGGCTGGGCTGCGCTGCATTTGGAGCAGGCAGTGATGGCACTGGGAGGAGAGCTGCAGCCACCCCACAATTTGCCATAGCCCCCCCACCTCTCCTCCCTGCGCCTCTGCTGCCGCCCTAAGTACAGCGCGGCGCACCCTCCTGCTGGGAAGCCCCCGGTGCTGCCCACAGTGGCAGCCAGCCCACATCCCACGCGCACATCCGGGGGCGCACCCTCCCCACGGCAAGAGCCTGGTTCTGCCCTGCAGCCCTTCCAGGGTGCACGTAGCTGCAAGAGCCGTGCCCCCCCGGCCTATGCGCTGCACCCACTGACATTTCCCTCTGTTTTGCTCCCTGCTAAAGCCCCAGGAGCGGCCAATGCCATCAGCCTGCAGGCGCTGTGTCCTCTCGCCCCTTCCCCTACAGACGTACCTTGCATATAGCAAATTTACCTTGCGTATAACAAATTTGGGGTGTAAAAAGAGTCATTGCATAAGAGCGAATTCCCATATACCGAACCTGCATAAAGTGAGAGAAACCTGTACTCCCAGGAAGTGGGGGCGGCGTAGCTGGGAGGCCCTCCCCAACCAGAGCTCCTGCCCTGCTCTTCATAGCACCGCTGTACGGGCAGAAGTTGGGCCTAGGCTAGCTGGCACCCTCCACAGCCAGTGCCCTTGACCGAGGCCGTGCCACCACCTGGTGAGCCTTGAGCCACTGGGAACTTCCCTGCTGTGCCACTGCTCTGCGGCATTCCCGTGCCAGGAAGCTGTTTGCCACGGGGGGCTCCCTCTGCGGCAGCTCTGTGCCCACCCACCCCCATCTCCTGCCCTCTCTATTCCAGCCGGCCAGACCAGTGCGGGTGAGCGTGAAGCAGCTCTCGGGGTCCTGCCTGCACCTGACGCTGAGTCCCAGCGCTGCCATCCAGCAGATCAAGGGGGAGATTGAGCGCTTGTGGCACATCCCTCCCTACCAGCAGCGCCTGGCCCTGCAGGACACTGACCTAGACAGCCAGAAGCTCCTGGACGATAATGGCACCTTGGCATCACATGGCATCTTCTATGACGTCACCGTCCTGCTTCTCCGAACCCAGCCTCAGGAAATGGAAATCTTCGTGAAGGGCCATGATGGCAGGACCTACACCTTCGGCGCATGGCCTACAGACACCGTGCAGCAGCTGAAGGCCAAAATCCAGGCCAAGCTGAAAGTCCCTGTGGACCAGCAGCGCCTCACGCACAATTCCCAGGAGCTGCAAGATCACCACCCGCTCTCTTACTATCACATCGAGAACCGCAGCACCATCTACCTGCTCTTGCGTCTCCGCGGCGGGTGCGGCTCTCCCAGAGCCCTCAGCCCCTCTCTTGCCACAGTGCTGTAGACCGGTAGCTGACTGTGGCCCGTGGTGAGGACGTGGCTTGCAGGAGACGCCCCTGTCTCCAGGGGAATTCTACCGCATGCCACCTTTCATGGCTTTCCTAAGGCAGTGCATGCTCGTGTAGTCTCCCTATCCTCCCACAGGGCTCGGTCTGCTCTGGGCACCATCTCCAGTGCCTCCCCAAGTCCCTCTTGGCACCTGGGTGACCCAGTCTGAACTGTGTTTTGGGAGCCCCCGGGACCGAGGATCATGCAGGAGAAGGAGGATGTTCAGGCTCGCTGCTCATACTGGGATGACCCTGCTGCAGGCTGCAAAGTCCCTGGGCTTGCGACCCTGGGATTTGGGATGGAGCTGGCAGGCTCATGGGACTAGAGATTGTGAGAGATGTTTGGGGAGCACCCAGCAGGTAGAAAGACCCAGAACCCCCATCATTGCCGATCGGTCCTGGAACAGCAGCACTTGTCTCTGCGTAGCGGCCTTTACAACAGTGTCCCCAGCTCCGCGCCTGAGTGACCATGTCTGTGACTGCCCCACATCGCCTGTCTACTGTGTGCAACCTAAAATAAAGAGGTCTGAGGTTAACCCCGTGTGGCTGAGTGGTTATCGGTGGATGCCCCAGACACAAGCCTGGATTGTGGGCCTTTTATCTGATCCCGATACAACACAAACGTTGAGTTGTTTCCAGCAGCCGCTTGCACCGCAGCGGAGCTGTGCAGCCCTCACCAGGCTGCTTAGCTGCAGCAGTGCCTTGTGGCAGCATCTGGGCATCTGTCCCATGGTACCCCAGGGAAACTGAGTGCCTGGAGGATAGGTCCAGATGGCAGGGGTGACTGTAGCGCGTGGGGCCGCGTCCCCTACAGTGTCCTACCGCGCCGAGTGCTGGGAGGGAGGCTCAGATGAGCTGGCGTCAACCGCGGTCCTGAGGGGCTTTCTTTGCACTCGCCATGGCTGTAAAATGCAAGCTGAGCCATAGCTGGCGCTGGCCCTCCAGAGTGCGCTGGACATGGAGGGCCCAGGTCGCCCAAGGGGGCACAATAACCCATTTCTGCATCAAGGCAGGAGGGGACACTGCATGGGTATCTGAAGGACAGGGCACTCTCGGCTCACAGGGAATTACAAGAGGACAGGCAGCCCCTGGGCTTGGAGCCAAGCGAGGCAGCATTTGGAGGCAGCTGCAGCACCGGGATTTGAGGGCATGGAGGTGGGGGTCGAAAGGTATTCGCAGGAAGACAGTGGGTGGGACCCCAACCAGTAGGGCTGTGCGAAACGGCACCATTCCTTTTCGACGCCCAGTTCGACGTTTCGATGGGACAGTCTTGCACTTTGAGTTTCGTTTCATTTCAAACCCACTGTTCCACTTCGTTTCATTGAAACCGTTTCGCTGTTTCCACGCTGTTTCGACATTTCACCCATAGGCTATAATGGGGAAGCACAAAACTGCCTATAGCTTTGTCATTCCTTGCCTGATTCAGATGAAAGGTGCAGGGATGGTAGGTAACCCCTTCTGAGGCCACGTAGCCTGCCAAGTTTCAAGGAGATAGGTGCAGGGGGTTCTGGGAAACTGCACCTCAAAGTCTCGAAACCAAAACTCGTGTCACTTGTAAGTGCAAAGGCAGAGGGGAGTGAAAACTGCAGGGATGGTAGCTCCTGCTACGGCCACAAAGCCTGCCAGGTTTCAAGGAGACAGGTGAAGGGGTTTAGGGCAAACTGCGCCTCATGCTGCTGACAAGTAAAACTGGTGTCACGTGTGTGTGTGTGAGGCACAGCAGGCTGCAAACTGCAGGCATGTTAGCCGCTGCTGAGGCCACGAAATCTGCCAGCTTTCAAGGAGATAGGTGGAGGGGCTTCTGGGAAACTGCACCTCAAGCTGCTGACAAGCAAAGCTCGTGACGTGGGTGACACTGGATATGTGTTAAGGTGCACCCCCACTGGCGCTGAGGCCTCTACACGACACGGTAGTGTGTCCCGATGAGGCCCTCTCCAGCCTCACGCCTCATGATTGCTGCGATGCTGGGGCGCGCAGGGTGTCCCACAGGAGTGAGGGGGGCCTCCACGTGCGCATAAGCGAATCTGGAAGCGGATCAGAATTAACTCCGGTCCACTTCTGGGTCTGCCTGGGAGCACCCTGCCCCCCCACCCCCGCACATCCCCGGCTCGTCGATCAGCCACATGGGAACCCCAGCTGCCCACCCCCCACCCAGGAGGTGCCAGTCACTGAGCTGGGGGGCATAGGGGGGCCCCCCTGCACACCCCCAATCTCCCCGAGCAAGGCCGTCTCATGGACGGCCTTCTGTTGCTCCACCAGCCTCTCCGGCATCAGGTACGCAGCGTTTCACTGAGTCTCCCCATCCTGCATGACTTTGTGCTGTGGGATGTTCGGCTCTGCTTCTTTGTCCCGCAGCCTCTTGCCCCCCCGCCTTGGTGCTCCAATGGAAGTAGCTTGCCGCCTTCCCGCCTTCGGAAATGAGCTTGCTGGTGGTACGGCGCTGTCACCAGCCCTGTCGGCGCATGCTGGGAACTGGCAACTCTGCCGGCTGCACTGCTGCGCGAAGCTGAGGGGATCCAGATCCTGGGGCTCTTGGCGCCCTCGGGAAACTGGCCGTGCCCGCGTCCCCACCAGCACACGTCCATGAGGGCACGGCCCAGCCCAAGTAGCTCTGGACACGGCGTGCAGCTGGCCCAGGCTGCCCCACCTCCCTGCACGCGTCACTGCCAGGGTGCAAGGCAGGGACTTGCGGCTGTCTCAGAGAAGGGCATTGTGCCTGACTGATCTCAGCTGGGTGCTTGTGGCTGACTGCATCCTCCTCTGTGCCTGCAGCTTCCGCTTCCAGCCACAGCAACGCATGACGGCGCGTGCTGGCACGGGAGAGCAGGACCTCAAACCGGTCAGACAAACAGCAGGGGAAGTCCAGGCTAGATCGCCTCCCCCCAGCTGCAGCTCCTGGCAGTCCCTGCCGGCTGGTAACAGCTCCTCTTCCCCAGTTTCGTTTCTAGCAGTCTGGAAAGCGAAACCTAGGGGGTGTGAAACCGAACCCATGCTTACCAGTGCTGCTGGAAAAAAACACTGCTTAAGGTGGCCTTGGGAATGCAGCCAGGGCTGGGAAACTGGCCCTGTGCTCTGGGACCCTTGCTGCCGCTGGGGCCCAGGATGCGGGCTGCTCAGCACCGCGCCCTCGGCTCCTGCAGCGCCGGGTCTGTGCAGGGCGAGAGGCGATGGGCAGGACACGGTCCTGGCAGGGCGGAAGCTCAGCACCCCACCAGCAGCCCTCCAGGGGCCAGCCCCGGGCCTGCCTGCCTGGCACCTGCCCATGGAGCCCTGGGGAGGGGGCGTCTCCCTGACCGCGGCCGGCCCGGTGACCCCGCTGCAGCTCAGAGCTTCGTGAAGAGGCCACAGAGCGACGGGAAGATGACTCGGGGCACAGGGCGTACTGTCCTGCACAGCACTCGGCTTCGGCACGGGGCTGAGAAGTGGCACTTTCTCCAGCATCTGGGTCAGGGGCGGGAATGGGGGACCGAGCCCGTGGGCAGGGCCTGGCAGGAGCCCCTGCAGGTATGGATGGGGGAAGAAGACTTGGCTGCCCTGCCACGCTGGGAGCGCGGGGCGGCAGTGCCCGGGCTTTCATACTGGCCCCAGCCCCCGGCGCAGGAACCCAGTCCACCTTAATACCCTCCGCATGACGCCATCTGTGAGGGAGACGTCAGCAGCGCAGGGCTGTGCCGGGATGCTTAAAAAGCGGCAGCCTCAAGGGGCGAGAGAGGCAGTAGAGATGGAGCTGTACCAGGTGCGAGCCAGGGACCTGGATGCCTGGATTGCAGACAACCTGCAGCCCAGCGAGGAGTTCCAGCAGCAGGTGAAGGATACGGTCCGGAGGATCTGTGACTTCCTGAAGGAGAAGTGCTTTGAAGACATCAGGGTGGACAAGACAGTGAAGGTGAGTGCTCTAGACCGTCACCTACCCGGGTCCCCCTTGTCCAGCGAGTGAAGGAAAGGTTGCCAGGGAGAAAGGGAGGGGGAGCTGTTGGCTTGGTTTGCTGGAAGAAGTGGGTCCAGGGACTCACCGGATGAACCTGGTTTGAGGTCAGAAATACCTGGGCCGGGACAGGCCGAGGGAAGGGGTCCAAGTGGGGCTGGGGAGCGTGCTGGCACGCCGTGGGGCAGGCCGAGCAGACCTGCTCCCAGCTTATTCCAGGCCCTCTCCGGGGAGAGCACACCACGTAGTCTCGTAGTCCGTCCACGAGCCCGTAGCGGGGAAGAAGGGCTCGCTTCGGGCTCTGAGTTTTGGCGCTGAGCGCTGCCAAAAGGCTTTGCTTTTCCTGCTTCGCAGAGGACAGGCACAAGGAGGGAGGAAGGCAGAGGGAGGAAGATGCAGCGCTGGGTGGCGGGTTGTTGCGGCAGGGTGGGGGCGGGGGGCTGGCTCACCTCCCTGCCCCGGAGTCCCCCTGGGCTGCTCTGGGAAGGTCCCGTCCCCTCCCTGGTTTACACGGGGGCGGGCAGAGCCGGCTTGGCTGACTCGGCACCCGGGCGGGATGAAGTGGAAGAGGAGGGTGCGTGAGCAGGCTGAGATCGGAGGAGAGGCAGAGCGGGGATCCCTTCTGCAAGCGGTCGAGGTCCTCGCTGTCCCAGCAGTGTTGGTCAGCATCCCCCCTCGGCGCAGCACAGGCAGCTTGCCTGCACTCAGCTCTGTATCTATTTGTTCTGCGCCTCCCCCTTCATCTCCTGTAAGGTTACACTGGAAGTCCCCTTTCCTAACTGGTCGCGGTTGAGTAATCGGAAGGCAAGTCCTGCTGAAGGCCTCAGCGGAGACAGCAGCATTAGCACAGGCTGGGGAGCAACGTGTGTGCCGTCCTAACGCGTTGTGTCGCTGCTTGCCACCCCACGAGCCTGGAGCCAGGGCGGCACTTGCTTCACAGGGGCAGCGTGGCTGAGCTGGCCTTGGAGGAGGGCCCGACATTTCTGCACCCCAGAGCGATGGAGCGGGCAGTGGGCGCACACGGAGCCAATGGTTCTGTTCCTTTGCAGGGCGGCTCTGCAGGGAAGGGGACGGCCTTGAAGAATAATTCGGACGCGGATCTGGTCCTTTTCCTCAACTGCTTCACCAGCTACCAGGACCAGGTGGAGAAACGTGCATCCGTGATCAGCACCATCGAGAACCAGCTGAATCGGTGCCGACAGTCACTCGCCTTCAACGTCGACACTGAAGTCTCCCAGCCAAAAGGAAAGAGCACCCCTCCGCGCTCACTCTGCATCACCATCCAGTCGAAGAAGCGGCAGGAGTCCATCGAGGTGGACGTGCTCCCAGCCTACAACGCCCTAGGTAGGAACGATCCCTGGGCCTTCCCTGGGCCGTGAGGCCCAGCCACAAGGCATCCTGGGGGCCCTGCAGAGCCAGGTCGAGGAACATGCCTCAGTGTCCCACAGGCCCGGGGGCTGACCTGGAGAGAGGAGCGTGTGGGAAGGGGGCTGGGTCCTGTTCCCGGGCAGGGCCTCCAGGCCAGGGTGCTGCTGAGAGCCACGTGGCCCCCCATCAGTCCTGCACATCCTGGACCTGGCCCAGTAAGTGTCATGACACCAGGATGACCCCCAACCACTCCACTGTCTCCCCCAGGGCATGTGACTCCCGGCTGCAGACCCCATCCCCAGGTCTACGTGGACCTGATCCGGGCTAGCTATGCCCCCGGCACGTTCTCCACCACTTTCACTGAGCTGCAGAAGAACTTTGTGAAGCGCCGCCCGGCCAAGCTCAAGAACCTGCTGCGCCTCGTCAAGCACTGGTACAAGAAGGTAAGGGGCCCGGTCCTGCCCCCGCGCACGCAGGGCAGCAGGGACACCCCAGTACAGCCAGTTTCCCCAGGGCACCAAGAGCCCTCACCCGCCAGCGTTTCCACATGCCGCAGCAGGTGCTTGGCGCTCTGTGATGCTGCCCACTCCCCAAGGGGTTGAGGGGCCTGGCATCGGGCTCCCAGCTTTGGTCCCGCAGGTCTGTGCGTTTCTGGGCAGGGACAAGCCTTGCTCTAACTCCCCAAATTCCTGCGCCTCTTGCCAGCGCCACCAGGGGCAGGGCTCCCATCCCCTTGCTCCACGCGCACACACGCACCCTCTCACTAACTAGTCTCTGTAAGTACATGCCGCCAGCCCCCTGCCCGAGCAGCTGTCTCCTCTAGCGACTCTGGGGCTGGACCGCAGGGGACCGGGGTATGAGCCCAGCAGCCCCCACATCTCAGCTGGCTCCCTCGCTTTAACAGTACCTGCTCGAGAGCTACACCCCGTCGGTGCTTCCCACCAAGTATGCCCTGGAGCTGCTGACCATCTACGCCTGGGAGAGTGGCACCGAAGCAGCAGAGAGGTTCAGCACGGCCGAGGGCTTCCGCACCGTCATGGAGCTGTTGTGCCGGTACCAAGAGCTCTGTGTCTACTGGACCGAGTTCTACGACTTCCAGCACCCCGTGGTGGCGGCCCACGTCAAGCAACAGCTGAGGAACCAGCGGTGAGAGCGGTGTCACTCATGTCGCGCGGCTCCTCCCCATCCCTGCCCTGCCTGCCCAGGCCCTGGTCCTGATGTGGGGAGGCGCCCATTGGGACGGGCAGGTGCACTGCAGTGAAATACACCTCCAAGAGAGAGAATGAGCAGTTCTGCTCAGGATCCACCAGCCCCTGCCGGACCTCCAAAGCCTCAGGCACGTGTGTCCAGGCATGCACAGGCAATCCAGGCAGGCGCTTGCTGAAGGGGAAGCCCTAGCCCAAAGAAGTCCAAATCCCGGGGTCATCAGTGGGGCCAGACCTTTGCCCAGGTCCGATAACTGTGAGACATAGGGCACAGCCTTGCCCAGTCCCATCCACACTTCTGCGTCAGTCACTGCCTGGCTGTGGCCAAGGTGCTACTAGGCTCGCTGACTAAAGCAACTCCACCCTTCCTTTTACTTGGGGCTGGCCAAAGCCCTGCTTTTTCCGTGTCTGTGCTGCCCGCTTAGTGCCCGGGGCCCGGCATCACTTTAGGGGACTCAGGCTGCAATAAGCCAAACCTACCGCTGAGCCCCCCTTGCCACACCCTGCACACAGATGTGGTGGGAGGAGAGACAGGGAGGGAGTGGGCCGGGGTCCAACAGCAGCCAGAAAGCCCAGAACCAAGCATGGAGAAGGACTGCTTGTGTTTTTGCAGCCCTGTGATCCTGGATCCGGCCGATCCAACGGGAATCCTAGGGCAGGGAAAGAAGTGGGAGCTGGTGGCAAGAGAAGCCTCCAGATGCCGGAGCCAGCTGTGCTTCCAGAATGGCACCGCGCCCATCGAGCCGTGGCCTGTGCAGGTATGATGCTTCACGGGGCTCTGCTCGTGACCCCGCCGGCTCAGTGCCCGCTGCTTGGCACAGCACTGCTCCTCCCTTACCTCGAGGATGCCTCCTAAGGCGAGAAACGCCCAACAAGACCTACGGGCTTCCCTCACTTTATGCGGTACGTGAGTTCCCAGAATACTGTGCATAACTCGAACTACAGAAAGGGAACACGCTTGTTAACGTAACAAGTAGGACACCGTTCCCATGGCGGTGAGGGAGGGCGTGGGGCTGAGCCTAGGCAAAGGGTTGTGGGAGGGCAGGTGGCGCCAGCCACTCCCGGGGCCGCAGCCGAGAGCAAAGCGGAGGGAAATGTCAGTGGGTGCGGGGCATGGGGTGTGGGACGGGGGTCGTAGCTCTTGCTACTACGCGCACCCCGGGAGGGCTGCAGGCCGGGGGGCTGTGCCGGGCTTTTCACAGGAGGCGTGTCCCCCTGGATCTGCACATGGTATGAGGGCAGCTGCGGCTGCGGGCTGGAGCTGGCAGTGGCACTGAGCTCTTCCTGGCAGGGGGCTGGGCTGCGCTGCATTTGGAGCAGGCAGTGATGGCACTGGGAGGAGAGCTGCAGCCACCCCACAATTTGCCATAGCCCCCCCACCTCTCCTCCCTGCGCCTCTGCTGCCGCCCTAAGTACAGCGCGGCGCACCCTCCTGCTGGGAAGCCCCCGGTGCTGCCCACAGTGGCAGCCAGCCCACATCCCACGCGCACATCCGGGGGCGCACCCTCCCCACGGCAAGAGCCTGGTTCTGCCCTGCAGCCCTTCCAGGGTGCACGTAGCTGCAAGAGCCGTGCCCCCCCGGCCTATGCGCTGCACCCACTGACATTTCCCTCTGTTTTGCTCCCTGCTAAAGCCCCAGGAGCGGCCAATGCCATCAGCCTGCAGGCGCTGTGTCCTCTCGCCCCTTCCCCTACAGACGTACCTTGCATATAGCAAATTTACCTTGCGTATAACAAATTTGGGGTGTAAAAAGAGTCATTGCATAAGAGCGAATTCCCATATACCGAACCTGCATAAAGTGAGAGAAACCTGTACTCCCAGGAAGTGGGGGCGGCGTAGCTGGGAGGCCCTCCCCAACCAGAGCTCCTGCCCTGCTCTTCATAGCACCGCTGTACGGGCAGAAGTTGGGCCTAGGCTAGCTGGCACCCTCCACAGCCAGTGCCCTTGACCGAGGCCGTGCCACCACCTGGTGAGCCTTGAGCCACTGGGAACTTCCCTGCTGTGCCACTGCTCTGCGGCATTCCCGTGCCAGGAAGCTGTTTGCCACGGGGGGCTCCCTCTGCGGCAGCTCTGTGCCCACCCACCCCCATCTCCTGCCCTCTCTATTCCAGCCGGCCAGACCAGTGCGGGTGAGCGTGAAGCAGCTCTCGGGGTCCTGCCTGCACCTGACGCTGAGTCCCAGCGCTGCCATCCAGCAGATCAAGGGGGAGATTGAGCGCTTGTGGCACATCCCTCCCTACCAGCAGCGCCTGGCCCTGCAGGACACTGACCTAGACAGCCAGAAGCTCCTGGACGATAATGGCACCTTGGCATCACATGGCATCTTCTATGACGTCACCGTCCTGCTTCTCCGAACCCAGCCTCAGGAAATGGAAATCTTCGTGAAGGGCCATGATGGCAGGACCTACACCTTCGGCGCATGGCCTACAGACACCGTGCAGCAGCTGAAGGCCAAAATCCAGGCCAAGCTGAAAGTCCCTGTGGACCAGCAGCGCCTCACGCACAATTCCCAGGAGCTGCAAGATCACCACCCGCTCTCTTACTATCACATCGAGAACCGCAGCACCATCTACCTGCTCTTGCGTCTCCGCGGCGGGTGCGGCTCTCCCAGAGCCCTCAGCCCCTCTCTTGCCACAGTGCTGTAGACCGGTAGCTGACTGTGGCCCGTGGTGAGGACGTGGCTTGCAGGAGACGCCCCTGTCTCCAGGGGAATTCTACCGCATGCCACCTTTCATGGCTTTCCTAAGGCAGTGCATGCTCGTGTAGTCTCCCTATCCTCCCACAGGGCTCGGTCTGCTCTGGGCACCATCTCCAGTGCCTCCCCAAGTCCCTCTTGGCACCTGGGTGACCCAGTCTGAACTGTGTTTTGGGAGCCCCCGGGACCGAGGATCATGCAGGAGAAGGAGGATGTTCAGGCTCGCTGCTCATACTGGGATGACCCTGCTGCAGGCTGCAAAGTCCCTGGGCTTGCGACCCTGGGATTTGGGATGGAGCTGGCAGGCTCATGGGACTAGAGATTGTGAGAGATGTTTGGGGAGCACCCAGCAGGTAGAAAGACCCAGAACCCCCATCATTGCCGATCGGTCCTGGAACAGCAGCACTTGTCTCTGCGTAGCGGCCTTTACAACAGTGTCCCCAGCTCCGCGCCTGAGTGACCATGTCTGTGACTGCCCCACATCGCCTGTCTACTGTGTGCAACCTAAAATAAAGAGGTCTGAGGTTAACCCCGTGTGGCTGAGTGGTTATCGGTGGGTGCGGCTCCTGTCTATGCCCCAGACACAAGCCTGGATTGTGGGCCTTTTATCTGATCCCGATACAACACAAACGTTGAGTTGTTTCCAGCAGCCGCTTGCACCGCAGCGGAGCTGTGCAGCCCTCACCAGGCTGCTTAGCTGCAGCAGTGCCTTGTGGCAGCATCTGGGCATCTGTCCCATGGTACCCCAGGGAAACTGAGTGCCTGGAGGATAGGTCCACAGGTTGGTGGTGGCTGTAGTGCGTGGAGCAGCGTCCCCTGCAGTGTCCTACCGCAATGAGTGCTGGGAGGAAGGCTCAATTCAGCTTGGGGCCAAGCAGAACAGCATTTGGTGGTAGCATCAGCAAGATTTTATAGAACAGAGGCGGGTGTCTGAAAGGTATTGGCAGGAATACAGTGGGTGGGACCCCAACGAGGCCCCAGCGCAAGGACAGGAGCTGGCTAGTCCTCATCTTCCTGGTGGAGATGTCCAGCAAAGGGAGACAAGCCTAGGGTACAGGGCCTCAATACTCTGCTGTGAAGTTAGCTGGCTATGGAGCTCAATAAGGGTGGTGGAGGATACACTGGGGGTGGCTTCAGTCTGAATGAGGTCCGTGTACACCTAGGGAGAGGTTCTGTAGCCAGGAGTCACATGCCCTTGTAGCAAGAGTGGATTGGCTGGGGGTCATCTTGGTGTCACAGCATTGACTGGGCCAGGGGCAGCCTGTACATGGCCAATGTGGGGTCACCTGCCTCTCAACAGCACCCTCGCCTGAGGGCTCTGTCCCAGTGATGACCCCTCCCCGCCCTGGTACAGGGCCCAGACTTGTTCCCACACATTTCACTCTCCAGGCCAGCCCCAGAGCCTTTGGGGACACTGAAGCAAGTGCCTAAAACTGGCTCTGCAGGGCCCGCAGGATCTCTGGATCTGTCATGGCTGTGCCTCATAGCCCTGGAGAGATGCAGGGATCAGATTAGGATGATCCTACCTAGGATGTTGTAGTCTGGGTATCACTACTGGTTTCCAGTGATGACCACACTGGTGTAGGAGGACTGCATCAACTCCCTCCTTGGAGGTATTTGTGGACATATTTGCACTGTTAGGTCATAATGCCTTGGAATCAGGCCCTCCTTAATTAACTCCTTTAATTTCTCAAACTGTTTTACGGTTTTTGTTACCTGTCCATTGCGTATCTTTGTACAGTGGCACTCTCAGTTTGCTGGTTCAGGCAGCTGCATTCAGCACATATTTCCCTACACAGCTCACCATGCCAAAAGATCTTTTGTTCATTTCTTGTCTATTGGGGCAGTCAAGTGGGTGATGGCCTCAACCTTGGAGCAACTGACCTGTTGTCTCTCTGTCTTAACTTTTTTCCCCAGTGTGTTAATTTTGGTGCACAGAATATAGATTTCTGTTTAGCTTTAGCACAGCCTCGCTGACCCTGTCCACAGCTGTGTAGAGCCTCCAGTCATTCCCTCCTGCTGTTTTTACTGAAAGTGAAAATATCATCTGCATAAACCTCCATGCCTTCTCTAGCTGCATCCAGGCAAGCACTGAGACTAGTAAGGGTCTTAGGGCAGCTGATAAAACCAGGTCAGGACAGGAGCACAGTTCAGAGGGATCTTGACAGGGTGGAAAACTGGGCTGGAGCCAACAGGATGAAGTTCAGTGCTAACAAATGCAAGGTGCTAAACCTTGGGAAGAATAATAAAAAAAACACATACAAAATGGGTGACGCCTGGCTGGATGGCAGCACTATGGAGAAGGATCTCAGAGCCTTGGTAGATCACCGACTCAATATGAATCTGCAGTGTAATGCAAAAAGATGAGTCAGGTTTTGGGCTGTATCAGGAGAAGTGGGTGCGAGAAACAGGAAGTGATAGTACTCTAGATGAGGCCTAACCAATGCCGAGTAAATAGGCACTGTCTCAGTTTAGGGCTCCATATTTTAAAAAGGATTTGGAGAAGTTAGAGAGGGTCCAAAGGCAGGCAACCAAAATGATAAAGGTCTTGGGAAGCAAGTCGTATGACAGGCAAGGCTGAAGGAGGTAGGCATGTTCAGCTTGTGGAAAAGGCACTTAAAAGGGGACATGATAGCAGTCTTCAAATAGCTGAAGGGCTGCCACAAAGAAGGGAAAACACCATTTCTCTTGCTACAGAGAACAGGAGGTGGACCAATGGCTTTAAGTTACAAAGTAGGTTTAAACTGGATATCAGGAAAAACTTCTTCATTTTATGAACAGCGAGGCAGTGGAATAGGCTGCCTAGGGAAGTTGTGGACTCTCCCTCACTGGAGGCGTTTAAGAGGAGGCTGGACAAGCATTAGTCAGGAACGATCTAGGCATAGTGCCTCTGCTGTCCCTTGAGTATTTCCCATGCTTCTGGGCTTTGCTGGTTGCTCCACGGGGCCAGGAAGGAACTTTGTTTCTCCCCTGCTGCTGCGTGTCAGGGTGCGGTGTTTTTTTTGTTTGTTTGCGTAATGGCTGTGGGTGGTGTAGGGCTTGCTACCACTGCCCCAAGTTCATTTTCCTACAGGTGGTGACAGGGTGGACCTCAGCTTTGGATCACCTGGTCTGCCAGAAGTTGATCTGGTGTATCTCACCTACCATGACTTGGATGAAATTATATTCCTAGGAGGCAATGCCCAAGGTGATCCTACCCAGTCTCAATCCCCATTTTCTTCTGTAGGGCTCCAAACCTCCCCTTTACCCTGGCCTAGCCTCTCCAGATGGTACTCAAAATCCTGTGCAACCAAGTCACAGTACTGCCTGTTAGTCAATTATTCTGCCCTTTACTACCAGAGTAACCTTTGGCTTTGGTTAGGTGCCTTCCAGGGCTGGCCTTGGCCTGCACTCAAGTATCAAAAAAAAGGAAAAACCAAAAAAGCCCCCAGTTGTTCTCAGTCTCAGTCCATGTCCCCTTCACCTGGGGTCAGGTTCTCATATCCAAATCACAACAGCAAAACAAATCAATTAGTTCAATTGCTGTTCTGCATAGGCCTGCCCAGGTCCTTGTGAACATTCACAGTCCCAGTGGGATCACACTCATGTGCAGCAAGGCTCTAACCTGGAACAGTGGCTTCCTCTGGCCTCTCCTCCACATCCTCAGCTGATGCTCCTGTAACACGGGTGGTAGTCCAAGAAGGTACCCCCTCTCCAATTGAAGGGATCAGAGCAGGTGCACAAGTGCTGTGGGATATGTAGGGACTCTCCTCCCCCTATAGGGCAGAGGCAGACCACCAATGGGGACTTAACCATATACCTTTTAATGAGAGAATGATACTGGGAACATAACCAGTATAGACCAGGGCGTACAGGGGACACTACAATGCACCAAACGGGCAGGCTGCAACAAAGGTCAGACACTTACCATCATAGACATATTCATCCAGTTGACAAGAGACAGGGTTAACCAAAATGTAAAACATAAACAGAACAAACAATACTGGTTGGTGAAATATAAAAGGCAAAATACAAAATGTCAAATGACAAGGACTATAGGGCCTAGGTACCTGGAGGGGGAGAAAGGGGGAAAACACAATGGCCCCTTTCCACTGCAGGAAGAATTTCTCCCTGCTAGCTCACTACCACAGCTGGGACCTAAACTCAAATCTCACACATAGTAGGTAGAAACTCTACCGCGCAGCCACCAGTGCTGGTACTGTGCCAAGCTGCTGGGGGTCTTGACCTTCCCGCAGTCCTGGCCTCCCGTTGAGCTGCCCGGCCTCTGATTGGAGGAGCTGGAAGCGGAGCTGGGACCCTCTCAGGTCACTGCTCAGATCCTTGCTGGAGCTGGGGGGCCTCTCCTGCTGGCTACAGCCTCTCATAAGGGATCCTGGAGCCCAGCGGGGAGCCTCTCCTGCCGGCCGCACACTGCGCTGCTGAGGGTCCCACTGCTGCCTGCAGGTCCCACTCCTTCAGGCTCTTCTGGGGCAACTGCTCCCACCCCACTGGCCCAGCTCTTGCCAGCTCCTTGAAACTCCTTCCTTGTGGTCCCTCGCTGGTCTTTCCTGAGTCAGTCCCCTGCCCCTTTTATCCCCTTCCTGGTGACCCAAGGGGACAATCAGGACATGGGGGGTGAGTCTCTGGGGCCTGATTAGTAAAGAAAGGGAATCCCAAGTCCTCCAGTCATCTTTTGCCCTTTCAAAACCCCTGGGCTAAGTTACTGCCAGCCAGCCCGTCACACTCTGCTCCAAAGATTATCAAAAGCCATGTGTGTGCAAGCTTCCTCCGGCAATTCACAACCCTTGCCTACCAGACTCTCAGAGGCTCCTCTCTCTGTGGCTAGCAGGGAACTGACCCCCCTCTGCCCCTCTGGGCAGCCTCCCTTCTCCAATCCTGAGCAATATGCTGCTCTGGAAGTATGGTGAGTGTTTCCTTCCCTTCCGGTCTCCAGCTGTATCCCTGCCAGCCCTCCATGCTGTGAGTGTTGCTTGTTTTCACTTCCTCTGTCTGTTGCTGTGGGCTGCTTTTCTTCTCCTGACACAGGGTGCGACAGGTGAATTAATCAGTACTGCTGAGTGACATGCACAATTAACCTGTAATAATTAGGCCTTTCATAATAACTGGGCCATCTGCAATTGAGCAGTCACAACTACACTGTTTCTGGGTAGAGGTACAGCCCACGGAGGGAGCTGCTGCCCCTCATGGTCAGTTTACCATGAAGATTTGACTGAAGTCAGACACTCCCAACATCCTCCAGCACCCCCTTGCTGCCCTGCAACTGTCTACTAACTCCTACTTAAGCACAAAAACCTGGGAGATCTTACAGGGGGGGCATAAGGGGTGTACATATGTGCTTTTTACTTATGTTTATTTGTTTTTGTTTTTTAAGGTAACTCTTGGGCATCGGTTTATCAATGCCAGCTGATCACAGCAGTAGTGTAACTTGGGGTGAGCAACCGGGGTGCAAGCTCCAAGAGCTCAGTAAAGGAAGTGAGTGCCAAAATGCAGGTGAGGAGCTCAAGGCTCTGTCCATGCGGAGCAGATCAGAGGCAAGAGACTCCTTGTCAGTCTTGCCCTCCCTCCCCAAAGGAGAAGCCATTATTGCAATGGGAGATGTTGCTGTCAACAGTCCAGTTAACCCTTCCCTGGCTCTGCAACCACTGTTCAGTTAAGGGGCTTTGCATTGCTGCTCAACACATCTGCAGTGGCTGTGGGAGCCAGGGGAGGCTTAACCTGGCTTTTGGTGGTGACATCTCCCCTCAGCAATATGCTGCTTGCACTATGCTCTGCACAGCCAAAGGCTTGAGCCCCCTGCCTCTATCCTGGCATCCCAGGATGCAAACCACATCAGGTATGAAATGGGCAGAGCTTGCACCCTGGGCAGTAACACCTCTGGATCACAGGGCTTCCTTCTAGCTTTGAATTTAGTAAATAGCTTACAGATAAGAAACTTCCCTAATGAGGTTCTAGGGCAGGGCATGGGCCTTTGTCAGAGCCCCAGCAGTAACCACAGCTCTGCAGGGCTGTAGCTTGGTGTTTACCTTTCAAGCATCTATTGGAGGGTCCTGCTAACCTGTGTGATGCTGCATAACATACAGGAAGTCCAGCACATGCAGCAACCTTGGAAAGTCATGGGGAGCCTTTGTTACCAGATTTGCCCATCATTTTGGGGTGTGCTCATTTATTAGGGGTACATTTCTAGGGTCTTTGTAATTCTATCAGTGTGCTGCTTGTATTACTTGTGTTTCTATATGGAGTTGTATCTCTCCCTTCTGCAAGTCCTCACGCCCAATGGAACTATCTTGCAGGACTCAGTTTCAATGAGGCTGAGTTCTTCCAGCCACCAAATCAGTCAAATACACACACACACACACACACTAATGTGACACACCTGATCTGGCCGGATTGATCAGCATGTACAGGCTGACACCCTCATATGCCAGGAATCAGTTCATCAGGGCAACAATAAAGTTAGTCAGACACACGCACACAGGTGAACAGAATACCTCTGAATCTGGCTGGGTGTCCAGTTGACTCCCTCATGAGCCAGCATTCAGTTCATTAGGGACATCTGAGCCAAACTGGGTCAATCAGCCTATACAAGCTGTTCCTTTTATGTGTCTCAAACTCAGCACATCCCAATCTTTTACCCTAACTATCCTAGTAGTGGTAGCCTCTTGATAAGCAGACCCCACAGTCTTTTTGGGCTTCACAGGGATCTTTGGCTTGCGTAGAAGAAGCGTTGCTGCAGAGCAAGTGGGGAAGGGGAAGCAGAGAAGGAAAAATTCACCCAGTTACCACCAGTTTGACTATAAAAGTTTTTTATTGCTAAGTGTATGGATAATAGCCATGCAAGGAAAAACAAATAAAAACAATTACAATGTTACCCTGGTTCAATTGAGTATTTAGGGAAACCTCTCTCAAGCTTAATTAATAAAATTCAGGTTCAGAAAGCTATGCCAAAAGAGAAAGAGAGCTGGGATCTCACCATTCCAAGGCACTCGGGTGTTTTGTTGACAGGCAAATTTTCCAGCACAATTATTGAAGGTCAAACAGGCAACAAAAAGAGACGATCTGTTTATCCCAGCTTCTTGAGAACAACAGAAGATGGTGTCAGAGAGATAACTCCCTCTTGAAGCACACTGTTTGCTGCGTTACAGCTTTCTTATACCCTTAGTCCAGCCTCTTCAAAGCATTTTTTTAATTGTGTAAATCAAGAGGGTCCCAAGTCGTAACTGACAGGAAAAATCCTGGTCTATAAACCATTTCAATTTAAATGAATTACCTTTTTCAGTGACAAGGGGTTATCTGGTTTGGAACATCTCAAGAAACTGATTAACAACCAGGAAAAACAAAGTTTTAAGGAGTAACCAGACACCTAGGAGCCAGCTTGAAATTATTATGCATATAGAAGATTGTTTTTTCTCAGATGGCCTAGCAATGCTTGCACTGTGAAGTCAGCATCACTGTTTTGTATTTTACCTGTTGTGAATAAGCCTCATCTTAGCATGACTTTCAGATCTTACTGTAGTTTTTTAACATACTTAAGGGGATTACTTGGAGTGTTCATAACCTTTGTGCAGAGGACTTCTACTAGTCTTCCTGGGAAAAGTATGACAGCATTTGTGGTCAGGGCTCCAATGGGCTGGATGTTGTGATGAACCCTCAACCATTGTTCAAATGTCGCCCATACCCCGTCTGACTCATTCTCTTGCCTCAGCATTCCCTAACCCGGCAAGCAAGTTTTAGTCAATCAAGTTTAAATAGGCCTCTCATACTGGGACTGGGGAATGTACGGCCCAAGATGCCTATTAAACTTGTCTTCTGCTTATTTCTGGTTAGATGAGGTATAGGGGGTAGTGGGGAAATAGAAAACATCCTTTGTAAGTCCAGTAAGCTGGGTGCCAGGGCTCCTTCAGGAACACAGAGCTGACAGGTAACACCTTACCCAGAACAAATGACTGCTGGTGATACCCCAGATGTCCTAGCAGCAGGCATCTTAGCTGCTTGTGACATCTGGGGACACTCGATGGATGGAAGTCAGCAATAACAACCAAAGAGGAGTACTCAGCAACAGCCTGCATCTGTGGGGAGCAGATCAGGACAGCAAAAGCACAAACGGAACACAGATTGGCAACTGGAATCAAGGACAACAAAAAGTCCTTCTTTAGATATGTAGGAAGTCAGAGAAAATAATAAGGGAAGCAAAGGGCCCTTGATGAATGAAATGGGACAGCTGATAACTGACTCTCAGTACAAAACCGAACTCGTGAGTGAATACTTCACATTGGTATTCCACTACTCAAAAGGGTGTTAGCCTGCTTGACCGGATACAGGATGATCATGGTGGGGGTGACCTCCACCGCCATAGTTGGTATAGATCTTGTAGGGGAGCACCTACAAAAGCTAAATATCTACAAAGCAGCAGGACCAGATGAAATACACTCAAGGGTGCTAAAAGAACTGGCCGATGCCATCGTGCAACCAATGGCAAAGTTATTTGAAGACCTGTGGCACTCAGGAGAGGTCCCAGAAGATTGGGAAAAGGTCAATGTGGTGCCTATCTTTAAGACAGGGAGAAAGGAGGACCTAGAAAATTACATACCAATCAGTTTGACCTCAATCCCTGGTAAAATCCTGGAAAAAATTATCAAAGAATCCATTACAGAGAAGGTGGCAGCAGGCAGTATTCTGAAGGATAACCAGCCTGGCTTTATCACAGGCAGGTCATGCCAAACCAACTTCATTTCCTCCTATGATCAAGTTAGTCGCCACCTGGATGGGGAAAATGAGGTTGATGTCATATACCTGGGCTTCAAAAAGACCTTTGACCTGCTCTCCCATGAAGTCCTTATGAAAAAATTGGGAAAATGCAGCATTGACTACTTTACGGTCTGGTAGCTAGGTAACTGACTCTGTGGTAGGACCCAGAGAGTATTGATTGATGGAACCAAGTCATCCTGGCAGAGGAAGACCAGTGGTGTCCCTCAGGCTTCAGTATTGGGACTAGTGCTTTTCAATTTGTTCATCAACGATTTGGGTATTAAAAGCAAACTAGCAAAGTTCACTGACAACGCCAAACTATGGTGGGGTGTGGTCATGCTTGAAGACAGGCTGGCAATACAGGCTGACCTGGACAGGCTCACAAGGTGGGCAGACCTCAACCAGATGTCATTTAATATGGAGAAATGTAAAATGCTCCATCTGGGGAGAAATAATCCACAACACACTTACAGGCTCAGCAGTGCTACGCTTGCTTACTAACACCACATCTGAACAAGACGTGTCTTGATAAACAACAAAATGAACATGAGCCACTAATGCGATGCCGTAGCTGGCAGAGTTAATCAAACACTGGCATCATTGGCGATGTGTAGGGGGTGCATACAGGTGCACGTGCATCCCCTGAGCATGGCGGTGCACCCCCCACAAAAAGGCACCACTGACGCTCTCTGCTCCCCCTCCAGCTGCCAACACTTGGTGGCATCTGCAGGCAGTCAACAATCACCACTGGCTGCTGCAGGTGGTGTTTGTGGGTGGTCACTGACCCCTGGTCGGCAGTCACTACACCCCTTTCCACCCCGCCGCTGCCAACAGCACCAGTGGCAGCTGCAAGAGCTCCACACTTACCGCCACTGTGCACCTGTCGCTGCCGCCACGCCCCTGCCACCGCCAGCACCACCATGCCCCCCCAGGCACCGGGGGCATGTGTTATTCATGACTGGCAGGCATCTACCGAGGCATCTCAAGCAAGGCTAAGGATGTCATCCTCCGTCTCAACTCGGCCTTGGTGAGACTGCAGGTGGAGTTCTGTGTCCAGTTCTGGGTGCCGCACTTCAGGAAGGATGTGAAGAAGCTCAAGAGAGTCCAAAGGAGGGCCACATGCATGATTTGAGGCCTTGACCAGGTCATACGAGGAGAGGCTGAAAGACTTGGGACTGTTCAGCCTTTTGAAGAGAAGACTCAGAGGAGACCTGGTGGCAGTCTATAAGTATATCAAGGGCATACATTAGAGCCTGGGGGAGCATCTATTCACCAAGGCCCCCCAGGGGAGGACAAAAAATAATGGGCACAAGCTGATTGAGGATCACTTCAGGCTAGACATACAAAAAAACGTCTTTACAAGTTGAGTACTGAGGGTTTGGAACAGTCTCCCCCCAGAAGTGGTACAGTTATCCACCCTGGCAATCTTCGAAAAGTATCTCAATGCCCATCTTGCTGGGATCATCTGACCCTCAGCAGTCTGTCCTGCCTAAGTGCAGGGTGGGGTGGACCTGATGTCCTGTAAGATCCCCTCCAGGCCCTAACAGCTATGAAACTATGATGATACTCAGGTTTACTACTGAACACAGAAACTGGGAGGAGGGTGAGTTGGGGAACAAAATGGCTGTTAAGTTACCTTTGTACTCCTGGTATTGTGGTGGTTGGGCACCAGTGACAGCCTTCTGGAATACGCACAGCTTCCACAAAGTATGTGTCATCATCTTCCTTCAGTCAGTGGGTTGTCTGTGCCAGGCTGAGATGGGCACAGAGCTGTTTGACTAATGTGGTCTTCTCCCAGTAATGCCATTCCCCTTCTATACTTTGTTCTCCATCAGGTCCCTGAAAGAGTGCCTAGTCACCCATCACTTTTACTGAACTCTGCTGATGTCCATGTTGCCAGCAGCAGTCAAGCACGGAAGCATTGGGCCATCAATCCTCGTGTGCCCCAGAACAAAAACTACCGGAGGGCATCAGAGCCAAGGCCCAGCTCATCTGGCTGCTAGCCTGAGAGAGGCCAGCACCAACACAAAGAAAAGCATAAGATGTAGAGCAGGTGGCAGATGTGAAGATGATCTGCTTCTGCCCTCTACCACCTAATGTTTATATTATTACTACTTATGGGTGACCAATTGGCTGATAACCAGCTGATGGCCTGGCCACATTCACTCCTCTACTCTCTAAGTAAATGACTCTGTGGTGGTTCAGGCAATTGCAACAGGCTTCATTAGCCTAACACTAATCATTCAGATTGCCAAGGGCAGGGCTCAGCATAACCCCAAGGTGTGGGAAATGAACCTGGGATATCACCGCATTGTGGAGGAGCTTCTAGTGGCTCAGTCATTCTGGATCTCAAGCTGTCATTAGAAGGAACCTAAAACAGTGTTTGTGTGTAAATAAGCCCTTCACCTGTTCCCAAAGGGCAGGGGCTGTGCTGAGCTGAAGTGATTCCCTACATCCAAAGTCTCAATCACTTGCTAGGTGTATAGGGCTGCATTTCTACATCCAAGTTCACCCCAGTGCTAGAAGGTGTGAGGCCACACAAAAGGTTTTGGGGTTCATCATTGGCAATGAATAGGGAGTGCACACGCACCACCTGAGATTGGTGGTGCACCCCTTGCAATTGGCCACCACCAACACTACTGGCAGCGCCTGTGGGTGGTTGCCAGTCTCCACACCACCCCCCAACCTCCTTGCCGCCGACACCACTGGCAGCATCTGCAGACGGTTGCCAACTGCCGCTACCAGTGGCGTCTGCGAGTCACTGACCACTGATTGGCACTTGCCACCCACCACCGACACCACTGCCACCGTCACACCACCGACACCTGTGGGCAGTTGCCATGCCCCCCCAGCCTCCTGGGGCACATATCGTTCATGAAGTACATTATGGGAGAGCTTGTCCATCCCATTTGGGAACTCTGGGTGAAGCTGGCTTGAGCCTCACAGCTCAGTAAGCGTAAAGAAGCAGTGCTAGTTTGGGGATGATCTGAAGGGAATTTAACGCTGTGGCCACCTTAGCTGATGCTGGAAATCCCAAACAGGAAAAGAGAGAAGTTGTTTCAGGCTTCTGGTGGATAAGCATCAATTTATCCCATGCAGTTATTCTGCTTGTCTGGGTAAAGAGCTAAGAATGCAGAGTCCCTCTTGAGACCACAATTAGCACAATCTAGTCTGTAGATTGGTCTCCAACCTTTTTATGGTGAAGATCACTTTTTGTAAGTAAAGGGCACCCCAGGATCTACCACACAGCAATCTAGGAGGCATGGTGCTTCACAGGCAGGAGATACACCCTTTGCATGGTGAAGGTGGCAGCCCAAGCTGGACCACTCGTGAGTAACATGGGCATATGGGATTTAGCAGGGACTGGATCTTCCACCTCTTAAACTCCTGAGAAGATGGGATGAGCAGCCAGCCCACTCCAAGGGACTGAGGCATGTTGTGTGGGCAAGTCAAGCTTGCCTTGGGCAACTTCAGGCATAGTGGCTGCTGTAGTATGGAGGCCTGGGTGAGTGGGAGCTTGTTAGAAGGAAGCAAAGAGAAGGATCTGAGGGTATAGTGTGAAAGATATGCTGACATGGGATATGTGGAGCAAGGCATCCCCTCTAGAAATGGGGAAGTATCAGTACTGTTGAAGGCTCTAGCAGGTGTCCTCTGGACTCCTGTGTCCAGTCCTGGTAACCCATATTCCAGGGGGGTCGGTTCAAACTGGCTTGGGTGCAGAGAAGGGCTACTAGGGTGACTGAGAAAAGATGGGGAGAAATCTAGAAGAGATCAGCTTGCTTTATCCTGCCAAAGGAAGGCTGAGATGGAAGGGAAACTCGAGGAGGGAAGAGCCTTCAGGCTAAAGGATGCTGACACAAGAACAAGTTGCATATGAACTGGTCGTAGCTGAACTTAGCCTGGAAATCAAGAGGAGGCTCCAAGTAGGGGCAAGAAACTGGTGTTGAGATGAACTTCCCCAATGAAAGGGATTCTGTGCTGTGGTCACTGTAGTAGGGGCTGTAAACACAGAAAGATCTTATTTCTTGATAAGCTGTGGGTTGGACAGGGAGGATTGCCTAGAGGACACATGGGCTCTGCTCATGCTTACAGCTGTCTCCAGCCACCCTAACTCCCCTTTCTGGTTCCCCAGGAACTTGGAGCAGCGCCAAGACAGACTCCCAGGCCAGCGATGATGAGGCAGCCAGCGAAGTGTTGAGTCACTATAGCAGTGCCAGCGAGGGCACCAGTGTTGCAGAGGAAGGCACTGGTAAGTGAGGGGCAGGGTGGCAACAGCTGTCTCTGGGGTAGAGAAAGGGGAGCCCAGGACCCAACTGGATGCAGTACTCCAGCTGCAGCTGCACCAATGTTGAGAAAAGCTGGAGAATTACTTCTTTGGTTTTACTGGAGATGCATCAATTAGTGCATGCCAGAGTTTTATTGGCCCTAGCAGTTACTGCATTGCATTGCCGGTTCATATTCATGCTGGTATCTATTGTTACCCCCAGATTCCTTTCATTTGTAGCGGTGGTCAGGTTAACATTGCCCAGCCTGTAGGTGTGCTCGGGGTTCTTCCTTCCCTGATGCAGCACTTTGCATTTTTCTATGTTGAACCTCTTCTGGTTCCGTTCTGCCCAACATGCCAGCCTGTCTAGGTCTGCTTGTATCTGCAGCCTATCTACGGGTATGTCCGCGCAACCCCATATCTTGGTGTCATCTGCGAACTTGACCAATGGGCTTTTCACCCCCTCCCTCCTCCAGGTTGTTGATGAAGATGTTGAACAGCACTGGGACAAGTACCAACCCATGGGGAATGCTGTTGCCCACATCTTGCCAGGACAACACCAATCCATTTATTTGGACTCTCTGCGTCCTACCCCATAACTAGTCTCGCACCCACTTGACAGTCCCTCAGTTGAGCCCGATATCTTCCAGTTTTCTCATCAGGACCTTGTGGGATGGCAAGTCAAAGGCTTTCTGGAAGTTGAGGTATATGATGTCAACTGCTTTTCTCTCGTCCAGGTGATGAGTCACCTGATCATAGAAAGAAATGAGGTTGGTCAGACAAGACCTGCCTGTGACAAAGCCATGCTGGCTGTCATGCAGTATCAGGCCTTCTGCAAGTTTGTCACATATAGCCTCTTTAATGAATGTTTCTAGGATGTTCCCTGGAATAGAAATTAAGCTAATTGGCCTGTAGTTTCCCAGGTCCTCGTGCTTCCCCTTTTTGAAGATGGGCGCATTGGCCCTCTTCCAGTCCTCTGGGATTTCTCCAGAGGTGCATGATTTTTGGAAGATCTTTGCCAGGGGTTCTGTGATTACTTCAGCCAACTCTTGCAGCACTCTTGGGTGGAGTTCATCTGGTCTTGCTGATTTATATACATCTAGTTTCTTTAACTGATCGTACATCGTTCTACGGCAATGGTGAGCATGGTGTCAATCCCACCCTGCTCTTTCTGTGCCCTACCTGGCATGTTGTTCTCCTTGGTCTTGTGAAAGACTGAGGCAAAATAGTCATTTAGGAGTTCCATTTTTTCCTGAGTGGTAGTGACCAGGTATCCTGAGGCAATGAGCAGCAGCCCCACAGTCCCATTAGCTTTCCTTTCCATGAGCCCTGGGTGCTGGCTTCAGGTGCCAGAATGGTGGATGTCTGGTAAGGCTGCACCTTTCTCTGCAGCCTACCACAACTCCACAGCCTGGTTTGCTCAGGGCTGAGGCCATGTGTGCCCAGTGATGTGGGAGCACATAGTTAAGAAATGATATGATTACATGGGACATGTCAAGGGCCCTGTCCAGGACCTGAGGGAGGAGGAGGATCACAGCTAATATCAACTACGCATCTCACCACTGAAGGATCAAGGACTTGCACAGGTTGTATTATCAACCCAAGCAGGTAAAAATGATGAGTTGGGCCCCTCGATCATGACAGTTAACAATACCCAGAGTCCAGCAGTTGAGACTTTAAGAAACTTACCAAATATCCTGAGCCTTGGGGTAAAAACATGACAAGGTTCTTCCGGTAGCTGTGGTCAATCCTGTGGTCTCTGCATGCAGCTTCTTGCTGAGTTTCAAGAACAGTAAGACTCCTGGGTCGGCCAGCCAACCCAAGGAGTTTTACATGCCCTTCTGGGACCTGGTGGCCCAGACCTGCTGGAGCTCTTTCAAGAGTGACTGCAGGAAGGCTGCTTGTGGTCTGGGATGGACAGTGGCCTTGTGACCCTCTTGTACAAGAAGGGTCAGAGGGAAGAGTTGAAGAACTGAAGGCCTATTACCCTCCTGAACTTCAGCTGTAAGCTGCTGGCTAAAGTCTTGTCTGAGCAGCTTAAATCCACCCTAGGTTTCATCATCTACAACAGGTGTGGGCAAAATACGGCCCGCAGGCCAGATCTGGACTGCGAGGCCATTCTATCCAGCCCATACAGCCCCTAAACCATTTAGAAAATTAATATTTATCTGTCTTTGGTTTCTGTCAAAAATGACAGGATCCAGAGGCAGTAGGAGCCAGGGGAAGCCCGGCGGGCTGCTGCAACAGCAGGGTCCGCCCAGTACACCCCACCCCAGCTGAAAGCCCCAGCAGGGGCTTCTGGCCTGGGACCATGTGGCTGCACCACCCCAGAAGCTCAGGTAAGGGGGTGGGGAACGGCAGGGGAGGACCCCAAGCAGGGAAGGAGCTGGGGGAAAAGCTGAGCCCAGGGAAAAGCAGCCCCTCACCCACCCTGTGGCTGGTGCTCCCTGCTGCAGCCGCTTGCAGCTCGCACGGGGCTGTCCTGAGCAGGCACAGGCAGCTCCACATGTTTGTTGCTGCTGCCCACCCAGAGCTCGTGCGCTGGACAGCCCAGAGGTGGGGGTGGCAAACACTGCCCAGCGCAGCAAGCAGATGGCCACAGCTGCTGCAGCTGTGTGCAGCCCCGACAGGCGAGCCCAGAGCCGGCACAGGGCCCAAGCGGCTGCGGGGGCGGGTTACAAGCTGGTGCTGAGCGTGGGGAAAAATGGCCTCTCACCCCCCTCACTCACCCTGTGGCCAGCACCCCGCACAGCAGCCACTCACAGCCCATGTGGGGCTAGCTGTTCCTGCTCAGGACAGCCCTGAGCAGGCTGTGAGTGGCTGCAGCAGGGAGTGCCAGCCACGGGGCAGGGGAGGGGCCACTTTTCCCTGAGCTCAGCACCAGCTTGTTCCCTGCCGGCAAGCAGGGGGTTGGGGCTGCACACTGTCCCGCGCCTGTACCACGGGGCTGGGGGGGCACTGGGGGTGAGCGGGTGCACGGGGCCCACACCAGTGTCCTGGGGCCAGCGTTGGCAGGGCCCAGAGCAGGGTGGCAGGAGCGTGGGGTCCCAGCTGGCAGAGGCTCTATGGAGCCGAACCAGGTCCCCCCCTCTCCCTGCTGGTGCAGCCCAGCCTGGCTCTACAGACCCCTGCCAGCCTGCGCCCCACTCTGGGCCCCACCGGTGCTGGCCCTGAGACATTGGGACATTGGTCCCAAGATGGTGACAAGGGGGCAGGGCATCTGTCAAGGGGCAGATGCTACCCATGCAGCCCTCGACAGCTTTCCAAAACTGGGTAAGCAGCCCACCGCCCAAAATAATTGCCCGCCCCAATCTACAAGGACCAGTCATGTGCAGTGCCAGGATGTCAGATCCACAGGGCCCTGTTGCAAATGAGAGACACACTGCAGCTGGAATGGGACAGAAGGGCAGAAGGTTGCTGTGCCAAACCTAGACCTGGAAAAGGCCTATGACAGAGTATCACACCAGTTTCTCTTTGAGACACTGAAGTGAATGGGTATCCCTCCGACCTTCATTGGCTGGATAAGAATGCTGCACATGGATGTAAGCAGCAAGGTGTTGGTCAACAGTTTCCTGAGCATGCAGATTGCGATAGAGTTGGGGGTCCATCAGGGCTGCCTGCTGCCACCGATCCTGTTCATTTGTGTCAATGAGCCCCTGGCCCAGCATATCAGGCAGGACCCCATGATGATTGGTGTTCAGATCCCCAGTGGAAGCAAGGAAGAGACCAGGCTTCTGGCCTACATGGACGATCTGAACATCCTGTGCCAGAATAAGTGTTCAGAAAAAAAAGCCCTGTGGCACACACAGGTGTACAAAGCAGCAGCGGGGCCCAATCTCAACATGAGCAAAAGCACCTGCCTGGCCATGGGCAAGCTGGAGGACCTGGAGTCCCAAGGGGTCTTGGTTTCCCATGAGGGGGTTAAGATCAGGGTGGGGTTTGGCCCCGAGCTGAGTGGGAAGACAGCCTGGGAAAAGGAGTCCAAGGTTAAATGGAGGTTGGGTCTGTGGCATATGCGCCATCTCTCCATGGTGAGAGGCACATGGCGCTCACAAAGGCAGTGCTGCTACCGGTGCTTCTGTACATTGCACTGGTCTTTCCCCCTCCAAAGCATGTCACCCACAGAATCCAGAGAACCATGTGTGACTTCTTCTGGGGAACCAGAGGGGAGAAGGTGGCAAGGAAGAGACTGTACAAGAAGAAATGGACCAGGGGCAGGGGGGTACCAGATATCCTTCTGTTCCTGCAGGCAAGGTACACGAGCCAGATCTGCAAGCTGGCAACTGGTGCAGAGACCAAAACAGCCTGTCTCATTAGGTATTTTGCAGGCCTCCTCCTGAGACAGTGGCAGATATATGCACCAACCAATAGGAGACTGGGCACCATGGAACACCCCTGGTTCTTCAGGGTCCTGAACAAGTCCCGGAGTGAGTACAGGCTACAGGATGAAAGCCTGGTGACTGTGTCCAACCACAGAAAGATACAGGTGGCCAGAGCCAGAAACATGCTATCGACTGTGGAGCTGCTCCCCAATGACGGCTGCCAGGCCACCTGGAAGCAGGTCTTCCGCAAGGACCTATGAAAGGACCACAGAGACTTGAACTGGCTAATAGCTCACTGCGCACTCCCAGTAAGGGCACGGAGACACAGAGGGGCAAGGGATTTGACCCAGCTGCCCCAGGGAAATCTGGCAAGGCGCAACAGAAACCACCAACTCCCTGCTATGGCTCTGTCCATATGCCAAAGGAGTGTCAACAAAGGTAAACCAACTCTGCAAAGAGGTGACACGGGTCAAGGTGATGACAAAGGAGGTGGCACTGTACAGACACCTGACTAAACATCAGGGGTCCCGACAACCCACTCTAACCAGTTTGTGTCCTGTGTCAGGAGCACCCTGTGGAAGTCCAGGAACCTCCTGACACACAGACACACAGAACTCAAAGAAACAGACTGCGTTAAAATGTTTCTGTGTGAATTCCAGTCCTGCTACCCGACATCAGTGGGAGAAGACGGAGAAGATGCACCAGCTCCACCAGGCAAAGGGACACTTGGCACAGGCTGTTCAAAGACTCCCTTAGAGGGTGAGTGGACAGGGATAACGAAGAGGACAGTGAGACAACCGGACGTGGAAACAGTGATAATGACAGCAACAGTGACAACGACACTGAATGAACTGAGAATGTAAACCCCAAAATCGGGGCTAGGACTAAGAGACTGGGTTAGGGAAAGGACTGTGGATGGGTGTGCGGGAGCACAGGTCCGCGGGTGCATTTATTGTAACAGGCAGAGCGACTTTAAAATTGTAGATAGATAGATAGGAAAAGTTTTTGCTAGATGTGTGTATATGTATATATATACATGTCGGGGATTGGGCCCCAAGGTCACGGTGGGCCAAGGGTTCAGATCAGATCAGGCGGCATTAGCGGTGAGGAGTCTGAGCGGTACAGGACACGTGCGGTTTCAAGTAGAATAGATTTTATTTACTTACGCCACTGATGATATGGTAGCATAGGCAGAGGAGCTTGCTTATTCAGTTACAGTGCAACAGACAAACAGCGAGAGGGGTCTATTGGTCCACGAGGTTCTTGAGCCGAGCCCTTGCTTTCTAGCCCGGAGGCTAGGTGCGGCTGCCCAACTCAATAGTCCCAGGACTGGTCAACAGCTCATAAATGGGAACACTGTAATGCAACGGAAGTCCAACATGGACGAGAACAGGTCAATGACGATGCCGTAGTCGGTGCCAGAAATAGGTAACGATGCCATGGTCAGTGCAAGTCAGGTCGGTCAGATCGTAGTCGGTGTCAATGCCAGAAATAGGTCCGGTAACAGAGAATCAGTGTGAAAACGACGAGGAATAAGCTGTGAAACCACAGCAGTGAGGAGACCAGTGGAGCTCTGGGATCAGACCAGGGCTCTGGGCCTAAAGGCTCTCCTGAAAGGCAGTCCCTGCGATAGCAGCCTCTGCTCTCAGCTCGGGTCTAGTCTCCCCCTTTGGTGGGGACTTGGAAGCCTTTTAAGTCAACTTTCAGCCAATTAGGTTGCTTTCTTCATGGAATTTTCTAGTCTGATTATGTCATGTCTTTTGCAGAGCTAGGCATGCGCATGGTAACAAGACAAGTTACCTCATGGCTGAGCCATGATTGACAAGCCAGCGGTGGCACAGGGGGCATGTGCTGGGCATGCTTGTTTGCCCTTTGGGGATTTTTCATTGCTTGTCTGCGCATGTCAATACTTAACTCTGTGTTATCCAGCATACATTTTGAAATTTGGTTCGGACAATACACATCACCTAGCAAAAGCTTTTCTTCACACACCTTACACCAATTTTAAAGTCACTGTGCCCGTTACGACATATACAATGATTATATATATTAGTTTCCCCCCCAAAAAATGCTGAAGGTACTCAGTCTAGTTCCCCAGCATGCTGGGCTCTCGCTGGCTGTGCAGTGACAGCATCCTCCTGCTGCACATCAGGACCAAGGGCAGCTTTCTTACCAGGCTTTTCTTCCAGACCCTTCTAATTGAAAGGATCAGCAAGAAGTTTTGCTTTTTTCCCCAGCCAACCTTTCCCTTGGGGTTTTATTGTTATCGCTCTTCCCGCTGAGCTGGAGACTTCTCTGGTGGTTTCGCAGCTTCTCCCGGCGAGCGTGTTCCTGATAAATAGTCCCTGGTGCCGCACAGACGGAGCGTGAGGCGAGCGGCAGCAGAGACTCCAGGCTCCGAGGTTTATCAGCTGATGCTGGAGATGCCAGACGGGAAGAGGGCAGCTGTTCACCCCCTGTGCTTGCCTGGCTAAAGGGCCAGGAGTGCAGGGCCCTGCTTGAGAGCGCCCAGCAGAATCCCCTGTGGACGATCCTTTGTCCCGCACTTTACAGGGCGCTTCCCAAGAGCCCGACCCCGTCCTCTCGCGTCGGTCACATTAGCCCATTTCACAGGGGCGGGAACCGAGGCACGGCCCCAGAGGCGGAGCCTGCGCGGCCCATTGTGTGACCGGGGTTGGGCGCTGCAGGCGGGGCCTGCGGGGTGACTCCGCCCCCAGGGCGGGTCCCGGCACAGCGCGGCAGCTCAGGGGTTAAAGCGGTGGGCGCGGTGCATGCCGGGAACTGTAGTCCGCGGCTGCGCGTGCTGTGCTGTACTGTGGAGGCTGGACCGAGCACTGCGTTTCCCGGCATGCCGCGGGAAGTGTCACAAAGGCGGGGGGCGTGCGGCCAGGCAAGATGGCGGTGCGGCGAGGCCCTTACACGGCGCCCGGCCTCGGCCGCTCCCGGTAGCGCCCGGCGATGCCGCGCTCGCGCAGGGGCCACGCGGCCCGCAGGGGCGGCCGCGGTGAGTGCGGAGCGGAGCGGAGCGGGAGCGGGGGCAGCATGGTGGGGCAGCAACAGCCGGCACGTGGCGCGGGCGCAGCGCCGAGCACCGCGTGCGGGGCAGCGGCCGGGCGGGCGGGCTTGGGGCCTTGGCAGCGCGCAGGTGCCCCCTCCCCCCCCGGGGGCTTGTGTTGCGGTAGCTGCGCTCGTGCCCGCCCCGCCGGGATCCGTGTCCGTGCTCCTGGCTTGAAGCTTTCCAGCTCTTGGTGTCTGCTCCCCGGGTCCGGTTTATCCCAGGGCTGAGCGGGGATTTCGGGGTGCTTCTTTCCGCTGCTCCCCCCGCACGAAGTCGGGCCGCTGAGACCTTGTCTGAGACCGGCCTGTGGCCAGGGATTGCTCCTGATCTGCAGTTTGTCCTGGTGCCTCCCTGCTCTGTCCAGTGCAGACAGCCTGTCCTGTGCCTGTGTCCTCTGGGGCTGGCTGTGCCCCTGTCTAGGCAATACCCTTCAACAGTAAAACCCCTGCAGCTGAGGGGGAAGACTTGTTGGGCGGGTAATGGGGTGCACCAGGAGGAATTGGTCTGCTTGGGTGCCCATGTGCTCAGCTCTGTCCAGGCTGGCCTGGCATAGACCGTTCTCATAGATGCTTTGGACAGGGTGTGCCTGTACATGCAAGCAACTGGTCTGTGTGGCTCAGGAAGCCCCTTCCAGGCCTATGCTGCCTCTAGCTCAGGGGTCTGCAACCCCTGGCATGCATGCCAGCATGGCATACAGTCATTTTGCTTGGCACACGTTTTGGGGCAGATGGCAGAGAAGGGGCTGGGACTGTATTGCCACAACAAGGATTGGGTCCCTTGCATCTCTCCCACCATCTGCCCCCCAGTACACATGCACACACTGCCAGCAACAACCTGAGCCACAGCTCCACAGACCGTGGTGCAGCTGCTTGCAGCCTCCTCACTGCCTGCTGCGAGCAGCATGGGCTGTATGCTACAGGAGGCCACAAGCCCCTGCACTGAGGTCTGTGGAACCTGGGCCTGGCTCATTGCTGCAAGCAGGTGCACATGTGCTTCAGAGTGGGCAGTAGGGGAGCTGCAAGGAGCCCAATCCTTGTTGTGGCAGTGCAGCCCCGGCCTCTTCCCTGCTGCCCTCCCCAAGGCATACATGCCCCTAGCACCAGCAGTGAGCCAGGCCAAGGCTCTGTAAACACTGGCTGTGGCAGGCAGTTGGGAGCCTCAGGCTCTGGGCAGGCCCCTGCCACCCACCATGCAGCCCAAGCTGCTTGCAGCAGGTAGCAGGGAGGCTGCAAGTCACTGCACCAAGGTCTGCAGAGCCCTGGTTTGACTCACTGCTGGTGGTAGGTGCACACATGTTTCCGGGCAGACAGTGGAGAAGGAGCTGAAGTTGCCACAAGGATCAGGCCTCTTGCATGCCAACATCTTACAAGTTGGGGTTGGGGTATTTTTTGCGCTCTGCCCAAAGACATAGCTGGCCCATGCTAGCCCTTTGTGTGACAAGATACCCTTGGAATACGTGATTAAGGCCACAGCTGAAGAAGAGGGATCTTTATAGCATGGTGTGTCTGGGAGGAAGATGCTCATTAAGCCATCTGCACCTGATACTGGTATGACTTATTGCAGGGGTGGGCAAAATGCAGCCTGCCAGGCCATTCTATCCAGCCCTCAGGGCCCCTAAAAAATTTAGCAAATTAATATTTATCTGGCTTGATGGCTTGCCAAAACTCAGTAAGCGGCCCTCTGCCCAAAATAACTGCCTGACTTATTGGCTTCCAGGACCTATTTGGATCCTGTTTAGAAAGTGTTCTGAATATGATGAGCTATAAAAATGCCAAGTGTGGTATTTGGCCCTTCCAAAGCCTTTCATACTGACCAGGGGTGCCTGGATGGCTGTATTCATTGTGAATATTTTGCTTGGAGATGGACTGGCATTGCTGCTCCTTTCCCAGTGCTTCATGCTTCTGTCATTCTTCTTTTGAGGTATGCAGGGTGCTGTACAAATACTGCTCCTCTTCACTGCCTTTCCTTCCCCAGATCCCTATTGTTGGGATGGGGAAGCTGAGTCCCAGAGACTTGTGTCTCTGTCAGGGTGGGGGCCATGAAGCTGGTGACTTACAGCACTGCTTAGTCAAGTCCCAATGCGCTCTGAACACGAGCCTGAGTGCCTTGTCAACTTGCTTAGTTTGCTGGAAATCCTACCAAAGACAGTTGCATGCAAGATGGTCATAATTGGCTATCAAAAGTTGTATGAACTCTTGTGGGTCACCAGAACTTTGCCATCAGCAGAAAGAGCTGGGTTGTGCACCTGAAAGACAGCCGGCAGGGCCCAGCAAGGGACTGATGGCCAGGAGTACATGTCTTTAAATCAGTGGTGTTTAATGTAGTGATAAAAGCTGTCACTTTTGTTCCTAAATCACTGAATGGCTTTACTCTAGCTGTTGCTGCTGTCTGACTGTCAGCCATTCCAGGATTGATACAGAATGTGTTACTTACCCTGTGGCTGGTGTTATAGCAGAGCTTTCAGTCAGATTATTGTGTGGGGGTTGGTTTTGCCAAGGGGAAGTCAATGCCGCAGTCAGGTGTGATGACAGAACAGGTTGGGAAACTCGGGCATTAGCCCCTATTGTGGTAGCCTGGCCCATGTTCCAAGACTCTGGTTGCTGAGAGGGGTTAGTAGCTTATGCAACAGCAGCTGATACCTAAGCTGGCTAGATCAAAGCCTGCAGCCCTACTCCTCAGGCACAGTGCAGACAGAACCATGGGGGGTCCTATGCATTGCACTGCACCTGCCTAGTTTGGAACACAGCTCCGTCCCTGCTCCCTACGAGACAGGCTCACCTAGGACATAACCTTAGAAGTTGTGTGATGCACACAGGTGTTTGCTCCAAACCCATGCAGCTGCCCCTGGACCAGACCTCTGTTTGTTGACTGACTTGGGAACAGGTGCTGTGCAATCAGCTGTGAGATGTTCTGTGGTCAGGGCTAAACGTGGTTAAATAACTTGGTTCAGCAAATGTGGGCTGGGTTTGATCAGCATTTCTAATGTGAAAGTAGCGCTGCCCTGTATGTCTGAATGCAGGGTGTCACCAGCGGCTTAAGACTTCCAAGGTATTTGTTAGCCAAAGGGCTCAATCTGCCAGTTGGAGCAATGTGGAAGAGCAGGCTGGAATATGAGGTATAGACTGTCACCTCAGCTGAACCCCCAGCAGAGCACCTTCAGTCTGCTGCTAGGAGCTAGGTGTTCTTGGACTCTGCCCAGGCAGCCTGTCCTGTGTGACTGGCAGCTGTTTTATGATGACTTGGGGTCAGAGTGCAGATTTGAAGAATAGGTGGGTCCATGTACCCTGGCTTTTGGGTACATATGTGTGTCTCTGTTTTACAGTGAGAGCTCAGTGCTGAGAAGGGGGAAGCTGGCAAATAAGGGAGGGTAAGAATAGATGTGGTAGCACCACTTGGGTTGCCAGCTCCTTGAGGGGCACATGCCTTGTTTGGCCTCAAGGGGGAGCTGCAGGCTTGTGAACGCGCCTGCCACTGGTGCTGTGTAAAATGGTTCTCCCTCCCTTTGCCCAGGGAGCAGCCAGGGGAGGATTGTTCTTAGTGGCAGGAGGTGAGGGCCTGGCTGCCCTGAGCACTCCATGTGCCCATTGCCAGCCCAGGGCCTTGGGGGTCAGAGCTTTTTCCCTTGCTGGAGTTTGAGAGGAGTAGGTGTCTGCATGTGGGCCTCAGCACTTTCTGACTGTGTTTGCAGAGGATCCTGCTGGCTCCTGCCCTTTCCACGTGGCTCTGGCATTGTGTGGTGTCCTGCCTCTGAGCTGAGAGGGAGGGGAAAGGCCTGGGCTCACTGAGCGGCCAGCTGTGCACTCAACAATATGCTTTCATGTCTCTGCCAGCTACCCTGTCCTGCCAGCTCCTTCCCGACTTGGAAGAGTATTAACCCATTTCTAGCATGTCCCTAGTTCTGCTCTGCCTCCTGTCTTCACAAAGAACTGGGGCTTAAAACACCAGCTGCATCTCTTGTTGTATAGCTGGGCTTTACAAAACGCAAGCCCTGATGTCTTCCCTGTTCCCCTTCCCTGGCACCCATCTGCCTCACCCTGGGCCCAGATACTCTTCTGTTCAGCACTGCAACCTGTTGTTTCCTCTTTCCCTGAAACTTGAGCACCCCACGCTTGCTCTTCAGCCACCTCTGTTCACAGCTACCTACTGTGTGCCTTGGCACAGTGCCATCCCAAGCTGGGGAAGCAGGATGCTGGGCACAGTGATTTGGCTTCCCTCCCAGGGTGAGTCTTTACATTTCTGTGGGGTCACATAAGGTGAACTGTTCTCCCTCTTCTTGGGCTGTGTCCACACACAGTTCCTGGTGGCATTTGCCTCTGGCTTAGCTGGCTGGCTGGAAATGTGCCTCACAAAGCCTGTGTGCCTGTGTGTATGTGAGCACCTCATTTGCTTAATCCTGGATTTTCTTTGGCCTGTACCAGAGCTCTCTAATCACCACCAGGGAGGGAGTGTCCACCCACACTGTCATGCTCTTCTGAGTTGGGCCAGCAAGCTGGTATCAGGCCTGCCAGAAGGTGTTTAGTTTTCCAATGCTTATTTGCTTTGATGGTTGCCGCATCAGAACAGGAAGTTTAATTTTCCCTTCCTGCTGCTACAGGTGTCAGGTTTTGCCTGCCTCAGAAGCACTGGGTGTTGGCTGCAGCCAGGACTGGGGATTTGACTGACATATGCCAGTGTTCCTGGTGGGACTTAAACCTGGAGATTCCTGGCTAGAGGGTCTTGCTCCTGTGCTCAGGATCAGACCAATCAACACATTTGGGATCAGGAAATAATTGTACCCTGCAGTCATGGTTTGGGGGGTGGGGAGGGGAAGAGGGGGGCGGGGTTTGCTTTTCTCTGTTGTGGAGGGAATAGTTCTGTTCCTTAGAGCTCTTCAGAGTATTTTTAACAACCGCTTCCTGAGACTTGCTACCCTTTCCCCCACACCTTTTATTTTATGTGTACCCTATATGTTGTGCCACCCAGTCCATGAAGCCTTCTGCTCAACCTCCTCCTGGCTCTAGCCAAGCTGTCCATCTAACAGACCAGGAAGGAGACCCTGACTAGGGCATCCGAGGCACCTATGGGCCTGTCTTCCTTTCACTTATCCATGCATGTCTCTGGGCAGTGTCCACAGGCTTCTTGGATACTTTTGAGGCACAGTGGGCACTTGCCAATGCTTTCTGCTCAGGGTCCCCCCTTGGAGCCCTAGTTGTTAGCCTTTGACCTGTATTCCCCATTCCTGTGTTTCACCTTCTGCCCCAAAAATGTAATTGTTAAATGGTGCAAGCAACAGGGCATTGATGGTGTCCTCAGTCCCCTGCTTTCCCCGTGTGCTTACCTTGGTGTGTTGAGTCATTGTGCCTGATGGTTGTGAACCACAGGTGTTTGAATAGTCTTAAGAACTGGTTAGCCAGAGACTTGGATGGTTTGGATATGAATGATCCTTTCTTGAACAGGGGGTTGACCTAGATGGCCTCCTGAGGACCATTGCAGCTCTAGTTCTCTCTGATTTCATGTGGCACTACTAGCCTGCATTGCAACCAATTTGTGCTGCTTAATCGCAGTCTGTGAGCTGATTGGTTTGCCCTCAGTGCTGCCAAAATGAGATGTGCCTGCTTATGGCCAAGAAGGGGAAGCTGATTTGCCCTAGGAAGAGGCTGCACTGACTTCCAGGAGCTGCATCTGAAGTGCTCTGATAGCTCAGCCTGTGCTTCATCAGCCAGCACCATGTGGATGGGTATATCGAACACTCTAGGTCTTGCTCCTTTATCAGCTGGGTGTGGCTGAGCTGGATCCCTCTAGCCTAGCAACAAGCTTTGTGCCTACTCACCACTTCATTTGTAAACTGTGCATGGTATGTTTTTAATATCCACATCCCCAAACACATATGGCCATGGCAGAGGGGAAGTACAGGCCCTTGAGCCTTGGGACTGGTGGGCCTGCAGCTGACCTGAGAGGACCCAGGAGGCCTTCCCGGTCCCCTGGCGTGGCCCAGCTGGGAAAGTCTGTGTGGCATCCACACAGCAATCTAGGAGGCATGGTGCTTCACGGGCAGAAGATACAATCTTTGCATGGTGGAGGTGGCAGCCCAAGCTGGACCACTCGTGAGTAACATGGGCATATGGGATTTAGCAGGAACTGGATCTTCCATCTCTTAAACTTCTGAGAAGATGGGATGAGCAGCCAGCCCACTCCAAGGGACTGAGGCATGTTGTGTGGGCAAGTCAAGCTTGCCTTGGGCAACTTCAGGCATAGTGGCTGCTGTAGTATGGAGGCCTGGGTGAGTGGGAGCTTGTTAGAAGGAAGCAAAGAGAAGGATCTGAGGGTATTAGTGTGAAAGATATGCTGACATAGGATGTGTGGAGCAAGGCATCCCCTCTAGAAATGGGGAAGTATCAGTACTGTTGAAGGCTCTAGCAGGTGTCCTCTGGATTCCTGTGTCCAGTCCTGGTAACCCATATTCCAGGGGGGTCGGTTCAAACTGGCTTGGGTGCAGAGAAGGGCTACTAGGGTGACTGAGAAAAGATGGGGAGAAATCTAGAAGAGATCAGCTTGCTTTATCCTGCCAAAGGAAGGCTGAGATGGAAGGGAAACTTGAGGAGGGAAGAGCCTTCAGGCTAAAGGATGCTGACACAAGAACAAGTTGCATATGAACTGGTCGTAGCTGAACTTAGCCTGGAAATCAAGAGGAGGCTCCAAGTAGGGGCAAGAAACTGGTGTTGAGATAAACTTCCCCAGTGAAAGGGATTCTGTGCTGTGGTCACTGTAGTAGGGGCTGTAAACACAGAAAGATCTTATTTCTTGATAAGCTGTGGGTTGGACAGGGAGGATTGCCTAGAGGACACATGGGCTCTGCTCATGCTTACAGCTGTCTCCAGCCACCCTAACTCCCCTTTCTGGTTCCCCAGGAACTCGGAGCAGTGCCAAGACAGACTCCCAGGCCAGCGATGACGAGGCAGCCAGCGAAGTGTTGAGTCACTATAGCAGTGCCAGCGAGGGCACCAGTGTTGCAGAGGAAGGCACTGGTAAGTGAGGGGCAGGGTGGCAACAGCTGTCTCTGGAGTAGAGAAAGGAGACCCCAGGACCCAACTGGAATGCCATGTACAAGTGATAATTGCAGGCAACCAGGGACATGTGCAGTGCATAGCACCACAGAGCACTCGGCTTCCCTTCATCCTAGCCTTCCCATGTCCTGGGCTTGGGTGAAATTTGCTCCAGATTTAGCTGGGAGCTCTGTCCTGGGTGCCCACACAGCAGTGCCCCTCAGCAGCTACCTGCCGTGCTCTTTCAGTCTTGAATCCTCACACATAGTCCTCACTGACCTTTTCTGGGGGGCACACTTTCCAGGCCTCTATGTAAAGGGCTCTAATAGATGGTGCAGAAGGCCTTGCATGATAGCTGTCCCCCTCGCTCCAATGTAGATGCCTGTGACCTTGCATAGTGCCAGGGCACACGGTCATGAGGCTGCTGTTCTCCAATGCCTGTGGTTGGTATGCCTGGGAGCGAGTTCAGGCGCCTGATGCTAGGGGTGCTGCAAGGCCTGGCCAGGGGTGACAGGCTGTCTTTCAGGGAGCGACACAGTGGATGAGCAAGCTCAACAAGAGGAAGTGGAGGACAAGCTGAAGGAGTGCATCGACAATGTCCTGGACAAGAGGTGAGTGGGGTTGGCACAGGCTGAAGGCTTGCCCTGCCCCAGGGCTGCACCTAATCCCACCCTGCTGCTGTGTCAGGAGCTCTCAGCCCTTCCCTCAAAGCTGCACAACCCAGAGACCCCGGATACCTGTTCAGAGAGGAACAGCACAGGTCACAGGACAGGCTTTCAGAGTGCAGCTAGTTGGTCCCCACCCTTGAAAGGAGAAACTTGTTGAGGAAGGTCTCCATCCTGGTAGGAGCTATTGCACATGGGGAGTGGAGGTGCTGCTGCTCCCCTGAGAGCCCTTTTTGTGGGCAGATGGAAATTCTCAGCACTAGGCATGTGAATCCACTGATGCTACTCTGGAGTCCCTCTGTAGAGCTCACTAGATGAGCAGTAGAGTAACTGGCCTCCAGTTGACCCTATGGCCTTGCCAGGGCATGCATCACTCTAAGGATGCCGAAGCAGAGCTGGGAAGTGTTGTGCCCTGCCTCTCCTGCTGTGGTTTCTGCTCTGGGTGCTAGATTGGATACAGGTCACTTCTGCCCCACTCTAGCAGGGTTCTCTATGCTCCCAGAGCACTGCCTTGTTTCCCAGCACAGTCTCTGTTTTCTCCAGTGCCAAGACACGGCAGGTGGCTCTGGAGAACCTGCGGCTTGCCTTCTCCTCCAAGATGCTCTTTGACTTCCTGCTGGAACGCAGGCTCACACTCACAGACTCCTTGGAGAAGTGCCTGAAGAAAGGTATGGCTACCCTGCCCTGCCCTATCACTCCAGTAATACTCATTTGGGGCATGGCTGGACATCTCCCTCAGGCCAGGGCTGTAGGTTGGGATCAGTCCTAGTCTGTAACCTGGATCTTCTTGTGACCTCCACAGGTTGTAGCAGAAATGCGCTGGAGGGTTGGAGCTCTGTATGAGAGGTTTAGCTGTAGGAAATAGGGACCTAACGGGGCCTCTTCAAACTGCCTAAGGCAGCACATCAGCAACTGAGTACGTAACTCTGAGGCAAACACCTTTCCACTGCCTTACAAGGCTGTCCTGCTGCAGCTGGCAAAACAACATTGCGTGTGTTGCTGGCTCCATGTCTTGGAACTGCCCCTGCCTTTGCCACCTGTGTGGGGTGCTCTGGTCTCAGCTCTGCCCCCATAGGCTAAAATCCTTAATGTACCAGAAATCAGCCTGCCAGGGGCTGGCTGAGCTGAAGAGAAGCACCAAGTGTTCAGCTCCTCTTGTGCAGGTCAACCACCTCTACCTGTCAGTGGATGGACATCTGTACTGTTACATCAGCTCAAGGCACAGGGATTAGTGCTATCATGGGGGAAGGTGAACCGTGATGCTTACCCCAATGTCTGCTTCACACTACAGGTAAAGGGGAGGAGCAGTCTCTGGCTGCTACTGTCCTCACACTACTGTGCCTTCAGATGGGCTCCGGCCCCGAGGGGGAAGAGGTGTTCCGCAGCCTGAAACCCCTTCTCATCAACATCCTGACTGACGCCTCGGCCAGCCCCATCTCTCGGCAGAGCGTGAGTATTGAGCTCCTTTTCCCATTATGCCGTGGTCCACTTGGGGTGAGGGCATGAGGGAGCAGGGCTGCATGTGCTGCTTATGACAGAGTTGGTGCACTTTGAGGGAAATTGGGTGGGATTCGCCTCAGGACATTTCAGAGAAATGTTGAGGATGGGGCAGGGTGCTGCATGCCCTTTGCCTTCTATCTGCTCTTTGAGGTTTGGTCAAGTTCCCTAGGAAACTGTTGGATCCTAGGCCTGTCACCACCATCTTTGTGGCAGGCCAGTAGTGGAATGAGAGTGACCAGTTGTGCCACCCTCTTGCCTGCAGAGGGGCATCTGTGAAGGCCAGGAAGTGTGTGGGCGCCTTCCCTACTCCTTCCTGCTTTCCACAGAGGTTACGAAGCCAGGCCCATCCCCAGAAATCAATCTCACTATTTTTTTTTTCCCCCCTCTCTGGGCTCTCGTCAGTGTCCCTGGTCCCTGCTGGACTTAAGATTGTGGAGCTAGCCACTAGCATGGAGGCTGAAGACAAAGCCAGCCCAGCCCACATCGCCCCTCTCTGAGCAGGGTGATGCCACCTGGTGAGGGAGCACAGGCCTTGAACTGCACCAGAGCCATTCTTTCTAGTACAGGGTGGGCAGATCCTATGATTTTAACAAGCAGGCTTAGACCTGAATGAGCACAGTAGGGGGTTCAGCCTCAACTGAGGATGGAGAAGGGGTTGCCCCTTTTTTGCCTTCTGTAATCCTCCCCTGTGTCTGCCTTCAGTGTGCCGTGGCCCTGGGGATGTGCTGCTATATTGCTGCTGCGGATTTGGAGGTAAGGAGCTGAGGCCACCTAATCCTTTAAATAGAGCAGCCAAGAGTTCTTGGTCTTCCCCAGAAGGTGAAAGACTTCACCACTCCTGCCACCCCTGCTGATTTCCCTTCCAGCCGTATGCTTCTGGACCCATCCCATCTCACAGCCCCTGAAAGGCTGTTCTTCAGAGCCTCCTTATGTTGTGCCATCACTTGGTCATAGCTATTGCTATTGATCAGCACTTTGCTGCTCCAGGGGAGGTGGCATCATCCCCCAACCATGATATGAGCCTGTGGGGCTGCTCGTTTTGGGTGGGTGGGTGGCAGGGAGGGAGGAGTCCTAGAAGTCACCAGGTCTAGCCTCAGTGTTAGTGACCTCCCCCCCACATCTGCAGTTAGCGGCACATCTCTGGCATGGAGCAAGATAGTAGCTGTGACCCTCCTCCTCCCGACAGCAGCTGTCTAAAGAGCCACTGGGCAGATTGCCAAAGCAGAGAAAGATGTGGGAAGGTTGCGACCTTGCTGTGCACCTGCTCCCAGGTTGACTAGAATCAGAGTGGTCCTTGACCCTGAGTTTGCATGCTTTAACCTCTGGGTCCTGTTGGCATCCACAGGTGGTAGGATGGCCCTGGCTCTGCTGGGAGAGCCAGCTGCCTATGACCTGGGTTACTCCTGTCCAAAGAGTGCACTTGCCATCCAGAAACTGGCTGCTTCTGGGCTAGCCAGGTGATACTCCAGGGTGAGCAGGTTAGCTTGAGGCTCCCTGGCCACCTTACCTCGTTGCCATCTCTCTTCCAGGACTTGATTTCATGTCTCACCTGCCTCGAGGGCATCTTCAGCACTTCCTGCCCAGAGGAGGGCAACTCCATGCCTGCCCAACACAGTCCTCTGCTCCAGACCTTGCACTGCAATGCCCTCCAGTCCTGGTCCCTCCTACTCACCATCTGCCCCAGCTCCTACATCAAGAAGATCCTGGACAAGTGAGTTAACCCCATCCTACCAAACCAGGGTTTCCACTGGCTTGTGATGCCCAAGAGAACAGCTGGTATTGAACTTCTCATGTTCATGTATGTGCTGTGGCAGGAACTGACTGTCATGGTGGGCTGGGAGAGGAGCAGTAGTGGGTGATGGGGTAGGTCTGGCTGTATTAAGACTAAGGGTGCATCAATAAAGATTTTTTTGGCCAATGCCAATGATTGATTTATTAACCAGCCATATTGGCCAGTACCAAACTGATAGCCAATATGTAGCCCATCAGCATGGAGAGCAGAATCCAGCTGGTAAGTCGGGAGGGTATAAGGGCACAGACTGAGGCTGCCATGGTGAGGTAGGAAGTAGGGCTGGGGCAGGCGCTGCCCAGCCAGGGCAGAAAATGCAACCCTGCTAGGAGTTGGAGGAGCTGCGAGGGGGCTTGTCCAGGAGAGGGAGGCAGCTCTCTGCTGCTGTGCGCACCCCTGAGTGGGGGTGCATGAAGTGGCAGGGAGCTGTCCTTGGGGTTGCATTCACCACCCTGCCCAAGCAGCATCTGCCCCTGCCCCACTCCCTCACCATGGGGGCCTTGATCTGCCTGCCATCCCGTCACACCCCTTCCATCCCACAGACTTACCAGCTTGGGACTGCTCTCCAAGTTTCTGGGCTTCATTCCTGGCCGCATGCATGCTGCGGCTGCACATATGCCTGTGGCATTTATCAGTGACATGATTGGCTACTTGGTGAGCAGGGGCCATGCCACTCTCTGTCAGTAAGAGGTAGGGCAGTGGGCTGGCAACATGCACTGCTTCCCTTCTCCACCCCACCCTGCAAGGTCTGTCTTCTGGCTGTTTGTTGCCCTTGGAGATGCCCCAGGTGAGCACCACAAGCCTGATGCCACCTCTGTGTTAATCTCCTGCCTTCTTGCCACAGTCATCTACTCAAGCTGCCGCTAATGCTGTCCAGCGACAATGTCAACCTACGCATTGCGGCAGGCGAGACCATCGCGGTGCTCTTTGAGCTAGCCCGTGATATGGAGGTATGTTATCCTGTGGAGGGGCCTGAGCACTGTGGCACTTGCAGTGTGGGATGTGCTTGGTGCAAAGCCAGTTCCCTCTCTCTCCTGCCTTCTGGTCCAAGGACCAGCTTCATTTGTCTGGCTTTCTGTCCTATGGAGAGGTCAGCACCCAAGGGAAGACTGGCATATGGCAGCTTTCTGCTACTTCCCTTGCAGAATTGGCAGATTCAGGCTCAGCTGTGATGCCTGAGCTTGGCCCTCCAGCAGTGAGCAGCATCAGCTGGCTTTCCCTCTACCTCATGCCCTTTCCTTCCTACGCTCTTAGCCAGCTCCTACTTCTCCCTTGCCAGCAGGGGTATTGTGAATGTGGATCTGCTTGAGCTGGGCAAGAGGAACTGTGGGATCAGCTCCCTCTTTTGGAACCCTGTGGGGAAACTCCAGCCCCAGGGTAGATGGCTTCTTGCCCTTGGTTCCCCTCTGCCCTAAGTAGGTGCCAGGCTGTGGGAAGTGAGCTCTATGCCAGCATCTCTCCAGTGGCTCTGTTCCCTACAGGAAGATGATTTCTATGAGGACACCGACCTCCTGTGCACCAAGCTGAAAGCCCTGGCCACAGACAGCAATAAGTACCGGGCCAAGACAGACAGGCGGCGGCAGCGCTCCATCTTCCGCGACGTGCTGCATTTTATTGAGGTGCCTGCTGTGCTGCTGCCCCAACTGGGGGTCAGGGGGAGGGCGGCGCGAGGGTTTGGACATGATGGATTAGTCCTGTAACAGCAGTAAAGTTGAACTGGTCTCATCCAGGAGAAAAACCGAGCTCCAGGGCTACTGTGCCTCTGCTGAGGGAGAAGGGGGCTTATCTCTGGGGAGAGCAGTTATTCCCCCATCAGAGCTGCAAGCTCTTGATCTGTAGGGTCTCCTAGGAAGCAGTGCTCTGACCCTGGTGCCAGGCATCCCCCATCCCCTGCTTTCATCTACCCGGACAGGTTCTCCCAGCAGGCAGATGGGTTTTTAAAGAGTCTACTCTGGCTTCGGTCACAGTAGCTGTTATCTCCCTTCTACCACTTCCCATCCCTGAGTGCTCTGAATCCAAGCCTGGAGGACAGGTCTGGGCCTGGCATGACCACCTCCTGCTATTACTGCCAAGCAGCCTGGGGTTCCCCCCATGAACTGGTGGCATGGTGAAAGCTATGGATCCTGCCATTGCACAAGAGTAGGTGGGTCAGTGGTGTCTGTCTTCTGGAGCTGGCCTGGCATCACCCCTGTGACCCCTGGGTTAGTGGATGGGTCAGGCGTAGTATTCCTTGCTGACCAAAGGGATTGGTGGCAGAGACCACTTCGCTTTCCTCCTGTTGTCAGGGCTGGTGCCCTGTCTATGGTAGAAATAAGAAGTCAGGCTGGAAGTGATTTCCATAGGTCACCTGGTCCAGCCCCCTGCCTGAAGCAGGATAATCCCTATCCTAATCATCCCATTCAACAACAATCTAACCTCTTAGTAAAACCACAGTCAGCCCTGACATAACACTCTAATCTGCAACAGATAAAGCAGGGAGACCACAGCATCCAATGTCTTGCTGCTGTAAAAAAGTTCTTAATATACTTTCAAGAGCTCCTGGGTAGAGGGCCATGCCCCTACTACAACGGAAGTCAAAAATCTCCACAGTCAGAACCAATCTTACCAAGGAGTGAAATTCCTTTCTGACGCAAAATATGGCTATTGGTCTGATAGCCAGACCCTCTAGCCAGAAACTTCTGCTTTCAAGTTCCAGTAGGAGCATTGGCACACCCTGGTCACAGTCCCCAGCTTGGGCTGTAGCCTCATGCTTTGCCGCCTCAGCAGAGTTGCATGTGAGGATGCAGAGCTTGGGACTTCTCAGGAATTATCTTAGCCCTGCTGGGGATTCTTGCCAGCACAGTTGTTTCTGCTGTCCCAATATCTTCTTGGCCAGCAGGGAGCACTGTCACCACAGGACCAATGTCCCTAGCTCCTGTGAGCCTGGAGGACAGGGCTGGAGATCCAGGGCCACTCATGGCATGAGTGACTCCAGGGAAGTTACCAGGAAGAGGGGTCTGAAAAGATTGGACTGTGACTAGTAAGGTCCAGTCATCAAATGACTTAGGATTTGGCGTATTACTGTCCTACCCTCACCCCACTCACCAGCCAAGTTCCAGGCATTATGGAACAGCAAGTAGCTGGTACCTGTGGTGGCACCTCTCCTCTCATGGGGAACTTTTGGCTGCCTGGAGGGCAAGTCTGAGCTGCATGGGTGTCTTGGTGCATGCTGCAAATTCCTTGCATTGTTCAAGGCCTTCCCCTTTATGGACATGTCTCTTCCATGTCCCTTGTGGTTGGGGCAGGACTTGGTGTTTCTGGACTACCAGAGGAGGTGCTGATACCCTTTTCACTGCTCCCAGAGTGGCGAGTTTCATGAGGAGACCATCAGGTTTGGTCTGGAGTGCATGTATGTGGACAGCTGGGTCAGGAGGAGAACATACGACGCCTTCAAGGAGGTTCTGGGCTCTGGAGTCAGGCATCACTTGCAGGTAGGGCCAAGGGGTACATGAGAGGCCTGGCAGTCTGCTGGGGAAAAAGAGAGATCTCTCAGGTGAGAGAGGGCAGGAGGGGAAGTGCACATCTTGGGTGCCTCAAATGGGTGTTTTGTTTGTGACAGGGCCAGGTTCTCTGGGTGTAGGTGTGTGGGGAGGAGTCATGGAGCCCAGCCTTATGGCAGGGACCTGCTCCTGGCCCTCAGCCCAGCACACGCCTATCTAACAAGTCCCTTCTCCCCACCAGAATAATGAGCTGCTGCGTGAGATATTTGACCTGGGCCCTCCACTGGTGCTTGATGCTGCCGCCATCAAAGCCAGCAAGATCTCCCGCTTTGAGAAGGTGTGATGCCACTCCTGGGTAGTATGTTGGCCCTCTCCCATCTGGCACCAGAGTCCCCTAGTCCTGAGAGTGGGGAGTGCAAAGCATTGTCCACAAATGGGGCTCCGCTCCTAGCTCTGCTGGTGGGGACACCCCTGGAGGGTGTATGTATAGGGGCATCAGGGACAGGACAGCCCAGCTATTTGACCCAAGGGAGAAATGGGTAAGCTGGATAGTGGCTGGGACCTGGGCTTGATGAGAGATGCCAAGAGGAGAGACTTAGTATGCCTTGCATACACGGAGTGGCATCTATTATGCCTGGGCCCAGGAGTCTCCAGAAGGGGATTGAAGTCTCTGAGAGCTTTGTCTCGGGTCCTGTCTTTGACTGTTTTCCTGCACCCCTCTTTGCTGGTATACCTCCCTTACTGATATAGAGAGGGGACAGGTTTGGAACCCTGGGGGACTGGAGAGTCACAGAAGAGCTAGGAGCCCTGGCATGGAGTCCTGAGCAACCCTGCTTTGGCTTGTGGGACAGGGAAAGAGCTTACCCCACTAGTTCACTGCTCCATTTAACTCCCCTAGCTTTATCAGCCTGAGTCTCCAACCACAGCCTAACCAGCCTGTCTCTCCCCCAGCACCTCTACAACTCGGCCGCCTTCAAAGCCCGGACAAAAGCCAGGAGCCGCGTGCGTGACAAGCGAGCCGACATCCTGTAACGGGCTGCTCGCTGCGCCCCCTCCTTCTGCACAAATCCATGGACTACAGACCCCAACCACTGTGATGTAGGGAGAAAAGCGGGAAGGGAGTGGCACCAGATGCTCCCCCTTCCCCACTCCTGGAAGTGCAAAGCTCATGCCACATGCTCCCTCCTCCAGCTCTGGGGGCTTTTATACAAGAACAGAACCATGTATGAGGGTGTGGATTGTGGAGTCAGTGTGGCAACTATGGGCCAAGGCCCTTTTTTATTTTTATTTTATTTTTTAACCAAAAAAAGTAAGCGAGGTTTTGGGAAGTGGGGAAATCCTTGCCTCCTCTACTCCTGCTCCCTAGTTGGTGGCTCTTTGCCTCCCTCACACTTCCCTCCCTCTCTCCCTCTGGCTGTGTGTGCTAGACCAACCCCCTCCTGCCTCCTCCAGTAAATCGGTCCAGTAGGCTGCCAGCCATGGTCTCCATGGAGGTGCCATACATCAAAATGTAGCTTGCAGGGGCATGATGAAGGGGTAACAACAGAGGTGCTGAAGGGGTTTCCTGTTCCATGCCCTGCTCTGGTGGGTGCCTGATGTAGACTGGCTGAAGCAGATATTGGAAGATGCTGCTGCTGCTGCTGCTGCTGCTGCTGGTGAAGTGCAGAGTGGAGTGGGGTGCTTTCCCCGCCCCCACCCCCCCCCCCCGTGAATCCCATCATGCTGTGCCAACATCGCAGTGCTGCTGTCATGTCACTCAGGGCCTGCTTGTGTAGACCTGTCCTCTATTCCCATGGTACGGGCCTGTCTGCCTCTTCCCTTACCCTAGAGCAGGAGCCACTGGCTTCAGTGGCATCCCTGTGTAGCACTTGGGCCAGACCAGCCACCCAGGCCCCTGTGGGACTAATGGTTCTCTTATGTCTTGGTGCTGGGCAGGGCTGTTCGGGGGTCTCTTACTGCACTAAAAGGGTGGTCTTTAGTACAGGGTGCACTCACAGCAATGAAAGAAAAGTCTTTCCATCATGTGTGTGTGCCTGCTTGCCTGCCCTGGCTCCATGCAAAGGTCAACCCCCCTCTCCCTGCTCCCTTGGGGGGAACAGGCACTGTCCCCAAAAGGTTGACAGCACAACTCCCTCATAACACCGAAGTTGCCTCCTGTCAGTCCAAGCTAAAGCCTGATGGGAGTCAGACTGGGCCAGGTATGATGGAGGCTGGATGAACTCACTCTCCCCTGTGCTCACCCCAGCCCTGGGACTGGGCAACCTGGAACAGGTCAGAGATGGGAACTTGACTGCAGCCAATTGGGGCAGAGTGGGTGTGGGGCTACTGTCAAGGCCCTGAAATGCCCAGGAGGGCCACAGGGCTAAGCACCTGCTTTTAAATGATTTGTTTCTATCCTGTGGTGTAGATTGTAGTTGTGTTGGTCTAAGGACATAAACAAGCAAGGTTCTTTACTGAATCTGGTATCTTTTATTAAACCAACTCAAATAGTTGGAAAAAGTCTTCTTTGCAAGCTTTAAAGTACAAATACCCTTCACCTATAGTAGTAAAGCAGCCAGAGGCTGGTACTTACTCAAGACATCCAGTCAGTTAAAATGTAAATTAAGGTAGTCAATAGGTGAGAAATGGGGCACTGATAGTAGTTGTAATCAATGGAGTGGGGAGGAGGGAACGAAAGACTATTGCTGGTTTAAAAAAAAAGAAAAAAAAGAAATAGGTTACTTGCAGAGTTGGATGTCAGATTGGATTTATGGCACATTATAACCTATGTCTGTATTTAGTCCATGATTATTTTTATTTTTTTATCCAGTCTATGAAAGATGTTTTATAAATTCCCTTTTAGGACTAAAACTGAGTGACTTGAGAGAGAGGGTAGAAAATATGTAGGAGAAACCAAACAACCACCACCAGAATGAATGCACACTGAAAATCTATCGAAGACAAGAATACCCAATTACCTGTGGGGGCACATTTCTTACAAGAAAACCAGTCTCTCAGTTCTAATCCTCAAAGGGAATTTACAAAACACCTTTCACAGACAAGGTTATAAACTTTACTTCTTCAACCTACTAAATACAAAAAATCTTTCCCTATTCCCCCCACCTGTCTCTCACTCTGGCACAGGGTATTTGTACCCAAAAGTCTGCAAAGAAGAATTTGAGTTGGTTTAATAAAAGACGCTGGATTTTCCAAAGAGCACTTATCTGCATTGTTTTTATCCTAACACTGTCCAGAAGACCCTTTGGCTCTGACCATGTTTCTGCCAGCCCAACCCGTGGCTGAGGTAGGATAGGGGCTAGCCCTACCATCCTGCAAAAGCCATTTGGTGCCTTTGGCTGGGGAGCATAGCAGGGCACCAGTTCCTTTCCCATGGCTCTTGGTGTCTGGTGAGCATTAGGGCCATTCCCTTGCTCCTTGCATTGACTTCAGCCCTGGGCTGAACTGTGCCAGCTGAGGTTGGAAAATGCATTGGGCAACAGCTTGGACTGCAGTGGTGGCGAGTGGAATGATGACTCAGAAGCAGAGTCTGTGTCCCGTCCCCCTTGTCCCAGTGACCCAGCTGTGCCTGAGATATATGCACCACAGGTGTAGGGTGATTCTTCTGACCCCTCACTGTTATGCTGGCTGGTGGGCTAAAGCTTGGTATGGAAGTTTGCTGAATGGATTCCAGCTTGCTCTGCAGAAGAATCATGTTGCTTTACTTTGCTGGGGCTGTGCCAAAGCAGTGCCAGGCCTCCAGGGCTTAAAGAGCCAAATGCAGAGAAATGACACGGCTGAGCCATTGGAGTGTGAGGAGGGCAGGGACTTGGGGGAAGGGAGCCCCACTTTGCAGCAGCTCCTGAGTGAAACAAGTGTTCCTTGGGCTGTCTGTCCCCACATGCCATTGGGGTGCCTTCCCAGGAATGTATTTATGTGATTTTATAAGATGAGGATTATTACTATAATTAAAAGGCTCATTGAAGAGCTGCTTGGCAGTTGTTTTGGTGCAGAGGGCACATGGGCTAGGATGGGAAGGTAGAGGTGAGCAGTTGGGAACCAGGGAGTGATGAGCTGGCTGCTCTGGTTCCTTCCTGACCTGCAGGGCTGTGCTGTCTGACTCCTCACAGTGGCATGTTCCCCCCCCATGCCTGAGGGGGATGAGCAGAAAGGGCAGTTTTCATCTAAGCTCCCCCCAGCATCTTTGCTAATGTGGGGTATGCTGGGCTTACATCCTGCTCCTGAGGACAGCTTTGAGTTTGCTGCTTTTGTCCTGGGGTAAGGACCAAACACCCTCTGAGAGAAAATCCTGACGGAACAGGCACCAGTCATGCTTGCTGCCATGTCTGCCCTGCAGTGTTCTGTACCAGCCTTCACTAGGCCAGTTCCCACTAACTACCCCTGATCTCTGCCTTGCCTCACCCCACCCTGTTCTGCCCAGGCCCCTCTTGCCAGCATCAGCTGAGCAGCTGTGACAGGCAGAGGCAAGGTACCAGAACTTCAGTGCCCTGGGCCCAGGTCCCTCTGCTGGCACACGGTAGGAATAGAAGGCAGGGGTGCTGTGTGCTGCCTGCTCCCTGTCAACTGCCCAGTTGCAGCCTCAGCATTCACAGCACAGACCAGGCCTTGGATCCCTTCTCCATACCTGCTCTTAGCTCTGGGTCACAGGCAAGGCCCTGGAGCCTGGCTGTTGTGGTACTGCAGCAGTTCAAATAGCTTTTCACTGGAGGGATGGAGGCATACACGCCCAGCTGCAGCCATTGGCTTTGTTCTTGAGCTGATTCTGTGTCACCCTAAAGGCCCTTGGGGGCTGCCCTTCCATGGGCCTGCTAGGCAAAGTTGGAGGCCCCAGGGGTTTCCTGGCCTTTACCTGGCTCCCAGGGACTGCAAGACTGCTGTAGCCTCTGTTATGTGGGCTGGGTGGGAAGTGGTCTGAACCATGAGCTCATTCCCATTAGGTTGGGTCTGAGCCAAGACAGCAGCCTGCCCTCCCTGCTGTATCATTTGTCCCCTTGGGCCAGAGCGTTGCTGTGCTCCTGGGGCAGGTGCAGGTGGTGAGGCTGTCAGCAGGGCATCATGGCTTTATTGTCATATATAAAAAGATATATGTAGAAAGGATGGGTGGAGGAAGCATTGGTGTGTGAGCTGGAGGGGGCAGTGGGGGGAGGATTATAAATAAGGCGTTCCTGTAGGGAAGGGAATGGGGGTTCTCCACTTAACAGAGTAAAGTCCTCTGCTCCTGGAAGAGGCCCCAGGTCAGTAGTGATGGTGCCCCAATAAAGCCAGCAGTCTACTGTGGCCTCAGGGGGTCCCTGCAGGGGTCAGTTTACCCTGCAGAAAGTGGGGTGCTGTCTCTTGCACCAGTGTCCTAGAAGTGCCAAGCAGCACAAGGCTTCCGCTGTCCCTGTCCAGGGCCGGAGGGCACAGCAGACAGGGTAGCGTGGCTCAGGTCTGGGCTCCAGGGTCCGTGGCATTCAGCCGGCTCCACAGCTGCAAGCTGGTGGCTCTCATCTGCCGCACGGATTGCTCCTGGCTTGTCAGCCACTGGGAGAGGATGCGCAGTGACTCACTCTGCAGGACTGTGGGCCAGGAGGAAATGGGTAAGATCCTGGCCAAATGAACCCTCCCAGGTATGCAGAGAAGCCCAAAACTTGCACTCACCACACACTGCCCAGGGCATGACTTCCCTGCAGCCTCCACTGGGGGGGCAGCAATGCCCACAGCTCCCCACTACTGGTACAGCAGGAAGCTGGAGCTCTAAATGCCCCATGAAGCTGAGGGCATCTCTGCTTGCCCTGCAGTGTCCCAGGTGGTGAGGCTAGAAGGTGGCTCCAGCACCCTCAGCTGAGGGGCATCTCCCCAGGGTGGGATGCTTAGGCTGGCAAGGGGGCGGTAGGCCCAGCAGGACTCCCCCAAGCACTGAATCCTGCCTGCCCACAAGCCCAGCTTGGGCTGCTGCCCCCATCCCAGGGCTGAACTGGTTCCTCAACCTAGTCACCCTTGGGCTCCCTGCCTGGGCTGTGGGGGGGTGGGGGTAGGAGGGGGGACCAATCCAGGCCTTGCCTGTGACTGCAGCACAGCACACCATCGTCCCTGGAGTAGGATGGGGCTGTGAGTTGTCATCCCAATGCCACCCTCAATGCCATTCTTGCCATCCCAGTACCATTCTCCAGTTCTCCCTCTGTCCTCTCCAGGGCACAGGCAGACAGTGTCAGGTGCAGAGAGCTGATGGAGTCCCACAAAAGCAGTCGTCCCCAGATGAATGAAGGCGGCATGGGATCAGAGAAGGCCTGTGTGGTTTGCCCATGCCTGCTGTCCCACGTGCTAGGCCATGGCTCCCAGCACAATTCCCATGTACTCACGAGGGGGAATCCTTACTCCCTCAGTGCCAATGGTTCATGCCCCATGCAGGCAGGTGCTCAGGACAAGGGAGGTGAGTGCTCCGCTCCTCCAGGGTCCCTAGCAGGGCCATGGCCTGCCCCCACCAATGCTGTCCTACTCCCTGCTTGCCCAACCCAGGCCAGACCCCTGTGGGATCAGTGACGGAGGGACCACCACGTACCGCTAAGGTACACGGCCAGCGTGGCAAGGATGAGGCTTCCCATCACCAGCATCCCGAGAAAGGTGAAGAGGGCCCGGCGGCAGCAGATGGGACTGAAGCAGGGGCAAACAGGGTCAGGGCGGATGGGGCGCAGCATGGGCAGAAGCCCATGATGGGGGGTGATGTACCTGGCCGGGTGGGTGTGCAGGGCTCGCGGGGCATTGGGCAGAGATGGGTCATTCCCTGGAGGAGGCAGAGGTTAGGTTAGGAAAGCAAAAGATGCCAGCACCCCTCTGTCCACACGTGCATGTGCACACACCCCAGTACTGTGGCATCTCCTCCTGTGCCACAAGCTGGAAGGCAGCACTATAGAGGAGAGAAGCTGAACTCCAGTGCCACAAGGCTGGATGTAAACTTTGACACCACAGCACCCTGCCCACCGAGGATCTGCCATGCAGTGTACCTGCCACAGGATCCTCCCATGCTGTTTCCATGCTAGCTCCTTGTCTGCGCCAGCCTGGACACAGCACAGGTCAACAATGGGCTTTCCAAGTGAGGGGCCTGCAATGCACCCTTTCAGGCTTCAGCCTGATCCTGAGTAGGCCTCACCCCTGTCCCACCAAGATTTTTCCCTTGCTGCTGAGCCATGTCCCATTCCCTGCCCTGTCTCTGGATCCCCCAGTTCCCTGGTGTGGGGTGAGATTTGGCATCCTGTCTTCATCCCCTTGATCCCTCCCCCCCCCACACACCCCATTCCCAAACAGCTGATGGCTGTGGCTCTACTAGTCCCCAACAGAGCCCCCTCCCCTCCTCCAGGACTGAAGGGGGAAGGTATCCTTGTTGCATCCCCAAATTTCCCTCTCACTTCACGCTGAGGTCTCAGTAATCCTCCTGTTGCTTCCCCTCCTACTGGGACTGGCAGGCTTTTGGGAAGATCCCAGATGTGTCCTGGCCAGCAGTGCGATTAGGATCTCTGGACTGAGTGGGACACCAGCCATGGTCTGGCTGGGAAGCCTACTACTCAGAACCACCCCCTCGCCCCACTTTGCATGTGTGCTGGGACCAGGTCTCACCTTCTGTGCCCTTGTGCCCCTCATGGCCCCCAGATGCCCAGTACAGGTCACTGATGGACTCCACTGGGTGCAGGTCGATGTCAGCCAGATCATTCCCGCTGAGGCTGAGGGGTTCCCCATCAAGGGCTGCTGCTGCTGTTGCCACTCTGTCTGCTAGAGAAGGAGGATCTGTGAGGCGGGGGTGGCTTTGCAAGGCTTGGTGATGGTGATCTCGTCGCATCCCACCTGGTCCATCCCTAGGGGCAGGCAAGGATTCTTCCCTACATTCAGCTCATCACAGCTTGCCCTGTTTGGGTGAACAGGGTCCTCACAGACTCTATAGGGCTAGTAAGGATCCTGTTCATTTCTGGCTGGCCATGGTGTAGGGAGGGGGTACACGGAACAAGGTGGCACTGTGTGGTGCAGGCTCTCCCACAGGCAGGCAGTCCTACCTTAGCCTGCCCTGGACCTGCCTTACACACAGCTGGTACCTTCCTCCTGCACAAGGCCGCCTTCAGCTGCCTTCTTGCACACTTGTCTGCTTCTGTGTATAGAGCAAGGTGCTGACTGAGAAGCCCATAATAGTAAGTCAGTAAAGTCTTTAAAAATTTAAGCCAGCAGTAAAAATACTAAGCAACCTCAGCTTGATTAAAGCTCCAACAGAGCAGAGCAAAGCACAGCACAGCCCAGAGCCACCTGGTTTTTGATCAGGAGCATTCAGAGAGCTTTCTCTTAACTCAGGAGTCAGCAACATTTTTGGAAGGGTGCCAAAAATACCTATGACCTTGACTTGTAAGATGTTGGCATGCCCAGGACAGGTGGTGGAGGGAGCCATGAGGGGCCTGATCCTTCTTGTGGCAATGCAGCCCTAGGTCCTTCCCCACCATCCACCCTGAGGCACACATGTCAAGCAAAATGCCTTTGAGTGCCACACACTGGCACCCATGCCAGGGATTGCTAATCCCCTGTCCTAGCCATAGCTGCTGCTGTTGCTACCACTGCTGTTCTTGCAACCCTGGCTACCTTTAATATTGCTAGGTTGTAGGTAGCCTGCTTTGAGTGTTTGTGCTAGGACAGGGAGCGCAGGACTGGCAGGAGTAAGGATTGAGGGCTGGGGGGTGGACTGGGGCGGGGGGAGCAGGGGGCAGAATGGTGCAGTGCACAGTCAGAGCTATCAGGGTGTGGGGTGAGTAAGGGGCCCCTGGCAGAGGCGGAGTCAGCACAACATAAAAGCATGGGTGCAGTCAAGCAAGGTTACAGACCCAAGAAAATTTTTTATACTGCAAACTTTTTACTGACAACCCTTTTTTATTTTATTTTTTTACTATGGTTGATGTTAAACCCCTAAATTTGAACCCAGCCCTTCTGACTGGGAGCCCGGCAACAGGGCAGGGCTTGGCAGAACAGTTACTTTTCCAATATGTAAAACATGTATTAGTAAAAACATGTCAGAAAAAGAGTTTGACTGTCAGTAAAAAGTTTCCACATTGTCAGTTTAAAAAAAAAATGTTCTTGGCTTGGTAACAAACACAGCCCAGCCAGCAAGACCTTTTGATGCCTCCTGATAACTCCAGCCCCACTTTTCTCTCACCCAACAGCTCCCTAACTGTTACCAATGGATTGCTTCATTCCAGGTGTTCCCAGGGGCTGAGGCTGGAGCCAGACCCTTTCACAGTAAACCCATACATGGAATTCAGTCCCGTGAACAAGTGGGCTCCTGGGTAAAAACACATGCTGGGGTGTGTGGAGACCTGCAGGCAGAAACCTGACTCAAGGACAAAGCTGCACCAACCTCAGCAGCCTCTCTCTAGCTAGTTGTTCCAGAGAGTGACCACGCATCGGGCACATCACTATTCTGTGTCTCCACTTCCCCATCTGGAAAATGGGACTAATCCTTCCCTACCACAGAGGGCTGATGTTCTAGGAGGAGCTCAGGTACTGACAGGTGCCCTGTCTCTGACCTGCTCCTAGGTTTACTCTGCCTCTAAGCTTGAGGGGTCTCGGTAGGTTTAACCGGGGTGGTATTTGCAATGTGTGAGGCCACCAACTCATCCTCAACAAGACCCTCCCCTTGCCTCAGACCCCCAGCTTGGGCTGCTGCCATAGTTGATGCTCCATCTCCTGTTACCAGGCCTGGAGACAGCTGCTATGTCCGACCTTAATGCTGCAGATTCTGATACATACAAAAATATGCTGCTGTTGGATGCTCCCATTTCAGGGTCAAACTGTTTTGCTGCAGTCACTCCAGGACAGCAGCCAACCTCATTAGCGGGAGCAGCATGCTGCCCTGGTGAAACCTATGCGTTATATGCAAACACAGGGGCCCATTAGCCCTGCCACCTCAATGTATGTGCCAGGGCTGACTGTAATCTAAAGCAGCAACCACATGCAGTCAGGCTCTGCAGCCACTGCCTCCCCTACCTGGCTCCAGCCCTTAGATCAGAGGCCCACTCTGCCCTGCTGCTGCACTGAAAGGCATCCTTGTGCTCACACTGAAAATACAAGGTTTGCTGAAGCCAGCTTGTTGTTCCCTGTCCTTGGCGGCTTGGATTTCAGCCTCCAGGATAAACAGCCATCTAGCACTGGCCAGCATAGACGTATGGCTGGGTTTGGTTGGCTTAAAGGCCCTTCTCCAGCCTTGGTGCAGGTAACAGCACGTGGTCAGCCCCTGAGTACTCAGTGATCATGCGCCAGGCTGCCCAAAATCAGGAGACTGGCTTAAAACAAATTACACAGGTCAGACATTTGGTGGAGATCCCTTTCATTTTTCCTTTTGCTCTTGAGCCCTCACAAGCATCCAAGGCAAGTCTCATGCTTCTGTGTGCACCAATGACAGCTAGCAGTGAAGGGTACTATATGCAGCGAACTCCAGGAACTGTGACTTTGAGAACACTGAGTCATGTAGACTTAATTCACAGGAGCTGGTAACACTGCACTGTAGCCTTCAGGCTGGCATGCTGGGCTTCCTCCCTTCTCTGCACACCCCACAAGGCAGAGAGCAGGTGGTGTCAAATGGAGCCTGTATTAAACCACCAAACCACAGCAGTACCAGCTCCTTTTGTTACCTTCCCTGTGCCCCCTAGTGCTCCATACTCTGTAATGCGTGTACTCGCTACTGCACCAGTGCTACCCAGTGGCAAAGCTGCCATATGCCAAGGAGGGATGGCCCACCTGATTTCTGAGGTGGGAGTTGAGTGAGGAGCAAGCAGTGACCAGCTGCATGGAACAGGGCAGGGATCAATGCAATGATTGAACATGAAGTCACCCCTCCCCTATGCTCTGGGGTTGCACCCCTCCCCTTGCTGGAGTCACTGCTCCTAGGGGCCGTGCCCTATTTGAGCAGCCACCTTCATCATGGGCACCTTACTGGCAGCTGCCTCTCCATGTGTCCCTCCCAGGCCTGCACCAGGGCAGCCTCACAAGCTCTCTTAACCCCTCATTGCCCCTTGAACCATGCCCAGTGGGCTGGACATGCAGAGGGAACGGCTCTGCACACAGTACATGAGGAAATCCCTTCCTCTCTAGCCCAGCCCCATCCCATGCACCAGCTGTCACCCCCCAGCTGCCCCCTGGGTCTTTTACCCAGTACCTTCTCCAGCCTCCCTGGTCATTGCTGCAATGGCAGCCCCCACTGGCACGTTCTTCAGGCACCCAGTATCCGTTCTGAAGGAGAGCCTGGCGGAGCAAGGAGGCACAGAAGAAGCTGTGGAGGGCCCCTCTTCCTTCCCAAGGGAGCTGCCCAGGAGCTGCCACTGGTTCCTACAGCACCAGCTGCTCGGCTTAAAATAGGAATGTGAGGAACACAAGGAGGAGCTATAAATAGAGGTGGCATGAGCTGGGCAGTATGTGGGGGGGATGCAATGGGCTGTGTCTGGGACAGACACAACTCTGGGTAGCTGAGGGGCAGAGGGCCAGGAGCCCTCCAGAGAGAGCTGGTGCTGAGAAGTGACCTGTAGTGAATATATGGAGATGGCCCCCCTGCCCTATGGATGCTTCAACAGCTCCTGATCCCTTGGGAGCTGCTCTAGTTCACTGTGCAAATGATGTCAACAGCTCATGTTACTACTACTGATTACATTGGAGCAGTGCCTGGGTGTGAAATAGTTAAACCTTAGCTCCCTGGGGCTTGAGCAAAGCATATCTGCCCTAGGGCACCAGTGGGCACTGGAACATGACAGAAAAGGAGTGGTTGTTCCCTTAACACTAGCAATTAGGATAATCTCCTGGGAAGTAAGGCACAGGATCATAGAGACATAGGGCTGGAAGGGACCTCCAGAGGTTATCTAATCCAACGCCCAGCCTGAGGCAGGATCATCCGTAGCCAAACCATCACATACAACCATAATCTAAACTCTACATAAGACTACCCTCAAACCTGACACAACACAGTTCTAGCCACAGGCAAAGCAGGAAAACCATGGCAGTCAATATCCTGCATCTATGAAATGTTGTCGATACATGCTCAAGAAGTCCTGGGCAGAGGGCCACACCCGCTGTACAATCCCGACAGTCCATGCCAGTCTGACCATGGGGTAAAATTCCTTCCTGACCCCAAACACAGGGGTCGAACTGACCCTGAGCAGGAACCACTGGCTTTGGTCCCAGCAGGAGAATTGGCACACCCCAGTCAAAGTCCCCAGTCTTGGCTATAATCCAAAGCCTTAACTCCATCCCCTGTATCATGACCCTCTGATTTTTCTTGTATCCAGACTACATAATCTCAACTTTTCCCTGTAAATCATGTTTCACAGTCCTCTAATATTTTTTGTTGCCCTTCAATGGCTTCTCTCTAATTTGCCTACATCTTGAAGCAGTGCCTAAAACTGGACATAGCACTGCAGTGGAGGCCTCACCTGTGCCAAACAGAGTAGATGATTCATTTCTTTGGACTTGCAAGGGTCCAGTTAATACAGAACAGTATGATGCTGATCATATTTTTGCAGCAACAGCACCCTGCTGGCTCATATTCAGCTTCCAGTCTTCTATAACACCCAGGTCCTTTTTTGAAGTCTTGCAGCCTTGCCAGCATATATTTGTGCATGAGATTGTCCCCATGTGCAGGTCTCCACACCTGCCCTTATTGAATTTCATTCTGTTAGCCTTGAACCATTTCTCTAGTTTATCAAGGTCATTCCTCATCCTTATCCTACTTTCCAGGGTGCCTGCATCTTCACCCAGCCTGGTGTTACCTGCAAATCTGGTGCCACTCAGTTCCATCCTCCAAAACATTAATGACAACACTGAAGAGCGCCAGATCCAGATCCTCCCTTGATACCTCCTCCCAGTTAGACATTGCCCGTTCAGAGGATTCAAGGCCAAAGTCTGACTTCTCCACACCACTCTCCAGCTGATGCCTTCAGCTCCTAATGTTCAAGTTGTTCAGACAGGCCTAAGGAACAACAATGCATTTGCTCAGAGAGGACGTAGAGTGTGATTATGGCGTAGCTGCTGAACCATGCTTGGTTTCATGTCTGAGTGGGATTTGGGCATCCTGGATACTCCTAGTGTGCTCAGACCACTGGGACATGCTGCCTTTGGGATGAAACTCTCTTTGTTATGCCTTCATATTGGAAGGGCTACCCATGGGCCCAGATGTATCACCTCAGCTGCCCACAAATGGGAGAATCCCACCAGGACTGGGAGTCCTGCAGGGGGGCAACATGGCCTCTCCTCCAGCTGGAATAGAGCCTGGGTGAATCGTAGACACCCTCCTTGTCTTTTCCAATCAGCTCTGGTCAAACTGCTCTACTGCTGTCAGTGGGAGTTTGGAGTTCTGTCTGTGCTGAGCACAGATGGTGAGAGTCACTTCAGGCAAACAACTGGCACCACGCTTAAACCCCACTTAAACCTTCCAACAATGCTGAAACTCAGTGGTCTCTATATACCAGAAAACTACAACCCACCTCTTTCTGCCTTCTCTGGTGACACACCATCACTTGTGGGGTTGTTGGTTCAGCCTGGGACCTGCATACCATCCTGTAAATAAAGCTACAAGCTAAAGTATCTGTGCAAATTCCTAGAGTCAATGAGCCATAACAAATTGTCCCAACTCCCTTCAAGGATTCCCAGCCTGACCCCATTGAAAGTGAGAGTGCGGGAAACTGGCTGTGATAAGGCCTCTGTTCAGCTAGCAAGGAAAGGAACATGCTCTAAATAGGTTTTATTTAAATTACGTAAATCTGTAACTCATGTAAAAACCAGCCACCCAATTTCATCTGTGGGCACAGGGCTGAGACATAACATGGAAGAGGAGTATATTGGTATACTGAGGTAGAGGGGGTCAGATTGAATCCTGGCAGGCTGTGTTTAACTGAAATCTTCTCCCTTTTCTGAGATCATGGACTGGCTCAGGGACAGCTGTTAATTTTAGCTGTGGAAGCATCAGGTCTGAGCTCATCAGCACCGAGCTTCCGAGAGGCGTTATTGAAAGCAGAAAGGAGGTTGGCTCTGCCTGAACAGAGCCACAAGACTCGGGACGACCCAATGACTTAGGAGTGAAAAGCCCAAGTGGGTCTTGGCCCATTTCAGAGGTGGGAATGAGGAGTTCGAGTCCTGCTCTGAGTGAGACCAAATGCCAGCATAGAGGGCATTTGAGTCTATGGCTCTTGGTTTGGTCCCATCAGTGAAGAACAGTGACAGAAGACATTCCCCAGGATTGCTGTGAAAGCCCTTTCCCACCCTGACTTGAGAAAGCGGCACAGAGAGGTTGAGCTCATGCTGTCCCTCCACAGCAGTGTCTACCTACGCAGATTTGTACTCCGGTGGCACCTGGGGCAGGCAGGAAACTGTGGGAAGGAGCTGGGGACAGTTTTCCATTCCCCATTTTTGATGTTTCACCCAAATTCTGATCAGCTTTGTCATGGCCATTTGTGCAGCCTCAGGAGGAAGGGGTTAGTCTGCTCTGACTGGCCAGAGCTGGCTGTCATTTGAACTGCCTCCCCTTGCTCTATATCTCCAGCATTGTCCCTGCCAAACTTCCCCAGTAAAGCTACACTGCCTGCAACACAGCCAGCGAAAGATGAGGCAGCTTGTCTCTACTCTGCTGAGTACCAGCAGCTCTGCTAGTGTTGGCCCCCATAGGAAACAACAGTCTTCTCAGAGGAGCCCCTGGCGGAATTATTCCTTTACCTCAAGCCAAAGGGAAATGTGTTTTCAGCACAAAAGGGTGCAGGTTCCCTCCCTGCTGCTAGAGTCAAGGCTGAGCATGCTACAACGAGATGGCTTGGGGACTGGAGGAAGAGCCCCAGACAGTCAAGATAAAAGCATTCAGTGACAGGCTATAAGGGCCCTGGCATCCCCTGCCCTGTGTTGTGAGACCATTGATCATTTTATTTGTATACAGAAACACTTCTGATTACTGGGGGAGGGGATGGGGACTCTCATTGCACCTTTGGAGCAGCAGACCAGCAGCTGGCAGATCCAACAAAGAGCTGTCATGAGCAAATAGATGCAGCATCCTCCCCGCCACCCCCAGCCCAGGAACAGTCTGAAGGCTGTGGGGCCACTGTTCTTCGGCCAGCATGGTCATCAAAGATCTGTCTTCTCATCGTAAGCAAAGTTAATGCAGTCCTCTGAACTTGGAGAGGTGTTTCCGTCCTGCCCTGTAACACAGACATCCTGACTCTGTGATGGTAGAATGGAGAGTGGGTTCCTGATGGGCTCAGTCCATACCTGTTTCTCACAGCTGGCACCTGTCCACCTGTGGTAGCAGTGGCACTGAAACAGCTGCCACGCCCCATGCCTGAACTGGTCCATGCTCAGGTAGTTGGTCAGCACAGGGTCCTCTGCCTGCTGCTCTGGGTCAAGGTGAAGGAAGGCACTAAGCTCCTGAGGGTGCCGTCTCACACAGCGCCCATGTCCATGACACAGCTGGCGGCTGCACTGTTGGGCAGCTGTTGTTACATTCATTACATATGGCCCCAGGGTGCTAGTTATGTAATCACAGAGGCTCTTGCAGCTGTCCTGGGGAAGAAGAGTCCATTAAAGATGCTGGATTCACTGGAGAACAAACTCCTCTACAACTATAACCCTGTTCCCCTCCTGTCTGTGCTCAAGGATCCTACTGCTGAGGCAGAATGGGAGTTGGACCCCAGTGACTACTGCCTCATAAGCCTTCCTGCCGGGTGTCAACATAAAGCAGCAGCCAGTGCTAATTATGAAGCCTGATTCTGAAAAATGCAAATCTGCCCCTTGAAAAGAGATCTGAGAACCTACCAGCTCATCTCAGCCAACCAGAGGACACCCAACCCTCCATGAACACTCTCTGTACAGGTAACTGTACTGGCAGCTTCTGACTATGTAGGTGAGACAGAGACCATAGGAATAAGCGCAATTCCTGCTGAGGGGGTTGAAAGCCACTCTGCAAACACACAGGCTAGTACAGTTCCCAAGCACCTAGGTGAGGCCCTTGGACCCAGGGCGAAGAGACTACTTAGTGCCCACCAGGGCTGCCTGGGATACTTACAGCTGAATGGGAGTAGGAACTGTCTCCCCACAGGACCACACCAGCAACACCAAGGGCCACGCTCTCCCCAATGGTATTAACCAGATCAGCCTGACCAAACAGAGAAAGGAATGTAGAAGAAAGATGTTAGACAAGGGAAGCAACTTCAGGATTTAGGAGGTAAGACCCAGGGTGAGAACATATGACTCTTGGTTCAACTGCCCTGGCACTCTGGGGCATGTTACTTTATAGGCAACAATTGCATTGCCATTCACAAGGTTCAGGAGTCATAGTGTCTCTGTCGCCCTGAGTGCAAGACACCAGCAGTAGGGCTGTGCCAAATGGCACTGTTCCGTTTCGACTTGCATTTCGATGGAACGGAATTTCGTTTCAAACTTTGTTTCAATTTGAAACCGCTGTTCTGTTTCGTTTTGTCGAAACAGTTTCACTGTTTCAACACTGTTTTGACATTTTGCCCATAGGCTATAATGGGGAAGCTCAAAACAGCCTATAACTTTGACATTTCTGGCCTGGTTTGGATGAAACTTGCAGGAATGGTAGCCCCTTCTGAGGGCATAAAGCCTGCCACATTTCAAGGAGTTAGGTGCAGGGGTTTCAGGGAAACTGCACCTCAAACTCCTGAAAGCAAAACTCATGTCGCCTGTACGTGTTAAGCCACAGCAGGGTCAAAACTGCAGGGGCGGTAGCCCCTGCTGAGGCCACAAAGCCTGCCAAGTTGCAAGGAGATAGGTGCAGGGGTTTGGGGGAAACTGAACCTTAAGCTGTGGACAAGCAAAACTCGTGACATGGGTGACTGTGTGTGTTAAGGCGCAGCAGGGTGAAAGTTGCAGGCCTGCTAGCCCCTGCTGCGGCCACGAAGCCTGCCAGCTGTCGAGGAGATAGGTGCAGGGGGAGTCCGGGTTCGGGGGCCCTGCACCCCTAGCTGCTGACAGGCAAAACTGGAACACGCTGCTCAGCGACTGACACCAAGGCAGAGTGCGGGGCAGTTCAAACAGTGCTGCCTTCTGTGCAGTTTTTCCATCCCTCCCCCAGAGCACTGGGATTGGAAGGGACTTCAGGGAAGGATGACAGTCACTGGCCAGCTACACAGTGAATAATAAGAGTACCCCTCCCCCCTCACCCTCTCCTTACTTTAGTTTATGTTTCCCTTCAGGCAAACCCAGTTTGAGCTTCAAAACTCAAAACGTTTAAAAAATTTTGAAACATTTTGACTTGCCTCGTTTGGTTTTGAGGCTGTTTTGAAGCTCTGTGTTTCATTTTGATTTCGTTGCTTCAAGCTCAAAACAAGTCAAAGCAGCGTCGAAATAAAACTGCTGGCAACATTTCACACAGCCCTAATCAGCAGTGCCCAAGAAATCCCTCTGCAGCCATAGAACGACAGTACCAGCCGTGTGAGGGGCACTGAGGGTGACCACAAGGAACAATCACAATGGCTACCTTGACATGTGGATTGTACCAGCATACTCTTATACCATCTGCCCCCACCACAATGCAGCCCTACAGGCTCTGGGTGGGGAGTGCAAGCCTACCATAATCTACCCCACACTTCCACAAATGCAAGAGCTAGCAAATCTAACCTCCAAGCCCTCTGCAAGCAATGCAGACACCTTCTCAGCACTTACCTCAGACAGGTATCTGGGGGAGAGCCTGTAGGAGACCCTGGAATATGCTATCACAGGCAAGCTCCACTCCAAGTTGAACCGTGCCACCCGGAAGGCCTCCAGCAGGCGGTGGTGGACATAGCGCCGGCGCTCAGACTCTGGCAGTTTGGGCGGAAGGTAGATGCTCGGGTAGAGTGCAGTGGACACCTCCCACAGCCACATGAGCTGGTTGTTTCGTGCCATCTCTAGCAGGCTGCATTTGCCAGTGTAGTTGTCCTCTTTCTCCCAGTTGTTGTTGAAACAGTTGGGGAACCCATAGAAGCCCCAGAAGCCCCCTGGTCTCAGCGCCTTCCCCAGTGTCAACGTCCTCTCCATGAGCGCTTGTGCTGCTTCCTCAAATTCCACCTCTGCCAAGAGGGCTCGTTTCTTGACTGGCAACTCTGGAAACCTCTCCCAGACCCACTGCATGGAGGTCTCCCTGTATAATCTCTTGGGGCCCCAGTTCCGTACCCAGAGAGGTCTCCACTCCTCCCAGTCCACCACTGCCAGACCATGGAAGTCCTGGTGCAGAAGCTCACGGATTTTCAATGAGGCCTGCTCTAGGTGCATCTTGAGGTGGACTTTCTGGGGTATCCCACCATGGTGGGGTTTCCCTTCTTGGGAGATGTATGGATAAAGTCCAAACTTGTTCTTGTAGAAGATAGTCATGTTTTGTCCCTGGAACTCATTGCCTTGATTCTCCACAATGCCATAGTCCCCAAGAGGCAGGGTGACCCCAAATCGCTGTTGGCACTTTGTCGTGGGTATGTTCCACACCACAACAAATGGCTTGTCCTGGACAATGGGGTCAGGAGATGGTCTCTCCCAACCATGCCCCCTGAGGGACTGGGCAGCTCCAAGACAGTGCATGACACAGATCCAGAAGACAAGGACCAGAGTCATGGTGGATGCCCTGTGATTATGACTGGCCTGGGGCCCTTCCTGCTGTGTTTCAGAATGAGTGACCTGGAAGGGGAGAGGAAAACACAATCAAAATGAGATTAGCAAACCCAGGCAACCACAGTGCAAAGCAAGACAGATTGCTCCTCTTTCTCATCCATAAGAGGGTCCCCTCTCTTAAGCCTTCTCCATCATAATAGGACTGACCATTCTGGCCTGCCCCAGAAGAGAGCCTGGCAGACGAAGGCCACAGGCCCATCCACAGAATTCAGTGAAAAGGCCTAGAACCATATAAGTGAGGTCATACTGACATCACAAAGAGCTGCAGGGAAGGAGGCTGCAAGCAGTTTTGTTCCCAGGGATTAAGCAAGAACATCCCAGGTCTGTTCTGCCCTGTTCTATATCTGTCCTCCTCTACCTCACTCTTAATTATGGATATATAGCAGCATTTCTCTTATTGCCCTGTCCCCAAACAGTCCTGAACCCAGTCTTTGCCAGCTCACAAGCATCTCCACTGCTTCCTGCTGCCTGAAAAACGAAGGACACTTCATTCAATAGCAGAATTTTCCACTTGGGTCCTTGCTTCTGGCTCCCCAGCATAGATCATAGGGCTGGAAGGGACCTCAAGGGTCACCAAATCCAATCTCTGCCCCCTACTTTCCCTTTTTTTCCCCTATGCAGGGAAATGGCCAAGACTCCAGCCTGATACCAGCCACAAGCATCATCCCATTATCACTGCAGCTAGAAAAGGGACCTTTTGAAACAGCTGAGCTCAGTTCCCAGCTCTGCAGACTTTGTTTCTGGCCCTAGGCAAGTTGGTTAGGCTGGGATGGGCAAAGGAGCCCAGGATAGCTCGCTCCAGCTGATGCTGCCTTAGGCTCCTCTGGAGTCTCCTCTGCTCCCCAACCTGTAAAATGAGGAATAAAGTCTGTCCTTCTTCCCATGCCCTGTGACTCTGTGGTCCTTGGGGCATCAACTGTCTCACCCTATGCTCCTGCAGCAACAAGCCTGATGGGGTCCTGATCATGGTCAGGCACCACTGCAACTGTTTCTTTCTTTCCCCTCTCTGAGCTTTTGGTGGCTCAGCGCTTACACAGCTGAGAGCATTCTGCTTGCAACACCCTGGGCCACTTCCTCTGAGAAAGGCCAAGCAGCAGAGCTGGGCATGTTTCCCACATACCAAAGGAAGCAAAGGTGGGAAGCTGACCCTGTGTGTACATCAAGGAGTGAAGCCCCAAATTTCAGAGAGCCTGAGGGAAGATTATCCAAGGCAACCAAAGGCAACAGAAGGCAAGAGAGTTAGACACTTCAATCCCTCTCTGCCCCCTAAGGTGCAGGTCCAGAGGGAAGATGGCAATAAAATAACCAGTCTAAGGTGCTCCCTGAAGCTCCTCCAATTGCTGTGGAGTCTCAGGCAGAATCAATGGAAACACTTCCACTGGCTAAATCAGGGTCTGGGTCACAGAGCTGGGGCAGGAGGTGCCAGCAATCCTGGGATCTTCAGAGGGAGAGGATTAGGAGTGAGGTCTGGCTCAGGTGCCCCATGACCACCCAGGGACATGCTGTAATCCCTCTTGCAATGCGCTGCCTGGGCTCTCATGGCCTCGCAGAACCCTGCAGACATGCTCTAATCCCCCCTGAAATACCCTGCCTGGGCTGCAGCACAGCTCAGTTACAACTGACCTTGTTGCTTGAATTTCACCTACCTTTTCCATGTCTATTTTCAAAGCCTGTGCCACTCCACATATGCATTTTCCCAATGAAAACATGCCAGTGCTTTAGGCAGACGCTGCGCTAGCAAGCACAGGCCAATGCCGCAAGTGCCCTGTAGCAGCAACCCCGTGGGCGCAACCCAGCCCTTCCCAGGGCTCCTCCAATAACAAGCTTCCACATGCATTTCAGCAGTAGTGGCACACGCTGTGCAGCCCCATCAGCCCTGCAATAACCATGGGCATTTACTCACCCCAGCTCAGGCAGTTAGCAAAGCTTGATTTATGCCACTAGAAGCACAAACACAGCTCAAGCTGAAGGCATAACTCCAAGCTGGCAGCTGTAGTAGACTATTATCCTGCCATGTGAACCAACTGCAACAGGAGGAGGCAAAGACACACCCTCCCAGTGTGAGTTGCAGGTGCTCTTTCACAAGTCTATGGTAACCAGTCAGAGCACCAGTCCTGTACATGGGTGTAGAAATGTGGTTGGGAAAGAGCATTTCTACTACGGGAACTTCCAAAAGCAGGTCAGCAATGGCCTTCCCTGGGGACATCATGTGACCCAAACATCTTCAGCAAGGATCCCAGACCACCAGAGGCCCTGGTCCATCAGTAGAGGCAGCCTCTAGAGGGCTTGGATCGTGCAGCATTACAGAGAGGCTGGCTGGCACAGACAGCTGCTTCATAACCAGAACCCCAACTTCCTGGGCTCCCTAACGCATCCCCTTCACATTTGTTACACCAGAAGTCATGGTATTGTCTGGGCTGGCTTGAAGCTCCACCTAGAGAAAACATTTTCATAACCTGCATCCCAGGCCAACTTACCAGGGAGATGATGCACGACACTAGCTGTAGAGTATATTACATCAATAGCCACATGACTTTAATGAGGGAGGCCTCCAATGAGCTTCTGGCACCCAAGCGCAGTGGCTCATGTTATCATGTCAGCCAGTTCCTACACTGGCCCACGATGGCATTGTTGGGAGGCAAAGGTACTGCAGCTCCTACCATTTGGCAAGCTGCACATAAACCTGCAGGTCAGTGCAATTGCCCATCTGTGCGACTGCCCTTCCCAGGCACTAGGAGCACATGGGGATGGGTGGATAAGGGAGGAGGTCACAGGTCATTTGATCCCCTTCCCCCCAAATATCCCAGCACTTCGGATTGACCTAAAACAATACACACTGTCTCCTCCCAACTCAAGGACCCACCTGAACCCTCCCAAGAAAATCTCTACATGCAGATTCTGTGAGCCTCTGGCCAGTGGGATCTCTGTACATCAATCCTGCTGACGCTTGCCTACTGGGAGAGCAGATTGAGTGGATCCGTAGCACAGGCAAGGGTTTCTATTCCAAAGGCTGGCTGGTTTCACTGGCAGGAGAAACAACTCCAGTAGAGCAGCCACACAAGCTTTGTGCAAGGAGGCCAGGTGAAGCCTTTGCATGAGGAAGCCTTGGTACAGTCCAAGGACTAATTCCATTTTACTCAGAGCACAGAGCTTCAGGGACGAGCTCCCAGCTCAGACCCATCTCTCTGGTACATGGCCTCTCGCAGCAGAGGGTAGTGAGACTTCCCCACACCCAGGAAGAGCCTGATACAAGATCCAGGCTTCCTTCTGTCAACCTTAGAGGAGACCCAGCCATTCCAAGGCACTTGAGGGCAAGAACTGTTGTATCTTTGCCATCACCGTGGCTTGAGAGGCTGAGTCCCTTCTGCAGCTGTTTAGGCCATGCCATACTTGGTACCCGGAAGTAATACTATCTAGGAACTGGAAAAGCAGGTGGAACCATAGGGTCCCTGTGTCTAGCATCCTCAATAAAAAGTCCCCTTTCCATTAATTTCAGAGACCAGCCACTTTTCCACAGTAAGGAACCTCAGTCTGACGCTGGCAGCTCAGGAGCCCATGGCCTGAGATAATCCATCCCCTTTCATTGTGCTTTAACAACAAACTCCTTCTTACATTGCCGCACCTTGATAATCCACACGTATAAAACCAGCAGCATCTCTCAACCCTCAGATCTATGGGAGACCAACAGAGCTATGGTAAGAGCCCACAGTACTGAAATGTGCCCTCCTCTCAGTTTTGAAACAGGCTGAGGACTGGTTCCCATCATATCATGAAGCAACCTCCTGGGTTAAAAGTTGACCTGAAATTGTTCCAAAAAAGGAACAAGTGCCATCTGAGGGAGGTGCTCGGTTGGGTTGGAACACCGCATTTACCCGCTTCCTTGCAAAATGTGCTTTTACAACAGGCTCTCCCGGCAAAGAAGGCGAAACTCTATTTGAAAAGATGAAAGGAGTCTGCTTTCTAGTGTCTCTCTGGCCACTCCTACTGCTGGTGCCACAACTTTGTGGAGCTGCTGTGTTCCCTTCTCCCAGGGCCAGCAAAGAAAGGATCATTCAAGATGCATGCAAGCCTAGGATAGTGCACACAGAGCTTCTGCACCTTGTTCACGGAAGCACCTGGGGAAAAGAAGCAAATTCCTTCTCCAAAGCTCATCCTAAGGGCTCTTGTGCCTGTAAATTTATAGGACCCCAGTTTAATTAACCCCACTCCTGGGACCTGCTTGCTTTCTAAATGACCTCTCCTCCAGAGAAGACACAGTCAGTTGTGAGATAAAATATGAGAGTAAGAAGAGGCAAGGTTGCAGAGATGGAATGTGGGGGAAGGAAGCAGCAGAGGGGGAAAAGTAGGCCAGCTCCCAGATGAGGGAAGAGGAATAGAAGCTCCTGCTCCTGAGCGCTGGCTGGAAGGCCCCTCCCACACCAACCCCTGCCTTGTGCAGCAAGTGCCTGGGCAGAGCCCATGGCCACCAGCTTTGGTGGTTGCTGCATGGGCCAGGAGGAAAAAATTTTCCCTCCTGCTGCTATGTGTCAGAGGGTGTTGTTTGTTTGCTTTTGTTTTTTAAGTTTTTCTCAGAAGCAGAGGGTGTTGGCTGCAGCCAAGACTTGGGATTTTGACTGGGGTGCGTCAATGCTCCTGCTGGGACAAAACATCCTGGCTAGAGAATCTTGCCCCTCTGCTTGGGGTCGGACCAATTGCCATATGTGGGGTCAGGAAGGAATTTTACCCCATGGTCAGATTGGTGCAAGCTGTGGGGTTTTTGCCTTCCTCTGTAGCAAGGGATGAAGCCCTCTTTCTGGGTTCTCTTGAGCAAATTGTTAACAACCTTTGCAGCTGCAGGATATTGGCCAGCATGGTCCCCATGCTTCACCAGTGGCAAATTTGGCTGTTATGTCTTGTGTTATGTCAGGGTTAAGTGTGCAATTTTGCTAAGAGTTTAAACAGTAGATTTGTATAGGATGGTTTGGATAGGGAAGAGCATGCCTCAAGTAGGGGGTTGGACTAGACCTTGCAAGGTCCTTTCCAGCCCCGCTTCTCTATGGGCGCAGATAGAAGTGCAGCTCCCAGCCGTAACTCAGAATGCTCTGCAGAATCTGTTCTCAATTACGACAACCCTCCAAACCAAAAAGAAGTTCAGCTTTTTTTTTTTTTAAACGGTGGCCAGGCAGGAGGTGGGGCCTGCAGCTGGTTCCCCTTTGCAATGGCCCCTCCTCCCTCCCACCTGTCCCTGTTTTTAGAAAGGGAGGGGTGAAATGGGGGGAAAGGAGCAGAGGGAGCTCATTCTAGGGGTTCTCCATCCAGTGGTGCAAGGTGGGGTGGGTGAACCAGATCCTGCCCCCACAGGGGGGCCTCCAGTATACCCTCCCCACCCTCCAACAGGGATTGAAAAAAACCTAGACCAAACTCCTTCTGCTCCCTTTTCTCTCTTCAATTCTGAAAACACCTTGAAGGATGGCAGGCAGCACAGACACAAGTTACAGAAGACACTATGTTTTGAAATGTCTTCATCTGAACCCACTTGCAATAAGGGTTCATATTTTTGCCTAGTCAGCCATTTTTTAAGCAGTCTGCAGCCAAGAACTTGTGTCTGGCCATGGGTATGGGCTGCTTTCTGTGGCCACATTTGGTGAAAATTGTCACTTCTGTCTGCACCCTAGGACTCTATGATCATCATCTGGGAGGTAAAACTAGGGAGGTAAGGCTGCTTGTGGTGGCTTAACAGGGCCTATCCCCTCCCCCTCTCTCAGTACTGGCAACTGCTGAACCCTGGGCTTGGGTCTTGCACTGATCACGCCGATGAGTAAGTCCTGTGCTCAGGGTTGTAATCCTATCTCTAGGACTTACAGTTTAGAGCTAACTGCTGTGCAGTTACAGGGTAAGAATGAAACATTTGGACCTTAAGGGATTTTATAAGAGCAATAGGACTGGTTTGAATGATCATAGCATTCTCTTGAAGGACAAGAGGAAAGAGCAACCTTTCCCTCTGAGCTGGCAGTGGACAGCAGGTAACCTCCAGCTTCATGACCTAGCAGATGGTGCAGCAGACTGGGACTGAGGAGACCTGAATTCTGTTCCTGCCTCTGCCAATGATCTGCTAGACAGCAAGCTTGGGCCAGTCACTTAATCTACCTTGTGCCTTAGTTTGCTCATCTTTAAAGATGACAAAACTGACCTTTTGTAAAATGCTACAAATGAAAATTACTGCAAGAGAGGCTGATCACCTGAATGAGTTCAGCATCCAGTTCTCAGGACAACCTAGTCCAGGGGTAGGCAACGTTTTTTGGCCAGAGTGCCAAAAACCCCCACAATGTCTACCTTGGAAGGTGCCAGAGTGCCGACATGCGGAGCCCAGAGCAGTTGTTTGCAGCCTCCCAGCTGCAGCCAGCCCACAGAGCTCGATCTGCTTGCAGCAGGGCTTGCAGTCTCCCAGCTGCCTGCTGGGAGCAGCCCGGGCTCCATGCCTGGCAACAGCTGGTTAAAGTCTGGGCTGGTGGTGGTGTGCTGAGCAAAATGGCCTTGCATGCCATGCTCAGCACACGTGCTGTGGGTTGCTGACCCCTGCCCTAGTTGCTGGACCAAGCTTCTAATGTCTGTTCACCATGGTCCGGATGCTAAGCCCTTTGAGGACAGCAAGAGTCTTCCCTCGACACAGATAGCTGGACTTGGACAGCAGCTCTGGCTGAGGATGCCTGGGTGACTTGTATCCTGTCACTCTCTCATGACTGGCCCTGGTGACTAAAATCAGCTCCATCTCACCGCCAAGGCAGCCACTGTTTCACTTCAAACTCGTGCTTCTGATGCAGCACGTTGCAAGATCAGGCCCTCCTGATGAGTCCCCTTCACATGCATCCACTGAGTTTCGTGAAGACACCCCAAGCACAGCCAATGAGCTCAGGTTCCTCCTCAAGGTGCCATTAAACATGAACCATGAGTAACCTCAGCACCTTTTCTGTGCACAGGAGGCTCAGACTAGGGGTCTCAGACCTGTTCTCCAGGGCCATAATGGGTATGTGGGGACTGAACTGCCCAGGCACAGGCTGTGTACCCCCAAGTTTGAAAAACAGGGCTCATGGGCTGAAAAGCCTCTCCCCAGCCAGCTCTGGAGGCCCTCCCCTTTTTGAAGCCCGCCCTGAGCCATCTTGGAAATACTCCTCTCATGGCTGAGGTGGGAGTGAACCCGAGCATGGCAAGCCCAATTCACCAGGCCCCTCAGAGATATGCTAGCAGGAAGAGCAACGCTGTGTTAGGGGATTCCTGCCTTGTCCCAACTAACCTTTCTTTAATGACACAGAGCACCGAAGAGGGCCCTGCCACACCAGGCAAAGTCATGGAGCCAGGCCTAGTGCCCCAAAACGCCTCACCAGGAGCATGTCATTTCAAGGCCAAAGAAACATCTTGTAACACAGCATGAGGAGGAACAGGACAGGGGTGCTGCAAGTGCCAGGCAGCAGTGCCACCCACTGGGCAGTGATGGTCCCCTCAGCTGCACCTGCCTCCCCAGGCCTGAGCACCTAGTGTAACCGCTGCTCCGAAGTTGATGTAAGCAGTGGACACAAGGCAGCAGTACTCAGCCAAACCCTGCTCTGCTAGGAGCAGGCACCCATCTCTGTTCCCACCCAAACTCAACTGGGCACTCAGCTGGGTCTTACCACCAGAGTCCAAGAAGTCCTCTTCAGGGACAAAGTCTCTCTTTTGTATGGCACAGCTACATGCCCTATACAGGGCATTCCCTGCAGCTGGGGATGGGCCCTTGCCAGTTTCAGGAAGCAGGACATGCCCATTGCCTTGCTCTGTTCCCTACTTGCACAGCAGTGTCATAACCCTAGCTGCCCCAATGACCCCTTCAAAGTGGGAGGACTAGAAACAGAAGCACATGTACCAGGGGCCAGTAGTAAAGTGAATGCTGTGGGCCCCCTGCCTATCCCCTCCCACCTACTTCTGTCCCCTGCCCTCCCCATGTCCCCTCTTTTTTCCCCATCCCCTCCCCATTTCCTCCCGAATCCTTCCTCCCCAACACACCCTCCTCCCCCAGCCCCTTGTTGTGTGCCATGCTGGGTGTTGTCTGCTCAGCACTGGGTGGAGCTGACTTTCATTTCATGGTCATCTCTTTGCCAGAGTTGTGAAGGTCATAGCTTATTACCTGGATTCCCCACTATCAGCCCTCCTCCTAAAGGACCCCCTCCCCTCACCAGCTCCATCCTCTCCCTGCCTACCAAACCCATGGAGCTAATCCCCAGCCAGTGACACCTGGTAGAGCCCGACTGAAGTCAATGGAGCTGCACCAATTCCCTCCAACAGAAAACTAATTCCTCACATTGTAGCAATAATAAATCTACAGGGGCTCATTTGCTGACTCCCTTCATGTCTCCTAGTCACTGCCCACAGTTTCAAGATGCATTGCGGCAGGTAAGCCACAGAGCCAGTCATGGGAGCACAGGCTGGTTTGTTTCCATCCACAGATTTAAGAAAGAGATCACAACAGAAGGCATACATTGGTCACTGCAGAGCCTAACATGCTCCCAGCACATAGATGACATCTGTGCACATCAATAGCATAGAAGGGGCTGGCTCCAGATTTTAAGGTTGATCCAATCCTGGGCTCAGCAATTGCATACCATTTCTTTTGCAGGGAGATCAAGGCAGAGGCCCAGGAGGACAGGCTCCAGTTTGGTGCCCCCGAAGGTCCAGATCCCTGGTTTATTAGCAAACATTTTTATTTCCAACTGCCATCCCTGCCCACCACCTCACTAGAGGAGTCAGGAGCCAAGCTGGACCCTCTCCACCTCATACATGATCTAAAAAGAACAATCTGACTACGGACAGGACTCCAGGAGCCCTGTTCTTCAGCTGGGCTACTGGGAAAGCAACTGACCAGATCTTAATTACCAGCACACATGCTCCCAGCTCCCTTGTGAATCCCTTAGCAGGGCTAAGAGCTGATTCAGTTTGGCCAGAGGGACCATGCCTGGGAGAGCCTCTTTGCAGAGAAGAGCCATGCTTCTCAGCATCCCATGGGAACAGAGTGGGAGGCAACTTGCCTCTAATCTTCCAACCACAGCAGTTTGGGACTTGCACCTCAGCTGATGCTGTTGTTACAGGGAGCTTGCCAGACACTTCCTTGACAATCCAGGAGTGTAGGTCATTTGATGCTTCTCTGCCTTACATGCCAGTTTCATAGAATCATAGAAAATAAGGGTGGGAAGGGACCTCAGGAGGTCATCTAGTCCAACTGCTGCTCAAGGCAAGACCATCCCCAACTAGATCATCCCCGCCAGGGCCTTCAAAACTTCCAAGGATAAAGATTCCATCACCTTCCCAGGTAACCTGTTCCAGTACTTCACCCTCCTAGTGAGAAAGTCCAACTTAAGACCTCCCTTGCTGCAACTTTTCAACTGCACTCTCTCTAGAAATCATCAACTGGAGCCTTGCTTGAACCATTTGGCCCTAGCCTTATCCCCTTGCACAACCGGGGCAAGAGGACCTCTAGAACAGAGGTGGGCAATTATTTGGGCCTGCAAGCCACAAATTAAATGTTGTGGTGAGCTGTTGTGTGCCAGGTCAACATCCTCCCCACCATGCGACAGCTCACCAAAACTCTTAAGCGGCCCCATTTTGCACTCTGTCCACACTGGTCTTGGTTAGTCTCCATGGAGACCCCCAAATCACGAAGTGACAGTGTGGGTCCATGGCCCAGGGCAAAGCCATGATCCACTCCCTGCACACCCCTGCCCACAGAACTGACACCAGTAGAAGCCTTAGGGGAAGGCAAACAAAGCGAATGCCCAGGGCCCCACACTTTAGGGGACCCAAATTTATTTTTTTGGGCGGGAGGGTGAAGTTTTTACAAGGAAGTGGCTCTATTTGCATTTTAACACCTGACTATTTATCCAATTCCCTCAAAGAATATTAAAAAGATCTATGATACAGATGTGATGGGTTAATATTTACCTGAGTACATACCTCTAAGGCCACCACTGCTGACACCCTTTGCAGGGGCATGCAGGCAACAAATCATGGCTCTGCTCTGCACTTGGCCAGGATGAGACTGCAGGTGGGCAAGGAGTGGCATCTAGGAGCAGGAAGGGCAGGTGGGCAGGGCCGGGGTCACGGGGCAACAGCACCATGCTCACTGCCCCTTGATCCCAGCTCCTGCCCACCCACTCCCAGATGCTACTCCATGCTTGCCCACAGTCCCATCCCAGCCAAGCACAGAGCAGATCTGTTGCCCGCTCCCCACACACCCCTGCCTGCAGAACCCACACCTGTCACAGGGGCATGCAGGGAGTGGATCGTGACTCTACCCCAGCCCAGCACCGTCACTGCCCCGTGATCCTGGCCTCATGCACAGTCCCATCTCATTTGCCTGGCCACATGCCCTGCCTGTGCAGGTCCTGCACCCAGTGGTGGATGCAGGGTGGACTTGCTGGGAGTGTTGGGGCAGTAGGGCTGGAACTACCAGTGGGGCTCAGGGCAAGCAAGTCCAGCTGCTGCGCTGCCCCAGCCCTACTGTGCACCTGGGGGCAGCAGGACCAGCTGCACACACTGCAATCAGGGCTGCCCCCTGCATCGGGTTGGGCAGGACCAAGGGACTCACCACAAGCCAGACAAAATCCCTTGGCAGACTGGATTCAGCCTGCAGGTTGTATTTTGTCCACCCCTGCTCTAGGGGACAAGAACTGTGTTTCAACCCCAAAGGAGGTGGCAGTAAACAAATCAAAACTAGAGAGAAACAGGTTGGTAAGCCACTCCTCCCCGCCCCTCCAACATTTAATCAGCTTTGCATTGGCACATTATGCTGGATTCAAATGTCCTTCTTCATCCAGAAGATGGGGAGTCCTCTGAGATCACGATATGGCGTCTCCAGCAGCATCTGTCCACAAGTCTCCTTTGCTGCTGGACTGGAGGCAATATGTCCAGCAGAACCCTTGTAACCTGGCAGAGAAGGGAGCGGCAGTGGAGGAGGTAGAAGACATGCAGAGCTTCCTTGCATGGCCAGTAGTGGCAAACGGGGTGCTGGTGGGGGTGGGAGGCCAAGAGCAGCAGAGGTGGTGTGGAGAGGGGAAGCACGGGGAGGAGGAGGTGGTAACCGGGGAGGAGGTGGAATGGCAGCTGTCATGAAGCAAGCTGGTGGAGACAGAGGTGGGGGCAGTGGGGGCAGAGGCAGGTGAGCAGCAGCTATGGCATATGGCAGTTGAGGTGGTTTTGCTCCTGAAGTCCTACTACTGAGCTGGGCTGCAGTGGGGCTGGGTGTCCCAGGTGCCAGGGCAGGGATAGGAGCTCTAGCATGGTGCAGGGGACTCGAGAACATCTCCAGGAATCCCATGGGGACAAGGGAGCTCATGAACCCCATGCTCTGCACTGGCTCAGACAAGGCATAGCCCAAGTGGGCATAGAAATGCTGCTTGTCATGAGTGGTGAGGTGCAGATGCCTGAAGCCCCGGGACCTGGCGTAGCGCTCTGTAGCTTCCATCAGCTTCCGGCCATACCCCTTGCCCCGCAGTGCCTTGGAGACCACTACCGTTTCCATAAACAAGCTCTCAGGCTGGCCAACCACACGGGACAGCCTGGCATGCCCAAGCAGCTGGGTCTCCACCATCTTCCCATCAGTAGCATCCTCTGCAGTCCTCTGGGTTTTAATCAGTACCAAGCACAGGGGGAAGTTGTCTGTGGACTTCTGGAGGGAGTAGATGCGAGAGGTTTTGCTCTTTTTCCACTCTTCGTTGATCAGTTCAGCACAGGCCTCCATTAACTCTGGCCTCTGGTGAAGGGGAACTATGGTGAGCATCTCCGAAACAGATCCCATTCTTCTCACTGATGGGAGACCAAGTTGGCAAAGCTTTACATGGGTTGGAGAGCCAGCACACGTCCCACAGCAACAGTATCTTGGTAAGCACACGCAGACAATATCTAAAAGACCAATGCCCAATGCAACCTGACTACCAGGAAAGCACAGCAACTTTTGCAAGAACTACTACCACTGGCCTGAGCCCAGCAGCCTCAAGGGAGACAGGAAGTGTTCCTGAGAGCCTACGTTGGGAAGGGAACAAAAGTGCTCAGAGGTATATCCAACCTACAGCCCAGAGCACACGCAGTATTGTGTTCTGTAAGTGCCATCTGTCCTCTTGCATCACCAGTAATGGGCACAAAATCATCAGCAGAGCCTTTGCTGTTGCTATTCATCTGGGACCTGAAAAGTGTAATTCTTTTGATTCCCAGAGGAGCATTTTAAAACATCGCAGTGCCTCAGCTGTTCACTCCTTGCACTGTCGAGGGCTGGGATGGAGAGCACTGATCAAAATTATCCTGAAGACACTAACTTAATTGGGATGGTGGCCCACACTGGCACAAGAATAAGGAGCAGAGGTGACCACCCAAGGTCTGCTCCTCTGCTCCCACACTGAGCTCAGGAATTGGAAGGGAGGGGGATGCCACAAAAGGGCCTTGGCTGCACCTAGGGGAGTTCAGACTGTGTCTTGTGGAGTCTGTTCTACCAAGACGAAGGAGCTCAATTAGCACCAACTGGGAGGCAGGTTTGTGATCTGGACTCTAGTCCAAGAAAAGCCAGACTGAGAACCACCAACTCATCTCATAGATGCCCGTGTTACTACTTGAGAGGGAAGTTCAGCCAAACTTCACAGCCAAGGGGGACTCCCCCAGGCAGCCAGAACATAGGCACAGTCCATTCCACATGTGCAAAAAAACCCAGTCCAACTTTTCCTGCTTTTCATAAGAGGCAGGTAGTCCCAGCTCAACCTCAGCTACCAAACTCCTTTAGACCTGGGACATTTACACATAGCCCTTCTCACTGCTGCCATCTTTAATGGGTGCTGGCCATGCCCCCTGGAGATGCCAGCTAATGGTAGTGTACTGGTTACACGTCCTGTGTGCTAGCCCAACTTAACAGCATTCTGGACAGAATTTGTGGGTGCCACGTGCCACTTCAAGGAAGTGCCATCTCCCCAACACCTCCCCCCCTCGACAAACTGTAACAGGCATAACCACACTTCTCCCTGGTCCCTGAACACAAAAGGAGCTTGGAGGAGACCACAGCCTATCCCAGCAAAGGGTGCTGGGGGACAGGACTGCTGGAGCCTGAAGCTCTCCGTATAGCTTGCTTTTTCCCATTATCCAGCACTGGTCTGCCCAGATAGCACCCTTCACCAGCACCAGAGATGCTTTAAAACCTGTACAGACATAGAACAAAGGCTTGGTAGGTCCCACCCTTAGCTTGGCCCCCCACAGGCACACCAGGAAGTGGACAGCCTGCTTTCCAACAACACTGACACTGGGGCCCAACTTAGCGTGGGCTGAGCCCTTCAGGAAGGCGCCTTTCAGCCACAGTTCCTCTTGCTAGCAGCTGGTTTGCTCAGAGAAGCCACAGGCAGTTTGCAAGAGGAGCCCATGGCTGAGCAGTTCTCAATTCAGGCTGATAACAACTGTGCCTCCACACCACCCTCTGTGCACAAATAGATGTCCAAAGAGCAGGTGGGTTCTCAGCCTCACCCCACCTAGAGCTGGATCCAGGCACCAGGAGCTTCTCACTGCCTTGTACTGCTCTAATTCAGGGGTCCTATCTCCCAGAGTGCCTGCACATTATACTCCCCTTGCCTGGGTGCAGTGAATCCCTAGAGCAGTTGCCACCTGCCCCTGCTAATGGTTTTGCAAGCAAGCTCATGGTCTTGCTTACGGAGTGGAGGGGAGGAGCAGGACAGGGAAAAAAATCAAGTCATTCTGTACTGTGACAGCCCAAAGCTAAGGAAAGAAGTATTTTACTGCTTTCCCAGGAAATGGGGTATAGATCTGTTGCCCCCCCCTCAGCCACCAGCTAGGTCAGCAGCAGGACACTTCCAAGGATGGAAAAGCCTCTTCCAACCCACTCCCCTCTGCCAGCCAGCACCAAGTTCTTCACCTACAGTCTCCAATCCATAGAGTTTAAGGGCAAAAAGACCATCAGAGATAATTTAGTTCAGTGAGGTCCTGCCACAAATTACCTCCCCACCCTCCCCAAGTGCCACCCCAATCCTCTTCTCCTGGCCCATCTACTGCTCTGCTTTCTGTTCCCTGCCATATCTGTAACTGTGTTCCCTGCTCTCCACCCCATATTGGGTGCCACACACAGAAGCTGCCTATGCCGTTTGTACCACATATGTCACAGGTTGGTCAGCCTTAACTGGGGGGAGGGGAGAGACCAGAAAAGACACCCAGCCTGGACCTGAAGCTCTCAAGAGATGGAGAAGCTACCGCTTTCCATGGAAGATGGTTCCCATGGTTAGATCACTCTCCCAGGTCCAAGTTAACACCAGGTTTCTCATTAGTATTTGGCTGTGGTCCGGCCCTGTTCTGCCTTGCTGTGCTAGGGAGCAATTCAGTACCTTCTTTCCACAGACACCTCCAACACTAACTTTTTTTGGATCAATTGACCAGATAATGCCTTAGAGTAACTCTGAGCCTGTTCTGCTGTCTCCAGCCCTCTGTGGCTGACCAGCACTAAGTAGTTCGAATGAGGCACCAATTCCTGTTCCCATTGATCAGCTACAACCCTCTGGCTACAACATACATGTTTGCTTCAGCCAAGTTCAGCCTTAGCAAAAAGGCATGAAAGACAATTGCACAAACCTTTAGGGAGTGTGGGGCAAGCCCATGGTTCCATTCCCCACTGCCCAAAGCCTTCTTGGCAACTCACTAGCAGACCTGGAAAAAGGTTTCAGGAATTCCTAGTTCCTGATCCCAATATCTCTCTCTCAGCGGACACCCAGTTGCCTCTGCTTGCCAGCCAGAGCATGTGCTCAATGCCCACTCACCCTGCGCAGTGCTGGTGCCCAGCTGGCTGGCCAGTAGCTGCTCTCCTGTGCTCAAGGATCGGCTCAGAGTCCTGGCTCTAAGTGACAACCCGGGTAGTGGTCAGGCTGCTTTCACAAGCATCTTGGAGGAAACAGCACATGTTCCCCAGCCAACCACAGCTACAGCTGCTCGGTTCTGCTTTTAAAGAGTGAATTACGTGTCTATTCAACACACTGAAAAGCCTTTGGCTCATGAACCAGGAATGTCAGTCAGGGTGGGGGGAGCTCCACCCCAGTGCTGGTCAGGGGCTGGCACATGCCCCAGACAGGCACTGTGCCCTCAGTGATGCTGAAAGCAACATCTGCAGACCCAAGGGCTCCAAATCCAAATCCTGCTTGTGACAATAGGAACTGAAACCTGCTTCGCTTCCAATGCCATGCTGGTGGTTCTCAGCCTGGTCTCTGGTGTTCATATCATGTTGGCACTAACTAGTTCCTCTCCTGAGCACCCCTCCCACCCCGCTGCTCAGAGTGGTACTTCTGGGTAAAAGGGTTCCAGTAAAACTAGACTGAGCAGTGCTGGAGCAACTGCACTGCTGTGGATGGCAACTCCTGTAAGTCACCTAGAAACAAGATTCCAGGTCATTAATGGGAGATTCATAAGGGACTGATAGCACGGGGACTGCAGGGGCCTGATCCACAAATGCACCCTCATTCCCAGAGCAGCCAAGCCCGTGAACATCAGGGTGTGGATGACCCGTCTGTCCAAATGAATCAAGTCCCAGGGACCCTGTAGGAGCTCACCCTGCCAGAGCCCCAGCTGACCCTGCAGCGTGTGGGTTTCCATGGCTCAGAGCGCGGCAGCCAGTTATGTCTGTGCAGCCTGTGGCCACGTAGCTTTCCACTGGCCACATTAGACCGGGCATGTGGAAAAAACCCTGCTGTGCGCCCAGCAAGGAGGGGTCCGTCTGCCCCAGCAGCCACCCCCAGGTGCCATGGTGGGACTCCAGGACTGGAGCTGGGAAAGAGCATGGGCCAGGGACAGGATGTGGTGAGAGCAAGGCCCTGAAGGCTGCTCCACGGCTCAGCCCGCCTGGCGGGACACACAACAGTGGGGCTCTGCCCGCAGGTCGGGGAGGGGCCCGCAGAGCTGCGTCCCACCCATCTCCCCCATGGGGAAGGGGGCTGGAGCCCTTCTGCTAACACACCCCTGCTCCCGGCTTCCCCTCCCCTGCAGATCACCCAGTCCTCCCGGGCTCGGCCAGGGCCCCTCCCCACAGACCAGCGCTGCGCTCGGGGCAGGCGGCTGCCAGGCCTGCGCCGGCCACCGGGGCCCAACTCCCTACGGCCCGCGCAGCCCTTTAGCCCCGGGAAAGCACCGCCCAAACCCGCGTCATGCGGTGGCCTTAGAGCACCAGCACAAACAGCCCCGGGGGGGCTGGGGGGAAATAAAAGTGCGGATCCGGGAGCAGGGAGCGGTGCGCGGATGGGCCGGCAGCCGGCACCCCCCCTGCCCCGAGCCCAGCTCGGGCCCGGCACGTGCGGCAGCGCCGGGTAGGCAGGACCAGGAACCCAGCCCGCCCCGACTGCGGGCACACACGGCCCCTACCCGGCCCCGCGCCCGGCCCGGCCCGGCCCGCACTGACATGTCGGCAACGCCTCCTGCTCCGCTGCCTCGCTCCGCCGCCCGCAGCGCCGCCTGCCGCCCGGAGGGCGCTGTGCGCGCCGGGGCCCCGCCCCCCGCCAGGTCCAGGCGCTCCTGCCTGCGCGTGGCAGCTGGTGTCGGACGAAGACAGTGGGCCCGCGGCCCCGCCCGCGGCGGCCCGCCCCTCCGGGAAGGGTCTTTCCTGAGGTGTTTCTGTCGGCCCGCCTCGCTCGGCGCACAGCTGGGGGCTGTATGACACCCCGGCAGCGTGGAGCGGGGGAGGTATCTACCCCCTGTGAAGGCCGGCACTGGCACGGTCTCTCAGGGCTAGGGCCCTGCCGGGCACCTACGCTGGAGTCCGGCACCAGCAACTTCCCTTGCTGCAGCGGCGGGGGCTCTGCTGCCCGCACCCTGTTATGGAGAGCCTGGTTCTCGGCTGCCTGAGGCTCGAGCCGTCCCCCCCCCCCCCATCGCTTTTCTGCCTGTAGCAGTTTTGAACATGGGGTTCTCATGCAGGTATTGCAGTGCGTAAAAAATGTGGGTGGAAACACATTTTTAAACAAACTGGCAAAGCAAGCATGAATAACTGTAATAATACTACACTATTAGAAGTAACGAGGCGCTGGAGCCTGCTAGTTCTTGCAAATATTTTCAATTTGTGGCCATGTAGAAGAAAGGCAGCACTCATTTCCTCTTCCATTGAAAGACGTCTTTCTCTCCTCTTGTTTGTTCATGGGATAGTATTTATCTCTGTGCCAAGGAAAACTTGGAGCTAGATAGCTTTCATTCCACAGTCTCAGCTTACCTATCCACAGTCTTGTTCAGGTAGTGGTTTTAAAACTTGCGCTCTCTTCAGGTTCATCTGCTTCTGAACACAAAGATTCACTCTAACATACACTTTCACTACAAAATTCCTCAACATTTTGCATTTTTTACAGGGATGTGAGCTGTATGATATTAATTGGAAAGGTAACCCTCCTTAATCATAACAAACCATGCAAGTCACAAATGGATGTTCCGTGTGATGTTACAGTGTGCAAGAAGAGCTGAGCTTAGCTGACCAGTCCTGAATGGGCTATCTGAAGGCGTATAAGCAATTTGCTTGTGCTACTGCTTTCACTCATAGACATGGGAAGCTTTGTTTTCACACATTTTTTAACAATGGAAAGATACTAGAGCAATTCTTCTGTTGCAAAGAACTCAGCAAGACCACAACAGGTCAGAGTGGCTTTGACATTATGGATTCCTAAGTGAAATGGCTGGGTTTATCTTGTGAATCACAGGCAGGTGCTTCCACACCTAACAGTGCTAATCAGAATCACCGACTTAGTGGCTCCAGCTATGTTCCAGGACCCTACCGTAGGAGACATATCTCATGAAACCGCAGTCAGTCATAACATCTCCCTGTGGTTGTGAAGGGCCATCAGTATGAGCTATTACTCAGGCAGCTTGGGCAACATTTCAGCGTCTGGCCTTGAACTGCCCAGGAGGAATGCTGCTGTTGAGGCGAATCTGTGAGCTGGTGGCCTTCCAGAGAAGAGACATTCCTGTCCCTCTGCCATCCCACGTTGAGAAGGGTAATGTGCAGTCACATCCCAGCAGCCCACTGAGCACCAGAAGTGTCTGCTGGGGGAGGAGGGCTAGCATTCCACTGCTGTTACTTGGCTGGGGGAGTTGATGCCTGACAATGAATCATCAAGTAGCTCAGTTCCTTTGCCTAGATTTCTGAACATAAGAACTGCCATTTCCTAAGTCAGACTAGATCTATCTTGCCCCGTATCCTGTATCACACAGTGGCAGAGAGTGGATGCTGAAAGGGAGACTGAACTGGGTATGAACAGGGATTTTTCCACTGTTTCTCATTTGCAGCTTCCAGCATTTAAGGTCTAGAAAGTTCTGATTAAGAGGCTGTACACTTAACTCCCATGCTCGATCACCTCACAAATCTCAAAGGGGCTTTCATTCAGCAAGGACACTCCTCCAAAAGACAGATCACACTTTTGAAAGAGCCACCCAGATTCCAAGCAAAGAATTGCTGCAGTACAAAAAGAAAATCCCCACGAATTGCACCCCGCTAGTTATTACATATCATTCCTCCCTGGAACCTAGACAGAAAATCCTCAAAGAATTGCAACCCATACTAGTAGCAGACCCAATTCTTAAAGAGAACTTCCCAGAAACACCCATCTTAGCCTTTAAACAAGCCCCAAACCTCACCAACCTATTCACCAAAAACAAACTCCCTACGGCCCAAAACAGCAAATGGATCCAGACCATGCCGTGACAAAAAATGAAAAACCTGCCAACATATCTTCACCAGTCCCACAATAACTACACCCCACAACAGAACCATCACCTTTCCTGGATCTTACACCTGCATCTTCAGAAATATAATATCTCATCCAGTGCACTAAATGCCCTGATGGAATATATGGAGGAGAAAGCAAACAACAAATGCACATCAGAATGAATGCACACCAAAAATCTATCAAAGACAAGAATACCCAATTACTGTTGTTGGGGGCACATTTCTCACAAGAAAATCACACTCTCTCTAATCTCTTAGTTTTAATCCTTGAAGAGAATTTACAAAACACCTTCCACAGACAAGCCTATGAACTTTACTTCATTAACCTCCTGGATACAAAAAATCATGGACCAAATATAGACATTGGATTTATGACACATTATAACCTGTCTAACATCTGATACCCCAGGTAACCTCTGTACTATTTACCAGATGTATTCTTATCACCAGATCTACATTCGTGTTTCCTCTGCCCTCCTACAATGTGTCTGTCACCCATTAACTGCCTCAGTTTGCATTTTCACTGACTGGCTTTCTTGCATGCATACTGGCCTCTGGCTTCTTTTATATTCTATTCAGAAAGATTACAGAGCAACTGCAGATGCTTTCTCAGCCTGACAAAGGGTGTTTGTACCCGAAAGCTTGCAAAGAAAATTTTTTCCAACTATTGTAGTTGGTCTAATAAAAAATATCATATTTACCCAAACAAACTTGTCTGCCTATGCCTTTAGACCAACATGGCTGCAGCATATACTCCCAATAGCTACTGATGTACCTTTCCCCCAAGACTTCCATTTTTTAATCTGACTGAACTATCAGCTTTCATAGAAACTTGTGGCAATAAGTTTCACTCTTTAATTATACACTATGTGAAAAAGAACTTCCTTTTTTCAGAAACTTACTACTTACAAGTTTCATTTTACAACCTCTAATTCTTGTACTGAGTAAATAGTAAATTCCTATCTACTTTCTCTTCACCATTTAGTATTTTGTAAACCCTTATGTCCCCACTCAAGTATCTCTTTTCTAAATTGAATAGGCTTAGCCTCTTTAGTCTTCCATCTGAAAGCCCCTCCATATCACTACTCATTCTAGTTGCTCTTCCCTGTATGTTTCTTGCTCTTCTTTATCCATTTTGAGGTGTGGGGATCAGAGTGGGGTACAATATTCAAGGTGTGAACTCAGCATGGATTTATAAAGGGACATAATGATACTTTGTGTTTTATTCATAGTTTCCTTCTTAATAATCCCTAATTTTGTTTCCCTTTTTCACAGCTGCTGAGCACTGAGCTGGTGTTTTTATCAAACCACCCACGGTGACTCCTAGATCTCTTTCTAGTGTGATAACCTCTAATATAGAGCCCATCATAGTGTAGGTATAGCTGAGATTATTTTTATCTATGTGCATCACTTTACATTTATGTACATTGAATTTCTTTTGTCTTTTACTTCCCCATTCACTCAATTCTGAGCTCTCAGCTAGTTGATTTAACCCAGAGGTGGCCAACCAATGCCATGGGTGCCACAAGTAGCGCAGGAAGCCTCTGTGTATGGCTCAGGACAGATCAGGGAGGGGAGGGGGGGCACAGTAGCAGACAGAGCAGGAAGCAGGAGGTCAGGCAGAGAGCACAGGGCAGGAAGCTGGAAGCAGAAATAAAGCAAAGAGATTGGGCAGGGAGCACAGAGGGGACAGCAAACATAGCAAAAGATTAGGCAGAGGAAGAGGATTCAAGTGGCACCCAAGGAGGGTGCTGGGCTAATTTGTGGCACACCTGTTGGAAAGGTTAGCCCCCACTGATCTAGACTCATGTAGGTAAATCACTAGCTTCCCATGCGAGGTGGGAAAGTGTGGGGGGTCCACATCTCCCCGTTCCCCTCTTTGTCTGTCTTTGTCTATAGGAGAATCCTGCAAGTGCTGAGTCTTCAGGACCAAGGCTGGTGACCCAGAGCCCTCAGTTTTGGCATATGCATGCTACAGGCTCTGCACAGAGAAACCACAGCTTTTCTTCACCATTGACTAGTACCAACACAGTCCTGGTCCATTTCTCTCCCTCCAAGATCCCTCAGTCTCTCCGTCCTACTCCCCAGTCATCATCTTTAGTGGCTGCCTGAAAGCAAAAAGATTCCTGAAGGCATAGGAGAGGCTCTCCCCCAGATAAATAACTGGTGAACTACATTGCCATGCTCTAATAAGCTTTTACTGCCCACAGATAAAAGCTTGTAACTTGGCTAAATTTGGGTGTACTTTCACATGGCTAGGATGACTACACAGTATTCCTTCTGCTAAATTTCAAGTCCCTCCTCCACCCCTGGAGCACTGGAGCTTCCCAAAAGACAGGGCAAAAAATTACATATTTTTCCCAAACATCAAAGTCAGTAATTTTTTTAACCATATTTCCTGACACTTTCCAAAAGAACTGGGCTGCAGGCAGATGTCTAGCATTGAACCTCTTTAGTCAGGCTAGTCAAAGCTAGAAAAAACATAAGCAAAGTAAAACAGGGTTTTGCAGTGACAAACATTGGGCAAACACAGCTGGTAGACATTGCTACCTGTATAGCTTCACCTACTTCCCATATTTCCTGTGCTGGACAGCAAGCACAGCATGTAGCTGTTAAAATGGTCAGAGTGCCCCAAAGGATGACTAGGTCGAACGGTCACAAACTCCTGCAAGACCGTTTCAGGCTGGACATAAGGAAGAATTTCTTTACTGTCCGAGCCCCCAAGGTCTGGAACAGCCTGCCATCGGAGGTGGTTCAAGCACCTACATTGAACACCTTCAGGAGTAAATTGGATGCTTATCTTGCTGGGATCCTGTGACCCCAGCTGACTTCCTGCCCTTTGGGCAGGGGGCTGGACTCGATGATCTCCCGAGGTCCCTTCCAGCCCTGATGTCTATGAAATCTATGAAATCAAGGTGATTCCTCAGGTGGCCCCTTAAGTCTTTGATGCAGCTCCTCTAGGGTCTCAGCAAGTTGTTTCAGTGAGCTGGATACAATGATATCCATGCTAAGCTGATGATAGTCAGGTATTTCTCTGGTGTAATTCTGTTTGTTTATGAAGACTAGACCCCCAAGTCCTGTTTCCCTCAGCACAGTAGAAACAAACAACAGCAGGCAGTTTCCTTGTTCAGAAATCCAGATTTCCAGCAGCAGATATACATGCTGTCTCAGTTCTGAGCCCCCAAGAGGCACCAGCTCTCCCATTTAATTACCACCAGGCCCCAAAAGTTGATATCCAAGATGTCTGCTTTGATGTCTTGCTCAGCCTTTTGGAGATGGGTCTTAAGGCTGCTATTGTGGGGTACGCCTTTGTTAACTGGGAACCCATCCTGGGTCTAATCCGGATAGAGGTCAGACTTGGTGCTGTAGAAGATGGTCATCTCCTTGCCCATAAAGGACTCATTGCAATTCGATACCACATGAAATATTCCCAAGTCAAGGGACACATGAAATTTTTTTTCACATTTCTCTGTTGGTGCTTTCCAGACAATAACAAATGCGTGGTCAAAGAAAACAGGGCCTGTGCCACGGCCGGCAAACCCCAAGCAAGCTTGGGTTGACTCAGCAAGCAAGCCCAAGATAGCAGGAGCCCCAGGGCCTTTTTTCTGAGCTTCATGTCTGGTCCTCCATGCCTGGGAAGAGCTCAGTACGTTATGGCATCTCCTCACAAATGGGCTCCTGGGGGCACAAAAGCAAGAAACCGTCCCTTCTCTTCAAATGGAGGAAAGGAATCTCAGTGGAGGCAACAGGCAATCTGAGTCTGTAGCTCACCCAGTGACCCCTCCGGAGACAGAGGAGCAGGGAGGCGTAAGAAGGTAGCTGTCAACTGCTCCTAAGAGACCAGCGTGCCACAAACTTTCCCAAGTCAGCTCCTGCCGGCTTGTTTCACCTTCCTCCTGCCTGGTTGCTGACAGACTTTCCCCACAGAGGAGCAAACACAAGGCTAATCCCCCTGGCTTTCACAGAGACTCTGCAATGGAAGACCTGGCAACAATATATGCCTTCTGGTGACCTTGGCTGATGTATGGGTGGATTTCCTACACAGGCATTCACCTGGGTCCCAGTACAGCTCCATCCCTCACTTTTCCTGGCTGGGGAGGAAGCTGCTTTTCTCTAATGCCAGGACTACAGGGCCATGCAGCCAAGAGTGCAATTCCACTGCAAGCCCTCTGTATCCTTAGCCATGGGCTCTGGTTCGCCAGAGGCAAGGATTTTCTGTGATATCTTGTACTGGAGCAGCTGTTTTAGTTGGGGGAGATTTTGAACAGTCAATCCCAGGTCATATATTTACCAGCTGTTAGAGAGGGAGCAGGTGTGTTGGAGAGAGCACTGAGCCAACCGCACAGGAGTTAGGGCTTCAGTGATAAACTGCATGGTCAGAAGCCAAGCCCCACCAGGAGGGAACAGTGTAGCTCTCATCACTCCAAGAAGTTTTTTCCATCAAGAGTAGTGGGCTGGCATTGTTTGGAATGGGACAGTCCATGTTCTCCCCTCTAGGTCTCAATTAGATGTCAGTACCTGTAGATGTCCTGCCCTTCCCAGGTTATCTGTCTTACCCAACTCCACTCCAGGTACCTGACTGCCACTGTGGTCTGTGACTCTTTCAGTGTAATTCCTCAGATGACCCCTTGAGTCTTTGATGCAGCTCCTCCCTGTTAGCATGTTTCAAACAGACCAAAGCTTGCCTGGTCTCCATGGAACTATGAATATTTTTGTTATCCTTAATTCTGGTTGCCAGCCCTAGTTCCATCTCTGCCTTGGCCTTCCTAACAGCTTCCCTGCAATCACAAGCAACAGAGGTGTAATCCTGCTTGGTCATTGCCCCTTGCTTCCACTGACTGTATACCACCTTTTTTGCCTCAGGCCCTCCTGGCTCCCTTAACTGAGCCAAGGGGGCTTTTTAGCACTCCGGCCCACTTTGGTTTGTATTGGGACTAACTCCCTCTGAGCTCAGAGGATCATCTCCCTGGTGAACAGTTGTTCACCGAGCCCTTGATGTATTCCCCTGATGTAGCTGCTACCAAGTCCCCTCTCGGTCTTCTTTTTTTAGGCTGAAGAGTCCCAGTTCCCTCAGCCTTTTCTTGTATGGCTTACTGTGCAAGTCTCTGATCATATGGGTGGCTCTTCTCTGGACTCTCAAGATTTACCATGTCCTTGTTAAAGTGCAGAGCCCAGAACTGAATGCGGTACTCCAGCTGTGGTCTCACCGATGCTGAGTAAAGCAGAAGAATCACTTCTTGGTTTTGCTTGAGATGTATTGATTGCTGCATGCCAGAGTATTATTTGCACTACTGGCTACAGCATTGCACTGATGGCTCATATTCATACTGTGATCTGTTATTACTCCTAGGTCCATTTCATTCGTGGTATTGGTTAGTTTGGCTCCACCAAGCCAGTAGGTGTGTTGAGTATTGTTGTCCTTGATTTCCGTTGCTAATTTAAGTTCAGTCACCTCCTTAGCCTTTCTAATCTGTTCTACAAGTGTCAGCCATTGTTGTATAGTCCTTCTTGGGGACTGCCCCAAGCTTCCACTGTTTGTACGCCACTTTTTTAATTTTTAAGAGGACCATGATTTCCCTGTTTAGCCAAGATGGCTTCCCAGCACTTCTGCTACCTTTTCTCCGACTTCCTTTGTGCTTCAAGGATCAGGAATGACCAATCTTCATGCACTCCTATTGCCTTTGGCTCCTGGTCTCATAACGCTTCCCCTACTAGTGACCTGAGCTCCTAGAAATTTGAATTTTTGAAGTCCAAAACTTCAACCCTGCTATCTCATTTATCTGCCTTGCAATGGACAGTGCACATGATGGTTTCATGGTCGCTATCACCCAGGCTACCCTCTATGTTCAATATTTGGGGTCTCAGCAAGTTCATAGATTCATAGATGCTAGGGTCAGGACCTCAACAGATCATCAAGTCTGACTCCCTGCCTGGGCAGGAAAGAGTGCTGGGGTCAGATGAGCCCAGTCAGATGCCTATCCAGCCTTCTCTTAAAGACCCCCAAGGTAGGGGAGAGCACCACCTCCCTTGGAAGCCCACTCCAAATTTTGCCCATCCTTACTGTGAAGTTTTTCCTGATATCTAGCCTAAATCTGCTCTCTGTCAGTTTGTGACCATTGTTCCTTGTTACCCCCAAGAGGTACCCTGGTGAACAGAGCATCTCTGATCCCTTGCTGCGTTCTCCTAATGAATTTGTAGGCGGTCACAAGATCATCTCTCAGCCTTCTCTTGTGGAGGCTGAAGAGGTCCAGGTCCCTCAGTCTCTCCTCATAGGGCTTGTCCTGTAAGCCCCTGACCAGATGAGTGGCTCTCCTCTGGACCCTCTCAAGTCTATCAACATCTTTCATGAAGTGTGATGCCCAAAACTGGAAACAGCACTCCAACTGCAGTCTGACTAATGCTGCATAGAGGGGAAGTATCACCTCCTTGGAACTATGTGTCATGCATCTGCTGATGCACGATAAAGTGTGGTTAGCTTTGTTGATGATTTTGTCACACTGACGACTCCTGTTCATTTTGGAGTTGACCATGACTCCGAGATCCCTTTTCGCTTCTGTGCTGCTGAGAGGGTCACTTCCCAGCCAGTAGGTGTCCTGGATATTTTTATGCCCAAGATGCAGCACTCTGCACTTGTCCTTGTCGTACTGCATCCTATTGTGTACAGCCTACTTTTCTAACCTGTCCAGGTCTGCCTGCAATCGTTCCCTACCCTCCGGAGTGTGCACATCACTCCAAAATTTAGACTTGTCCGCAAACTTGGACAGAGTACACTTCACGCCCACATCCAAGTCACCGATGAAGATATTGAAGAGCACAGGTCCAAGGACCGAACCCTGCAAGACCCCACTACCCATATCCTTCCAGGTTGATACCAACCCATCTACCACTCTCTGGGTGTAACCGCTAAGCCAATTTGCCACCCACTGGACCATGTAAACACCTGTATCACAGCCTCTTAATTTATTTATGAGAATGGGAGGAGATACTGTATCAAAGGCCTTGCTAAAATCCGAGAAAATGACATCCACCTCTACTCCTGCGTCTAAGCATTTTGTGACCCTGTCATAAAACGAACCCAGATTGGTCAGGCATGATCTACCTGCTACAAATCCATGTTGGTTTCCCTGCAGCATTATTTTTCCTGCTGGATGCCCACAAATATGATCCTTCATAATCTTTTCAAAGACCTTTCCAAGGATGGAGGTGAGACTGACTGGCCTATAATTACTCGATCTTCCTTCCTCCCCTTCTTGCACATAGGGACCACATTGGCCCTTTTCCAGTCCTCCGGGACCTGACCCGAGCACCACGAGCCCTCAAACAGCCGTGCCAATGGTTCTGCTATAACACCAGCCAATTCCTTCAGTACTCTTGGATGTGGCTCACTTGGGCCTGATGACTTAAACACATCCAGTCCATCCAAGTGACTCTGCGCCAAGTCAGCATCAACAGCTGGTGGGCTGGTGTCCCTCTGATGCCCATCTAAGAACCCATTAGGAGACTTATCTTGATTTCTGTTCAGAAACACGAAGGCAAAATAGCTTAGCCTTGTCCCCCCTCTCTGCCACTAATTGCTCCTCCTTGTTCAGTAGGGGTCCTATGCTGCTCTGTGCCTTCCTTTTACTCCCTACGTACCAAAAAAAAGACTTTTTGTTGTCTTTGCGTTGCCAGCCTCAGCTTTGTAGTTGCTTTGGCCTTTCCAACTGCCTCCCTGCAAGTGCAGGCCAAGTAGGTATACTCCTCCTCGGTAGCTTCCCCCTGCTTCCACCGCCTATATGCCTTCTTTTTTGCCCTTGGGCTCCCCTGGATTTCCCTGTTTAGCCAAGGAAGGTTTTTTGGCTCCTTTCCCCTCGTCGCTTCCTTTAGGACCGACCACCCTTCCTGGACTCCCATCTCACCAATACTCTTCTCCTACAGTTCTTTCAGTGAGCTGGAGAAATTGTTGATACAATGATATTCATGCTGATCTGATGATAGTCAGATATTTCTCTGGTGTCATTCTGTTTTTTTACAAAGACTAGACCCCCAAGCCGTTTCCCTCAGCACAGTAGAAACCAACAACAGCACGCAGTTTCCTTGTTCAGAAATCCAGATCTGGCTATGCAGGGAGTTCATTGTCCAAAAGAAACTCTGTCTCTTGGCTTCCTCTAATGGCCACACTCACCACTGCTTCTCTAGCTTTCTGGTGCTGCTCTGGCTGCTCTCTCTCACACACACACATACAAAATACTGGGTGGTAACTAGACACAGCCTCAGCTGCCAGTCCTCAGGAAAAACCCTTACGCAATATGGGCCAGTATCTACTCAAGGAGTTTTCTTGAAGTTTGCTTCATGCAGGTTGTATGTGATTCCTAAAACACACATCCAGAACCGCCACTTGCACCTTTGGTAGTTACTTCATGAATTCCCACAACAGCTAATCACCTGCTTTCTTTTTCTCTCTTGTGCTCTCCTTCTCAGTACCCTGCCATGTGCCTGGTCACTGCAGTTCTATAAATCCCAAAGAATGCTTTGCCTTGGCCTTAACCAGTCAATACAGCATCTGTATATCAGGCAAGATGGGAAATGTGTGTGTTATGGGATGGAATGGAGGAATTTGTGGAAGGAGTGAGTGTATCCCACAATAAATATCCTGCTCGCAGTATACTGCAAAAGTTTCCCACCAGGCAATGCAGCAGAAGGGACAGCAAAATACTTGTCCTCGTGCCATCCTTTGCTAATACTATCCGTCACTGTCAGGGTGGGTTGCACTAGGAAATGCAGCCAAATGTGGCCAGGCTGTACTGATGGTGGCAAAATGGCTGCCACTAACACTTCCTAGTGCAGACAAAGGCTGAGTCAATTCATCAGCTGCCCTTCAGTCTGTGTCAGATGCCGCCTATGTGTACTTCAGGCTGTGTCTCAAATGCCATCCTCCATCCAGTCATTTCTAGAAACCAGATTTAACAGTATCATGGGAAAAATGAGTTCATTGGCAGCCTACTAGTGTGTGTGTACTCTGTGCCCAAGCCATATAAAATCCAAGTCTGTTACAAACTTTTTACAACCAGGCAAAAACCATATGACTAGAAGGGTTGGTTAGCCTTGCAAAGAACATTTTGTTTATTGCTGTACATGCAAATTGGATCATCCAGCTGGTACAAGAATTACTGGCGCAATTAAAGCATGTGATTTTCCTTCACTGTTGAATTAAGATTTTTTTTTCCAGTGAAGCACTGTGTCTTTTACATTACGCTGAATCGCCTTAGCACTAGTACGTGCTTTTTACATGGCTGTAGATAATGCCTGACCTGCAAACTGAATTGATTTGTATTTCTGGGGGGGAACATAAATCTCTGGACATTGTAGACAATGTCTGGACAAATGCTAGAGATGCATTTAATTCCACTACATGCTATTTATGTGAACAAAATGAATGAGTAATGGGGCAAGATTTCCTTCATATGCGTGCTCATGTGGATCCACGCATGTGGCATTTGTGAAAATCTCCACTTGGAAGATGCACTGCACCAAGTGGAGCATATGTGTATGTGTGCATGTGTGTGTTGGGGGGTGTTCTATGCCTCAGGAAGAGGGTGTGCGGGGCCTGTGGAATATCTATATGTATACAGTAGAAATTCAAGTGGAAGGTTTTCAGGACCATATGGAGTGGGTGCATGTTTAGGGTATGCTCCCTGGAGAGGGGATATAGAGTCATGTGGGGCAAGTGCATCTGTGGAATGGGGTTGTGTATGGGGACAAAATATAGAAGTCGGTAGGCCATGTGGATGGGTGTTCTGTATTAGGGGTGTCATTCTGCAGTGGCTTTGTTTTCACACCATTCCCCTTCCCAGCCCTCATAGCATTGGCATATGAATTCTTCCATCATCTTGGCCTCATCAGCATCTGACATGTGTCCCAGCAGGAAGAAGCGGTGCTCCTTGGGGTCCCTCTCTATGGTGAAGCTGGCAGGGCTGAGGTGCAGATAAGCCTCAGGGTGAATGCCTCTCCGCACACAGCGCCCATGGCTGGAGCAAAGTGCCTCGCTGCACAGAATAGTGCTGCTGGTCACGTTCATGATGTAGTGACCTAGGATTCCATCCACAAACTTCTTCACTGCCAGGCAGGATTCCTGCAATGGATCATGGCAAAGGCTGAGATGGGGCAGTGTGTGGGGAGCAGAGGAATCCATGCCCCTGCTGTACTTTCTTGCAGCAAACCCCCACCTGCCCATCTCTGGAATTGGCATGATCACCCTCCCAATTTTGAGTACATGGGATCCACGGGTCCGGACACCCTCTCCTGGCCTCACTGCTTCAAGAGGCTCACATGTGGGAGTTGCTAGGTATTCACCCTGAGAGACCCAATCCTCTGATTGCAGTACCACTCACATCCCAGTGCAGGCATCCCAGGATTCCCATTGGACCTAGAAACAGCCTTATCTTCCCCTTAACTCACCAGGGAGTTGCTATAATCCTCACTCCCCCACAGGACAATTCCAGCAGCACCTTGAGAAGCACTCTCTCCAATAGTGTTTTCCAAATCTTCCTGCAAGAAGATGTTGAAGCAAAGAGAATAAGCAGCCTTGACAACTAACACCTGGGTGGAAAGGGACACAGCTTCCTTGGGATCCAGATATACAGACCCCTGTTCATCTGGATCAACATGGAGCAGTCAATTCCCCTGGCAACCCTCATCACAGTGGGAGCAGTCATTCCCCTGGCAACCCCCTCGCCCTGGCTCAGCCACTGTGAGGACACAGCCCTCAAGAGCGGTGTGTGTCAGAGAACATGCAAAGTAGCATGATGCTGGGCTAGTGACTCAAATCCCTGACAGCTGCTACCATGGCACAGTCTGCCATGTGGGGGCAGGGGTATTGCAACCAACCCTGCAGTGAGGTAAGATCTCCTACACACCTTTCTGAATGCCTAAATCTGCCCATGGCTCTTGCTGTGACACCCCACCCCCGCCCCGATCATCCCTCCCTCTTTGTTCTCTCTTGTCCTCCAAGATGTCTACTGCTTTCTATAGTGCTATAGACAGACAGCAAGCTGCAGGGAAGAGGCTAAAGACCCATGCTGTTAGGATGAGAGAACCAGCCTGCAGAAAGCAGAGAGGACTGGAACTGCTGGGAGACATCATCTGGGACAGGACAACTACTGGTGGAGCTGGGGAGGCAAAGATCCATGTGGACTGTGTGGGGAGAGCCTCACCTGTGAAAGGAAGTCATCTGTGAGCTCATACGAGATGTGGGCATAAGGTAAGACAGGGAGACTGCCACCTGCTACCCACTTCTGCACCCTGAATGCCTCCCCGATGCGGTGACGGACGTACTTCAGAACCTTGCCTGATGCCTCCAGCTCCTGGGGCAAGTAGATGCTGGGATAGAGCGCCCCGCTCTGGTTCCACAGCCACTGCAGCTGGTCATTCCTCTGTTGCTCAATTGCAGGGCATTCTCCTGTGTAGTTGACATTTTTGAAGTCATTGTTATAGCAGCAGGGGAAGCCATAGAAGCCCCAGAATCCACCAGGCCTCAGGCATTCGCCCAGTGCTAGGGTCTGCTCCATGAAGGCCCGGGCACTTTTCTCAAACACCAGTTCGGCTTTCTTTACCACCCTCTTGGGAGACCAGTCAGGATGGCGCTCTTGGACAAGGGCTATGGACTTCTTCTTATAGATGTCCAGGCTGTCCCAGTTCCGAACCCACAAAGGGCGCCAGCTCTCCCAATCAATCACTGCCAGCCCCCGAAAGTCGGGATCCGAGATGTCAGCCTTGATGTCTTGCTCAGCCTTCTGGAGATGGGCCTGGAGGCTGCTGTTGAAGGGGACACCCCCATTAACTGGGAACCCGTCCTTGGTGTAATATGGATAGAGGCCAAACTTGGTGCTGTAGAAGATGGTCATCTTGTTGCCCATAAAGGACTCATTGCGGTTCAGTACCACATCAAAGATTCCCAAGTCAAGGGACACATGAAATTTCTTTTCACAGTTCTCAGTTGGTGCGTTCCAGACAGTAACAAATGGGCGGTCAAAGAAAATGGGGCCTGTGCCATGGCCCGCAAAGCCCCAAGCAAGCATGGGTAGACTCAGCAAGCAAGCCCAAAATAGCAAAGCCTCTCTTCTGAGCTTCATGTCTGGTCCTCAGCACCGAAGAAGAGCTGAGTATGTTGTGGCTCTACAGTGGAAGACCTCGCAATAATATTTGCTCTCTGGTGACCTTGGCTGATATGTGGGTGGTCCCAGTTCCTAATGTAGAAATCAATACTCCTGGCCTATGCAGGCGTTCTGCTGAGTCCCGATGCAGCTTCATCCCCCACTTTTCCTGGCTGGGGCAGGAGCTGCTTTCCTCTAGTACCAGGACTACAGGGCCATGCAGCCAAGAGTGCAATTCCAGTGCAAGCCTTCTGTAACCTTGGCCATGGGCTCTGCTTGGCCAGAGGCAAGGAATTTCTGTGATATCTTTGACTGGAGCAGCTGTGTAGCTGGGGGAGAACTTGGATTAGTCAGTCCCAGGTTAATTATTTACCACCTGTGAGAGAGAGAGCAGGTGTGTTGGAGAGCGCGCCGAGCCAACTGCACAGGAGTTCAGGCTTCAGTGATAAACTGCAAGGTCAGAATCCAAAGGAGGGAGCGGGGATGGCGGGGAAACAGAGCAGCCCTCATCACCGCTCCCAGGTTGTCTAGGGCTAGGCTGGTTCCCTGTTGCCTGCTCCCCAGCGCCCTGCCTTCCCTTAACTGGGTGAGCGAGGCCCCCTGAGGCGCCTCCGGGCCACCAGCCGTGCCCGTGGGGAAGTCTCATCGAGCTGCTCTGGGCAGCTCTTGGGTTGAAGCTCCAGCATCTGTGCAGCCCATGTGGGGCGACCCCCCAAACCCTGCCTAGCCTGCAGCAGCGGAGCGAAGGAAAGGACTGGGGCTGACCTGCCTCTGCGGCTCCGCAGAAACGGGGTCCCACGCCGCACAGCCCAAGGCGGAGAGGTTATGGCAGCGGCAAACACGTGTGGTGGGTGCGGCCAAGGGGTCCCCAGGGGAGGAGCGGTAACTCCGGCTTTGTCCGGCTCTGCACCACCGCCCAGCCTCGTCCCCTGGACAGGCCCCGGCCCGCCGCCGCGGGGCACCGCGTTCCCGGGGGCCGCTCAGGCTCTGCCCGTGCTCCTCGCAGGGGCTCCCGCCAGGCCCGGCCCGGGGCGGCGGGCAGGCAGCTCCCCCCCCCCCGCGCAGCGGGAAAGGGCAAGGGGGCCGGGCCGGGCCGGGCCCGGGGTCAGCGGCGCCCCACGTGCAAGCGGCCGGGGCAGGACCGCGCAGCTGCGGCCGCAGCTCCCGCTGAGCCCCCGTGGGCCCGGCAGCGCCTGTCGCGTGCCCCCGGCGAGCCCGCACGGCCCTGCCCTGGGCCCGGGTGGGCGGCCGCGGGAGACCTGCCCCGCAGCCTCCGCTCACCCCGGACTCCTGCTCCCGGCCCGCGGCTCCGCTGCTGCGGGGGGAAGGGGCCGCTCGCGCCGGCTCCAGCCTCCCCCTCGCGCTCAGCGGGAGACGGTGCCACCCTGCGCTCCCGCGTGACTCCAACAGCCCCGTGCCCCGAGGCTGCCCCGCGCTTCTCGCCTCGCCGGGCTCCAGCCAGGACACGTGTTGCCCACTCTCCCGGCTGCCCCCTCCGCAGAGGCACTCCGAGCCAAGGGAAAGAGCTGGCTCTAAATAGGACAAGGGCTGAGGCCTTCATGGGGGCACTGCTACTCTAGCCATGCGGGGCCAGGCTGGGCAGTGCTGCAGGGGAGAGCAGCCCCCAGTCTAGGCACTGCAGAGTGGAGAGTGGGTGACTCAAAAGGAGGGGCTCACCCCCAGGCAGCGCTGACCTGTGTGGCACCAGGGGAGCACGGTGCTGCGAGCAGTGGAGCTGGGGGCTCAGCCCACACCAACTCAGGCTCTTCTGAGGGAGCTGTAGCAGAGCATGGGCCTCAGCAGGTGACATGCTCACCATGCTGGCCCCAGTGCACTGGGCTTTAGACCTCTTGACCCTGTCCTCAATGGCAGGGATTCAGGCCAGGACCTAGGCCAGACTCCAGCCCATGACACTGGAGAAGTCCCTCCAAACACATGAGCAATGTTCAAAGCCAACGTAGACTTCAGGAGACAATGGCACCTCCCAAATACTCTGCACCCTGACAGTCCTTCCCTTACGCCCAAAGGCACACTGGACTAAGGCAGGATCCAGATCAATGGGATCCCACTGAGGCAACACCCTCAACCTCTGAACCTACACCTGTCAGCAAGAGTAGTCTAGGCTGTCCTTGGAGCTGGGCAGAGTCCTCCAGGGAGCATATCTCACCCCAAAGAGCATAATGGGTCAGAGCAAGCCTCCCATGGCGGTTGTATAGCAAACTTTCATTTAGTCGTCTCCTGCCGCAAGCACCCCCAGCAGGCTGTGACTCCAGGGGAAACCCCAGGAAGAACATTAGTGTGCCACCATAGCTGCCAATTCATGAGTTTCCTTCTTGCCTTGGGAAAACAGACACTCATGCTACTGCTACACTCCCTCTCAGCAGGGGCTGCATTTTAGCACCAAATAGTTAGGGAGCAGGTTCATTTAGTAGAGACTCTGTCAGGCATGAAGGGAGCTTTGAGCATAGGAAGAGCCTATAGGATCAGCAACATTTTTACAGCACAGCTGGGCATGACAGGCCACTTAACTGTCTTTAATGCAGAAAGGTATGTGACCTAGGCTGGACTAGACTCTAGAGGGGAAAAGCCCCTTGCAGCTTAGACTGAACCAATGAATCCCACATCAAGGGACAGCAGCACTCAAGCAGTTATGGACCCATGGCAAAGCACATAACTCTTTAGCCTCTACAAAGCCCTATGTGGGGGGAGTGGAAGATGGAGGGTAGATATGCCCCAAACTGAAGTGCTCAGGAGCAACTGACAACTTCCTAATAGGTGCTGGGCAGCCAAGAGCTGATGCCCGAGTGAGGCAGGGTTTACTGCTGGGTCTGCTGTGGCAGGAGGGTGCATGCAAAACTGATTCGGGCCCCCATTCACCCCCAGCACAGCTCAAGGAATTCAGTAGCCCTTAACAGCCCCAAGCTGGCCTCCCTGAAAAGGGTGCAATGAAGCAGCCACCACACAGCTCAGGGGAGGGGGTATCCCCATGCAAAGCAAATCAAGGCACCCATGCTTCTTCCATTTTTTAATTCTGAGGTAAAGCACTTTGGTTTCTCTGTAACAGACGCAGGGTCATTTCCCCTGGGCAGGGCTGTGCTGGGGGCATCTCCCACCAGCATCCCCCACGGAGTGTTTTTAAGACATATACAGCAGCATTTGACCAGATAGGGCCTGCCCAAACAGGTGGTCTCATTGCAGCAGACCATCCCCTGCCCCCCCCATCTGTTTCTCAGTGCTTACCTAGCCCTCTCCTTACAACAGGAGAAGGGCTCTATTACTCCTAGCACCTGCTCAGGCCTGACCTAAAGTAGAGTGGGGGGGGGGAGTGACACTGGGCTTCTGCTGAAAGCCCAGACCCCTCCACAACTGCTCTCATTCCACAAGTCCCACTGAGCTAGGGGCGAGTGCTCCCTCTTGCTGTCAGGAGCTGGTGCCAATCCAGAGACAGGGAGAACAGAGGGGAAGCTCATGACAAGCTCCCTGTCCCAGGGGAAAGAAGTCAGTCCAAGTCCCATCCATGCTGTTTTCCACCAAGGCAGATACCCCTGCCAGCTGCCACCAGACGTCATTCCTCAGGCACCCCCCAGTTGCAGCTGCCATGGAGAGCAGAGGTGCCTGGAGCAGCCTCTTGTCTTTCAAGGGGCCAGTGGCAGGAGAGGTAGGCCTGTCACAGTTTTGCTACATTGCCACTAAACAAGATACAAAAGGCTCGTGGCTTCTCTGTCTGTGCCCCAGCTACAGACAGAATCTACAGTGCCCAGCCCCTCCCAGGAGGAAGCGAGTCAGGCAGGGGCTAACCCAAGCAGGTGAGGAGTGCCAGGGTCATCAGCACGAGGAGGTCCAGGACACCAAGTGGGTCAAATGTGTCCCTGGCGCCATTGACTGACTGCTTACATGCCTCGCCCTCCCAGCCCATGTAGCAGTGGCACTGGAAATGGGTCCGTAGGTAGGCAGTATCTGCTGAAGAGAATTCCCCATCTGCCCACAGCAGTGGCTGCTGCCCATCGGGCGTCTCCCGGCGCCGGATGCGGAAGGTGGCAGGGTTGAGGTGCAAGAAGGTGTTGGAGTTGCTGTTTTTGCGCAGACAGCGCCCATGGCCGTGGCACAGCTCCTGGCTGCAGTGCTGGGCGGCTGTGGTGACATTGACGATGTAGCGACCCAACTCCCCCTCCATGTAGGTCTTGATGCTCTGGCAGGCCTCCTGGGAAAGGAATGAGGTGTAAGAGCTCACCAGGGGCACATATGGGGGGAAAAAAAAAAAACAAAACATACCTCTGGAGAATGAGGTCCTAGTTGGGCAGCAGAAGCATACCCAGTCCCACAAACAAGTCTCAGCCCAGCCAGGAACCAGGGGCAGAGGCCCATGAGGACACACCCACTTGTACCCACTGCTGGTGAGATTCCCTCCCTTGCTCAGGCTGCAGCCAGGTCTGTCACACCAGACTGACAACTATTGGCAGGAGGCAAACACATGCCATCCTGGAGGCTTCTCCCCAGGGCAGAGCTCCAAGACCAGGAGGGTGGCACCAGAGGGCAGCATCTGGCCTGCAGAACTGCTGTGCCTGGTGAGGAGGAAGGAGGAGACCTGGGCACTAAGCATACACATGCATGCATGTTCAGGTCTGGCCCTTTTTTACTTGTAGGTGCTGGAGTCACAGATGCCTGGAAAAGAATCCTTACACCTCCCAGAGCACAGTACTCTGGTCTGCTCTCCCCACCTCCAATAATTCTGCAGGGACAACTTCCTGGTGTGGCAGTAGAGGATGCAGAAGTAGCACCCTGGACATATTCAGAACCCTAGTGCACCACAGAGGCTAGCTTTACCTCCCATGCTCTGTACCAAGCACCATTAACCCTTCCCTAGAGCTAAAAGGCATGCTGAGCCTGGGCAGCTTCCACCATGGGAAAGAAGGTGGGAGGGGGAACTGGGGAAACTGAGGCATGGATAAGCATCTTGCCTAGAGCCAAGAGGTGAGTCCATGTGGGAACCCCAGGGAGTGCCTTGTAGTTCACCTGCTCATCTCCATATCTCTCGTGCTGCTTCTCCTACAAGTGCCCCAGTACCCCAGTTCCCAGGGGGCCATGGTAGGCAGCAGCTGCCCTTACACAGACCTGCCTCACCCCCAAGAATGCTCAAGGGGCTGAAGCTTAGAAGAGACCAAGTAAGGAGCCCACTCCATGCACCCTGGGCTTGGGAGCTGCTAGTGCCCAGGCCAGAACAGCTAGCAGCATACTGCCTTCTCACAGCACAGGCTACAGGTGGATCAGACTGCCAAGGGCAGAAGAACTAGCTCTTCTCCCTTCACCCTCTGTAGCTGCTTGACCCCTGGAGCCATCCTCACATGGGCACAGCATCAGGGAACTTCTACCCACAGATCAGCCAGGCAGCCAGCAGGCATGCCAACTGGCTACACCAGCCCCTACCATGGCACCCAGATGCTGAGACCCTGGTGATACAGGCCAGGCATCCAGTACATAGATTTCATAGACATTAGGGCTGGAAGGGACCTTGGAAGATCAGAGTCCAGCCCTCTGCCCAGGGGCAGGAAGTCAGCTAGGGTCAAAGGATCCCAGCAAGTTAAGCATCCAAAAGAGTGAAGAGTAGGTGCTTGCACCACTTCTGGAGGGAGTCTATTCCAGGCCTTGGGGGCTCCAACAGTAAATAGGTTTTTCCTTATGTCCAGCCTAATACCGTTTTGGAGGAGTTTGTGACTGTTGGACCTTGTCATCCCATGGAGCGCTCTGGTGAACAGGTATCCCCCCCAGATCTTGATGTACACCCTTTATATACTTATAGGCTGCCACCAGGTCCCCCCTGAGCCTGCGCTTTTCCAGGCTGAAGAGTCCCATGGCTCTCAGCCTTTCTTCATAAGGCCTGTTCTCTGGCTCCCTGATCATGCACGTGGCCCCCCTCTGGACTCTCTCAAGCTTCTCCACATCCTTCCTGAATTGTGGAGCCCAAAATTGGATGCAGTACTCCAGCTGCAGCCTCACCAAGGCCAAGTGCAGTGGGAGCATGACATCCTGAGATTTGCTTGAGAAGCATCTATAGATGCAACCCAGAGTTTTGTTCACTTTACCAGCTGCGATATCACTTTGGTGGCTCATGTTCATCTTGTGGTCAGTCACGACCCCCAAGTCCCTTTCAGCTGTGGTGCTAGCAAGCGTAGCACTGCTGAGCCTATAAGTGTGATGCAGCTCCCCCCTCCCCCGCAAGGTGGAGTACCTTTCATTTTTCCACAGCAATGACTTTGCTTGGCCCTGTCCTCAGCTGGCTTTCAGTTGATCATTTGTGCCAACACCTCCACATCCCATCAGCCCTTCATCCCAGCAGCATAAGACTCCTGAAGGGACCTCCCCAAACAGGCTCAGAGCAGCTCAGGCTGAACCATGCTGCTGACAGCAGGAGGCAAGGGCCCAGTTTGGGCAGAAACAACCCTGACCCACGGCATCCAACCACAGGCAGCTCCAAGTGGCAGGAAACCAACAGCACTGCAGCCCCTCATACTTACCCGGCTTCCTGTTTGGTCAGCATCACCCCAAAAGATGGTGCCAGCTGCCCCCAGGGCAGCACTCTCCCCAACAGTAGAGACCAGGTCTACCTGCATGGAGAAAAACCCAGACAAGGCCACAGATTAGAGACAAAACTAGCAGCAGGGGGCAGTGGGCAACACAGGGGCAAAGAGTGGGCTCCTTGCTTGGTCTCCTCCAAGATTCAGCTGGTGTAGCTCCCCTACCCAAACAGGAGTATGGGCAGCCAATCCATCCTGAGGGCAAGAGAACTAGGCATAGGCCCACACAGGGACATCACAACCCTACAGCTGACCCTAAGAACAGCACAGGCTCTACCTCCAGTTACCAGTGCTTCCATTTCAGCCTCAACTCAAAGACCTCCAGCTAAGCAAGGTCTGCACCTGGATGGGAGCTGCCATCCATACTACTGGTAGGCAAGTTTTCATAGATTTTCATAGACATTAGGGCTGGAAGGGACCTCAGGAGATAGACTAGCTTGCAAAGAACTTTTTCCCAACTATTTTAGTTTGTCTAATAAAAATATCACATCTACCCAAAGAACCTTGCCTGCCTATGTCCTTAGACCAGCACAGCTATAACCAATAACCCTGCATCCATACTACTGGCATCTCAGTAGGGGGCACCAGAGCCCCATGTGAGACTAGGAGGTGCCATCTGACTGGAGGCCTTTTCTGCTGGGCAAGTTCACCTGCCCCCCCAGGCAGGGGGTGCACCACCATGCTCAGGGGGTGCACATGTACACCATATGTGCCACCAGTGGGGCAGGGAAGGGGAGAGGAGAGGTAGGATAGGGTAGAAGATTAGCAGCCACCTCCACAGGCTTTGAGCCAGGTCTCTACCCCGTTCTCTGTTCACATTCCAGCCTGGGCCAGCAGGTAGGTTCCTGTGCTGGACCCAGCTGTGGAAGCAGAAGAGGGGCTTCCCTGCTCAGTCACTCTGGGAACTGCCAAAGGGCTGGGAGTCAGCAGGAAATGAGGTGGGAGGCAAGGAGATCAACCTGTTCCAGGCTCCATGCCTGCCTGGGGAGAATCTTTTCTTGGCAACAGCAGGACTGACTTGTTTAACAAGGGGGACCAGAAGCACCAGCAAGAATCAGGGCCAGGGAATGCTCCCTGCTTACAGCTCTACTCACACACCTTGTTTCTGCTCTGGGCTCCAGCCCAGCCCACAGACCTCTGTCTCAGCCTCACTGCTGGGCTTTACCCTATTAAAGACCTTGCTCCTCATATCCAGCTAGCCATTTATCACCAAGTCAGTGCTGTACCCAGACTATACCTGGGTTCCAAGGCTTGATATCCAGAAATTAAGCTCTCATAATACCCCTATGAGCAATACCCACTCACCCCACATCTTCCTCTGCCACCCCCACAGCCAAACACACACACTGTGGGTACTGAAGACTGAGACACCTGGCTAGGATGGAATTTATTCAAGAGCAGGAAGTGCCAGACCTGGGACTCCTGGATTCTCTCTGGCTCTAACTCCTGGAACTGCTCCCCCAACTCAGAGCAGAAACAGAACCCAGGAATCCCACTGGTCTTTGGGGAGGTGGGTAGGGCAGGGCAAAGGAGGGGAGGAGAAGGGAGGGTGTCTCTGGGTTCCCTTGTGAAAGCTATCCCAGACTGCTCTACCCTGTGCTGCAGCCCTTGATGGCCAAGGCTGTCTGCCAAGTACCCAAAGGCATGTTCAGGCAAATGCTGCCCTGCTGGTGGCCACAGGGATGGAGGGCCCAGAGCAGGGAGCTTCCTACTGGGCTGGGCTCACAGTCCTGGTATACTGAGGCTTTGCTGCTCCCAAGCTGTTCCAAAGGCCTGGGTACAACCCCACCACCACATCCCAAGCACACAGCAAGGAGCACAAGCCACACAGGGCTCCCAAGGACTTGCACCAGAGGCCCCACCAGAGACAGCTCTGCACCCAAGGCAGACCAGGAGACAGCAGGTGCTGCTGCAGTATGGTTTCCCGGATTACATGAGGAATCCCACTCCTTCACAAGCAGGGTATGCTATTCCTGCCTCTCCTACTTGGGCCACAGTGCCAGAGGGTGCTCAGTGAAGCAGCCAGAGGATCCCTGGGGATGCCAGAGACCTCCACCTAACCTGAACAGTTATTGGGAGGCACCACCCATGGCATCCAGGCACAGCCCTGCTCAATTTCCTGCCCTGAGATGCCAGGGTATAGGACCACACTGGAGAGAGAAGCAGAGCTCAGATCAGAGTTATTCATGGGGGTGGGGGTACAGGAGGGGAATCTGGCCTCCTGCATAGGCATAAACTCCCCTTAGGTTTAAAACTATCTGCATGAGATGGCGAAGCTGCTCCCTCCCTTTTTGCATCTCCTCCCCACACTGACAGTCCAAAATCCCAGCTTTACCACAAGGGCTTGACTTGGGCACTTCTCTCCTTCAGCTGTGACACCCTGGAGCTAGTCCCCCCCCTGTCCTGCCCCAAACAGCATGGAGCTGGCTTGGGATCCCCTGCTTAGGCTGGCAAAGGAGTGTCCCAGATCCATCAGAAGTGCCCCTATTTGCCTCATGCCACTGTCCCCAGTCCCACAGAGGCCAGGGAGGAGCTCACTCCCTTTTCTCTGCAACACTGGTGCTGCTGCCCTTCCACAGGGGGTGCCATGTCTGAGACTGCATTAACACTCAGGCATCTTGGCCAGGAAGGGCTTGATGCCTCCGCTAACCCTGCCTGGACAGGGAAGAACAACAGCATCAATGCCGAGGCACAGTCTGGCCCTTCCTGCCTGCCTTGCTGACAGCCCAGTCCCAGACTCCATCTGTCCCACCACAGCCACTGGCTGGGCTGTGACTCCACCCTGCCACTGGCCCCTCTGGCTCCCTCTCTGCCCATGCTCCCTGACAGACTGCAGAGGGCACTCTTGAACAGAAAGGGATTGACAGAGAGGGGTGGCAGAGGAAACAGAGGCTGTCCTATAGCTGAGGCAAACCCAAGAACCCAAATGGACCCCAGCAAGCTAGGCTGAAAGAAGAAGACAGTAACACCTAGACCATGGGGCAAGGAGAGGGAGAAATTCTGTGGGGCTCAGATTTGTATCTAAACAGAAACCCATAATACTAAAAAAGGCCTCCAGGAACAGGGCTCTCCTCCCACATTGCACAGGGACAATGGGAGACTCCTTCCTGCCTGTGGAAGCAGACCCATCCCATCCCTGTGCTAATGGCTGCCCCCCCAACCCCAACCCCACCCCCCCAACAGTGGCATGTTAGGAGTCCCATCAAGGCTCTGCATGAGTCTTACATATTACCTTAGACACAGCAAGACAAAGTTAATTCAAGGACTGAACATTAGCACTGAACGCCCCCAGATGAGCTCCTGGTCTCACACAACTTACCAGTACTCATTCTGTAAAGCTACAGCAGGGTCAGAACTGAAGTGCAAGCATCCTGGCTCCTGAGCTCATGCTGCCAAGCCCACACTGTGGGCACTAGCAATCAGGTTTGCATAAAGGAGAAGTCATGGCTGTTCTAATGAGATTAAACTGCAACAGCCCACAGCAGGGTGAGGACAAATTGTGGTGCCCCCTTCAACATCTGTGCTTCCTCAAGGTGGCTGAGAATAGTGCAGTCTGAAACTCTTTCCACGCTCCCCCTCCCAGACTGAAGATGTGCAGCTGGGCCAGAGACATTACAGTATCTACCCGCCTCAAGCATGCCACCCGCCTCTGCTCAAACAGCCAACTGCCTAGCATAGGAAGATCTCCCCCAACCCCAACCATCCCCAGACATTTTAGGAACAGGGAGCTGCCCCCACTGGGATCACTTCACTACCAAACAAGACTCCCCTGCACTGTCCAGGGCTGCTCTGTGGGAGGTCAATGTCAAAAAGCACCTTACTGGCAAGTGTGCTTAGATGTGGATACCTGTTCTGCAACCAGTACCACAAGAGCAGCACCAGCCAAGCTAGTAGTGTTAGCCTGTGATGAGTCAGGAAGGCTTGCTTGGGGAAGAAAGCAGAAGCAGGGGGAAACCACTTGGCAGAGGCCTAGGTGTGGGTACTTTAAGCGTGGTGAGAACCAGTTATTCCTCCCCAACCTTTTTTCATACCACACGGGGGCAAGGAAGGGACTGCTCTGAGTCCACCCCTGTGATATATTCCATTGCCCCGGTGTATTAGACTGGGGTATAAAGTCAAGACAACAGAGAGGCCATGAAACCTATCGCTATTGCCATGCTAGAGTGCCTGGGTACCCAAGAAGCAGGGCTCCAGCAACAGCTGCCCAAGAGCAGCATTGGCAAAGGAGGGATATGGGCACCTCCTCACCTGACTCAGCACAGATATTGTGCGACTGTAGGTGGCCATGGTGTACACAAAGACAGGCAGGGAGTAGCCGTCATGGTGCCGGTGGGAGATCCTCATGGCCTCCATGACCCGCCAGTGCACAAACTTGCGCCCATTCTCAGAGGAGGCCAGCATCTGGTCCAGGTAGATGGAGGGGTAGAGGGCTGTGCTCTCCTTCCACAGCCAGGCCAGCTGGTCATTACGGCTCTTCTCTACATCGGGACACTGCCCTGTGTAGGTGGCCTGGTTCTTGTTGTAGTCATGGTTGTAGCAGTCTGGAAAGAGGTAGTAGCCCCACAGTTTCTTGGGTCGGTAGTTCTTGGCATGCTGCAGGGTGCTGATCATGAATTTCTGGGCCGAGGTCTCGAATTCAAAGGTGGCCTCTTTGTTTACCCTGTCCTCTGGCCAGTCAGGATGGTTGGACTTCACCAGCTGGCGGGAGGCTTGGCGATAGATGTCCTTAAGCTTCCAATTCCGGACCCAGATGGGCCGCCACTCCTCCCAGTCAATGACAGCTAGGCCTTCCCTGGTCTCTGAGCGAATGTACTTGTTGATGCCCTCAGGGAGCCGGTCTAAGTGATCCAGGATGCTGCTGTTCTGTGGGACCCCACCATTCACTGCCACCCCCTGCGGAGTGTAGTAAGGATACAGACCCAGGCGTTCCTTGTAGAAGATGGTGATGTTCTGGTCCACAAAGCCCTCATTGGGCGTGGCTTGGAGGTCAAAAAGGCTGAAATCCAGTTGGACCTTGAAGCGGGGCTTGCAGTCCTGGGTAGGCATGTTCCAGGCTACCAGGAAGGGCCTGCGTGTGAAGACTGGGGGGAAGGCTGGCTTCTCGTACTGCCCGCAGCAAGAGGCAACAGCCAGGAGTAGGAGCCATGGAGCTGCCAGGGCAGAGCCTCTCCGCATTCTCTCTCGCTCGGCTGCTCTGTTGCAGGACAGCTTCAGGTCACAGCCAGATCAGAGCCTATGAACAAGAGACCAGCCATTAGAGGGAAGGAGAAAGGCTCACCCCTCCCCAGTCCTTCTAGACCAGTGGTTTTCAACTTTTCAGAAATTTTGAATGGAGCGACAGACACTTTTGAACCGTACACATGGGTATTCACATGCTTTTGATTGATCATAGTCATCTTTCAAAGACCCCTTAAACAGTCTGTGGACCCTCATGGGTCCATGGACCACACATAGAAAACCACTGCTCTAAACCAACAGCACAGCCCCACAGGCCTCGCTGCTCTGCAGTCCTGCTCCCAGGGTTACAGCAGCATGGGGCCCGTCAGGCTGGATGCGGGGTGGGGGCACCAAAGCCCAGAACTCCCTGTTCTGCTCTGCGGATGCCTCTTGCTCCAGGCCTGTGATCTCCAGCCCTGGGCAACCCTACCACCATGGACGGCTGAAGGGCTGACAGGCCGTGGTACCCAGCTGCTCCTCTGCCCTTCACACCCAACTCCTCCAAGTGCTACTGGGTCTCCGCTCACCCTCCGAGACGGGGGCGACGGCACCTCTGCACAGAATGGGCTGCAGCAATGAGCCACCGTGGCGGCGCCGGGTGGAGAACCCGGCATCTCTGCTGCCCCCCGCCGGGGCCACCCCTCCGTGCACCCAGCCCGCGGGGCTCGGCGGGCGAGACCAGGCTCGCGGGGCGGGCGGCAGCGGGCAAGGAGCCCCCCACCCACCGGGGCACGTGCACGGCCCGGCTCGGCCCAGGTCCGCCCCCTCCCGGGACGGGGCAGGGCAGAGCCGGGCAGGCCGCGGGCCCAAGGCTCAGCCCCGCCGGCGCCGCGCGGAGCCTTTGTTCCGGGCCGCCCGCGCACGGGGCAGCGGGAGCCTCCGCGAGCGGAAGCGGCGGGGGCGGCTGCCGGCGGAGCGGGGCTCGCACAAAGGGCCCGGCCGCTGCACCCGCCCCGGGCCCGGCGGCAGGAGGGGCGGCCGTGGCTCGCGCTCCCGCGCCTGCAGCAGCCCCCGAGCCCGGCCCGGCCGCCGCTGCCAGCCGCCCCGGCCCGGCGCGGCCCGGCGCGGCGCTCACCTCATAGCGCCCCGCCTCGAGCCCGGCCCGGCCGGCGCCGCCGCTCTTAAAGGGCCGCGCGGCCCCCGCCCCGCCCCGCCTCGCCCGCCCCCCCGCGCGGCTGCGCCCTGCACACGGCGGGCGGGGCGGGGCGGTCGCGGCACCGGAGCGGGGACGCCCCTCCCCCCGGGGCTCAGCGCCGCTTTCCTCGCGCGGGGCCAGGAGCCGGTGGGGCCGTGCTTGGCTGCGCCTCCCGCCGCTGAAGCGCAGCCCCGGGGCGCGGGGCGGTGCACGTGGCTCGGCCGGGCCCCCAGCGCATGAGCCGCAGGGACCGAGGCGGCTGGGGAGCGGAGCGCCTGGAGGCGCTGGCGGACGCGCTGCTGCCGGGGGCGCGGGCAGCTCCGCCTGGCGCCCTCCTGCCCCGCGCGCAGGACGCCGCGGCCGCCCCGCTTTGTTCCCGCTCCGGGCGCGGCTCCGGAGGGGAGGGCGAGTCCCGCTGGCCCCCGCGCGGCGCCGCTGAGCGGGCAGCGCCTCCCTGGGCCGGCGGGAGCTGGAGCTGTCCCGGAGCGGGAGGTGGGAGTTGCCGTCGGGAGCTCTCCCGCGCCTGCCCCCGGCAGCGAGTCCGCGCCCGGAGCCAGCCCGGCCGCCTACGGGCCTGCCGCGCCCTGCCTTGCCCGCGCCCCCGGACCCAGGCCCCGGAGCCAGCCCTTCCCTTGGCACCGGCCACAGCCCCCGCTGGCTCCCAACCTTGTCTGCCCGCTGCTCCGCTCTGGCCCTGGCCTGGTCCAAGCCCCAGCGCCCCACTTCAGAGAGGGCTTCCAGGGCCACTGCACTGGCCCAAAAGCTCCTGGCATTGGGACAGGTGGCATGAAGAACCTGCCTGGCTGAGCCATGTCAAGAGTATGGGGAAGGGGATGAGGGGTAGATAACCTGGCATGAGGGAAGTGGGATGTGAAGCAGGTGCCCATCCTGAACTAAGGCCCGTTAGCTGGGGGGGTGTCCAGTCTATATTGAGCCTCAGACATGGATCTACCCCCTACACCACTTTAAGCTTTGCCTCCTGCCTCTGGTGTGGCAGGACCCAGAGGGGTGGGTTAGGCCAACTGAGAGATGCTGGTAGTACCCATGCCTCTGCCAGCACTGCTGCCCAACTGACAGAGAGAGGATTTCATACATGCTGAGGGCTGACCAAGTCAGTGAGATGTCAAGGAGGTATTAAAGCAGCTTCTGGGGGGCTGGGATACAATGTGTTAGCAATAGGCATTCCTTTTAATGTGCCCTTGGCACTTTGTGGCACCCCTGTGGAGAATCTGAGAATTGGGGCAGTACTGTTATATAGGGAATAATGGGCACCTGAGGCCCAAATTAATAAAATGGCTTGCCTAAATTCAGAATGAGTCTGTGGTACAGATGGGAACAGAATCCAGGAGTCCTGACTCCTTACTCTTTGCTCTAATCACAAGCTTCCACTGCTAGGAAGAAAACCCAGGAATCCAGGCTCCCACCCTCCTTTCAATGTCAGACCCCATGCCCCTGCCACAGCTGCGGCTACAACCCCAGAGTCCTGGCTCCGTCTGTCACCACGGTCCCTTCTCTGTGTGCTCCTTCCTCATGCTGGATCTGCCACAACCATTACTCTGTGCATGAGACACTCAGTTTTTCTGCCTGTAAAGCAGGTCACTTCTCAGTACCCATGGAAAAAAGGACTCACCCACCTGCTTCGGCTTTGTGCGCCTCCAGGTGAGCAGCGTGGCAGCAGCACTGCAGGAACAATGAAGAGCAGGGGACAGAGAGCTTGGGCCTGGCTCTACCAGGATGGCCCCTCCTTGGATGGCTGCACTCAGAGGAGGAAGGAAAGGAGGGAAAGAAATGAATGAAGCAGAGGGAAGGGGAGTGGGGTGACGCAGCCAGTAGATCGTCTGTCAGTCCAGAGGACTTTGTATCCTTCTGCAATGATCTGATCAAGAGTCGTGATTCCAGAGGCAACTGCGCTGTCTGAGTGTCTTGCCTCCCAGTTTCTCTCTCTGTTCTCAGATCTCCTTCCTCACTCCTGTCCGAAGCTTGTGCCCTCTCTCCTCCACCCCAGGGAAATAAATGCTCCCCAGGTCTTGCCTGTCCTGCTGCAGCTATCCTATGTGCCTTCGTTTGTGCCCACCCCTTCTCCTCCCATGACTCCCCCAGCTTGGAAGGCCTTTCTCCCGGAACTAAGCCTCATTTCCTGCTGGCAAATGGAAAGGGAAGCTCTGTGGTCCCTGCCCAGTGACCACAAGGCCTCAGAGTGCTCCAAGGTGGAAGGGAGGATAGCTCAAAGGTCAGCGAGGGCATGTCTCCAGCAGACTGTTCTGGGGGGGGATCTCCATGCAGCCCCAATAGTGAGGCACTTGCCACCCACAGTGGTCTGTAATTGCTGTGGTGCTATAGTAGAAGACAAGACACTGCCTCTCTGCCTGACACCAGCTCATTCCCAGGACCTCTGCCCAGCAGATGAGGCAAGATCAGGGATAAACAAGAGCTAAAACAGCCTGAAATAAAATACCTCAAAACTGCTTTCTAAGGTGGGGAAAATGCAGTTGTTCTGGGTACCCCATCCACAAATGGGGGAGTCAGCAGGGGAGCCCTTTCCAAGAAATGACTGAATTAGATCCATAGATCCTGTGTGATGAGACCCAAAGTGGGGCTTGAGGCTGGAGCTACGAGTGACTCCAAGGGAAGAGACCCTATAAAGGCTCCATTACTGGGTAAAGCTGTGCAACGTGGGGGATCCAAGATACCTCCTGGCCTGTGAGGCTGTGCTGTGACAGTCACCATGAAAACTCTCGTGATCCTGAATGAAGGACACCTCCCAGAGCCAATTTGCCAGCTGACTTAATGACAGCAGCTCTATTTACGAGAATCTGAGCACAGCACATTCTCCATTTAGTCACAAGGTTATAATAGCAGCAGACAGCAGAACCAAGGAATCAGTTACCCACTCCTGGGGTGCAGGGCTGGGGGGGGCTGCTTCTATCCACATCATATCCTTCACTGTGCCTTGTCCTATGGAGTTCTGCATTTACGCCCAGCCGGCCTTTGTTCATACATAGACTTCATCTGACATCGATTTCCCCCTGGATCCGGTCAAGGACCCTTCCTGTTATCCAGGCTAGCCAATCACTTTTTGGCTGTATTTATTTCTGACATGGTTCCGAGGATCAGTAGGACAGTCCTTTATTCCAGGGACATCCCGTGCCTATACATGTTGAGCACCACTCTCTGGCTTGTCTCTGCCATGCACAGCACCATTTGGGCTAAGTAGGCAATGTGAGAGCTAGTGCCCTATCATGCCCGGTGAAGGTGAACTACATCTCTTGCTCTGAACACCCAAGGGGGCTGGCAGCCTGGTTCAGCTGAGACTACCTACCTTTTCTTCTTTAAACAGTGATGAGAACTTCCACATCTACCAGATAAACTTACCATGCCAGGCAGCTCAGGCACACGGCACTTCTCTGCACTGTCACCTCTGTAGTTCAAGCAAAATAGTGTCACTCTGTGCAGTGCTATAGTGTGGGCAATTAAACAATTAACACCATGGAGTGGCAGGGTTAATCAGTCTGCAGGCATGCTAACTAGGTCATCTGGGATGCTGTAGTTGTAGCTGCAGTGCTTTCAGTTTAGAAATAGATACTGAGGTGAGAAAGGTACTGCTGCTGGGGATGGTAAGTTCACTGCATGGGTGCAGCTTCTGTCCACATATGCATAAGCACCCACACAATAGACCTGAGAACATGGGTCAGTTCCCATGACCCTTACTCACATGATACCCAACACTCTCCCATCCCTACATGGCACCAAGGAGCAGCTCTGATGTGGTGCACAACCTGTAGCCCTGGTTACGTGTTTTGTATTTGCTCACTCTCTTCTGGATGGTTCTGCTTCCCTCAAAAGATTCTATGAATCTTAATTTTTCTCTTTCCATGTCCTGATCCATCTCATTCCAGCCTGGCTGAAGAGCACTCTCTGCTTTGCCTGAGGATGAAGGAGTCACAGCCAGAACTGCATTCGTAGATTCATAGATTCATAGAAGTAGGGTCAGAAGGGACCTGAGCAGATCATCAAGTCTGACCCCCTCCCCTGGGCAGGAATGAATACTGGGTTCATATGACCCCTAGTTAGTTTAAGCTCATATGACCCCAGCTAGGTAGTTATCAAGCCTCCTTTTAAAGACCCCTAAGGTAGGAGCCAGCACCACTCCCTTGCAAGCTGGTTCCAGATCCTGGCCACTGACTGTGAAGTAGTGCCTCTTGATGTCCAGCCTGAACCTACTCTTAGTCAACTTGTGGCTGTTATTCCTTGTTACACCAGGGAGCGCTTGAGGGAACAGGTCTCACCCATTCCCCTCTGGTCCCCCCTGGCAAGTTTATAGACAGTCACTAGATCCCCTCTCAGCTTTCTCGTGTGAAGGCTGAACAGGTCCAGATCCTGTAGCCTCTGCTCATAGGGCCTGCCCTGCTGTCCCCTGATCATGTGAATGGCTCTCCTTTGGACCCTCTCGATGCTGGCCTCACCCCTCCTGAACTGCAGCGCCCAGAACTGGACACAGTACTCCAACTGTGGCCTGACCAGTGACGCATAGAGGGGGAGGGTCACCTTTTTGGACCTGCTCGTGATCCGTCTGTGGATACATGACAAGGTGCGGTTAACCTTGCTGACTGCGTCCTCATATTGGTGGCCCATGTTCATTTTGGAATCGATAATGACTCCAAGATCTCTTTCTGCCTCTGTGCTGATGAGAAGGGAGTTCCCACCTCTGTAACCTGTCCAGGTCCAGCTGTATCCTGTCCCTCCCTTCTAGCATGCCCACCTCACCCCAAATCTTGGTGTCGTCAGCGAATTTGAACAGGCTGCTATTTACCCCCTTGTCCAAGTCGCTGCTAAATAAATTGAACAGTGTGAGCCCAAGGACCAAGCCCTGTGGGACTCCACTGCCCACCTCCCTCCAGGTCTACTATGACCCATCCACCACCACTCTCTGGGTGCTGTCCCCTAGCCAATTTGCAACCCATCTGACTGTGTAGGCATCAATGCCACAGTCACCTAGCTTTTTAATGAGATTGGGGTGGGAGACAGTGTCAAAGGCCTTCCTGAAGTCCAGAGAGACTACATCCACAGCGACACCTGCGTCCAATGATTTTGTGACCTGATCAAAGAAGGCTATCAGGTTGGTCTGACAGGACCTGCCCTTAATGAACCCATGCTGGTTGCCCTTGAGCATCCTTCCCCCTGCTGGCCCCTCCCAGATGTGCTCCTGGATAATTTTTTCAAAGAGCTTCTCCAGGACCGAAGTAAGACTAACAGGCCTACAGTTGCCTGGGTCCTCCCTCCTCCTTTTTTTGAAAATGAGGACCACATTGGCCTTCTTCCAGTCTTCTGGCACCTGGCCAGAGCACCATGAGTGCTCGTAAAGCCATGCCAGGGGCTCTGCAATGACCCCTGCGAATTCCCTCAGCACCCTAGGGTGGAGAGTGTCTGGACCTGCTGCTTTGAACATGTCCAGCCTCTCCAGAAGTTCCCTAACTCAGTCCTCCCTGACCCTAGGCCTGGTGGAGTTACTCCTGAGTCCATCCTGAATCCCAGTCAGGGAGAAGTCCCCGTCCCTGCACAGAAAAATGGAGGCAAAGAATTTGTTAAAAAGGTCTCCTTTTTTGTCCGGTGCAACCACCAGACTGCCAAGCATATCCTGCAGGGGCCCCACATTGCCTGGTGCCTTCTTTTTACTCTCTATGTATTTAAAAAAGGACTTTTTTTGTCCTTGATCCTTGTTGCTAGTCTTAGTTCTGTCTCTGGCTTAGCCTTTCTAACAGCCTCCCTACAGACTTGCTATGGTGGTATAATTCTCTCTGGTGATAGCCCCCACCTTCCACTGGATGTACACCTCCTTTTTTGGCTTTCAGACATTCCTGAATGCCTTTGGTGAGCCAAGGGGGCCTTTGAACACTGTTGCCCCCTTTGACTCACGTTGGGACTGTCACCCCTTGGGCTCAGAGGATCATCTCCTTAAGGAATGACCACTCGTCTTGGATACCTAGTTCCCCAACTCTCCGGGACCACAATGCCTATCTTACCAATCTCCTCAACTCGTTGAAGTCAGCCCTCCTGAAGTCAAGGGCTACTGCCCTGCTGCAGGCAGCTCAGCTTACCTGCTCATGCTTGTGAAAGCTGATCCCTCTCACTACATTGGGGCTGGGGCAGTGGCTCCTGGCCCATTCTCTGTGATGGACTTTCAGGATTTCTGTGGAGCCCTCCCGGGTCACAAGGGCACTGGTGCACCTTCTCCTTTTCAGTCCCATAAAAGAAACTAACAATACACAAAGACTTTCCTATTACTTTTACACAAAGCCATCCTGAAGCTGTTGTGGAGATGTTATGCAGTCACCACAACAGGTGGAGGAGATATCCCAGCACAAGCGTTACTTTAAGAAATGGGCTACAAGATGGGGAACTCAGGCATAGACTGAGACTAGCCCGAGAATGTGCAAGATCCTGGGAACAGACTAAAGCTTGGAGCTGTGTCCTGAATTGGCTTAAGGAACTTGGACCCCTCAATCCATGCCTCAGGCTACTTGGGACTGGTGGGACTCTGCACGGGGCAGCCACAGGTGTATCCAGATCTGCTCAGGACTTGGTGCATGAAAAGGAAAAATAGATAGAACTCTGCAACAGCAACTTTAGTTTCACTTCTTTCCAAATCACACACTTTAATCACATAATGGTCACGATGAAGTGGAGTCCCCCAAAGAAGATTCTGTTATTAGCTATGTGTGAGCTGCTGGGAATTGCTCTTCTGGCTGGGGGAGGCAAGCGTTGTGCAAAGGCTAACACTGGCCAACTCTTTTCAGGACTTCCCAGTAAAACCAGGTGTGGCTGAGGGATGCCTGATGCTTTGGAGGTAGCCTGCCTGCAGACCCTGTGAATCCCAGCCTTGGGGAAGTATCTCAGCCCTGAGGCAGGATTTCCTCTGCTGATTGTGTAAGGCAGCAGCTGCTGTTGGTTCTTCAGGCCCTCATCTTTCCTGTCCCAAGGAGGTGACACTGCAACTCTGTAGAAGCAGGAGAGATACAGGAAGGGTTTCCTGCCGGTGACGTCTGTGGACTGAGAAGGAGTCCCCTGAGGGAAGTTGTGCAGGCACTATTAGGAATGAAGGAATAGCATTCAAAGGCCAGGAACAGAGACTGGTGGCAGCTGGCCAGGCCTGGACTTATAGAATGAGTCTGGTGGGACCAGCAGGGCCTGCCCATGGCAAATGTCAAGGTCGCACAACACTCAGGGGCCAAGAAAAAGTGTTCATCTTCCTCAGAGGCTGCGAGTGAGGTGGCTGTCATCCAAAAAGCTTCCCTCCCCCCCCTCACAAAGCCAGTAAGGGCCCCATCAAGCAGCCCTCTATTCTACATGTTGCTGTCCTCCTATTGCACTCAGGGAGAATCTGCCCCCACCTCAATGATCTTCATAGCCCACCCCTCTATGTGCACCTCTCCTTTCAGGCAGGGATTTCAGTGGTGTCCAACACTGCAGTCCACAAGTACTGTGCATGTACCCAAAAGCCGCCTCCTCCTCCTTGCTTCTATCTACCCCCTCTCCACTCTCAATCTTGTAACTGCAGCTTCACCAAGGCTTTCTCCTTTGACACACTTACTTCCTCAGGAGGGGCACTGAGGATGCCTGGGGCAGTGACAACTGATGTCTCATCCTGGTAGCACCCACAGATGAGTTCACTGGTGCCAGCAGCCCCAGCTATGTCCCCAAGGCAGTGTCAAGGCATCAGTGCTGCCCAAACCTTCCTTATTTCCCCCTGTTCAAGGACAGAGCTTTCTGTGCTGCCTAGAGTGGGTGGGGTAGGGAAATGGGGCCTCTCTCCCCCTGGCAAGCAGGTTAGACCTGTCTGTGCCTGGCTGAGGTTCTCAATGGCCTGGCGGCCCATTGTCCAAGCCAGCAATACTGGTCTCAGCTAAGAGACCAAGGACTGAATTGGCCATAGAGCCCAGTCTCCTCGCTCATAGAAAGGTCTCTGCAGAAGAGATGGGGGGTACATCAGCAAGAGATATGAGAGTCTCCCCTGCTGTGCTCCATGGGGGGAGGGTTCCAGGCTCTGGGAGTTTCTCACTACTGCTAGAGCCACATTAATTAGAGCACTTAGGATCCATCACAGCCATTCTCACTGAACAGCTCCATGGAGACTTTGAGGTGGACACCAGTCTCCATGCAGACATAGGTCAAGCCCATCTCTTCCAGCAGGGAGCCTGGCACAGCTGGCAGCGGCTGACCAGGTGGTAGAAATGTTTGATGGAAGCATTCAGCTCTGCAGCCGGCTGGAAAGTGGTGCAATGAAGTGTGCGTCTTGGGCTGGCATTGCTGGAGCTGGTCACGGCAGCACTGGAGGTTGGCAGCACAGGCTGGTTATCCAGAGCTGCCCTGACCATCCCTGCCTGGAAGCAAGGCCCATCTGTCTGCTGAGCTGATTTTCAGGATTTTTTTCTTTTTTGTTTGTAATACTTCCAGGAGGAGCTGAGTCAGGTTTTTTTTCCACTGGGAACAGAAGACAAGGCCCTGCCTGAGGTCCTTTAGCCACATGTGTGTCTCCATATATACACATGTGCACACATACATATACAGCTGTGTGTGTGCATATGCACAAACACATATCTGTGTGTATGTCTACATGACTATGTGCCTGCAGCTGCACACAGTTTGAATCTTTGCATGTCTATGTGCATGTGGGTCTGGAAAGGGCTTCATATGGACCAAGTTCCATATGTATATGCATCTATGTATAAGTGTCTTGTGTAGCATGCGTGTCACTTTGTGTATACATGTATGTAAGGCCTTGTGTGAAGGCAGGAGGGGTGTGTGTGTGTGTGTGTGTGTGTGTGTGTGTGAAAGAGAAAGCAACTCCTGGCAGATGAAAGGAGGTTTCTGGGTGACCCTGGACTGAGGATCCCCTGAGCCAGCCTCCTCCCCTGGATAGACAGACTGCCCATGTTTCCCCCAGCTGGGATTTTTCAGGACTGCTGCTCTGCTCCTCTACAGCTCGGCAGTCATTTTGCCCATGGCACAGCAGAGGCAGGACAAGGTTGCCTTAACACCACTCTATCCTGGCCTGGGCTGAATGCGGCGTATCTCCCTGCTCACCTTACTCAGAACCAGAGCATTCAAGGCTTGGTTATTCTGCACATGGTGTGTGCATACAGCCAACTCACTCTGTGACCCTGAAGGCAAAGTCCTTCTCATGCCTCAGTTTTTCCAGCTGCCTTATGGGATGAAGGGACTAAATGAGGGGACCAGCATGAGTAGAGCTGAAGAACAGCAAAGCATCAGGGTGGCAGCCATGCAGTGGCTGTGCAGCAGGAGCTGTTAATAGTGCCTAACTTGGGCCCAGAAAGCTGAGTGCCAGGGCCTGCTGAGCACATGTGGCTGGCAGGAAAGGGTTCATTCTTATCTCTTGGGGCGGGGCATGTGATAAGGAGCTGGGGCAATCCAGAGTCAAGGGGCAGAGGGGAAGTGACTGGGGAACAGTGAGAGCTGGGTGGATGTGGTGGATCCTGGCCATGGGGAGATAGAAATCTGGTTTGGACTCAGGGGCTCAGCCCCACTGGTTTTGATGAATGCCCTTCCATTAGCCCTGCAGGTATTTCCTGCTCCTTGTGCTGAGCCTCTGCGTAGCTAAGCGTTACTCCCCATATGCTGGCGGGACACAGGGAGCCAGGAGCAGCTGGCTTGATTATTTTCTTTCTTTTATGGCCAAACATAGCATCAGAGAGGCCTGCCTGGAGCCTGGGGGACTCCACAGAGTGGCTCCAGCCAAGCCACGCATAGCTGGGCTGGCAGGACAGGCTGTGATAGATGCTTCCAGCCTTCTACTATGGGCCTCCTGTGGGAGGAGTAGGTGGAGGGTAGGAATTGCTGCTCCTCCAGCCTGGGGCCCTGAGTCCAGGGAGTCCAGGTGGGTGAGTGCAGGTTAGACGCTCCAAGAAGCTGGATAGGGGAGGAGGCCTGGAGCATTGTGGTGCAACAGGGTAGCCCACACACAGGGGCAGCCCCAAAGACAGCCTCTCACACTGGAGCTAACAGGGCTTCTGGCCCAGCTGCTGCCCCCAACAGGCAGAGTGTGAGGTTGGCAGAAGCTGCAGGGCAGCGGGAGTAGTCAGTGCAAGGGCTCTAGGGCAGCGATGCTCAACCCCATGATCAGGCCTGCACCCCTGTATACAGACTACGCTGGGATCAAGCCCCCAGGACCCTGAGCTGCCCCCATCTTGCTTCCTATGCAGGGACTGGGGCCATGGACCCTGAACCACCTCCACCCACTCCTCCACACCAGGATCAGGCTCTGGGGCCCCCGTGCCTCCTCCACCCAGCCTCACATGTGAAGATCAGGGTCCGGGGCTCACTTCTGTGGTATATGCAATGTACCTTTAAGGAGCCTGCAGTGGGATGACCCAGGCTCTCCCCCAGTGGGTGTGGTTTGGTGGTGGTGGTGGTGGTTGTTCTCCCTGCAAACTGGGAGCTGCGTTGCTGAATCCTGTTCCTAATAAAGATAAAGCTGTTTACCATCCCGCCGGTCTCTGCTGAATGCTGACCCGAGGACAGAACCCGAAAGGCACGGAGGTCTGAGTGAGTACCCCAATGGCACAGAGTAAACACTGGTGTCAGAAGTGACCCGTCTCTCGGTGGAGTCACCAGCAGCCTGAGTAAGTTTTTTATTCCCAAAAGGATAAATAAATAATGGAACATTTTAAACCTCTACCAGCATTATCCTTTACTGGAAATCTTGGAGAGAATTGAAGGAGATGGGAACAAAACCTTCGATTGTACCTTACAGTCACAAAGGCTGAGGAGGAGGCAGAAGATTATAACATTGCAGTCATGCTTCACTGCACTGGGGATAAAGCCCTAGAAATTTACAACAACATGCAAGGGGTGTCTGCAGACTCTAATAACAACACCCTTTCAGAGGTGCTTGCAGCATTCAAGAACTACTGTGAACCCAGAAAAAACCCTCTGTCTCTGAAAGGTATAACTTCTGGCAACTTACATACAATGAGGCTGCAGGCATAGATGATTTTGTTACAGAGCTCAGAAGCAGCACACAGCATTGTGAATTTGGACCTGCTGAGGATGTTATGTTGAGGGACAAAACTATCTTTAGCACAACTGACTGCAAGCTCAAAGAAAGGCTTCTGGAAAATCCCTCCCTCACCCTAGCACAGGCTGTGCATATCTGCAGAGCAAAGGCTCTCACAAGTGCTCGGGTGTGAGTTATGCTCCCCCTCCTGAGGTTCTGGTTGAATTTCACCCCCACCTTTTTGTTTTTGGTCACCCCATCCACAGCCCCACCAAGTCCTTGGGACCTCCTGGTCAGCCTCCTCCTGGCCCTGGCCAAGTGGGCCCTGTACTTGACCAGGAAGGAGGGTCTGGCCTGGAAGGTGCCTGGAGACTGCGGGGCCACTTTCCTCTCACTTGTCTGTGCGTGTTTCCAGGCAGAGCAATGGTGGGTGGTGTCCACTGGCTCTTTGGATGCCTTTGAGGACCGGGTGGCCCCAGGGGGTTCTGCTCAGTGTCCCCCTCGGGCACACTCATGAACAATGTGTGCCTCTGGTGGCTGGGGCAGCACAGTGGCACCGGTAGTGGCGGGAGTGCAGTGGTGGCAGGGGGAGCGCGGCAGTGGTAAGTAGGGAAGCTCCCGCCGATGCCACTGGCACTGTTGGCGGTGGCAGGGTGGCGAGTGCCGACCAGGGGGCAGCAACCACCCGCAGTGGCGGCGGCAGGGTGGCAAGTGGCGACTGCCCGCAGGCACCATCAACAGTGTTAGCAGCGCCTTTTTGTAGGGCATGCACCGCCATGCTCAGGGGGTGTGCGTGCACCCCCTTTGCATCGCTCCAGCATGCTCATTTTCACATTTTGACTCTCTGACCCTCACGTCACCCCTGTCCTGTTTTTTGCCTTTGTGGTCCCAAGTATTTTGTTGTAGCATTCACCCATTAGCCCCCATACAATAGGGGCTACTAGTTAGCCAGGTGGGCCATAGGGCCCGTGGTATTTAAATGTTACAAATAGACAGGCCTGAGTTATGTCAGCAGAAGCCAGCTTGCATGCAGTTGAACAACCACCACCACCACCAAACTGCACCCACAGGGGGGAGACGGGGTCCCACTGCAGGCCCCTTAAAGGTACATTACATATACCACAACTTCACCTCCACTGGGCTCTGCGCACCAGGAGCAGGCCCCATTCTGCCCTGCACCACCTCTGCCTGGTCCCATGCGCAGGTATCAGGATTTGGGGCTGTGCCACCTTCATTGGGCCCCCCATGCTGAGATCAGGCCTGAACCATGCTCTCTGCCAGATCTAGTGCCAGGGCCAGGGCCTGTAGAGCTCCCGACAGACCCATGGGAAGCCCCACAGTCTGGATGAGAAGGCACCGAGGGCCAGGTCTGGCCGCAGGCCGGGAGCTGTGCACTCCTGCTCTAGGAAGACTCCCGGGCAGATGAAGCCTGCAAAATCTAAGACTCAAGGCCCTGTCTTCACTGTCAAGCTCAGACTGGCAGAAACCTGCAGGTAAAAGAAATGTGGAGGGATGAATCACCTCAGGGACTTTGGCTACGGTTCAAACTATCTGTGTTTTCCCTACTCCTCTTTCTTGCAATTGAAAAACTTGTGGAGGGGTGGGAGGGGAGGGGAGAGGAAGGTATTACCCACCACAGCAGGCTTCACCTCCCCCTCTCCTCACAGGAAGGGACTCCAGCTCATTCCCATTCCCTGCAGGCCAGGGGAAAGGCCAGCCAGTTCCCTGACCTCACCATAATGGTGTCAGCACAAGGGTGTAAGGGCTTGGGGAGATGTGTGTAAAGGGGCTGAGTGTATCCCCACATCTGCAGCGCGGGGTGGATGGCTTCTCTGCCAGGGCCTCCCTCTGGGAGCATCGTTCCAGTGTAACTACGCTCCACACAGCACTGCCCGCGCTCCTGCCCAGGAAGCAGCTGGAGGGCGTGCTGTGCTTTTACTGCTAGCGGGGTTGAGGACGTTATCACCAGTTCCTCTTGGCAACAGACAGGGCTAGGGGAAGTCGTCTCCAGCGAATCCCCCAATGCTGTGGCTTAGCTCTGAAGGTGCTGCTTCTCATTGCACCAGCAACGCTTTTATCCAAGCCCTTCCAACACAATGGAAAGCCATCATGTGTACTGGAACGTATGATGGGTGTGACATCCTGCTCCCCAGCTCCCTTGCGCTTATGGATGTGAGATCTGGCCTCCTTACAAGCAGTCCTGCCATAGCCAGACAAAATGACAAGACCAAAGTTTTGTGGCGGATTTGTTACAGGACTTCAATCCAGGCCTTCTGAGATGTCTGCCTCCATTATAAGACCAGTCTTCGTCTGGATCCTAGAAGCACAGGAAAATCCTTTGACAGCTACTTGGGAACCATGTAGTTGAGCCAGGACTAAACTCAGAACGAGCAAGAGTGAATTATTCAGGGTATAGTGTGCAGCCTTGGAAGCCTCTTTGATTTCTGACATAAGCAATGAAAGAGATGCCAGCGCTGACACATCATTGCTGGACAGTGGAGTTCCCGCCTCTCTGAGGTGGAGTTCCAAGGTCTCCGCAAGCTCAGCTCTGCAGCAGTGGTGCTTAGGTCATCATGGTTTTGAGGTTTTATCATAAGAACAGGCAAAGCTCTGAGTTTTGTTTAAATGAAAGCAGAGGGCCTATAGAGCAAGAGAGGACTTTGAGAGAGGTGCTGGCCTGCTGGATTATTGTGTACCAAACTAAACCTGAGACCTGCACCCACAGATCAAGCAGCCCTTTCCTAGCAAGGGTCAGTTTTTTTACATATTTCATAGAAGAAAGTAACCTGTCTAGACTCTCATGATGCATGTCAAGCCTAGGCAATAAAGCAGATGGTTATACTGGGTTCTATGGGGCTTAATTAACTGCTCGCCAAGTACCCGAGTGATCTGCTGTATGGGAGTTGATGCTCCTTACCCAGATCCCTCCGGGGAGAGGCAGGTGCAGAGTTTTAGACAGTTTACATGACTTGCCTAGGATCATGCAAATAGCAGAAGACTGCTTAGAGCAGTGGTCTCCAAAGTGGGGTGCGCACAAGACGATCCATTGGGGTGCAGGAAGAAAATATTACAACTTCTATTAATATTTATATAAATATACATATATTGGGGGTGCATGCTCAAAAAATTTTTACTGATAGGGGTGCACGATCAAAAAAGTTTGGAGACCACTGGCTTAGAGTATAAGCAAACCAATAAATTCCTGGTATCCAGGTTGTAGCCGTATTGGTCTAGAGGAAAAAGCAAAAATATCTTTAATTGCAAGCTTTTGGGCACAAACACCCTTCATCAGGCATTAGAGAAGATTCTAAAAGTTCTCCTGGGTAGAAATGAAAGTTCATATTTCATAGGATTTCACAGAGGAGTCAATAGATGGAAAAACCCTCTGGGCAGCAGTTCTTAGCTGGTAAGGAGTCTCAGCTCTCCTTTGTGAGTTTGTGCATGAAAGCTTGTAATTAAAGAATTTTTTTCCCCAAAAAATCTTGTTGGTGTAATGAAAGATATCACCTCTGTCCACAAGCCCCGATTGCTTTTTTCCTCTAGACCCATACAGCTACAACCTGAATACCTTACACATGAAAGATATTGAATTTTATCTGATTTTTTTTACTGAAATCTTTATATTTTCCCAAGCAGGAAACAACTTTGACCACCTGAAACCTAAGATCCTGTTCCTGCCTTTGTCTAAGGTAATTTTCATCATCACAGCCTCACAAGAGAACTGAGATTCCTTATCAACTAAAAACTGCTGCCCAGAGGATTTTTCTGTCTATTGACTCCTCTGTGAAATCCTATGAAATATGAACTTCCATTTCTACCAAGGAGAACTTTTACAATCTTTTCTCTAATGCCTGATGAGGGGTGTTTGTGACTGAAAGCTTGCAAATAAAGATTTTTTTTTGCAAAAATCTTGCTGGTCTAATAAAAGATATCACCTCTGTCTATGAGCCCTGATTGCCAATAAGTTCCTGTGAGATAATAAGCCAGGGTGTGAATTTAGTGTGTCAGATACCCGATGGTAAATGCCAAGTTGCTTAGCTGTCATAGAAGTTTGGTGGGACAGTCAGGAATTAAACCGAGACACCTGCCTCGGGGTCCCTGCCAAGAAGTCCCTGAAAAACCTCTAGTGGTCTCACTGCATCTACTCCCTCCTCTCAGCCCTCCTCCCATACACCACCTCAACCTTCTGCATTCCCCCAGTTCCAGCCAGACCAGGCTTAGTGATGCAGCAGCTTCCCTTTGTTGATTTGTTCCCCTAAAAGTATCCCATTGGCAGTAAAGTGCAACACAGCTGGAGAGACCTCTGAGAAAGCAGGCAGCCAGTGAGTCACCCTGATGTGCAAGATCACTGAGCAGAGGGAACAGCTGCTCATAAGCAGGTCTTTGCCAGGGCGGAGGTATCGGGTGAGGAGGGAGCAGTGCTGGACAACATGCATGTCAGAATGAGGCCCACAGCCAGTGTTGCTGAAAGGCTGTAACCTGTGTCTCCTCCTTCCTCTGAATTTCCACAAAGAAGCATAGAACCTGGAGACTGGGGGAGAGGGGCAGGATCGTGACCCCATGTGTCTTTTCCACTGCTGCATTTCAGGATGGCTCCTTCACCCAACAGGACTGCACAGAAGAAAGGGGCATTCAGCCACCAGGCTATATACCAAGTCCACCCCCTCCTCCTTCCTTTGGCTGCTATTTCAGGAACAAAACAGGAAGAGTTCCCACTCTCAGCCAGGCTTTCCCCTCTAGAGGTATAGCAGTGCCTCACAGCTTGCCTCTGGGACAGCACATCCCTCTAGAGCAATGGTTTTCAAACTGGTCCATGGACCTCTGAGTCTGCAGACTATGTCTAAGGGGTCCATGAAAGATGACTATGATCAATCAAAAGTACATGACTACCCACACTTACAACTTAAAGGGGTCCACAACTCCATTCACATTTTTTTAGGGATCTGCAAATGAAAAAATGTTGAAAACAACTGTTTTAAAGTCTACCAAGGTTCTCTGGTGCCATGGTGAAGACAGTGGCATTACCAATAATAAATCAGTGGGATTACACAGGTGATGAGCAACTTTTCTGAGCTTTAGCAATCCATGGGAATTCGCTAATCCTCTGAGCAGGATGTCACAGGTAATGCTATCCCCAGAGGCCTAGTCTTCAATGACTGAACTAATTCCTCTAGTTCTAAAGTAAGTGCCAGTGCTGCCTGGGCTACTGGGGGAAGATTCTGTTAAACTCGTACCACTGCAAAGCCATTTGCCCAGGAATAAATAGAGGAGGCCCTATCCCTTTACTGCCCAGGGTGAAAGTCAAACTCACAGCCCCTTCTGGATTCCATGCAGGAAAAGCCTAACAGCTCAAAGAAGTCCCAGCGCTATCATGATGCCAGTCCCCATAGGTTAGTTTAAACAGGGGACTGACTGCCCTTCCTGGTTCATCAGGTGATGCGCACAGACAAATGTTCCCCAACTGAGCAATCAGCCTGGGCAGGGCTGATTCCTAGGGCTCTCACTAGCTCCTGCCCCTCCTGAAGTAACAGGGGCCTCCGTCCCTTCCTGCAATATCCAGCCCAGAACACCTCACCACTGCCCCCCCAGGCCTTGGGCAGCAGGAGGGATGGAGATGAGCTGGGTGAAGGACTGACAGAACAGTCAGTGTGGGGGTTTGGGGCAAAGTTAATCAATGCCTCACACACCCTCATCAAGATAAAGCACTCATGTACATCAACAGAAGTAAAAACCCTAGCCAGCACAGGGACTTGTGAATATTTCAGGTGCTTTCAAATTAACAATTGTAGGTAAAAGCTAACCATGGAATATAAATTACTCTTCTAGGCTCAAACCCCACAGAAGCATTACCCCCAGGGATACAGCATTTTCTAACTAACTCACAAAATCTTTGTTTTCAGTTCTTCACATGCCTAAAATATACTTAGCACAACCAATACACTCTCCAGGGCCCCAGACCTAGATACACCACATCTGCAGAGTAGCAAGAGGAACTGCTCAGACATGGTTTCATAAGTGTGGAACTCACTTTTTTAGCAAGTGCAAAATTGAAAGAAAAGCAAAAGGCAGATGAAATACTAAGTCACACAAAGAAGACTCACTGCAAAGAGGACAGAGCACAAGTGTTAGAAACTTTATGAGGATGAAAACCAACTGACACCATCCCCCTAGACACTGTAAATATCTGGACCCGAATAAGGAACTGGTTTTGGGATGGGATTATGGCTAGAAAATCTGCTTAGGTCTCCCATCAGAATACCTCTGCATGACCAGGGGACTCTACCGGATGCATCAGACCAGAGTCTTGCCCAGCTCAAAGCGTAGTTTGGCCATGCTAGGCTGCCAAATGACAGCACCCAGGCAACTGTGCTTTAGGCCGGGCAAGTCTCTGGTCAGAGATGCCCAGCAGTGTCCCCTGGTGGCACACAGATGTGTTCTGGGGTGGCCCAAGAAGGATTTCTGAGTATAATCTCAGCCCAAATTCCAGTTCCTTATTCAAGTCCATATACTTAGCACAGTGGCTGGGGTGCTGTGTTTTGGCAGCCTGGTACGGCCAAACCAAATTTTGGGCTGGGCATGTCTCTGGTCAGATACATCCGATAGAGTCCCCCGGTTGTGCAGAGGTGATGAGTGGCCCAAGCAGACTTTCTAGCCATAATCCCAGCCCAAAAGCCAGTTCCTTATTTAGGTGTATATACTTAGCACAGTGTCTGGGGGATGGTGTCAGTAGGCAGCCTGGCGTGGCCAAACCACGCTCTGGGTCAAGCAAGTCTCTGGAGTGTCCCCCAGTGCCACAGAGATGATTCCTGGGGTGGCCCAAGAAGGATTTCTGGGTATAATCCTGGTCCAAAATCCAGTTCCTTATTTGGGTCCAGATACTTAGCAGTGTCTGGGGTGCTGTCTGTTGTCAGCCTGGCACGGCCAAACTGCAGTTTGGGCCAGGTAAATCTCTGGTCACAGATGTCCAGGACAATCCCCCAGTGGCACAGAAGTATTCCAATGGGTGGCCCAAGCAGAATTTCTAGCCATAATCCCATCCTGAAAGCTAGTTGCTTATTCAAACCATTATACTTAGTATAGTGGGCATGGGGACTGTTAGTTGGCAGCCTGGCACAGCCAAACTGTGCTTTGGGCCAGGCGAGACTGTGGTCAGTGTTCTTTGAGACAGTTCACTAGTGGCATCACCATGAAATCTGAGGTGGCCGAAGTATTTTGCCCCATAATCCCATCCTAATCTGACTTTCATTTAGGGCTCTGTACTTGATGTGGAATATTATTTTTCATATTAATTTGTACACATGCATAGCTAATGAAATTCTCCTTCTTCAGGATGTGGAATTCATTAATAACACGTTTTTATTGGGTCTAGATTAGCTTTGAAAAAGGAACTGGGAACCGGGAATAAGCAAATGGGAATAAGGAATAGGGAACCGGAAACAAGGAACCAACTTTAGCCTCATAGAAACCTCAGGGAAATCGTTTTGGACAGTTTCTGTGGACCTTACCATAAACTCCAGCCTGTTGCTGAAGGAGTCCAGACAGGTTATTCCTGTACTGATGCAACGGACAATCCTTGGCAGAGTGTGTTAGGGACACCAAGGCTTGGCACAAGGCACACATGATAAGAGTTAAGCAGTCCATTTGGTAGCCTGTGTTTAGCATGCAGTTACAGAGAGTTGTGATATTAGCTGGGATTTAAATGTCTGCATGGAAATCATCTCAATGAAAACACCGCTACCACCAGGCATGCCAAGCTAATGAGCTAAGACTGACCTTTTCACTGGACTCAACAACTCTTGTTGGGCTGATCTCTCAAGATTCACTGAAGCTACTAGGTTGTTCAACACCACATTCAGTGCAGATATGAAGAGGATCAAACCCAGCTTTGCCCGTTTGGAGATGCCGGAGCAGGTCAACTCTGACGATGGCCCCCAGGTGCAGGAAGGCCCTGGAACCCCCACTGCTACTTTGATAGTCCAGCAGCAGGAACCATCAACCCAAACTGGTGCCATCTTGCTGCATCCCCAGCAGATTACAATACACCCTCCCCACTACAGTGAGACTGAAGCTGTGAGCAACACTCCACCTACCCACAGGACACTGTCAGCAGGCCCTCCAGCTCCTCTGCCTGCAAGATTTCAGCTCGAGGGCATGAATTTCTGCCTACCTGAAGAGTCACATGAAACTCTAAGCCTTCAGGAAAGTCAACAAACTCTTTGGCTGCCTCAAGGATGGAGCTCCAGGCTGATGGTTCCCCCTTGTACCACTGTTTGTTTTTTGTTTGGGGTGTATGAGTTGTTCCCTTTGAATATGAAAGAACATTTTGGTTAAGCATGTTGCTGTAGTGCTAGCTGGGAGTACGCAGATCCATTGCCTGGGAAGCACACAGTAAGAGAAGAAGAGTCTTTGAATGAAGGAAGTCAAGGCAGTCTAACTCCAACCACCTTGCAGCTTGGTTGCTGTAAGGCCCTTCAAGGCTTCCCTGGACCTGGGAACAAAATGAGTCAAGGCAGCAAACACAGGCTTCCTGCCAGCCCTCAGGTCCTGAATGATGGAATCCGGCCTGCAGTCAGGAAGACACGGCCTTGTGTTCCCAGTCAAATGGCACAGGACATGCAGGGGACAAGGAAAGCCCCAGTCCTCAAACCTGTCAACAGGAAACTGTCAGAGTCACCTGCTGAAAACTCTTTGGCTGTGCACAGGTTGGGCCATAGTTGTCTAACTCTGACATTGCAAAAGCAGTTCCAGGCCTGGCCAGCAAGGCTGAGTCACTGCTGCTTCCAGTAGGATTTGTATCTGTGCTGATGGCTCCGTCAGCTTCCAGGAACACATCACTCACAGGATGGGCCATTATAGCTGTATCACAGTTGTCCCAGCTGAATTTTCAGAGGCATCCATTCTCTGACCTGTGCTTTCTTTCGGGGATTCCCTATCACTCCTTGGGGCAGGTGGTGATCGGGTCATTGAGAGGGCCTAATGAGTACAATGGGCCTCTTTACTGAAACATTTCCTTCAGCAGGAGTCATCATCATCATTAGAGAAGGGCTGGGGTGGGGGAAAGCCACTCCACAGCACTCTGATCTGCAGCTTCCAGCTGTCCCACTTGCATGCAGAGATGCACACCACAAAGTACAGACCTCCACAGGCCCAGTCCTAGTCAGGCAGTTGTCTTAAGGAGCTCTGCATGTCCACAGCTGGGAGGTGAAGGGCAACCCATGTATTCATGACAGAGGAATTGTGTGAAAAACAAAGATCCAAACATGCAACACTCCTCATGAAAAGAGATAGCATTTGGTGTGTCAGGGCTTTATGGGTGCCCTTCCAGGCACTGCATGCTGGGACCTCTAATCCTGGCTGGCTGCCCAGCCATGATATATTCCCTCATTATATTAGCACAGCTAGTGCATTCCTACTGAATCCTCCTTGGCCTAGGAAAGGGTGGGTGCCTTGAAAGAAATGAGCAATGAGACATGCATAGAAGAGGGGTGCAGCCACAACGCTGGGGAGGAGACAATGTTTTCCATCAGGTGCTCTAAGGCTGAGGAGTGGCACACCCTATAGAAAGGAGAGACAAAGCAAGGGGCACGCTATCTCCTGGCCTCCAGCAACATGGAAACTATTACCCACATGAAGAAAGAACAAGTCAGTGCCAGGAGCTTGCCGGGGATTGTTGACACAGGCATAATAACATCATGTGCAGCCAGTGGGAGAGCCCCACCACTGTCCAGAGCTCTGAAGCCCTTTGACAGCACAAGAAGGTCTCTGAGTCCCAGAGAGAAAGTGCTGGGGTGAGCAGGCTAAGGAAGGAAATGAGCTCAAGGCAGCCGTGCTGCCGTCAGGGTGGGGGCTTAGCTAACCAAAGAGGGCTGCCAAGCAAGAGCACTGCCAGGGGATGTGATCCCCAGCAGCAGGAGTGCCCAGCGCTGGCTTTTATTGTTCAGAGTTCAGCAGGAATGGAACAATGCCGAAGTGGGGAAAGAAGACAGGTTGAACCACTGCTGCATCTGCCGCAGAACTGACTGTCACCCCTTCCCTGCCCACATAGAGCCAGTGTCCCATGAAACCCAAATCATCCTGTAGTAAGACCAGAGCAAGACCTGGTGTGGGGGGACCCTCAGGTAGCTCCTGGTGTTGCTGGCTTGGATATTAGGTTGGCACCAGACCTGTTTCCCACCCCCACTAGTAACCAGGGGAAAGATATTCCCTGTTAAGAAAACCAGGGTGGGGTTTCCCACTCCCATTGTGGAGCCTCCTCTCTCATGTTTGGCTTTAGCAAGATCCTGCAGCTATTGAGTATTTAATTCTTCAGCACATACTGGGACACATTTCCCTGATATAAGGCAGTAATTGCTTTTTCCACACAGAAGCAGCCACAGCCCCAGGCTGGTGTAGAATCATCAAATGGTGTAATTTCATGCATGGTCCCCTGTCTGCTCTTTTTCCAAAGACAAGACTTAGTGGTCATTCTACAATACCATTTTTAAAGGGGGAGCTGTTGCAAATAGCAGAAAACAGCTTAAAGTACAAGCAAACCAATTAGTTCCTGTGAAATAATAAGCCAGAGTGTGAATTTATTGTGTCAGATACCAGATGGCAACTGTGAAGTTGCTTAGCTCTCACACGAAGGTTAGGCTGCCTTGCATTTAACACTGGTAATAGCATCCACATGGGCAGTTACCACAGAGTAGCTGACACAACATAAATTCACACGCTATTTCAGCAATTCTCTATCTTTTTAGACTCAAGACACCCCTTGTTAGGCTTAAGGTACCTCGCAGAAAATGCCAGCTCTTAGCTTACTCTTCTTTCTTGATAACAGTAAAGAAACAGTAACGTTCTGTTAAAAAGAACTCAGAAAGCCCACAGCACAGCAGAATGGCTTTGACACTATGGATTCCTATTTGAAATCTCTGGGTTTTTTGTGAATCATGTATAGGTATTTGCACACCTAATGTTGCTGTGGCGCTCTGGTTGAGAATCACTGCTGTATTTGCCTTGCTGTAACTTGCTGCCATTTCCATACCTGAAATCCCTCTAGCAAGAGTAACTGGTTAGCCCAGAGTAGTTCTCTGGGTACCAGGAATCCTGAATCCAATTGAAAATTCAAGGTGGGATGTAGAAAGAAAAAATATAGCTGGAATTTGGTCTGGGTAGCAGAACTATTGAGCCTATGTTTGCCAGTCCTAATGTAAGAATGAGTAAATTTTAGTGACCAGGACCTTGGAATTAAGTGGCCCTCAGCACATCCTAACCACACCAGAGTTTTGGATTAGTCAGCAGAGCATCCCAGAAACTCACTGGCATCCTTGGAGCTTTTCTTGTCAGGCTCTTACCAATATGGCCCAGCTGTACAAGCTGACAGTGTCACTGGACAGGACTGGGTGGCTGCACGTTGCCTCATTTTATAGGGAGTCTCCCCAGTGGTTGGGAACAAGCTGTTATTTGCCAATTCAAAAGTTGCAATGAAGAAAAGAAAATTCAGCTGGCCCCATAAGGAAATAATTGAGGACAGACATGGCTATTCCATTTAAACAAAACCTTTTGTCTGCTGCTTTCTGGAGGGAAATGAAAAGGAAGCTGCAAAATGCCATCTATTGTCTCTGCTCTGTCCCTGGAGTGCAGAAGAGACTGAAGGAGCCATGAGTGGGTGGCCAGCAGGGAGGCCTGGGTAGTTCATAAAGGCAGCAGTTATTTAGACTGAGCAAGGAGGTGCCTAGCTTTCCAGAGAGCTGGTTTCTTCCCTTGACTCTGCCACTGACTCTCTGCATGGCCTGGGGTGATTCATTTCACTGCCATCTGCCTCAGTTCCCCAGCTGTATGACAGCAATGGCAATATTGATCCAGTATCAGAAAGTGCTCTGGGCTGTATGAATGTGATCTGGCCCTGCTGGAGCCCTGGCAAGGATACCCTTTCCTCCCACACACCCCTGGGCTGAAATAGCAATGTCAGATTCCTGCATCAGCCCCCTCCAGGGTACAGCAGTGCTAGTGTTAAGAAACATTTTCAGCAATATGCAGTGGTGAGATAAAAAAGAACTTGCTCAGGAGCATGCCTCAGGGTCTCAAGGCAGAGCTGCCTCTTTCCCTGCTGCTTGGGAAAATCAGCATTTCATGAGACTGACTTTGGTTCCTTGTTCCTGGTTCCTTTTTCAAAGCTAATCTTTACACAGTTCAAGGCTGTTCATAATAAATGACACAAGCTAAAGTTAGGATGCCATAAAAATTTATATTTACTAATAAAAATGTAAAATAATATCATGCATTAAGTACATAGCCCTGAGAAAAGACCTGAGAGTAGGTTGGGATTATGGGGCAAAACCCTTTTCAAGTCACCATAAAAGACACATCTCTAGCATTGAAGAAACGTAAGCAGGGTCACTCCAAAGTTACATATCACAACCTCCAGCAGACCCTTAGCAAAAAGCTTAGACATTGTGTTTCCCAACCCAAAGTGTGGTTTTTACATGCCAGCCTGCCAACTGCCAGCCCCCAGATCCATGTGCTATTTACACTGTTATGAATAATGAGCTGCTTTAAAACTGTGATTATGGGGCACAATCTACTTTCGATCACCCCAAAACACACATCACCACTACTGAGGGATTCTTCTGAAGAAGCCTGGGCAGGTCCCTGCTTGACCTGAAGCTTGGTTTTTGAGTGCCAGTCCGCCAGTTGATACACACCCTGTAAGACCTGTAAGTTACTGTTCTGCCAGGCACTGGGTGGCAGTAAGAATGGCTGCATAGGGGTTTTACACCAACTTTTCAAAATTAACTCCAGCCCCCACCCAGAAACATGATAAAGTAAATTTATATTGGGTGAACAAACCTGCCCACTCATAAGCAAATGTTAAATTAAAACAGGTTTTATTACAAGGGAAAAGGAGAGTGAGAGTACACCTTTAAAAAAAACCCTTAACTATATTTCAATATTGATCAGTCATAGTCACTGGCAAACCAACCCAGGGCACTACCACCTACGGCTGCCATCCAGGGGGTCTACCAGCTGCACCAGCTTAGTAATAAGTGCTGGGTACGGAGGCCCACCCTGGAGGCCCTGTTGCTCGAGTAGCCCTTCAAACCTTTGTAGCCCCTGCATACTAGTGAGGGTATGGAGATAAGGAATATACAAAGTTTTCACTATGGAACATAACCTTAGTCAAACATGCAGAACATAATCAGGGATACACATATATAGAAATACGATTTTTTTCAATACATATCACTATAAGCATGGAACCTACTTGAATGACTGGGGACATCATTGCATTATTTAATTTCTTGGCTCAGGTTTAACCCAAGTTAAAAATTACACTATGGTTTTTCTTCTTTGGGTTTTCTTACTAAACATGCACTGGTCTTCTCAGCAGGGCTGTCCCTAGGGGAGAGTGAATCAGGGCGACCACCCCGGGGCCCACACTTTGGAGACCCCTGCAGAGCTGGGTGGAACAGCTGCAGCTACTCTGCACCGCTGCCAGCAGCTTCACATCCGACCACTTGATAACCTGCCCCGCTGTAGCCAACACCACCACTGCCGATGGCGGCGGCAATTTCTTCGGGTTTGGGGCACACAGGGTTGGAGCAGGGGCAGGAACCCACATGGACTAATTTGCCCTGGGCCCCGCACCCTGCTCAGGTTGGCTCTGCTTCTCAGACAGAAATATAAGCCAATATGAGGATTTTTGGCTAAGTACCTGTCATGTCTTTTCACTATAGATGTGTGAAGTTATTCATCTGGAATTATTTTTTTCTTTGTGTCCTTTTACATATTTTGTTATTTATTAAGATAAAATAAAGCATGTTTATTTAAATTGCTTTCTGACAGAAAATACCACATTATAAATTTTCTCTCTTTCATTTTTTCTCATCGAAACACATTGCTTTTTCCAAAATGCCTCCTATTGGATCTGAGTACCAGCACTCTGTAGTACAGGTCAGGGACCAGTCAGAGGATGGGACAGCAATTTGCATGAGGATCGGTTGGCGATCGAGCAGTAACATTCTCATGACTGGACAAGGGGTCAGAAAACTGCATATGTTGGGAGACTGAGAAGCAGCAGGGGTCACAAGCTGGAGCAGCAGCACACATAGGGAAGCAGGAAGGAGATTGGGCAGCAGCATGCATTGGGATTGGGAGGCAGCAGATGTTGGGGACTGGGCAGCAGCACATGATGGGGATCAGGTGGCAACACAGCTTGGGAATCAGGTGGGGGGGGCAAGTGAATGGGGGTCCACTGATGGTTTGTGGATCAGGGAACAGGTAGCAGGACACAGGCATCAAGGGCAAGTGGCAAGGGAACAAGGGGCAGGGGTCAAGCTGTCTGCCTCCCCCACTCCACAGTTGAGGACAATTTTAAGACAACCATCCAATAATTAAATTCTACACATGAAAAATTAAAGCAAATTATAGAATGATAATATAATTTTCCCTGTGTGGAATCGACCTATTTGGGGTGGTTCTCCTATGTTCAAAAGCATCTTGGATTCAGGTAAATATGGTATTAACTGCAAAAATAAATTATCATTATCAATGCATGCTATTCCATCCAATAACATGAATCACGGGCTTAACTCCAAGATGGTTAGGTGGATGAGAAACTGGCTGCAGGACGGGACCCAGAGAGTTGTAGTGAACAGATCTGTGTCATCCTGTTGAGAAGTGGGCACCGGTGTCCCGCAGAGGTTGGTGCTTGGTTCAGTACTTTTCAACGTCTTTATTAATGATTTGGATGTCAAAGTGAAAAGCTCGCTGGCCAAGTTCGCGGACGACACCAAGTTATGGGGGAGCATGGTCACACTTGAAGATAGTCTGCAGATACGGGCAGACTTAGACAGGCTGGCAGGTTGGGCGGATTGGAACCTGATGGAAGTTCAATGACAAGAAATGTAAAGTGCTCCACCTCAGGATGAGCAACCCCCAACACACCTACAGGTTTGGCAGCACCAAACTGACTAGCAGCACAAATTAGAAGGACCTGCGGGTAATAAGAGACCACAGCATGAATATGAGCCAGCAGTGCAATGCTGTAGCCAATAGGGCAAATAATACTCTGGCGTGCATCAGTCAATGCCATTTCCAGCAAAACCAAGGAAGTGATTCTTCCACTCTACTCAGCACTGGTGAGACCACAGCTGGATTACTGCAGCCAGTTCTGGGCACCACCCTTTAACAAGGATGTGGACAAGCTTGAGAGAGTCCAAAGATGAGCCACCCATACGATCACAGTCTTAAAAGGCAAGCCATACGAGGAAAGGCTAAGGGATCCGGGACTCTTTAGCCTGAGGAAAAGAAGACTGAAAGGGGACCTGGTAGCAGCTTACCGCTACACTAGGGCAGTACATGGATGGCTTGATTAGCAACTGTTCACCAGGGCACCTGAGGGGAAATCCAGGAGTAATGGCCATAAACTCCAGGAAGATGGATTTAGGCTCAACATTAGGGAAAACTTCTTCACAGTCAGGGTGTCCAGACTGTGGAATAAACTCCCTCTAGAGATGGTGCAATCACCTACTCTAGAAATCTTCAAGAAGAAACTAGACAGTCACTTTGCTGGGGTCACCTGACCCCAGTTGTCTTTCCTGCTTGGTGCAAGGGGCTGGACCCAATGATCTTCTGCGGTCCCTTCTGGCCTTACAATCTATGAATCTATGAAACAGAAAATAGAAGATAGATGAGAACAGATGAGAACTTAAAATCACAGTATTGGCACCAGTAGTACTAGTAGCAGGCATCCTTCTCATGAAACAATAGAATTATGTGGAGTGAGACATCAGCTCGCTGAAAGAAATACTCACTTGAAAGATAAAGTGAAGCTGGAGTGACTGACACCCAGGAAAAAAGCAACCTGCTTAATGGGTACTTTGCATCAGTTTTTCACCAGCCCAAAGGGACCGCCCTGCCTAACATGATGCAGGATGGCTAGGGTGAGAGTGAATTTATACCCAACATCGGTGTAGACCTTGTAAAGGAACACTTTGAGAGGCTGGACACCTTTAAGTCAACTGGTCCTGACAGTTTGCAAACCCAGAGTATTTAAGCAGCTAGCAGCCATCATAGCCCAGCCACTAGCAAGGGTATTCGAGAACTCATGGTGCTCAGGCAAAGTACCCGAAGATTGGAAGAAGGCCAGCGTGGGGCCTATCTTAAAGAAGGGAGGAAAGTAGATCTGGGGAACTTCAAGCCAGTTGGAGCCAGAGAGTGGTAGTTAACAGATGTGAATCACCATTCACTGGTGCTCTGTGACCAATGGTGTCTCCCAAGGCTCAATCCTTGGACCTGTACTCTTTAATGTCTTTATTAACGATGTGGACACTGGTGTCAGAAGCGGACTGGCCACGTTCACTGATGACACCAAACTTTGGGGTAGAGCGTCCACACCCGAAGATAGGCTCGTAATCCAGGTTGACCTTGATAGGCTTGGAAAGTGGGCAGATAAAAGCCTGATGACATTTAATACGGAAAAATGCACAGTATTCCACCTCAGGGAAAAACCCCCGCATCATGTTTATAGGCTTTGGGTTGGGCAGGGGACTCCCATAATTCTTAAGGAGAGTCTCCAGGTGGCAGTGATGTGCGTTTTGGGGTGACCCAAAAAGGATTTTACCTGACAATCCCAGCCCAAATTCAGCTACTTATTCAGCTTCAGGTCCGGCAGAACTCTGCACACACTTCAGGAGAGCCCCTGATGGTAGAGGTGTGTGTTTTAGGGGGATCTGAAAAGGATTGTCACCTGTAATCCCAGCCCAAACCTAGCTTCTTTTTCAGGTTTGGGGACCTGTCAGTAGGCAGCCTGGCACACAAAAGCTGAGCTTCCAATAAGGCAGGAACCCACCCAGGCTTCTTCAGGAGAAGCCCCCCTTGATGCCTGAGAGGTGTGTTTTGTGGTGATCCGGACAGGATTTTGCTCCATAATCCCAGCCTAATCTCTGGTCTTTTTCCATGGCTATGTACTTGATATGTGATATTATTTTACATTTTTATTAGTAAATATACATTTTTTATGATATCCTTACTCTTTAGCTTGTGTAATTCATTACTAACAACCTGGAATTGTGTAAAGATTAATTTTGAAAAAGGAACCAAGAATAAGGGACCAACTTCAGATTCATGCATTTCCTTATTCCAAGGCCAATAGGTTACTTTTAGAACATGACATCCAACAGGTCCCTGGAGAAGCTGGTCCATAGACTTCATAGATTTCATAGACATTAGGGCTGGAAGGGACCTCGGAAGATCATCAAGTCTCGCAGTAGTTTATGACTGTTCAACTTCGTCATCCCTTGGGGTGCTCTGGTAAACAAACGTTTCCCCAGATCCTGGTGGTCACCCTGATAAACTTATAGATGGCCATCAGATCACCCCTCAGCCTGCGCTTTTCCAGGCTAAAGAGCCCCATGGCTCTCAGCCTGTTGTCATAAGTTCTGTTTTTCTGACCTCCAATCATGCGCATGGCTCTTCTCTGGACTCTCCCAAGCTTTTCCACATCCTTTTTGAATTGTGGAGCCCAAAACTGGATGCAGTACTCCAGCTGTGGCCTCACCAAGGCCGAGTACAAGGGGAGAATGACATCCCGGGATTTGCTTGAAGCATCTATGGATGCAAGCCAGCGTTTTGGTCGCTTTACTAGCCGCAGCATCGCATTGCAGGCTCATGTTCATCTTGTGGTCAGTGATGACCCCCAAGTCTCTTTCTTCCATAGTGCTAGCCAGCGTAGCACTGCCGAGACCATAAGGATGCTGCAGGTTTTTCTTCCCAAGGTGGAGAACCTTGCATTTTTCGGTGTTAAACACCATCAGGTTCTCGCCTACCCATTTGCTGAGCTTGTCCAGGTCAGCCTGGATCACCCTCCTGTCTTCTGGTGTGGATGCTTTGTCTCAAAGTTTGGTGTTATCGGTGAACTTGGCCAGTCCGCTCCTGACTCCAATGTCCACATCATTAATGAAGATGTTGAACAATATGGGTCCAAAGACAGAGCCTTGGGGGACCCCACTGGTCACAGGACACCATGATGCGTGACTGCCATCAATTACAACCCTCTGGGTCTGACCACAGAGCCAATTTTCCAGCCAGCGGATCACAGTGGACCCAAGGCCACAATTGGCCAGTTTTGCCAAGAGGTGATCATGGGATACCAGATCGAAGGCTTTTTTTAAATCAAGATATATGACATCAATCTCTTCTCCCTTGTCCAGGTGATGGGTCACCTGATCGTAGAAGGAAATGAGATTGGTCAAGCAAGACCTACCTGCAACAAACCCGTGCTGGCTATCCCTTAGGATGTTGGCCTCGGCCAGTCCATTAAGGATGGCCTCTTTAATAAACTTTTCTAAGATCTTCCCCAGGACAGAAGTCAGGCTAATGGGCCTGTAGTTAGCCGGATCCACTCTCCTCCCTTTCTTGAAGATCGGCACCACATTGGCCTTCTTCCAGTCTTCGGGCACTACACCAGAGCGCCAGGAGTTTTCAAAGATCCGTGCCAGGGGCTGGGCTATGGCGCTCGCCAGCTCCTTGAGTACCCTGGGGTGCCAGCTGACTTGAAGGTATCCAGCTTCTCAAGATGTTTCTTCACAAGGTCAGCATTAATGGAGGGCAGGGGATCTCCCCCACCCGGACCTCCCTGTCCCATAGCGGGCATGGGTGTCCCATGGGACTGATGAAAGACTGACGCAAAGTACCTATTTAATAGGTTGGGTTTTTCCTGGGCGTCAGTTGCCCCATCTGGTTCAGCAGGGTCCAATGTTGCCCTTGCTTTTCCTCTGGCTCCTCACAATGAAAAAGGACTTTTTATTGTCCTTGATGCTCGAATCTAGTTGGAGTTCAGTTGCAGCCTTGGCTTTCCTGGTTTGCTCCCTGCAGGACCAGACCAGTGCAGAATAATCCTCCTTGGAGATTAATCCCGTCTTCCATCCTTTGTAGGCTTTTCTTTTTAGCCTTAGGTCTGCTAGATCCCTGGAGAGCCAGGGGGGCTGCTGTGCCCTCTTGCTGCCTTTCCTTCAAGATGGAATAGACTTAGCTTGTGCACTGGATCGCTCCTTTGAGGAACGACCACTCTTCTTGAACTCCCCTCTCCCTTGAGTCATGGTTCCTTAGGGCCTGACTGACCAGCCTCCTGAACTTGTCAAAGTCGGCTTTTCTGAAGTCAAGGACTTGTGTTGCTGACTGACTTGCCAGCTTTACGGCGGATGGTGAAGGTGATCAGCTCGTGGTCAATGTCACCCAGCTTCCCATCGATCACTAGGTCACTGATTAGTTCATCCCCCGTAGCCAGTACCAGGTCGAGCAGCGCTTTGCCTCTCATTGGCCCATAGACTTCTTGAGTCAGGTAGAGGTCATGCACACATGAGAGGAAGCTTTGCAACCACTCGGATTTTGCTGAGTGATCCTCCCATGAGATGTCCGGGTAATTGAAGTCACCCATGACAACCATGATCCTGGAGCATGTGGCCTCAGCCAGCTCCCGGGTGAACTCCTGGTCTAGCTCAGGACTTTGGGTGGGAGGTCTGTAGTAGACTCTCACCATTGTGTCCCCTGTCCTTTAGTCGCTGTTATCCTCTGAACCTACCTATGAAAGCTATGACCACTACAAGGGGTCCAGCAGCTTCTCAATTCACCATCACAGGCTGTTCAAACCCCACTGTACACACACACAGCCCTTATCACTGGGTCCCTGCTACTGGCTCCTGTTCAAGAGGTCACTGTTCAGTCTATAAATCCTCAGAGGTGTTAGCCCCTGGTAGCAGTTCAACCCCAGTGCTCTGTTCCCCTGGAGCAGGGGTTTTCAAACTTTTAGGATCATTGTACCTCCCAGCAGACAGACACGAAGCAGGGTACCCCCAGACACCGAGCGGGGATGGAGGGGTGGTGCACAGCCTCCACTGCCCTGGAGGAACGAGACCATCCATCTCAGGAGCAAGACTTGCCCCTGCAGGAGATTTTGCTGTTGGGATTGGCCATACCAGTCCAAAACTCATGCCCAGCAAAAATCAATATCAAGAATAAAGATGGACTTCAGAACCCCAACCAACGCCCCCCCCCCCCCAACTAAGCAGCCCATTTCTTCACCTTAGTGACATCAGCCAGAGGCTAGACCCTGTCAGCAAGAGAAATATGGTGCCTTTACTTTACACACAAACACAATATGAAGAAATGCCACAAGCAGAATAGATTTCAAGCAAATGTTTGCTGAATACATAAGGCCGAGCCTTTTGGGGTTCTGAAACACAACGCAGCCAGCATCACTAGAAGACTTGCACCCTGGTTAAAGGAGGTCCACCCTGTTTCTATACAGTGGGCGTGCCTACACGTGCCAATTTAAGGCGCATTAGCCATTTTTAAGGTGCATTAAGAGCACAGGTCTACACATACGTGCCCTTAATGCACCTTAAAAATGGCAATTTAAAGCTATTTCATACTTGCAAAAGTCCCCTCTGGCCTCTCAGTCCCCACTATCATGGTGGCGCTCTCCCAGCTGTCCTGTCTGTCAAAAGTACTGTGAATAAATTGTTATGGACAGACAGATTAAGGCTTTTATAATATTAGAATTTATTTAAAATATTTGTATCCTACATTTCTGCTTGCACTAAGCACCCAAAGTGGCTTAGGCTTAAATATATATATTTTTAAAATTACATAATAGTTAACTATTTCAACCCAGCAGAGCAAGCTTAGTCCTCTGGCTGAGGGCAGAGGCCAGACTATACTTCCCTTTGGCTCTGCAGCCCCAGGGCAACTGAGCAGCAAGTTGAGCAGCAGAGTGCCCTTTCTGGCAGGGAGGGGGAAAGAAAGCTCCCTGCCACATCTCCTTCTCCTTCTGATGGATGACGTCAGACTAGAATAGGCTAAAATAAAAATCCTTTCCCCCTTTTGTTGCAGGAACTTGGTAGCGCAAGTGAAATAGGAGATTTGCAAAAAAAAGGAAAATGAAAATGTTGAGCTGCCAGGTCTGGGGGAAGAAGCAGCAGGATCCTCACTTTCAAGATCACTGTCACCAGATATGCGATCCACGAGTAGCTGTTCAAGAAAGACAGTCAAACTTTTTATCAAGGTTGTGGACCAAATGTCAAAAGAAGATCAAGAACAAGCAGATGAGCCATTAGCTCAAGCTATATTTGCAATGGTACGCCTCTTTCCATAACTGAAAATCAATATTGGAAGGCACATTACAAACTAATTTGCCCATAAGTTACCGTCACATTATCGCTTATCACATTCTCTCTTAGAGAGCATGACAGAGTTTGAACAATGGTCATTCAAAGGCTTGTTCAAGCAGAATCACTGACTCTGATGTCAGATGGATGGACTGATATACAAGGAAATCCTTTATTGAACATTATGTTAGCAACACCTGAACCAATATTCTGAAAGCAATTGCTACCAAATCTTCTCATCATACAGGTGAGCTTGAAAGTGCAGGTCCGTCCAGGGTACAAGCCCTTGTAACTGATAATGTGACTAACATGAAAGCTGCTTGGCAAATATTAAAGGCAAAGTATGCTTATTTAATAGTATTTGGCTGTCTTGCTCTTGGGTTGCAAAGGACATAGTTAGTGTGAATGCAGTCTTGATAAACTGCAAAGCAATTGTGAAGGTATTCAACAATCATGATGTTGAATCAGACTTTGAAGAATCAGACTGAAGAAAATATAGGAAGAGATGCAAGGGAAGGAAAGTGCACTTTTATCGCTAGAAGAAACTAGATGGGGCTCGGTTACAAAGTGTTTACATAATTTGCTGCACACAAAACTGTTTGCAGTGTGCTTCAGTAGATGACGCAGTATCCCAGATTATTCCTGTGAACATTCAGAAGCAGATTTTCAACAACGATGTGTTCTGGGTTCGAGTTCAAGGAGCATTCAGTTTGCTACTACCAGTTTCAGTGGCTATCAAGAAACTTGAAGGAGATACACCAAGCCTTTCAAATATTCCAGAGATATTCAGACAACTGTATGAAAATCTAATTGAGCTTTTGCCTTCTTCACCTCTATCCAAAAAAGAAGTAGTAGTAGTAAAACAAATATTTACTAAGAGATCTGAGTTTTGCTCTCGTTCAGTTCATCTGGCAGCAACCTTTCTGGATCCTCAACACAGAGGACAGCATTTATCGGAAGATGAATTATCTACTGCTCTTGTTACAATTATGAAAGTAGCTAAGAATGTCCCCAACATCAATGAAATAGTCATGATGACAGACATTGCCGCGTACCATACAAAAGAAAAACTTTGGAGCAAAGACATCATTTGGTAGGCAGTAGAGAATAGGTCTCCTTTCACACAGTGGAAGGGATACTGTAACATCTGAATGTTGTCCAGGATTGCTCTAAGGATCATAAGGATTTCACTAACAGCAGCTTCTTGTTAACAGAACTGGAAGGCTTTCAGCTCAATCAAGACAAAAAAGAGGAATAGACTAACAAATGAACGCACCACTTGTCTTGTTCTACCATGCCTAATAATCTGCTCAGGAATGCCTGTCGAAAAGAATTAGTCTGAACACTTCCACAGTCTGTGCTGAATTAACTGAGTTTATCCATAAAACTTCAGGGCATTTCATTAGGGCATCTCCTGTTGTTAAAACCATACATCCCATCATTGGTCCAACACAGTCCACGTGGCAGCTGGCCAATCCGACAGGTGCAATAGAGCGTGCAAAGGTACACATTGTGTTTGGTAACTCAAATGTTGCATCGCTATTTCCTTTAGTTCTGTATCTCTGCCACTGCACACATCTCTTGGCAAGTATTTTACAATCCTCAAAGATCTCATGCAGTTCTTGAAGTGTGCCTGACCTGCACAATAGGCACACTTAGCTGGAAACAGTTCTTGGATGGCCTGATGCACACAAACCCATAATACTGTCAAACTCTTTAGCCAGGACTGGATCACTGTGTACGTTTTGGCTAGCTGGTGAGGCAAATGCATCCTCTCTTATAGGCAAATAATATGGAACCTGGGTTACAGGAGAAACTTGAACACACCACAAATATTTAACTCCCTTTCCTTTCTTCATTGCCGGCTTTATAGGATGATCCTAGAAACAACAGAAACTACTGCCCAGAAAAAGGAACATGTAGTGTGAGCTCACTTCAGGCTAGGCCATGTAGGCTGATGCAAGCACTGGAGCAGAGACCTGGTTCAGCAAGCCATGGTAGTGCAACAGAGCAGAGGAACCCAGGAAACAGTAAGTAGGGCATGGATGGCCCTGAGAAGGATCAAAGAGCAAGAGTTCCTTGGGCTGAGGATATGTTGAAGAGTCAGCCTTGGGGATTTTAAGCAAGGACACCAAGTGATGGGTAGGATCTCAAAGTCTGAGCAAGGGCAACAGTAGCTGTTGATGTTTCCTAAGACAAGGGAGTCCCTGGACAGAGACGGGGAGATCTTACTAACTAAACCAATCTTCCAGCAGCCTGGAAAATGTTTCCTGAAGAAAATGCACCAGGATGTCAAGACACTATTTCACTAGAGAAATGGTAAGAGTCTGACTGTATGGAACGCTATAATTAGCCTGGACAAAGCACTGTACGGAAACAAGCCTGCCCTAGCCAAGGAGAATGGACAGGATGGAAGCACGTGAGAGCTCATGAATCGCTACATGTGATTATCACTGTGCTAGGTACTAAGATCTCATTTGGGCCTGGCTGGTTCTAGGAAAACACTGCCAAACAAGCTGGAAGGAATCCAGAGAGCAGAGTCAGGAATGATCAGGGGTTGGACGGACTGACTTAAAAGGCAAGACGAAGAGCAGGGAGCCCACCTAAACAGCGAGTAAGAGGAGAGATGATAAACTGATAAACGGTCTGCAAGCATCTGAAGGGTATGGGCATGGCAGAGGCAGAGGAAATGCTTCAGCTTGAGCATGAGGGCGTAACTAGGTACAGCCCTAAGGAAAGGAAGACATTTGCGGGGTATCAGAGCTCCCTGACAGTGAGAGCCGAGCCTGCCATATCCTCTTCTCAAGGACAAGGCGGGAACCCTGCAGCTGGGGACACACATTGCTTATATTACAGTAGCACACAGAGGCTCCCTATTGTGCTGGATGCTATATGTACAGCAAGTGAGCCAGTGAACACATCCCTGAGGCAACAGAAGGAAGGTGATTTTGCCAAAATCACCCAGCAGGCCAGTGGCAGAGCTGGGAACAGATCCCAGACCTCCTGGGTCCTTATGAAGTGCCCTGCCCACTGGCCCTACAATACCTCTTGCTGGAGAGAGTACAGGTTGTTCTGATCTTACTTATGCCTCCCCTCCTCTTCCTGCTGCTTCTTCCCACCCCCTTTCAGTATGCTTTGACCTCCTGGGCAGAGGCAGTTGTACTGTTCTGGGCACTGACTGGTTTTGAAAGTACCTGTGGGGCAGCAGGTCCTGTTTTCTTTGTTGCACTGTTAGAGGGCAATGCTGTAGTCCCCTCTCTCATCTTTTGGATTTTCCTTCACAAACGTCACAGGGCTTCCAGTGGGCAGAAGGTGAAAGTGCCAGAGCCCTGGAGTGCACGCAGCTGTCCTGGCACTGGAAGGCAGAACAGAACAGCTGCCCCGTCGCCCACAGCCGGGGCTGCTTCATAAACACCAATTTGCCATCTGGTCAATTGCTCCATCCCCACATTTCCCATTCCCCAGTTCTGGATCTACAGATTTTTGCTGTCCAGCCATAGGACACCCACCCTGTCCCTTGGGCAGATGAAGCTGCCATCAATTAGAGCTCACTCCTAGATTACAGCTATTCGGATGAGATTTTTCCTTTGCTCAGACTCCCTAGAGACTACCCCACGCCCTAATCAGCTCCTTCCTCTCCTGGGGCTCTTATCTTCCCACTGCAGATCACTTCACTGAGGCAGAGACTGTCCACACCACATCCTCTGTTCAGCTTGGTAGCACTGATAAAGCCCAAGAACAGCTTCCATACCTCATCCCTCCTTGTTGATGGCTGCTGCAGGCTGGACAGTCATTGTTCAGGAAAGACCTTGTGGCACATTACACAGCTCCCCAGGGCAGTCTGGTTTATCTACAAAGGTCACACACCATGCTGGCCGCCTGTTGCTCACTTGGAAGTGCTTGGAGTGGTGGGAAGTGAGGTGCTATTCTGAGTGATAAGAGTACTAAGGAGGAGAAGAGGGAGCAGGAGCTGTGGTAAGGACTTGGCTGGGAACCCAGAGGCTTGCTTGCCATCTCTGCCTTTGTCACTAATTGACCAAGTGACCTTGGATAAGTCTCTTCCCCCAGCCTCATGCCTAAGGCTCCCCTTCTGGACAACAGCTCCCCCCACCCAGAGGAGTCTCAAGGGTTTGCTAACATATGCAGCTGCTGCCATCTCCAGAGGAAGGTTCAGAGTGACAAAGGGCAACTGTGATACTAGATTTCCCTTCCCCCTGCTCCCCCCAGTCACAAGGTGCAATGGCACTCAGGCACAGGGACAGAACAGCACATTTATACATTTTTGTGGTGCTAAGGGCCAGGATTTCCAAGGGTACCAACCCCTGTGCCCTTTGCAGACCATCTACATGCAGGATGTAGTGTGGAATGCAGCAGCCACCTTGCGGCAGGGAAAACACTTGCGAGTGTTAGCCATCCCAGAGGCTGACCACAAATGGCTAGTTCTGCCTCTTGCTGCAAGATGGTACTGCCTGGACCCCCATCTAAGACCTTGGTAGGCGGCATGTCATTTGTCAGACTAACACCAGCAAGGCCTAGATCTCTCATACACTGGAACTGAGGAGATCAGTACTGTGATCAGAGGAGGGCAGAGGTGGCTGGGCTGCAGACTGCCTTGTAGCCCACAGGACATTTCATCTGGCCATGCAAGTGCCAGGACACTGCAGCAACAAAGGTATTGCACAGATATCCCCCCCCGGGTCTGTTCTGGCTATGTTCCCAATGGGTCACCAACTCATACCTCACCTGAATCACTGGCTCAGCTGCTGTTCAAAGTTTGCAGGGCTCATTGCTACATGACTCAGGCTTGAACGTTACCTCACCCACAGCAGCACCAGCCCCTGCTTCACTTGTGAGCAACTTCCTCTGAACACAGGCCTCAGCCCATACCATTCCGGTGAGTAACACATCCTCATGGAGGGCAGTTACATCAGTGTTATAGCTGGGAAGTCCAGTGTCCTCTGGACGAGCCTTGCTGTAAGTCACTAGCTCCAATGGAGATCCACCTTGGTCCGTCAAGTCTGACAATGGAGATGGAAGGGGATTGTGAAAGTTAACTGACCACACTTGCCAAGGCTCTGCCCTTTCACCCCTGGTGAGCACAACCTCAGGGCCTTACCTGTATTACAGGATCCCAGGAACCAAGACAGCTTCAGATTTACATTGCTGTTCTAAACCCAGTAGTGTTCAGCAACTCCAAGTAAGACAAAGGCACCAGTCTGCTCTGAACACCCACGAAGAGACAGTGCAATATTAGTACACCCAGCAGACCTGCTCTCAGGCTCTAACCATTAGCTAACACTGCCCCCCCCTTCACATGGCAGATGCAAAGGGCAGCCCTTCTCCATGCATGAGGACCGCACAGGCTCTTATGTTGATTCTTGTCAGGATTCCCCAGGATATCTTCTCCAGTTACAGACCAAGAGGCCACTTTCCTAACTGCTCTCAGTCTTTCTGCCAGTTGCCTCTCAGCTCCTCCACATCACGCTGAGTCTGCAGTCAGGGCTCAGCTGAAGGGGACAAGGATGCAGGTCACCTTCTCCCACGGGGGTGCAGAGAAGTAAACTCCACCATTAGCCAAGTCAGCAGCAGGGGCTTGTAAAAGTGTCAGCCTAACAGAGATCTTTTTCTAACAAGAACTGCACTCTGCTTCTGTGGGGCAAGGTGAAAGTTTGGAGACAAGAGCTCTCTTGGCTACAGCAGGCAAACATTGATGGGTTTAGTTAGCAGGCACTAGTCAAATTTCATCCTTCAAAAGCAAAGTTTTCACCAGAAAGCAAAATACCACAGAAGACAGCAAGAGCAGAACAAATTGCTCTTTGTCTGGGATGCAGGCAGACCCCAGGGCCTGCTCCTCTGCACAGTCTAGAAACTTAGCTGATGAGGTAAACTGGAGCCAGGCTCTTAAAACCACTAGGGGAGGATGCAAAGGACACACAGGTCTAGAGCAACAGGAGAGCACCCCCTTGCAGGCAGTGACGGTAACAGATGCTTTTAGCACACGGGTGGTCAAATACAATCACATGGACAGCCACACATGAACTAGCAGCCACTTCTTGCCTGTATTTGAAGATGCATGTTTCCCTGGGCTGGGGCCTGCTTCTAGAAGGCAAACTCATGAGAGCCTGGGGAGCCTCCATGCTCAACCTTAGTCTGATGCTGGATGCCGAAGCACTTATGGAAATGAGGGGACCATATATTTCACCGGAGGACAGACTCTGTAAGAGGGTGGCAGAGATTTGGAGGATGAGCACCCAGGCAGGCTGGGTGCCTCACTGGTTCAGATCCAGAAGCGTTACTCCCTCATAAGTGTTCGATGGCCACAGCAAACTTAGGTCAGAAAGACTGGCATCTGCCCAAACAAGAATCGAAGTTAAGGAACACAACTGCCACTCTCTGACGCCAGCTTTTTGGAGAAGGCTCAGGAGACTGAACCCCTCTTCCCACATCCACCTTTATTAGAAGTAAGACCATCTCTTCTTGGGTGTTTGTACAGCAGCACAGTTTGGTTGGGAACATTTAGGTGTTACCATAATACTGCCCATTTCCAGTGCATCATCTAGGGCATAGCTGGCAAAAGGGTTAACTGAAAACAAGCATGTTTAGGGGCATGAATGCACTCACCTCTGTGATTATGACGATGTTCTCTCATTAGAATGGGTTCATTAGAGGCAGGTCCTGTCAGACCAACCTGGTGACCTTCTATGACCAGGTCACCAAATCCTTAGATGCAGGGGTAGCAGTGGACATAGTTTTCCTGCACTTTAGGAAGGCCTTCGACACTGTCTCTCACCCTGTTCTCATTAAGAAACTGGGGGACTGTGGTGTTGACACCTACACAGTCAAATAGGTCGCCACTGGCTGGAGGGCCGTACCCAGGGAGTGGTGGTGGACAGGTCATTTTCAACCTGGAGGGATGTGGGCAGTGGGGTCCCCCGGGGCTCGGTCCTCGGGCCTGCACTGTTCAACATCTTCATCAGTGACTTGGACGAGGGGGTAAAAAGCACCCTGTTCAAATGTGCTGATGACACTAAGATGTGGGGGGACGTAGGCACTCTAGAAGGGCGGAATAGGCTGCAAACGGACCTAGACAGGTTACAGGGGTGGGCAGATGAAAACAGGATGGGATTCAGCACTGACAAGTGCAAGGTGATGCACCTGAGGAGGAAGAACCAGCACCATACCTACAGGCTGGGGAACTCCCTTCTCATCAGTGCAGAGGCAGAAAGGGATCTTGGAGTCATCATTGACACCAAGATGAACGTGGGCCGACAGTGTGGGGATGCAGTCAGGAAGGCCAACCGCACCTTGTCATTCATCCACAGATGCATCTCGAGCAGGTCCAAGGAGGTGATCCTCTCCCCCTATGCAGCACTGGTCAGGCCGCAGCTGGAGTACTGCATCCAGTTCTGGGCACCGCACTTCAGGAGGGATGTGGACAACATGGAGAGGGTCCAGAGGAGGCCACTCACATGATCAGGGGGCAGGAGGGCAGGCCCTACGAGGAGAGGCTACAGGACCTGAACCTGTTCAGCCTCCACAAGAGAAGGCTGAGTGGGGATCTAGTGGCCTGTTACAAACTAGTCAGAGGGGACCAGCAGGTACTGGGGGAGTCCCTGTTCCCCTGAGCACTGCCAGGAGCGACTAGAAATAACAGTCACAAGCTGGCAGAAGGGAGATTCAGATTAGACATCAGGAGGCGCTACTTCACTGTCAGGGTGGCTAGGATCTGGAACCAACTTCCAAGCGAAGTGGTGCTGGCTCCTACCCTGGGGGTCTTTAAGACAAGGCTAGACAATCACCTTGCTGGGGTCGTTTGACCCCAGTACTCTTTCCTGCCATGGCAGGGGGTTGGACTTGATGATCTGCTCAGGTCCCTTCTGACCCTACTAACTATGAAACTATACAAATCCCACCCACCTAGAGTGGATAGATGGGCCAGGAGCTCAGCTGCACAGATTTACGTAGGATTTACCACCACTGAAGTTGTGAGTCTTACTTGTTTCAGAAGGAATCATACCAGAACAGTACTGAATATTATTCCCAAGGTGGTGTTATACGAACTCCAACACTGCAGCTCAGCTGGCTAAGCTCTGCCCTGTACCTGCTGCTGCACAATTTTTCCCTTGAAGCTCTATTGCTATAGGAACTCCTCACAACAGCACCTAGGCACAGCTTACTCCTCCTGCCTCTCCCATCCCTTCCCCACTATGCATCTTCAGGCTGCACCATAGCTCCTTCAAGCTCTGCCCAGGCTGCTAGGCATAGCTCAAGGGTGGCACCTATGCCATCTGAATGACACCTCAGCCTGCTGATGGGCCAGTGCAGCTCTTTGGTCTCAGGACAGGGGCTCTGTCCTAGTGCCAATATGGTGGAAAGGATAATATGCTTGAGTTCAGGTGTTAAACAGAGCTGCCTTTGCAGCCATGCTTGGCTGGTAACCAGAAATCTCATGAGAGTTTGTGAAAAGCCAAAGAATGTCAGCATCCCCGCCAACGTATCCCTTCCCTTCGATGAGAGTGCTCAGTGTCCAGGGCTGTAAACAACAGCTCAGATTGCTTACAGAGGTGCCCAAAATTTTCCATCAAGAGCCACAGGCATTAAACATGGAGACTGCAGCTTCCTTCATCTTTAAAAGAGGAGTTTGAGTAACAGGTCCCTTTGGTCACAACTGAAAACCAGGATTTATAGCCTTGTGTGGTAGAGAGTTAAGCTGCACAGTTCCACACGTAGAGCGTAGGAGCTACAGAGCACACACTAAAACTTCCTGGACTTGCCTGTGCACATGGTCACTACACCAATATCATCTTACTCTTCTCAAGCTACAAGGACTTCAGATTTATAACAGATCATTTCTAGTCTCGACTTTTCTCTTACTGAAGTCCTCTCAAGATGGGTCTAACAAGAACAGAGTAATTGGCCCTTAACTGGCAGGCTGACTTCAGCATGAAAAACTTCTGTCAGCTGTTCTCAGGGCATTTAAGTGTGCTCCATAAAGGAAAATGTACATAGTCTGAATATCATAGCTCTTCCCTATGCAACTACACTTTCATAACACCCTACACGAAACTAGTAGTTGTTATCAGAGAAAATAAGTTAGAAAAAACATGAGCGTCTAATGTAAGCACTATCATCCCACTTCCTGTTCTCATTAGCTGCTTCCAAGCAATTTCAGTTTTCCTCTCCCAGTCCAGACCTTAACCAGAAGCAGTGTCAGGATATACTGCTTCCAGCAACTGCCACTTTCCACAGCTGGTTGCATGTCATTGGCCCAAACCTGTTGACAAGATTTTTGTGGTGTCAATCACTCCCATTAAAGCTTTCATCAAATGGCTCGCTTTCATCAAATGGCTCGCATGTACTAAGGAAATGATGAAAACTGTGGTACATCAGGAAAACATTAAAAAGTATACGAGTGAAAGGGCAGGGGAAGGAAGCAGGATGCTGAACAGAAAGTGATAGAATGTCTGTTTCAACATACAGTGAAACGTGGAACATCGGCCACCCTCATTGGGCAACATCCTGGAACACGATCACAACAGTTTTAAGACTTATTAGACCACCAGCTTCCAACACGTAATTGATTCGTCAGTCCCTGGAGTGATCAAGGAGTGCGTATAAATTTATGTTCTAATCCCTCTGACAAAGCAACACGAGGAACAGGAATACTCAGTGTTAACCTCTTTAACAGTGTGATTCCACTTACAAGTTTTGCTACTTATGCCCATATTAAATAAAAGCAGCAACAAACCCTAGCTATAGATTTACTGGTCTAAGAATGCTTACAGCAGTTTCGGAAGCAGAATAAAATACACCAGTATCGCTGTGTCCACACTAGGATTTTCTCATACAGCCATAGCAGCAAACAAACAAAAGAACAAACCAAAACTACTCCCTAGCAATATTTTACTGGTAAAACTTTGTGCAGAGCAGCCCTTAAGGAAGAAGCTACTTGTTAGAGTGAATTTCAACATAGGACACAGCATTGCATAGGTCAAAATGGCCCACATGTGACAAACTTGAAATCACAAGCTAAATGTACACGCACTGTTCAAATGCCACCCTAACACACTATTTTCAAATACACAGGAAGAAAAAATTCTTACTAACAAACACCCAAATATAACTGCATGTCACTATCAGGATTAATTAACGTTTCAAATAGTCCTTTCCTATCCAGGACAGCTTCCACACAGAAGTGCATGGAAACTTATGCCTCCTCGTTCTCCTGTGTACAAAAACTGCTCTTTCAGAGAGAAAGAAAACACAAATGCACACGGTGATACTTAACTTCTGAGGGTAAAAAAGAGAAACCTTTCCTAAGAGACAGAAGCAATTCCCTTACTCCTAATTCGACAGAAGTCAAGAAGTAGGGGTACACAGCCTGATGTTAAGTTTGACATAGGGATGCAAAAAACTATGCCTCTTTCAGTTAAGATTGTTTATAGTGTCATACAAAAATGTCACAAAAAACCCTTAAAATCTCCACATATTTAAGTGCATCAAACTACACAGAAAACTTTACACAATCAATCGCTTGAGTTACTATAGATTTGCTTTTTGCCAATGATGATGGCAGATGACTATTTCAACACTAATTTTGTCCTAAGCATGAGTGCGAGATTGTGATCTCGCAAATGCATAAATGAGAGATCACCTCAAAGTCTTAACAGTCCACCCTTGAGTTTAATGGTCAGAGTGCTCAGTATTTGAAAATTATTTCACCAAAACTACTTTAAATTCTAACAGGTGCATGGGAAGGAGGAGGGAAAAAGAATGTGTGATCCCAAATCATACTTGCAGATGGTTCTATTGAAGTGTCAGCATATAGACAGGCATAACAACTGCACTGATATCAAAGTATAGGGACATACAATTGTATCAATATGAAAAAAATAAGCTGTTAGGATGCAACTATTACATCCCCAAGATTCTGTTGAGACACAAGCATAACAAAACCTGCTTTCATTCAGGGCCAAAGGTAGGGTGATTTAGCTAACTTGTGCTGCCTCTGGGATCATGCAGACAACAGCTGCAACCTAACAGCTTGTGCAAACTCCACAGCAGCAGCTCTCCTTTCCCTTTTAAAGCAACTATAGTGTACATCTGTCCATTCTCCCAGAGGAGGGACTGCAATTAAGACTTCTGACTATGATACACCCATGGGGCTCCCTGTGGGCCTGAACCAAAGCCAGACCTAGCAGTAGCAGTACCACTCCCCCCACCCCCTCCCAAATGGGGCTCTGTAACTGGGAATTTAATAGCAACCCCACCTCCAAATACCATTCCTTTAGGAGCCCGGCTGGCTGAATGAAATGACCCACAGGCTGGATCTTTCACACCCCCAAACAATGTCAGGAGTAGCCTGTTTGCAGCTCTTGCTATACCGGTCCTTGCAAGTTGACTACCAAGTCAAGAGTTTGTTCATTTGCTTCTCAACTACTTGCAAGACAACCAATACCGTAGGTCCTCAAGATCATGTCCAAGACCACAATGTCAACAATCTTACCCATGCCACATGCCTAGGTTTCATCATCTAGAAACCACCTAAGGTAAACTGTTCATATATGCCGAGCACCACAAATTGCCCACTAACAGGGTGAGGCGTCAGCTTAGCATGCAGCGGACATGTCAATTGGTTTAGGGGAAAAGGATACACACTGAGAGCTTGGCAGACTGCCTGCGTCATGGAGGTCAACCCCTGCAATTGTAGGGAACCAGGCCTTATCCCATTCATAAACTGATTAAGTTCTACCCTGCCACTATTTTGAGTTCTTGCCCAAATTCCTGCTACTGAAGGTTAACTTAATTGCTTATAGCCAGAAGCCTTCTCACCTCCCATCAAGATTTATTCACAGCCAGTGCGTGACCATTGTTCTACTGCCAGCCTCATTCTTGAGCTCTTCTCCCTTGCTGCTGTTCTCCCCCATTCACAGGCCCTGGAGAGCCTGAAGAGCAGCTGCACTTTGGTTCCTGAATTTTCTGCTTGTCAGTGGAGAATGCTTGGGTAATTGGTGGGGATCCATTGTGTTAATCTCACACAGATGTCATGGATTGACTCTTACACTACTAGGGCCATTCTATTCCCAAACCCATTTTCAGAACTTAGCTCAGTGGCGTTCCCTCACAGCCGGAACATATTGGTACAGACACTCCCCTGCAGAAGTATCAGTGCAGATCCTGAATTGGGTATAAGCACAGAGAATGCACTCAGCCAAGTCTGATGTCTGAACACCTCTCCAAAGTCAGACAGAACACCAGCCAGGGCAGGGCAGTACAGCACCTTAAAGATTAACTTGTTCAGAAAGACATAAGTTTTTGTAGGCAACAACAGTACTTTGTCAGACTATTTTTGCTGAAGTATGATGGAAAGAAAGAAGGAATCAGGTAATGACCTTGAGCAGAGCAGTATGGCTGTTACAAACTTAACATATCCAGGTGCTAATCCACCCTCCATAAATAACACAGGCCTTGAACTGTTGGGCTCTACAAATAATTTTATTTAAATTTAACAAAATTAGACAGATGCACTCAGAGGCAGAAGAAAGACCATAAATATTGTACATTTTTTTTAAAATCAGGGATCCTATCCATATGCTACAGGAGTAGAACGTGTAGTGTTGGTGAATACAGTTCTTCTACACATCCACACTTGAAAGCACAAAGTTGCACAGAAATACATTGTAAAAAAATGAAAGGAAACAGATTTTTTTGCTTGCTCCAACAGTATAGTGGACACAGATACTATTTACAGTCACCTTCACATTTTATGCACCCCTTCAACAGTTTCCAGGGGTTCTTCCCCTGCCCCATTTACTTCCATTCAAGAGGACTGGAGCCTACCCATGAGGAAATGAGGTTGGGGGAAGAGAAGGAGTGAGGTTATAGAAACCAAGCAGGTTGATTGCACAGCTTCAAGCCCAGTGGGCTAGCCAGCCAAGAGAGGAGTCAGAACAGCTACATGCAGCCCCAGGGAGCCTGCTACCTGAGAGAGAAGTTAGGCTGACTGAAACCTTTCATGGGGCAGACCCCTGCTGGATTGCACTGGGTGGGTGAGGAGGTTCCTCTACAGCACATGCAAGATCATTTAAAACAAGGGTGACAATAGTAATGGAAGAGTGTGCTTCACTGATAAAGGACACTGTCCCAGCTCTCTGCTCAGAAGCTGCCTGGCAAACCACACAGCTAAACCCTTTGGGGCTCTGCATGACAACTTGATTGTAGTAACAGTGTTTGCCCCACTCCCCTATCCTTTGCACAAGGTGCGTTTCAGGCCTGGCATAGAGAGGGTGTGAGCTGTCTGTCAAGACCACTACCCACTCTACTATAGGGAGTCGGATCATATTCCCAAGGTGAAGCTGTGCAGCAAGCACCATAGTGGCCTTTGAAATAGTCAGGATTTTGCTGTCAAAGCCTTGCTGCAAGTTCCTCTAGATGATTATGATCCTTCTGCATGGTATTGCTTGCTGCTATGTAATGCATCAGTGTAGGATTTCACTGCTTTCACCTAGCAGCAGGCAAGTACTAGGATGTGGAGAAACATATGCTTTCCCTGCTCAGACTGTCATCCAACCTCTAGTCCTGCTCCCTTCCTTCTACACCAGTAGGAAGTTCCCTGGCTTTTCTGCAATGTCAGGTCTTCCCTGGGAGAACTAGCTCAATTAGCCAACTCACTTGTCTCTAACAAACTCTTCACATGGAGGTTTTTCCAATTAGTGCCCTGTCCACTGCCCTTGGCAATGCACTATTCAAAGCAAAAATCTAATCTCGCTGTTCATAACTTGTCTAGTACAAGGACAAAGAGCTGCTACTGCAAACAGTAGCACAATATGAGGATCCACCAGTATGGTTGGATCCACAGAGTGGCCAAAAGTTTCTTCACTAGGGGATCTTGGGGGCAATAAGATGCTTGTAGTCAGGCCTCATTGCAACAAAAGCCATCTCTGCTCCCACATACTCTTCTTCATACTTCCCTGTGGCAGATTACACCCAACCTAAGTCAAACTGATTCACGGGGGGTGGGAGGATGCATGATCTCTCCTATAGCCTATAACCGCTATTAAGAAGAGCTGGCTCACAGCACAAGCTATTCCCCCCTGCGGTAACATGGAGAGAAGCTAAAGTGTGGCTTTTCACAACTGAACCTAGCCATAGTGGAACAAGGACTAGGAGCAGACTCAGCCTCATCTCCTCCTTACTGGAGGCAGGACCTCCAGGTTGGTTCCATCTTCCAAACAGTGCCAAAGACAAGCCTTTTCTAAGGAGGTCTGTTAGCTCTGATCTTAGCTAAACCCAAATAGCCTGCAAAAAAATGACTGGAAAGAACAAGGAACACCTCAGTGGGATACCTTTAAAGACTGACTTGTCCAAACAAATGAGAAAGGGTGCGCTGTCACACAAGCTCTGGCCAGGAAGCCAGTTGCCACTCACAGCCGAAGATACATGGTGGTGATGGAGGCAGTACCATAAACCAGAGCTATGACCAAACTTGTCACTGGAGTGCAAATGGGACAACCAGAACAGAGTAGGAGATTATGGGGAGATGGTAACACAGAGCCCCAAGTTAACAATACTACTATCAGCTACCAGTACCTATTATCATGGCACACAGCCCTTACAGCTCTTCAGGGGCAGAGATGGACACATCCAAAACAGACACGCTGATATTGCTGGTGACTTTGTACCAGCTGATTAAATGAAAATCGAGGTAGCAAATGTCTGAAGTGTTCAGAAAGTAAATGACAAACTCTAGAAAGAGAATTGAGATGTCTAACAAGCCAAGTGCTGCAGAAATGAGTCTCGATCCAGTTCTTAAAGCTTCATAAAGTTCTGAGGGATACGTCCCCAACCTTCCAGCTTGTGCATAGCAAATGTACCCATTCTCCTGGAACCCAAAGTGGGAAAAGCGGCACCTAGTGTTTGGGATGGGTAATGCAGGTCATGCCTTCATTTCTGGCTCAGCAGCAGTCAGCTCAGTCCTGAAGGAAGCAAGGATGAAATGGCAAATGCAGAAATGCAACATTTGGTGCTGTCAATACGATTCCAACTGATAAAAGGCCTCCCCCCCGCCCTGCATAAGCCAGGAGTTTGTATATCAAATAGGTGGAGAAAAAAAGTTGGACCTTCCAAAGGAGAAGGGAAACCCTTCTATTAAAGTGCACTGCATTCCTTCTTGTCCCCAAAATGAGAAACTGGGCAATGGGCACAGTGGAGGAGTGAGGTTTTTATATGTTCAGGGAGATGTCCAAGGCAGCAGGAGACAAACTCCAACTGATTGTATTAGAAGGCAAGGATGGAAAGGGGCTGACTTCCATTGGCTTGGCTCCACCATACGCAGACAGTTGGGGCATGCTGTCAATGCTGTAGTAAAATTACAGGTGAACTTTACCTGGAACCATGTTTCAAGGGGGACTGTGGCCCAAGGGCAAGCCAGGCCTACTACAAAATGTCATGCCCCAGAGCCTGCCCTCTCTCACACTGCAAATTCAACAGGGAGAGGGGAGGAGGAAGAGAAGAGAAGAATGGCGCGCAGTGGGAACACAGCCTGCTCCCTTTAAGGCAAACATGCTCATGGATGCAAATCTTGGGGAATTCCAATCTGCAAAGCCATCTGCATTTGCACAGACTGCCTGCCCACACATGGAACTCTGAACACCGCTGATGACAAAAGCACCTAGGACTTGGGCTGCAAAGATGCAAACATTTGATCGACTGGGTCTGCCACAGCACCAGCACTGGCCAATGGGGCTCCTTGGAGCAGCCTGCTTGCCCATCTGAGCTGGCATTCCTAGGACCATCAGAAAGGGTCCTAGGGGACTAATGCTGCATTCTTGGGAACGTAAAATGGTTCCACACTCATGGAGAGGCTGTATATAAGGAGACCACGGTTTACAGCACTAGAAGCTGGCCTCCCCCAATCCCAAGAGGAGCACACTACCCTGTTTCAATGGGATTTGAGATTGGCACCCCTCAGACTGCTTCACTTCCCTTCTGTTTGCAGGTCCAGTTAGGGATACATTGCAGAACACCCCTGCAAGGCAGAACTGCAGCACTGGTTATTTAACTACTACCATTCAGGTGCAGGGCAGTAGTGGCCCCAGTCACTGCTACCACACACACAGAACAAGTTACCTGACCTCAACTCTACCTGGGGCAGGTACCTGAGAAGCAGGGGTTTTATTTGGTGAGAGGTACAGGCTGACGCTCCCTATTAAGCCTCAACCACAGCATCTTGCCAGCAGTTCCACATACCCATCCATACATTGGCTACAGGCTACAAAAGGTATTTTAATCTTCTGACTCTGTTAAGTGAGTTCTTAAGCAGGTGGTTAAATGAGGTCACCTGTCTCATGTAACAAGTCCTGCTGCAAAGGCATCCCTAGCCAATTCTATTCCAGAGAGCTATCCGATTCCATACCGCCCCATCTGCTTCTCCTCCACAACACAAGAGAAGCTTCAAAGTCAACAGTTTGTGTGTCTGTGCTTACAGACCATTGTTCTTCAAGGACACAACGCAGCCTTGAGTGGTTGCACTAGGTACAGGAAGGCTGGGCAGGTGGGGTGCATTGACAGCACACAGCAACAGCTCGTGTTTCCCCCGCAGCTCAGACCTCGCAGATGATAACAGGAAAGTCCACATGAATACGAGGATGCTCCAGTTTCACTATACCCTGAAATGAGAGCCAAGGAGGGTGGTGAGGAGACAACACTGGCACAGAGCAGAGCTGTCATGACAGCATGTTAAGGAAAGGGCCAGAAAACAAAGGATCCATGCTCTACAAGCCACTCCAAATAGAACAGCACAATAAGTTTATTATGTTACCAGCCTAGCTACTAGAGGACAATAGTCCATAAAGCTATTATAACTGACCTGCCTGCTGGCACTCAGAAGTACCAAGCAGGCAGTGGAGACTCCAGCTGCCCCTAGAATCCCTGCAAGTCAGATTAAGGTGCTCCTAGGATGCTGAGCACAATAGGCCTGTGTTCTGACACAGATTTAGAAGACGGACAACTCTGAAAGCCACCATGTGACATCTTTAATTCACCAGCACTGAGGCACTTAAGCAAGCACTCCCCTGGTTCCCCCAAGTAACTCCGAAGAAGGAAAGGATCAATACATGGGGAACAGCAACTTTCTAGTCCAAAGGGGTATCGTGAATGTGAGCAGCATCTATACCAACTGAAACAAAACTCAGAGCCTCATGCATTTAACAAGCTGTGATGCAAATAGCATCCCATTTCAAATATATGGGAAAGCTTAGCAGTTATAGGTTCCAGAGGCAAAGGATTAGAGGGAAGCATGTTAGCAGGGCTCTGTGCTCACACACTGGACAGGCCAGAAACATGGTATAGCTTTGTTTTTTTCCCTCCTTGAACATGTCAGTAACAGTTGCATTACCCTCTGGGCTTATATTTCTTCACATGCAACACGGAGATGCTGCTTCTTTGAGTACAATATTTTAGTGTAAGTTTGCAAAGCTTTTTGAGGCCCAGAAGTATAAGGCAACGAAGAAAGGTGAACATCTATTGTAAGCATCTGCAAATCTTGAAGAGGCAGTTTTACTGTTAGGAAAAGTACTTGCATTTTCTGGAAAATGGCCACCATTTTTTCTGGAGTGTAATATAAAGCTCAATAGCTCAGGAAAAGTGAGAGGGAACTTGCTTTCCACAACTCATTTGCCTTCTGCTCTAGAAATGCCAGAAATCGGGTAACTACTAAGTAGCAAGTGTGATGTATGAGCTTCTGATATATCATTAAAATCTGGACTGAGACCCTAGTCACTCTTCAGTTCATTTCACTCTGGCCACTGAAAAGCTGTCAACAGTACCAACCCACTCACCGGTCTAGTGTGTGCACTTCTGCACAGGCTTGCACATGAAGTCTGCTCTACCCCAACATCGACTTCAATACAAACCTCAATGTAAACCCCGGAAACCTTCTCCAGGTTACTTATGTATTTGGAAATAAGTTATTATTCTTTATTTAGGACCTCCACCCTTCTTGCTCATTTCCAGCTGACTCTCTGGCCTGATTTTAGGGGGATGATTTGTTGAGATTATACACCTCTGAGCACTAAAGGCAAGAGATTAGTAGTCCTGTATTTTTAGATCAACACTAAGTGTGAACTCTGTGAAAGCTGGAGGGCAGAAAGGCAAATAACATTAAAACCCGACCAACACTGGTTTCAGGAAACTGAGAAGTCTTGACCTGCATCTGCCTTCTAACAAGCTTCCAACAGCTCACTTAGCTGGTCCTGCATCTGCCTCAGACATCCTGAAGGCAGGAAGCAACTTGCCTCCATGAAGCCGCATATACATCCAGCTGCTTCCAGCAGCTCTGCACAGCTCCACTCAGCAGAAAGTACGGGAGCATCTACCCACACCTTCAAGCAGCAGCAAAAGCCTTACCCTGCTCAGAGGTGCAGCTGCAGAGAGGGTCATGCCAGTACAGTGCAGCTATGGGTGCAAATATGTTTTTTTGCCAGCAAAAGCTCTACCAACAAAGCCCTGTAGTGCAGGCCAGGCTCAAGCCATAGAGGGTGCAGCGCCAAACCTGCGCCATCTAGTGGCCCCTTAACAGACTCCAGTGCCAGAAGTTCACTGGGGTTTGATGCCCTGGGAACTAACATTTTTAGGTCAGTTGTTTCCCTCCCCTCACCCTCTCTGACTGAAGTTCACAGAGTGCTCCCCATTCAATCTTACCATTTTTGTTACAGAATAAGAAGGCCTGAACACTCATTCTTTCCTTGGGGTGCAGTTAAGCAGAAAGACACCAGGCAAGAGGTTAGAGTACTGTTGTAAACAATCATCCATTAGGCGTGCACAGTTTCAACTGCAGTGACCTACCCCTGGACTTCCACCTGAGGAGCATCATACTACACTGACACCGGCAACCTGGGTCTCTTGGTGAGCTAATATACTACCAGCCAAGCCTCAGGGGAGCTCTTTCTCCCCAAATGTGTTACCTGAGGTATAAGGTTTTTGTGGATTCTTTTCAGCTTGGCACGCTTCCTTCCATTCTTGGTGACGATTGTTTCCTCATAGAATTCATGGGCGAGATCCCCATCCTCGTCATAGTACATGGAACTACAAAGAAGTGAAGAGAACAGCATGAGGGAACAGGATGAACATCAGCTAGGGCTGCCATTGACAATCCCTGCTCAGTCTCACACACTTTGGAGGAAAAACAGGAGTGAGCTAGTCTGTATCAACCCTTGAAGAGTTAACTCACATACAGTGCAGCACCTCATGGCACTGGGAATGGGCCAGGGAACTTGACTGCTGACAAAACACCCTCCCCCCACCAACAACAGCTTAGCACCAAATTGAGTGAGGTAAGGCAGGGGCTCAACATAGCTCTAAGCAACCACTAAGGCAATCAGTGTTAAATCTTCACACTGCACTCAGATTTCAATGGAAAAATCAATAGCTGCTGTGCAAGGTTGCATGGACAATGAAGAGTTTAAGGACTGCATAATCCCAGAGGTGGCATTTCCCTCTGTCACAGATCACAGAATCATAGAAAATGAGGGATGAAAGGGACCTCAGGAGGTCATCTAATCCAACACCTGCTCAAAGCAGGACCAGCCCTAACTAGATCATCTGACCCAAGGCTTTGTCTAGCTGAGTCTTAAAAACCTCCAAGGATGGAGATTCCACAACCTCTCTAGGTAACCTGTTCCTGTGCTTTTCTAACCTTAGTGAGAAAGTTTTTACTAATATGTAACCCAAACTTCCCTTGCTGTGACTTGAAATTATTGCTCCCTGTTCTGTCATCTGCCACCACTGAGAACAGTCCAGCTCCATTCTCTTTGGAACCGCCCTGCAGGTAGTTGAAGGCTGCTATTAAATCCCCTCTCAGTCTTCTCTTCTCCACACTTAATAAGCCCAGTTCCCCCAGCTCTCTTCATAACTCGTGTGTGCCAGCCCCCTAACCGTTTTCATTAGGGGTGCACAGATAAAGATTTTTTTTGATGATTATTAGACAGCCATATCGGCCAGTACTGATTCAATAGCCAATATGCACAGCCCAGCAGCACGGAGAGCAATGTCTGGCTGGTAAGTCTGTGGGGAGGAAGGGGCATGGGGGGGCAGATCAGGGCCCCCGTGGTGAAGGACAGACTGGGGCAGGGGCAGGCACTGCCCAGCAAGGACAGGGCATGGGATGGAGCCATGGGAGGCTTGCCCAAGGGGCATGGGGCAGTGGAGGAGGCTCCCTAGGGGAGAGGTACAGGGGGAGGGGGGAGAATGTGCCCCCTGGATTTGTGCACAGGGCAAGGATGGGGCCAGGGGCTGTATCAGCTTCTTTGCAGCAAGGGGGCTGGGCCAGGGCTGCCCTTGAAGTGGGTGAGGACAGTGCTGGGAGGTGGTTACAGGGTGGGCTGCAGCCATCCCAAAACTCACCCCTGCACCCCTGGCCCCAAGCCCACACATGCCCCCCATGCATCCACTGAGGGTGTGCACAGCAGCAAGAGCAGCCCTCCTCCTCACCTCTCCTCCCCCCACCCCACAGACAAGCTGCTTGCAGCTCCACCTCACCTGGGCGGCCCCTGCCCCACTCCCTCCATCATCATGGGGGCCCTCTAGCTGCACTCCCCCTGCCCCCATGCCCCTTCCCCACCTGCTCCACCCCCGACCTGCTGGCCAGATGCTACTCGCCAAACTGCGTGGCTGTGTGCATTATCAGTGACTTTATTAGCCACACTGAACAAAAAAAAGCTGATTGCTGATAACACTAATTTTCCTTTTACTGGCGTTGATAAGATATGGACTGATATATCGGTGCACCTCTAATTTTTGTTGCCCTCCACTGGTTTCTGTCCAATTTGTCTACAACATTTCTGTAGCAGGGAGCCCAAAACTGGACACAGTACTCCAGATGTGGCCACACCAGTGCTAAACAGAGAGAAATAATCACTTCCCTAGATCTTCTGGTAACACTCCTACAAATGCAGCCCAGTATGCCATTAGCCTTCTATTCAGCTTACTGTCCACTGAATACAGGTCCTTGGTCCTAGTCAGGGACAAGATGCAGAGAAATTCTTCTCCTACCTCCAAACCAAAAAATTAAAAAAAATATTCTAAATAGATTTCATAGACATTAGGGCTGGAAGGGACCTTGGAAGATCATCGAGTACAGCCCCCTGCCCAAAGGGCAGGAAGTCAGCTGGGTCATGGGATCCCAGCAAGATAAGCATCCAATTTACTCTTGAAGGTGTTCAATGTAGGTGCTTGAACCACCTCCGATGGCAGGCTGTTCCAGACGTTGGGGGCTCGGACAGTAAAGAAATTCTTCCTTATGTCCAGCCTGAAACGGTCTTGTAGTAATTTATAACTGTTCGACCTCGTGATCCCTTGGGGTGCTCTGGTGAACAAACGTTTCCCCAGATACTGATGGTCACCCCTGATAAACTTATAGATGGCCATCAGATCACCCCTGAGCCTGTGCTCTTCCAGGCTAAAGAGTCCCATGGCTCTCAGCCTGTCATCATAAAGTCCGTTTTCCAAACCTCTGATCATGCACGTGGTTCTTCTATGGTCGCTTTACTAGCCGCAGCATCGCATTGCAGGCTCATGTTCATCTTGTGGTCAATGATGACCCCCAAGTCTCTTTCTTCCGTAGCTGAGCCTATAAGGATGCTGCAGGTTTTTCTTCCCAAGGTGGAGAACCTTGCATTTTTCAGTGTTAAACACCATCAGGTTCTCATCTGCCCATTTGCTGAGCCTGTCCAGGTCAGCCTGGATCACCCTCCTGTCTTCTGGTATGGATGCTTTGCCCCAAAGTTTGCCTCCTGAGCTTGTCAAAGTCAGCTCTCCTGAAGTCAAGAACTTCCACGTTGCTGACTGACTTGCCAGCTTTACGGCGGATGGTGAAGGTGATCAGCTCGCGGTCGCTGTCACCCAGCTTCCCATTGATCACTAGGTCGCCGATTAGGTCATCCCCTGTAGCCAGTACCAGGTCGAGCAGCACTTTACCTCTCACTGGCCCATAGATTTCTTGAGTCAGGTAGAGGTCACGCACGCACGAGAGGAAGCTTTGCACTCACTTGGATTTTGCTGAGTGATCCTCCAACGAAATGTCTGGGTAACTGAAGTCACCCATGACATCCATGGTCCTGGAGCGTCCTCAGCCAGTTCCCGGGCGAACTCCTGGCCAAGCTCTTGACTTTGGGTGGGAGGTTTCATAGTTTCTAGGGTCGGAAGGGACCTGAGCAGATTGAGTCCAACCCCCTGCCATGGCAGGAAAGAGTATTGGGGTCAAATCACCCCAGCAAGGTGTACATCTAGCCTCCTTTTAAAGACCCCCCGGGTAGGAGCCAGCACCACTTCTCTTGGAATTTGGTTCCAGGTCCTAGCCACCCTGACAGTGAAGTAGCGCCTCCTGATATCTAGCCTGAATCTACCTTCCGCCAGCTTGTGACCGTTATTCCTGGTTTCTCCTGGCGGTGCTTGGGGGAACAGGGACTTCCCCAATGCTTGCTGGTCCCCCCAACTAGTTTGTAACAGGCCACTAGATCCCCCCTCAGCCTTCTCTTGTGAAGGCTGAACAGGTTCAGGTCCCGTAACCTCTCCTCATTGGGCCTGCCCTCCTGCCCCCGATCATTCGAGTGGCCCTCCTCTGGACCCTCTCCATGTTGTCCACATCCCTCCTGAAGTGTGGCGCCCAGAACTGAACGCAGCACTCCAGCTGTGGCCTGACCAGTGTTGCAAAGAGGGGGAGGATCACCTCTTTGGACCTGCTTGAGATGCATGACAAGGTACGGTTGGCCTTCCTGACTGCATCCCCACACTGCCGGCTCATGTTCATCCTGGCATCAGTGACGACTCCAAGATCCTTCTCTGCCTCTGTATTGACAAGAAGGGAGTTCCCCAACCTGTAGGTATGGTGCCAGATGTTCCTCCCCAGGTGCATCACTTTGCACTTGTCAGTGTTGAATCCCATCCTATTCTCATCCGCCCACTCCTGTAACCTGTCTAGGTCCAATTGCAGCCTATTCCTTCCTTTTAGTGTGCCCACTTCCCCCCACATCTTAGTGTCATCAGCAAATTTGAACAAGGTGCTTTTTACCCCCTTGTCCAAGTCACTGATGAAGATGTTGAACACTGTGGGCCCGAGGACCGAGCCCTGGGGGACCCCACTGCCCACATCCCTCCAGGTCAAAAATGACCCATCCACCACCACTCTCTGGGGACCCAATTGACTGTGTGGGTGTTGACACCACAGTCCCCCAGTTTCTTAATGAGAATGGGGTGAGAGATAGTGTCGAAGGCCTTCCAAAAGTCCAGGAAGACTATGTCCACTGCTACCCCTGCATCTAAGGATTTGGTAATCTGGTCACAGAAGGCCACCAGGTTGGTCTGACAGGACCTGCCACTAATGAACCTGTGTTGGTTGCCCCTAAGCATAAGCTCCCCTGCTTGCCCCTCGTGGACATGTGCCAGGAGAATTCTCTCAAAAAGCTTGCCCAGGATCGAGGTAAGACTAACTGGTCTATAGCTTCCCGGGTCCTCCTTCCTCCCTTTTTTGAAGATGGGAACCACATTGGCCCTCTTCCAGTCCTCTGGCACCACATCAGAGCACCATGAGTGCTTGTACAGCCATGCCAGGGGTCCCGCAATGACCTCAGCTAACTCCCTTAGTACTTGGGGGTGGAGATCACCTGGACCAGCTGATTTGAATACATCCAGTCCTTCCAGAAGTTCCCTGACTAGTTCCTCACTAAACTTTGCCCTAGGTGCGCCTCTTCTGGGACCTGAGGGGGATTCAGCAGGGGGTGACTGTTCCGGTCCCTGCTTAGGAAAATGGAGGCAAAGAAATCGTTAAATATGTTGGCTTTGTTGTCTGGTGTGACAACCAAATTTCCTAGTGTGTCCTGCAGGGGCCCCACATTACCCGGCACCTTCTTTTTGCCCCCTGTATATTTAAAAAAGGACTTCTTCTTGTCCTTGATCTGGGAAGCTCTGTAGTAGACTCCCACCGTTGTGTCCCCTGTGCCATGTTCCCCACGGATTTTAACCCAGAGGGTCTCCAGTTGTCCACACTGGTCGCCAACATCAGCTTGCAGGGACGTGTAGCTTTCCTTAACATAGAGAGCTATACCCCCACCCCTTTTATCTACACGATCCCTCCTGTACAGGGTATAGCCATCTATATCCATGGTCCAACCACAGGTAGAGTCCCACCAGGTTTCTGTTAGCCCTATGACGTAATAATTATTTGCATTAAGCAGGAGAGCAAACTCCTCCTGTTTATTCCCCAAGCTCCTGGCATTTGCGTACAGGCAAGCATGTGTCTCCTTGGAGGCTCTTGCCTTGCCCACAGATTATACCAGGGCTGGGGCAGGGGTGGGCTCTCTTACGAGCCTTGGCCTCCTGGCTTTGCAAGTGTTGCTCAGCGGGCCAGCAGTGGCGGTAGTCCCCCGGTCCCTCAGTGGGCTTAGTTTAAAGCCCGGTGGAGCAGGTCAGCCAGTCTGGCTGAGAAGAGCCTCCTCCCCAGGGGAGAGAGGTAGAGGCCATCTCTTCCCAGCAGCTCGCTGCCTCTCTCACCAAAGAGTGGGCTGTGGTCATGGAAGCCAAAGCCTTCCTGATGACACCAGCGCCGCAGTCTTTGGTTCACTATGTAGCTCCTCCTCTCCCTCCTCAGCCCATACCCAGAGACTGGGAGGATCGAAGAGAACACCACCTGTGCTCCCAGACCCTTTAGCTCCGCTCCCAAATCCCTGTAGCACCTCATGACCTGGCTGGAAGCGCTCCAAGCAGTGTCACTGGAGCCCACATGAGTAAGGAGCATGGGATAGTGGTCTGTGGGCTGCAGAAGCTTAGGGATCCTCTCTGCAATGTCCCAGATGCGGGCCCCTGGGAAGTAGCAGACTTCCTGGGCTAAGGGGTTGGGGCAGCAGATTACCACCTCATTCCCCCTCAGGATGGAGTCTCCCACAACAAACACTTTACGTTTTGTCTTCGGGAGAGTGGGGACGGTAGCTGCACTTGAGACTGTGCTGCCTGCGGGAGCTGGCAACTCAGCAGCAAGAGGTATGTACCTGTTGCTAAACTCCGACGGGGCAGGGGCCTTGGTGCGGCAGGCCTTAGGGCCCTTGACCACATTGGTCCATGCCCCTGACTGGACATAGTGAGATGTCCCGGAGTCTTCCTTTGTCCTGGAGGGAGACCATAGTCTACCCTCCAGCTCCCGGGGGAGAAGGGCCTGGCAGCAGGAGTCTGTCTACCCTAGGGGGCTCGCAGGCCAGGCCTCGGGTCCTCCCACTCGCCTTCCTGCACAAACTCTGTGCTAACTCACGCGTCAGCAGACAAGCGCGCCTGTTTGCGCAGCCTGTTCACGTCGCTCCCTGGGGGGCTGGGCGAAGTAGGGGCCCCGGCGGGGCCCTACCCAGCCTGGCTCCACTGAAGGAAAGTACAAGTTTTATGAGACACTTAAGGACAAAGTTAAAATAAATCTAAAATGCAAAAAGTACAGACAAGCAGAAGATAGTATTATGCAGAGTTCAAGGGAAAAAAAAGAAAGTGGTGAATGATTACACAGAAATGAAGAAACACAAGATTGCCAGAAACAAAGGAACTGCTAGAGAATGAAAGAAAGAGAAGAAAAGAACATAACCCTAGACTATGTCCACAAGAGTCTTAAGGGAGCACTGCTGATGGAAAATAACTATCTGCCTTTATGTATATTTTAGGGGACTGAATGCATTTTTAAATGTTAAACCTGTTATTTGATAAGTTGCATTCACTAATAAATACAGCTAAAAAAAGATGAAGAGAAGCTTGTACTCCTGCTGCCATCAAGCACAGAGGCCAATGTTTGTTCCTGACTTACTCCACAGTTAAAGCAAGTCATTAAGAAGCAACACATGCTACCCAGTCAAACATGGCAAATGGAGTCAGATACCTCTCAAGGCTAGAATGCCCATCAAGACAGTTTTACCCATGGAGTACAAGCTAAGGCAGGGGTTGGCAATGTTTTTGGGCAGAGTGCCAAAACACCCACAACCTTGACTTGAAAGACATTAGCGTGCCACAGGCAGATGGTAAGGGAGTCACGAGGGGCCCCATCTTTGTTGTGGCAGCACAGCCCCAGCTTCTTCCCTGCCATCTGCCCCAAGGTGCACGTGCCAAGCAAAATGCCTTCCTGTGCCATGCTCTGGCATGTAAGCTGGGGATTGCTGCGAGGTGAGCAAAGGACTTTACAACACAAAGGAGCATAGGGCCATATGCAACTTCCAAAGCAGTTCTCCTATTTACTGCTAAAGAGCCAGTCAGAGGAAAGAGTACTTAGGTAAAACATGAACCATCTGCTACAAAGCCCTATTAATGGGGGCCTTGCAGTTCAAAAACATTCTCTAAGTCACTAGACCAGTGGGAACCCTGTAACCTTCCAAGTGCCACTTCCAACCTTTTCCCTGATCTGATGACACACTGCTTTCTGCTCCCTGCCCAATCTGCCACTGTGCTGCATGTCTCCTCCCCAGTCTTCCCTGTACCAAATACACAGATACTGCCTGACCCATCAGTGGAACTTGTGCTGTAGTTTGGGCACCCCTGCACTAGACTATGGATAGTTCAGACCTGGCCTGGAGGGACTCTCTCTTCTGGAGATATTGGAGTTATTCTGACTTGGCTCCATAGCTAGGTAATAATGCAGATGATATGGAACAACTGAGGGACACTGATGGGGCTTTTGTGATGTAAATGTGCGTTCTGCCAGGATCCAAAGAGAAATTACCAACTCATTTTACAGTTATCACAAATTTGTCAGATGGTAATCTGCAAATTACTGCTGATGCAATGCATCTAGAACCACAGATGTCCAGGTAACAGTAGTACCTTTAGTTCAGAGTATACCTCTGAACTGGAGATAAAAGCCTCTGCAAACCATAAATCTACTTCCACAGTGCAAGTGTAAACACCATACTCTTTTTCTATGGGACTGAGCCAAATTTTGCTTCATAGCATTAGGAGTACATCAGTTGATAACACACAAACACCAGAGCTCTATGCACAAGTAGAATCCCTCACGCCTGCAGAAGTGAGGAAGGGCACTTTTTATCCCAAAGCTTGTCTAATACCTCCTCTACACCAGAGCTGGTGCAATAAAAGATATCACCAGACACAGTCCCTACTGCTCAGAAGTTCCCTAGACCATCATAGCTAAACCAACACTCCAACCTTGCTTAGATCTGTAATAACTTCAAGGAGACCTACAGCACCAGTACCTACTATTCAATGCCACCAACTGCTACTACAACCATACACTGAACTTATGATACAAAAGCTAAATGTTGTTGCCCCTAAAACAAGAAGTAAGATAAGTGTAACACTGCACCAGGCTCAGCAGGAGGTATGAGTCCATCATACTGCAACTAAGAAGTCAAATCTGCCATGCACCAGAGCTAAGATTAAGAGTTTCTTGTAACAGTTAGCGCGGTGGTAGGCATGCCTAACATCAGCATAAACAAACTCTCTCCATACAGCCTCATTTCAGAAGAGAAGCCACATGTGAACAAAGCTTAACTGCACATTTCTTGGTACCTATGGAGAGACCTGGTTTACCGGCTTCTGCTGATGCAAGTGGAACCCAGGGGCAACATGTAGGGGGTGCACGTGAACCACCTACAAAAAGGTGCCACTGACACTGTTGGTGGCACCTGTGGGCAGTTGCCACTCGCTACCCTGCCACAGACACCGCTGGCAGTGTCTGCAATACCTGCTACCCGTTGCTGATGGTGGCTGGTCACCAACCCTTGGTTGGTGCTCGCCACCCCGCCCACTCCACCACCAACAGTGCCGGCAGCATTTGCAGGAACTCCCCCACGCTCCTACTGCCACATTCCCGCCGCTGCTGTGCTCCCCCAGCCGCAGCTGGCACACGTTGCTTATCGTGGCACCTCATGTAACTTAAGCCTGGCTCGGGGACACAAAACAAGGGAGAAGCAAGTGATTCGGGCTTGGCAGAACAGAGGGGCATGGAGACAGTACCTCAGTCAGACCACCAGACATTGTGCCTCCCAGCAAACTGGGCAGCTCCCCTGCAGCCACCTATGCCAGTTGGTTCAAGTGTACCCAGGCTGCTTGCAAGGGAGTGCCCACCAGTGCCAACTACAACCTGGGGAACAAGGCACAAGCTGAGGACCCTGACAAGCTGCAAAGCACCCAGCTTTACCAGCAGGGAAACAGCGCCATCCTACAGGAAGAGGCCTGGTGGAGGTGGCTCAGTTCAACCCAGTCAGCATGACACTAGCATGAGATGCAGCTCCTCTTCCAGGAATCACTGACGCACAGGAACCAGGGGAGTCCGAGGCACCTGCTCCACGGAGGGGAGCAGGACGCTTTGACAGAGAAGCCGCATCTTCCCCACCGAGAGCCGCAAACGGCTCCAGCCGGGAGGACCCGCAGGGGCTGCAGGGCCCCAACGGGGGCGCTCATCCCCCGCGCGGCCCCCCCCGCACCACGACCTTGACACTGCGGCGAGCTCGGGCCAGCCCCACTCCCTCCGGGCCCGCCGCGCCGCGGGCCCCGCTCCGGCACCGCCCGAACCCCGCGCTTACCCGCGGCGCGTGAAGACGAAGGGGGTGGCGGCGCGCGGCCCCCGCGCCCGGGCTAGGGCCTGCTGCCCGCCGGGGCCTTCTGCGCCGCCTGCCGCGGCCGGGGCGAAGGGCCAGAGGCCGCGGGACTTGGAGCCGCTGGCGCCCATGCTCGGGGCGGGCCCGGCGCGGGGAGGGGCGCTAGGCGCCGGCGGGAGCCCGGCAACAGCGACCGCCCCCGGCCCGCACCGCCCCACACGCCACTTCCGGCCCCGCCCCGCTCACTTCCGCCGCCCGCGCCGTAGCCTCGTCACGTGATGTGTGGAGAGGGGAGGGGAGGGGGACCTTGGGCCAAGTGCTCGGGGGCAGCGACAAAGTGGGGTGTCCGGAACCGCGCGGGGATGGGCTAGGGCCGGCCGCCCTCCCACGTGACAGGAAGCGGGGCTCCAGCAAAAGGCTGTGGATGTGGCTGCGACTACGGCTGCGCGGGGGCGGGATAGCCCTCAAGCCCCGCCGGTAGCTGACGTCAGAGCCTTAGGATCCAGTGGCGAGCCGTGCACGGCGCTGCCGGCCTGGGCAGCTCCCGCGGGAGAGGATGCGCTGTCGGGCTCTGAGGCAGTCCCTGGCCCTAGGGTGCAGCTGCGCGGCAGGTGGGGCTGGTTCGCCCAGCAGACTCCTTGTCCAGGGCTGTGAAAGGACCATCCTCGGCCCTGTGCGAGCATCTCCCAGCTGCTCCCGAAAGGAGCTGACACAGGAGGCCTCAAATGCCTCTACACAAATGCTCGTAGTATGGGCAATAAGGAGAAACTCACCCTCCTGCTGGCTGACACCAGCCTGGACATAGTGGGGATTACGGAAACGTGGTGGGATGAAACGCATGATTGGGCGGTCAATGTCAAGGGCTATAGGCTGTACAGGAGGGACAGGATAGGAAAGAGGGGTGGGGGCGTGGCGCTCTATTAAGGAGGAATACACATCCTCGTTAATTAGCAAGGAGCCAAGGGAGGGGCTCTCTGAAGTGCTTTGGGTTAGAGTACAAGGCAGTCAAGGGGAAAGGGACTTAATGGTGGGAGTCTACTACAGACCTCCCAACCAGGAGAAGAGCTTGACCAGGAATTCTTGGGTCAGCTCACAGAGGTAGTGAAGGCTAAGGATGTGGTTGTCATGGGGGACCTGAATTTCCTGGACATCTGCTGGGAAGAGCAGTCAGCCAGGTCTAACCTCTCACATAGGTTCTTGGCCAGAGTGCAGGATCTCCATCTAACCCAGGAGGTGCACAGCCCCACCAGGGGGGACGCCTCGTTGGACCTAGTGCTGGCCATGGGTGATGACCTGGTGAGGGGGCTGCGAGTGCTCGACCACCTGGGCAACAGCGATCATTGCCTGCTGGAATTCACCATCCAGAGCAAGGTGGCAAAGGCATGCAGTAAGGCAGCGGCCCTAGATTTTAGGAGGGCAAACTTCAACGAGCTAAGGAGAATAGTTGGAGAAGCGCTGAGGTCCCGGAGGGGAGGGGAGCCAGGTGTCCAAGGAGAGTGGTCGCTCCTTAAGGAGACGATCCTCCAAGCCCAAAGGAAGGTAATCCCAACAAGGATCAAAGGGAGCAGGAGAGCACACAAGCCTCCATGGCTCACCAAAAGAATCCGGGAATGTCTCCTTGCTAAAAGGGAGGCTTATACCCAGTGGAAAGAAGGGGTCATCACCAGGGAGGGCTATTCTGCAGTTGCTCGGGGATGTAGGGGGGCAGTTAGGAAGGCCAAGGCAGAGATGGAACTGGGACTGGCTTCCCAGATTAAGGACAATAAGAAGTCTTTTTTTAAATACATAGGGGGTAAAAAGAATGTCCCGGGTAATGTGGGGTCCTTGCAGGACAACATGGGTAACTTGGTCGTCACACCAGACGGCAAAGCTAACATGTTTAACGATTTCTTTGCCTCCGTCTTCCTAAGTAGAGACCAGAACAGCCACCTCCCTGCTGGGCCCCCCTTGGGCCCCGGGGGAGGCACACCTGGGCCACGGGTTACTGAGGATTTAGTTAGGGAGCTTCTGGAGGGGTTGGACGTATTCAAGTCAGCTGGCCCGGATGATCTCCACCCTAGAGTTCTAAAGGAACTGGCCGAGGTCATTGCAAGTCCCCTGGCACGGCTTTACGAGCACTCATGGTGGTCTGGTGAGGTACCGGAGGACTGGAAGAGGGCCAACGTTGTCCCCATCTTCAAAAAAGGCAGGAAGGAGGACCCGGGAAACTATAGGGCGGTTAGTCTTGCCTCGATCCTAGGCAAGCTGTTTGAGAAAATTATGCTGACACACATCCAGGAGGGGCCAGCAGGAGACTGCATGCTTAGGGGCAACTAACATGGGTTCATCAGTGGCAGGTCCTGTCAGACCAACCTGGTGGCCTTTTACGACCAGATCACCAGATCATTAGATGCAGGGGTAGCAGTGGATATAATCTTCCTGGACTTCCGGAAGGCTTTTGACACTGTCTCTCACCCCGTTCTCATTAAGAAACTGGGGGGCTGTGGTGTAGACACCCACACAGACAAATGGGTTGCCAACTGGCTGGAGGGCCGCACCCAGAGGGTGGTAGTGGATGGGTCCTTCTCAACCTGGAAGGACGTGGGCAGTGGGGTTCCGCAGGGCTCGGTCCTGCACTGTTCAACATCTTCATCAGCGATTTAGATGAGGGGGTAAAAAGCACCCTGTTCAAATTTGCTGATGACACTAAGATGTGGGCACACTAGAAGGGAGGGATAGGCTACAATTGGACCTAGACAGGTTACAAGGGTGGGCAGATAAGAATAGGATGGGTTTCAAAACAGACAAGTGCAAGGTGATGCACCTGGGGAGGAACAACTGGCACCATACCTACAGGTTAGGGAACTCCCCTCTTGTCAGCACGGAGGCGGAAAAGGATCTGGGGGTCATCATTGACTCCAAGATGAACATGGGCCGGCAGTGTGGAGAGGCAGTAAGGAAGGCCAACCGCACCTTGGCATGCATCCACAGACGCATCTCGAGCAGGTCCAAGGAGGTGATCCTCCCCCTCTATGCGACACTGGTCAGGCCGCAGCTGGAGTATTGCGTCCAATTCTGGGCGCCGCACTTCAGGAGGGATGTGGACAGCATGGAGAGGGTCCAGAGGAGGGCCACTCGTATGATCAGAGGACAACAGGGCAGGCCCTTTGAGGACAGGCTGCGGGACCTGAACCTGTTCAGCCTCCACAAGAGAAGGCTGAGGGGGGATCTTGTGGCCTGTTATAAACTAGTCAGGGGGGATCAGCAGGCATTGGGGAAGTCACTGTTTCCCCGAGCACCGCCAGGAGTGACCAGGAATAATGGTCACAAGCTGGCAGAGGGTAGGTTTAGGTTAGGTATCAGGAGGCGCTACTTCACAGTCAGGGCGGCTAGGGTCTGGAACCAGCTTCCAAGAGAAGTGGTGCAGGCTCCTACCCTGGGGGTCTTTAAGAGGAGGTTAGGTGAACACCTTGCTGGGGTCATTTGACCCCAGTACTCTTTCCTGCCATGGCAGGGGGTCGGACTAGATGATCTGCTCAGGTCCCTTCCGACCCTACAAACTATTAAACTATAATGCAAACTGCACCCGGGAAATAGGGAAGCCGGGACGGGCTGGCGGTGGAAGCTGCCGGTGCAAGCAGACTGGGCCGTTGCAGGGGAGGGCAGACAGCAGCGGGAGAGCTGCCCCCCATTAGTAACTGCGGGGAGATGAGGACAGACTGAAACCGGGCAGACCAACAGGGAGGACTTATTTCTTTGCGCAGGGCTGAATGAAGAAACCACTGCAGCTTGGTGTGCTCCTGTGTCTGGGGGCTCTGGCCAAGGTCTGATCCCCCATGGAACAGAAGGAAGGAAGCTTGAATGGAAAACAGGAGAATGCAGGCCCTTTCCATGCTAGCATCTTCCCAGAAAGCAGCCCTGTCCAGCTGTGACAGAAATGCTACTGAGAGGTCCCCATAGTGCAGCATGCACAGTGGTTCTCAGACTGCAGATCTCTGACTAATTAGCCCTTCTGATCGCACTGAGGGCTAGATTCCCCTCCAACCCTGCCTGCTGGCCCCTTCACATCAGCACTGGATTAGGCCAACAGGGAAGTGTGTGTACACCTTGCCCCTGAATTGTTTATTGATCGGCACAAAATCAGCACCATTCACAGGCTGAGCCTCTACAGCATCTGAGCCCTGGAAGCTCAGAACATTCAGAGTCGATTAAAAAGAAAAAACAAAACAAAAAACTGAAATATAAACCAACTGCCAAGGCGACATCCTGCTGCCAACAGGAAACGCTTGACTGCACTCGCGCTGCATCAGTTTCATACATACGCAAGGAACTTCCTGGCTGCCTCCAGCCTTTAGGTCCTGCATTACAGACAAACACCTGTGCCCTGACCCCTCAACTACAGGGGTCCTGCTGCTCCTCCTCCACAGAAGGATCAAAAATGCCCAGCATAGCCATGATGGCCCATCAAATGCTTTCCAAAAACACACTGGCACACCTCAGGCTCTCCATTATAGCCCTGGGCACATGCCCAAGCCAGCATACATCAAGCCTGTGGGGTGCTATTCCCCTGAACCCAGTCCATTCTCATGATGTGGATGGATCTTCCCAGTGTTGCTCCTTGGCAATACACTAGGATGTGGGAGTCCATTTCCAGCAGCAGCTCCAGCAGTTGTCCAGAAGGGATGGGTTTCCTCACAGTAGCCCAACAACCCTCTTTAGGAACAATCACCTGAAACATTGTCCTCAGGCTTCTCTCTGGAGAGAAAGGCTACCTTTGGTAATGAGGGTCTGGGTGGCCCGTTACACAGGGTCTTGAGGGCTGGGCTTAGCCCTGGAGCAGTTCCACTGAACTTACATCCCAAAAGGTCTCCAATAGGCAGTAAGCAGCAGTCTTCACTGTAACACACAGCTCTCCCCAGGGATGCCTGCTAAGGGTGGGCTCTTGCACAAAGAGGTCTGGCTGCAACTGTGCAGCCTTGCTGGCCTGGTTACTGAATGAGAAAGTAGGACTGAATGGATAAATTAATTTAGAGTGCTTCTATGGTCCCACAACCTCCCCCATGAAGTGATCTAGGATGGGGCCTACTTTTAAAATGTGACCCCCCCCCCATCCCCTTGACATGGAATGCTCAAGCAGGGTTTTGAGGGTACCATTATAGTGGCTAATCTGTGCTATGTTGAATCTTAATCCATTCCTAGTCTGGGCCCAGGGGAATCCTCAAAAGAAGAATGGATGTATAACAGCTGTAGCATTCAATCTCTCTCATAGTGGAGCTGGTAGTAGCAGTCTCAGCACTGACACAACCACCCTTCCTCAGCAACAACTTCACACATACATCCTGACTGGCCCCTGCCCTGGGGGACCACCCCCAGGCACACAGCCTCTCCAGTGCTCACACTCGCTCCTTGAGGGATGGGCACACTCACCTGGCACTCACCACCCCCCCACCACACCCCCCCCACCTCCCCGCACCCATGCAGGAGAGCCGTCAATCTGCAAGCATAATTCTGGAGTGATCTGTCCTTGCTCGCCCAGCCTTCTCGCCTCTTCTAGCCACTTGGTCTTGGTTGGAGCATTGGATCTAAGATGGGGGTAGCTCAGCCTGGGGTGCGAGTAGCCAGCGCTTCCTGCATCTTCTGGCGACAGTGGGCATACTTCTGCAGGATCTGCCGGACATGCTCCTCCTCCTCCCGTTGCAGGATTCGCAGGAAGTTGTGCAGCTCAGGCATGCTGAAGGCATCCCACTACAGGGGACAACACAGCAAGGCAGCACCATTACCCCCTCAGACACAGAAGCACACACCACAAACCCAACACTACTCACTGCAGAAGTGGGATCAGGACAGAGACACTGGCAAAGTTTCTCGGTGGACATGGACACAAGGGCAAAAGAGCCAAAGGCTAGGCTAGCAGAGCAGTTGCCTCTCAATCCTTGCCTGCATCAGTGGGGTCCCTGACTGGAACAGCTGTGGGCTGCACAACGGCATCCTCTCAGCTACACCCCAGCGCTGACAAAGCAGAATAAATCAACAGTGTTCAGCTTGCTCTTTCTTTGTACAGCAGGGTTGAGTTGGGGAGTGGGGGGGGGGGGAAGAGCAGGGGGTGCTACTTCAGTTCCATCTCACTGTGCCTATCTCAGACCCTGATGGCTCTTCCTCACCACTGTTCCTGAATGGGTAAATTGCTGAGTAAATTGCAGTGCTCCCCCACATACAGCACCAACAAGACGCATGTGCTATTCTAGCTGCTCCTGGTGGACAGAACAGCAACAACTGCCATGGCCTTTTAGCAAGGCAGCAAGCAGGGGGCAGTACTGTCACATCCTTCCTCGCACAGAAGGAGGCTTGTTGGTTTCCAGGTACTGGCCAGCAGTGCCACACTGGGATGTTCCTATACTTACATTGACCTCCCCAGTCTCGTTCTCCTTCAGGACAAAGCTGAGGACCTTCTCACTGGGGCCAGCCAGCAGCCGAAGACGCAGGGGCTGCTCGTCATCAGGCAACTTCCGCAAGTAAACTGCAATGGCACCAATCAGACACACATGTATCAGTAACACTGAGCAAATTGGCTCCAGCCTCTCGCAGCAGGGGAAGCAATATGGAGTGCGGCAGGAACACTGGCTATGGTGGAGCTTCCAGCTATCACAGCTCCAGTAGAGGGCACTGTAAGGAGCAGGACAGAGACAGTGCTTCAGGGTGAGAATCAAGCTCAGGTTGCTCAGTGTTGTCAGCAGGAATATACAGCAGGAATACACCTGGTTGGATTTGGTTTTTAAAAGGTGGCTGATATAGAGGCAGTAAAAGGCAGATGGACAGACAGTGAGCTCAGGTGAGGAGAGGGGGATACCAGTACCTTGGTCTTCCTTCTCAGATCTCTCAAATAGAGCGAACTTGTGGGGATTGTCAACCACCATGAATTTCTTGAGCAGGGCCTCGATAACCTCACTGGCCCGTGTGCGGGAGATGATGTGCAAGTGCTTGACTGTGTCTTTGGGCAGGTAGAATGATGTGCGCCGCTTCACTGCCTGGGAGCGTGCCACTTTCTTGGCATCATGGATGGTGGGTGTCTTCTTGGTGGCTGGCACAGAGACTGGCCGGACCAGCTTCAGCTGCACCTTGATGAAACCCGTGTAGGAGCCATCTTTGTTCTGTGAAAAGATACCAAAAACAGGCTGGTCTTAGCAAAAACAAGGAACAATGCAGCAAAGCTGGGCAAGAAACTGGGCATCAGATCTAGGCGCAGGCCCTGTAGAAAAGGCCCAGATCTGGATTCCTGTAGCCCCTGGAATGGATAGGAAGTTCTCATTCAGATCAGAAATTATAAAGTCCTGTGCTCTCATCATACCCGTACATGTAGATCCTGCTGACCCAGAGGCCTTACCAGGCTCATGAAGAGGTTGCTGTTGATTTGACTGTTGTACTCCTTTATCTTCTGCTCAGTCTCAGCTTGGCTCAGAACTGGCTTCTCCCAGTCAATCTGCTCATCCTGCAAGAGGAAGCCATCCTGAGTTAGTCCATATCCCTAAAGAGTGGAGGGGTCTGAGCCACTCCCCACAGCCTTCTGCAGCTCAGGCTGCCTGTATCAGAGTCAATACTCTGTAAGGTGACGTTGTGCATTACTCACAATGCCTTGCTGTGGAATATGGTATCTTTGGGCCCCAGAGCTCTCCGACCAGAGAAGGCTGAGTTTCCCCACTCCTCCCACACTCAGCTGTCTCAGCATGTGGGGAGCTCATCTTCAGGAGCAGAGGCTGACTGTTCTCTGAACAAGGACCTCTATTCAGGTTCCAAGGAGAAGCCTCAATGGAGCAAGATGACAGGTCCTTGTGGAGTTTATGCCCCTGTCCCCAGTCTAGTATAAATCATGGGTGAGGCACAGTGGTTAGTGGGAGCAAGCCCAGTGCTGAGAGTTACACCAATGGCTGGATTTCAGGCTGGGCAGGTGCTGTGCTGGCTGGTTGGTCCTGGGTCAGTCAGGCAGTATGTGGGGAGTTGTGGATTAGCCTCATGCTTTAGGTGAAACTGCCCTGCCCCAATCAGGAGGCAGGTACTGTGGATATTTCTCATCATCACAGCCTCCTTACATGCCCAAAGGCTGGGGTGGGGCAGCTTGGTGGCATACTTTGCTGTCCTCCTGCTTTTCCTGCTCTGTGAATCTGCCAAGAAATCCCTTGGGCAGATGCCTTGTGCAATGAGCAAGTTCAGAGAGAAAAGTAACCCTGCTACGTTCTCTCTCAGGGCCAGAGCTCTGGACCCATATCCAACCCAGGGAAAGAGGCTCTTCCCTCACTGACTGCACAGAGATCCAAGAGGCTGTCAGTCAAAGCACGGTATCTGCCCTGCAACATTCAGCCATACAGAAGCTTCCAGGGCCTGATAAAACAGGAATCAAGCAAGGAAGAAGGCAGAGGAAGGGCAGCTAGGGGCACTCTGGACAAATATTAGTACTGAAGAAACAACGGCCAGAACAACATTGACTGATAGCCTGAGACTGGTTCTTGTGCAGGAGGGGGTCTAAAAGGCACCTTCTAGCCAGCCACACCCTTCAGAGGCAGATGTGTATACTATCACATCCCTGATCACTTGGGTACCGATATAGCTCAACCTACATTCATGGAAATTGGACAAGACCACACAGGAGACTCAAACAGTAGATGCTATCTCTGGAGCCCTGATGCTTTGCAAAGCAGTTTTAATGGTGTCCTTGCCCCTATGTATCATATGTAGGGACCTACCTAACTGGCAGTAAGGGAAAACAATTTTTGTGGTTTGGTGGCCCTGCCCCTTGGCGCTGATGGTGAAGAGGCGCCATCCTCTGCCCCTGATTGGCAGAGGCCCGCAGGGGAAGAAGGGACTAGGGGGTGGCCACCATCTTGAATGCTGGCTGCCCTTGGTGGAGCCCCACCCCACAGCACTGATTGGCAGAGAGGCACAAGGGGACACCCACCATCTTGGCTGCTGCCCTTTGTGCTACCCCACCAGCTGGCACCTTCCCATCCCAGGTGGGCTGTGAGGCTGGGGAGCCAGCCTTTTATTTTTATTAAATTTTTTTGGTTTATCTCCTGCAACATCATGACTAATGCCAGTTTTCAAGGTGATCACCATTTTTCACAGTTTCTGTGAGAATTGCAAAACTGTGATTTAAATAGGTCCCTAATCATATGGTACTTCTGCACCACCCTAGTACAGCCTGGCATTAGCCAGATGGGCTCAGTCTGATCATGTGACTTCCTGCCTACTGGGTATATCAGGGTTCACATGGAGAGCACAGGGGCCATACGCCCCAACAGGGAGAGGGTACAGCAAGGAAAGAACACAGCTTGGGGCTGCTACCTGTTCTCTCCCCACTGTCCCTCACCAGTCGACACCAGTTGGTCAGATCTAGAGGGGTGGAGCTCTTGGGGCAGCACATAGGCTGATCTGTAGGGGGATGTTACACAGCACCACAAGGCAAGACTAACTGCAAGCCCATAAGACGCATGCTGCTTTTGTCTTAACCTTGCTCATCTGCTCCCTGCACAGATGCCTTTGGTGTAGACTGCACTGTATTAAAGGCCTGTAACAGAGGCATGGATTTAACAACCCTGCCTGCATTCTATACTGGTCAGGCTTGACACAAGAGATCTTGTCTCTCCTCCAGGGACATATCCCAAGCCTGGTGCAGTGTCCAGATGCCACAGTAATGAGCAACGTTTTAACACTGAGAAACATGGTCAGCCTCAGCTCTCACATTACCAGGTCTTATTCCTAGAGCTGTGCTCCAAATTTGCACAGACACACACAGAGGGAAGGCCAAGCTGTCTTTCTGCTGCCTCCACACAACTCCATTTCACCCTGTTGCATCAGCCTCGCTTCCTGCTGACATCATCCCCCCCCCCCACAACAAATGTGTGCAGGGGGGCGGAGATGGGGAATCACAGATGAGCTCACCATAGACCAATAGGAGCTCTCCTGGGATTGCTGGGAGCCACTTCCGTTCCCACCGCAAAGCCAGTGGCACGTGGGCAACAGAGGAGCAGGAAGGAAGTAGTCCCAAGGTAGGGACGGCTCCCAGTGGGGAGAAGACAGACTCTCAGAGAAGGGGTCTTGGCTACAGGAGTGTCTGCTCCTCTGTCCCCTTCCCACTCTCCAAGAACATTCCTTAGGCAGCAGACCCAAGCCTCAGCCTTTCCCTCTCCAAACCGATCCCCCAGGATCTTCCTTTCAGACAAGGTCCTGGGTTGCACCCAGACTCCTTTTAGAGGTGGATGCATCCCTCCCAAAATATTGCCACCCCAGAGATGGATGCATGCAGCCCCCAAAGGATCCACACCCAAAGGGAGATAAACATCTCCCCCAACAGATACCTGCATGTCTAGTGTGACATACCATGCAAAAATGTGTGCACAAAAACACCTACAGACAGCTGTATAGACATACAGTCAAATCCACAAATGCATACCCGTCCATTGTGTGGTTCAGTCATATCCTACAGACACATACACAAGAACAAACACTAGAGCTGCCAACTCTGTTTGAATATATTCCAGGAGGTTTCTGAAACACCAACGTGCCCACGACAACGTGAATACGCCCACATGCTTGCATATATCAGTTACAGATTGTGGTATGTAGACTCTACGTCAGGAAGGCAAATGTACATTACTATTACATTTTAAAAATCTACCAGACTACTGTATAAACTGGATTCAACATTTAATATATATTTTAACGAACGTTCCATAATTTATCTCCTGGGTGACTCTCAGTAGTCTCCTGGAAATCTATATTTAACTAACCAATTGCTTGTCAAGAATGACAGGTGAGAGGTGGGGTGCAGGTGGGAACAGAGGCCTATGTCCAGAGCCCCCTGCCCCCCCCGCAGCTTTGCCACTGTTTCCGGGCCAGGCAGGGCCCGGCATGCCCCCCCTCCCACCATTGTGCTATCAGGCCAGCCCCCTCTCAGTGTCCACCTGCCTCCCCACCCCATGAATGACCAAGGGTGGGGCAGCACATATGGGGAGCATCACCACCCAACACCCCATGCCACTGCCGCATCCAGGGAGCAGGTGGTAAGGCCAGCCCCACTTCGTCCACTCCATTGCCACCACCTCCTGGGAGTGGTCCCCCCTGCCCAAGGCCAGCTGTTTGCCCCCCTGCTCCCTCCCCTCTTTCCCCGCTGTCATGGTGCCATCAGGGTCTGCTGTTCCCCCACACTGCGGTGGGCCCAGGCCCATTCTCCTACTCCCTTGTGCCACCGCCATGGGTCCAACCCTGTTCCCCACCCCCACATGCCACCACCTCCATGGAGCAAGGGACCCAGCTATGCTGGCCTTGGCCCCCGTCGCCCCTGCTGTCATGGCAGCGCTCCGCCACGGTGCTGCTACCTGCAGTCCAAATGCTCTTGGAGCACTCTGTCTGTCCGTAACGCTTTATTTGCACTCTGATTGGCTGTCTTGGCATCCAGTCAGACCAAGGCTTTTATAATATTAGAATTCCTGATGACTCCAGGGCAATCCTGGAGGGTTAGCAACCCTAAGAAACACAGGCCTGCTGAGGTCCAGCCAGGTCTACAGCAGCAACTACATCATGAATTGCACAGCTGGCCCCTTTTCTTCCTGTGCCCACCTGCCTGCTCAGTATCTTGCTTTCATCAGTGCCATCAGCTCTTCACTGGCAAACATCTCATGTTTACCCTTTTTGACAACAAGGAGGGCAGTGGGGAAAGGTGCTATGCCATCTCCCTTGATGTCCTTCTCTGGTCCATCTCTCTCAGGCATGGGCAGCTGGAGAGCCCTGTGGGAAAGAAGCAGTGGTGTTCATCTCCCCCTGGCCACAGAACTGTCCCTTCTATAGCACTTGGCCACCAGTGCTTGCTGGCCCTCTTTCACCTACTCAAGCCCCTGGCATCAGGCAATAGGCATGTCAGCCAAGGAAGCACTGGAGCATTTCAGCAAAAAAAGCTGATGATGAACACCTTAGTGGAGTCATTTGACCCCAGTACTCTTTCCTGCCATGGCAGGGGGTCGGACTAGATGATCTGCTCAGGTCCCTTCCGACCCTACTAACTATGAAACTATCTACCAGAGGGTAGTTCTCAGCCTCCTCCACAAAGATCCTGCCTCTCCCTCCATGCTGCCCCCACCCCAATCCATTCTCCTAGGTAGTAATATAAAGGCAGAGGGACTTCCATTCCCTCCTCTAGGTATCATTCAGTGTCCTATGCCCTTATTTCCTGGTTGAGAGAGAGGGAAGGAGGGAGCAAGGACCCTCCCAAGAGCTCCACTCCAAAGACACAGTGTATAACGCCAAGAAGTACAACAGGCTGTGGGGCCTGAAGCACAAACAACAGCAGGGCAATCACAGGCACTTATTCAATATTGTTATGTGTTGGGTGACCAATGCACAACATCTCTCCATGGCAGTAGGCAGGTTTGCAACGCCACTGATTAACAGCAAGCACAGCAACCCTTCCCCTCCTTTTCCTGGAAGACTCTCTGGAGAACTAGGGGACCTCAGGGGAAGGATATCAAACACCAGACTTGGATTACAAGATATTTAACAAAGTAGGAAGAAACAAAACCCTTGGCATTAATTTCAACACCCTCCAATTCAGGGCTGAGAAAACTCTCACTCCAGTTCCTTAGTTCTCCAAGGTGACCTCCAAACAAAGCAGGGAAGACAGGACAGGAAACGTCTACTTTTCCTGAAGAAGTTTTAAAAATGAATTACAGCATCAATCCAAATTTGTCCATCTCTTCAGGTCAGCCTTTCAGACAGGAATTTGGCATCTTTAAACTCCTGGGTGTTACAGTGTAACTGTACTATTAATCACTGCAGTCCTAAAACATGGTATTAGGCTTTGGACTGTCCCAGAGCCTGGGAGCAGGGTTGAGTTTGTGGGATTTTGCCTAGTTTCAGCTCTAGTGGGCACAAGAAACTTGAGGGTTGCAGTATAAATGTAAGTTGATAACATCACTCCCAGTGTACAAGTGATCTGGGCACAGACTGTAAACCCCATGAGAAGGAAGTTCCATGGAATGATTCCAGGGCCTGGCATAAAGCACCCTGGGAGCTAGCCTGCATCAGCAACAGATTTCTAGAAATCTAGGCAAGCAGGTTTCTCCAGTCACGCCTGCTTTGGGGGAACATGGGCATGCACTGGGGTGGAGTACATTTCCTATGCACAGAGATCTGACCACAGAACCCAATGGGAAATATCTGCATCCTGAGGAAAAGAGCAGACGGAAGCCTGTGAGGGTGGGGTGCAGGGAGGACAGCCCATCCCAGATGAAGAAAAGCTCCCTGGGAGTTTGTGGTGGCAGGATGGGAAGTCACAGGCAGGGACACAGGCATCCTGTTTACAGAACAAAAGGGAGCTTTCTCCAAGGCCTGCTCTCATGTGGAGCTGGGTGGGAAAAATACACCACCACCTGTTCACAGGCTGCCACATCCCATGCAGGAACCCTCTGGATGTGGACCTTCCCTGCCAGCTACCCCAAAACAAGGATTCAGACCATGGTGGGGGGGTGCTGCCAGCTCAACCAGGGTACCTCAAGATCCTCCCCACTCCCCGGGCCTGTTGTGCCAGCTGTCTCCTGGGTTCCAATCCAGGCAAGACAACCAGCTGCTGCTTCATTCAGCCCAGCATTGTTTGACTTCTGCTTCATTTTGCTTACAGCAGCTTTGTGGTCAGTTCTGCTGCTCCACAGTGGAAACAGCAGAGGGTTGGCTAGCCACTAAAGAAAGGCAGGAACATGTGGTACAGCTCTCCCCCACCCCGCTTAAGTCTGAGCCACAAAAGATCAGAGTCCGCTATAGGCCTTAACTCCACAGCCAAGTGCATAGGTACACTGTAAAGACCCAAAACAGTGACGAATCAATGCCTCCACTGCATGCCTGAAAACAGGTACAAGATGGGATTAGCCTGCCCAACCTCTAGACTGGAGCCCTGAACCCTGCCACAGGATATCACCTTACTGAGTGCTGGGTGCCAGTGCTGCATCCAGATGAGCATAGCCATGCAGTCTGGCACTGCCGTGACATACCCCACGTTCAGGTGTTCTCCATGCTGCAAGGGAGCAGCATGGTGGAAGGTGTCTGCACAAAAAAAAAAAAAGCAGAGCAGTGCAAATGGGGGCAGCGTGCGCTGCTCAAAGCTGGAGCCTGGGCAGTCAGAGCTACACTGCGACTGCCAGCCAAGCTCAGAGTGGCAGGATTGCCACTGCTGCATCCCCAAAAGGTCCCCAGGTAAGACTGCTGGGGCCAGCCTGCCATGTGCCAAAGCGTGTGTGGCACAGGCATTCCATGGGGACAACTAGCAGTGGCACAAGCTACTCCCTGCAGGCCCTGACTGGTGGGAGACAGTCCTGCAAACCAGCAGAATTTCAGCAATCCAAATACGGAGATCAGCACAGTGTCATATAAACCCCACTTGTCCGCCCCTATACCCAAACAGTGTATCCAGCTGTTCTGCCCTGGAGAGTCTCTTCTTTGGACCAGTCTGTCCCTTACTACTACCAGTCAGGCCACATTCCTCCCTACCCTGGATGCCAGTGCTACCCTGGGCTGTTACTACCTTGAATAACTGTCTGACTGAACATGGGCACAATGGCTGCCCTTACCACATGGGCTTCAGCCAGCCAGCATAGGGTAAGGACCCACCCCTGCCTTCTTAGTGTGGCATTCTGGACATGACATGACTCTAGACAATCATAACAAACACCACCTCCCACAGAGCTGTAGACACAGATCCCTGCTATATCCCTGACATATCTCACTTGGTCCAGACTATGTCACTGCTCCCCATAGGAAGATCAGGGAAGGAGCACCCATCAAGCTGCTGGCATCAGGTTCTCAGGCCATAGGAAAGAAGAGGTCTATGGCTGGCCCCTGTCCAGATTCCTTGAAGCTCAGCTAGAAGCACAGTAGATTTTCACCCCAGCTCCAGGCAGGCTGAGGGGAAACTGTTTACATATTTTAGGAGCCTGGGACTGTTGGAGCCCAGCAAGCTTTTAACTTTGGGCAGGAAGTGCTGCTGGAGCTGCAGTTTCACAGTCCCTGCCTCTCTGCTCAGCAAGGGAGGATGAGGGAGGGGGAGCAGGGGAGAATCGCTTCCCAGCGCAACCCTGCCAACCTCTTTGTGGCTGTATGTCTCTCCCTTGTTGCTCTCTTTTCCCCTGTGTGACTCCAGCTCCCCCAGCTCCAAGTTGTTTCTAAATTTGCCTCCACTTTGGACAAATCACTAAAGCCACAATTGGCTGGTAGGTCAGAACTCTCTCTAGCATCTTCTTCCCCCACCACTGAGCTACTGGGCACACAGATCACCATGGCTGCCCTGGCTCTGCCCACCCCTGGCTCTGCCTGGCCCTGCTCCAGGTCATGAAATGGTTAGCAGTCACTTTCCTCTGCTCCCTTCCAGAGTCACTTCTCCCTCCTTCCTCTCATTCTCTGCCTCTGATTCAGCCAGATCACATTACAGCCCTGCTCCATCAGCCTTAGTCAGGGGTGACTAACCCCATCCCCCCCAGCACAGGCACAGTACCATGTCCCAGGGCTGGGAGGGTGAGTCTTGCTATCACTTCCCCCATCCCCCAGAGCAACAGACATCACACATATGTGGTTCAGATGGCTCCTCATGCAGGCCTGGAGAGGGAGGAGAGCAAAACCTGCTTGGCCCCCATCTCTCCTTAAGACTTCCAAGGCAAGATACAAAAAAAAGCTGAAGTCACTTGGAAGTGAAGGCAGCTGGGAATCGTCCTGAGAACAAAGCACAGACTCAGTCTGGGCCTCCTCTTGAGAAGGCCCCCGGTCATCCTTGTCCAAACCCTCCCCCCTACCTCCCTGGATACTCATACCCACAGCATCATCACCAGCTCTCACCCTCAGGCAGGCTCAGCTGCTGCAGATCAAATGCTTCTATTAACTACCATCACACACCCATTAACTACCATCATGCTTTGTGCCTCTCTGGAGCTTGAACAAGCAGCAGCTTGTAGAAGGCCAAACCCAGCAAAGCCAAAGTGACACAAACAGGAACAAGACAGCACCTGGTACACACTCACCTACCCTGTAACATCCACCACTACTGAGAGTACCTGCTCTCAGATTAAGTCAGGGGCAGCCTCAGGGTCACTGGGAAGCCAGAGTTACTTCTCCCTCCTGAAAAGTCACACTGGTAAGGACACCCCCATTTTATGTCCAGGCAGGTTCATCCCACTATCAGCCAGACCTGGCCAAAGATGCATTTGTCATCCTCACAGGAACAAATTCCTGCCCCCTCTCCAAAACGGCTCCAACTAATACAAAGCCCAGCAGCCCAATTACCAAGCAAAACCAAAAACTGTGAAATTACCTCCCATTTCATAAGATCATAGGAAAGCAGAATTATAATGGATCTCATTAGGTCATCTAGTCCAGCTCCCTGCTCTAGGCAGGATCAACCCCCTCCTTTCTGCACTGTCCCAGATTTCAAGGTGTCAAAGTCCTTCCTAGTCCTGGCTAACCAACAGACACCTCTCCAGTGATCTTCACATACAAACAATGACTGATGAGGATTGAAGAGGAAGGTGGGCGGAAGACGAGAGTACCCCTTAAGCTTAAGCTGGTCACTGTGCTTGTGCAAAGATTCAAGGAGACACATATTAATGTCTGAAGAGCTGCATGTGGCTCTGGAGCCGCAGGCTGGCCACCCCTGCACTAGACCATGCTCCACTATAAAAGCAGATGACTAATCTGGCTTCCAGACAGGGTTCAGCCACCAACCTACTTCATATTTTAAAACTGCTTTGTTCTTTATATTGGGTAGAACTTAGAAACTCAGTCATGGACCAGAAACCCAGAGACAGGTGACAGACAAAGCAGGCAGATGGTTCCTGCCCCAAGAAGATACACAGATGTTTCCAGAGTCTGCTGCAGGATGCATCAATCTGTTGGAGTCTAAAGGTATCAGAGATTACTGCTTTGGAAGGGGGCCTGTTGGGCAATTCAGGATCAATCCCTTTGCACCAAAGCCTGCAGAGGGGCTGACAATGGCAAGACTGCAATGGCCTGTGCTAGGACAGGGGGCTGCATAGTGGCCTTCAGGCCTTTTGCCTCCAAATATATAGTTTTAAATTTGCCTTTGCTCCAAAATTAAACAGACTTTGGTCTACATCACAGATGCATCAAATAAATTCCACGCTGCTCTAAAAAGGCCCTAGGGCTGGAATAGCAGGGGAAGGGGCCTGTGGACTGAGATGGAAAGGCACTGGTAGACCAGAAGACCAGTGCACTAGTACAGATGTATGTGGAAGTTTGCCCAGCCCCCACTCTGCTTTTTTTGCCAACCAGATCAGCAATATACTTTTGTGAGAACTATAATTTCCCCCAGCTCATCTCACCCTCCCTACTGGAGCCACACACACTCACAAGCTAAGAGAGTCACCAGTTTACAGGAAACCAACTCACACACACCAATGTCCCACCCCTAGACACTAACGGGGAAGAGGCAGAGGGTCATGCATGTCCTGGATTTGTGAGATCATCTCAGTTTCTCTTTGCCTCACCCCTAGGCATTTCCTAATCTAGGACCATCTGCTTACGCCATTAACTGTGCCAAGGGACAACACAGATAGATTCCCGGGACTCTAGTAAAGGCACCAAGAGGAAATGCAGCTGGTAACATGAGCCCATCTCCACTCTTGCCCGAAGGTGGTCCTCCCCCAAGCAACCTCTGTGAGGACATCATAGACAGGCTGTCCCTGGACGCTGCTGATCACTAACACGAGCCCCTGGGACTCTCCTAGCTAGGGAGGAAACGGCCCTAACCCTGTAGCTTGCCGGCAGCTGCAGCCATACAGCCCACAAGAACCAGCGACCAGCAGGTACCCAGGGCTCGCACAGCCCCTGGTGGTGTCCCGGGGCCGGGTCCCCCCGCAAACCCGCGATCCCCCGTGGAGGGAATCACATCGCGGGCACAGAAGAGGCAGCTGGGACCATCCTGGGGCAAGCAGCCGCTCGGCCTGCAGCTCTCCCCGCCGCCGGCCCCGAAGCCGCGGCCTCACCTCCCCCGACCCGCCCGTCTGCTCGCCGCTTGCCCCGGGCTGCGGAGCCGGGCAGGCACAGACACCGCTGGGCGCTGCGTGCCCGGGCCGGGCCGGGCCTCACCTTGGCGCGCTGCGGCTTGCGCGCGAAGGAGGTGCGCGCCGTGAAGTACTGCTCCAGCTCCGAGTCCGAGTCCTCCTGGCTGCAGTAGCCGCTGCTGGCCGTGCTGCTCCACGTCATGTCGAAGCAGGACGCCGCCGCCGCCGCCGCCACCTCGCCCTCGCGCATCGCGGCCGCCGCGACCGTTGGAAGTGAGCCCCCTCCGCGCCCGGCACCGCCTCAACGCGGGGGGCGGGACACGGCCCCGCCCCCCGGGCCCCGCCCCCGGGACAGCGCCAGGCGTGGCTCGCTCCTCTCGCCCTGGACGCGGGCCCCCGCTTCCACGCACGCCCTGGCTGGAGCCACTGCAGACCCGCGGCATTAGTACTTACTGACAGCCAGCAAGGGCTGGCTGGGTCCTGAGAAGCTCGCTACTCTCTTCCCCCTGTGAGGGGGTTTCAAGAAACCCACGTGCTGTGTAGGGGTGGGGGAGAAGCCTTTCTCAGCGGTATTTGGGTAGCACTCATCACAGCAGCATAAGAGCACCTCAGCACAACACGGATGGAGAAACCGAGGTACAAAAAGGGACAGGGACTTGCCCAAGGTCACAGGAGGAGTCAGTAGCTGAGCTGTCTCCTAAGCCCCAATCTGGAGTCTTGACCACTTGCCCACCCTTCTTGCTGTTGGGATGGAGGACTTTGGCCTATAAGGCTGATGAGACCATCAACACTTTTCTCCAGAAAAACAGTCAATCATTCTAAAGTAGTGGGGGACAAACTTTTTTAGCAGGGGTGCCACAAATTTAGCCCCTCACCCATCTGAAGTGCCACCCTAGTCCCCTTCCTCTTCCCAATCTGCTGCTCTTCTTTATGCTCCTTGCTCTTGCTGCTCTGCTTTCTGCCCCCTGCCCAATCTTCTGCATTGCCTTCTACTTCCTCCCTGATCTGCTGCAGGCCACACACAGGCTGCCCATGCCACTTGTGGTCCACATGCAGCAAGTGGGTCATCCCTGTTCTAAAAAGTCTCCTTAAGCCCCTCTACTTTCCCATTCTCAAGTGAGGAGGCACAACTGCCTTTGTAACCCTTTAGGGGACAATGCAGTAAGGGGAATAGCATGGGACACTCAGGGGGATCTGGCCCTGCACAGGGCAGAGCAATTGAGAATTCAGAGAAAGGAACGCAAGGCGTGTTGGGCCACATTGTTGGCCCATATCTGGTGTCCTGCCATGCTGGGTCAGGTTCATAGTCCATTTACACCAGTATCTAGCTGCTCAGCCCAAACATGAGGTTCAGCCCCCCTGCTCAGTTTTGGTCCAAGCTGTCAGGATGAAACACTACCAGATAGTGACCCAGATTCTCTGGAATTCAGCCTTGCAGGAACCCCCCCATTGTTAATATATGAGGACCTGTTTTGCATTCCCTCAGGAGACCTGACAGGTGAGGGAAAGGAGACACGGGCAATCTCCATGTGGCAGGAAGGTGGCAGGCGGCTGTGTTGGCAAGTGTGTCCCTTGTAGACTCCGACTCATGCTCTTGCTTCAGAAACCAGGCCCCACACTCAAATCGCAACCACGCTAGCAGCAGCAACAGCTGCAAAAACTTTTAAGCTGCTTCCTGGCAGGCAGGCCAAGGTCACAGAAGGGAGTATGTAGCTCAACAGATGTGGCAACTTCCGGCTTTCAAACAGCAACTCTGTTCTCTCATATGGCACAGGTTGCAGACCAAGAACCCAGTGCAGGGAAGCCCTTGGGCCTGAGAGGAAAGTCTCACAGAGACTTACTGCTACTGTGAGCCTAAGGGGTCTTGTTCTCTTGTCCCAGACCTCTCCTGAGCCCTTCAGGGCTTGAGGCAAAGAAGGGGTGTTTATGGGGGATGAGGATGGAGTTTTAAGGGAAAACACCGGCCCTCTAGCTGAAAAGACATTGCACTTCACACTGGCTTGATTTAAAATTCCCCGAGTACTAGAGATGGGTCAAGAGCCACTGCAACCCCCTCACACACAGACACCTTGAACACAAGGTAGGTGGGCTGAATGGAGCCTATACAGGGCAGGATCTGTCCAAGCTCCAAGGCTCCCTCCAGCCCCTGGACCGGTGTTTACCCTCCACAGCTCCCAGATCCCTGCTCCCTCCATGCTCCTGGAAGGGCTAATAGCAGGTCTGTGGAGGGGAGGGGACTTGGGGTCTGTGATAGTGTGGCAGAAGTGACAGCTGGTTTGTATGGCTTAGGGGAGCTGGGGCCTGAAGAGGTGGGTGGGGGTGATGGCAACATGTAATGGTTGCACCAGCCAGTGAGTGGGATGATGGGAATCCCAGGCCCTTAGGCATCCCCAGCAGGATGGTGGGTACCCACTACTTGCCCTGTTGCTAGGTGATAAAGCGGCTGCCCCAGTGCTGTGGCACTGAGTTAATTGGCAATATTCTCTCCCAGATGGGCCTCACTTGCTCCCCACTGCTGACCTGCCCCTGGGGAAGCATTAGGAGAGAGGTCCCAGGTGCGGAAAGCAGAGGGACAATTTCAAGATGAAATTGAAGTTGGCTCCCTTGCCAAGACAAGATTTACAATGCACTGCCCTCAGCACCAGCTCAACTCAGTGCTGCTAATGACTGTGTGGAGGAGGGGCAGAACCTCCAAGCACCGCCATCCTGAGCTGGTAACACGCTCAGCAAGGAAAGGGGCTCAGAGAACTCTAGGAGCAGCCTTACCCAGGAGGGTATGATGCAGGGAGCAGGGCAGGGGCTCTGGCTGTGGGGAGACCTCCCAGCTACTCCAGTCCCACCTTCTTCCAACAAAAGATGCTGCAAGGGTCTGGGCATGAGAGCTGGATGGGGGGAAGCACCCAGTTGCTCCAGTCCTTTCTCTGTCCTGCTTCTGGTATAAGAAAACTCATTGCACTTTGCAGCCTTCAAGCACAAATCAGAACCCCCACCCATGCTCCTACCACATTGGTGTCTTTCTCCACTGTCTGCTCATTGGCCTCAGATGAGTCATCCTGGTATCGAGGGCCGCTGCAGTCCAGGCGGATCAGGGCACGGCAACGATAATGGCACATGAACTTGCAGTCTGGGTGGGAAGAGGAAGGAGAGGGCATGAGACGGATGGGAGCCAGACAAAGTAGGAATCCAGATGGGTGCAGGAAGGAGTGGCAGGCCCTGGGACACTGTATTTACCAGAACTGCTAGGTTCAGGCAGGGTCAGGCCTATTGCTCTTGAATGTTACCTTTGTAGCTAGGAACAAGCAGCATGAGCCTGGAGAGATGGGTTTGCATCCTGACCAGCCATTTGACCCCTCAGTAGTTACCATACCCCAAACTGTAGCCTGTTCTCTGCCCCTCTGCTGCCTTCTGGTGAAAGCCCTGCTGTATGTTTGCTCCAAAAGCCTTTTCAGTAACAGTGTTAGTCTCAGACCATCTATCTCACACCAGGACAGAGCTATGTATCCCCAACTCAGAAAGGCCCCCAGTTTGGACGGAATCCCTATACTGCCAGCCCAGGTTCAAGCTCTCAGGAGGGAGTGGAATAAACCAGCTAGGAAAGCACAGATTCAACAGGATTTCCACTACAGGCATATTTACTGTCAACATGAGCAGAGGCCTCCCTCAGGTGCCTGTAGAAGGTGCCCTGCTGCATCTTGTCCACCATGACTGCTCTGGTGCCCCTGCATTCTCTGGTGGGGCTGGGTTCCAGGGTCACTCTTAGACATGGATGATCTGGCCCAGACTACACTGCACAGATACCCAAGCAGCAGGGCTTTGGGAAGCTAAGTGCTGTGGAACTTGGGCCATTTGCCAGCACCTGCGGGGAGCAGGGGCATCAGGACAATGTTTGAAGCTGTCAGGGCTGGGCAGGGAAGCTCAGGACACCAACTCAATCGGGCACTCAGTGGAACAATCTTCCTACAGGGCTTGGCTTGGGGATCAGGAGGACATAGCAGCCCCATGCTTGCTGTAGAGATAGGTAGCAGAGCCAGGGGTAGTGTTGGGTAGGTTAGCACCGAACAGAGCCAGGGGCAGTGGGTTGGCATTGAGCCAAGATGAGGAGACTGCTGGTCCCCAGTTAGAACCAGTTCTCTATTTCCCTCCTTTTGCTCTGTGTTACTGGGGGCATTGGCATGGGAACAGTCTGCTCCTGTTGGCTATTCCCATCTGACGTCTGTGCATGAAATTGAAATCTCTATTGCTTGTGACATCACAGTTCTCTCCATGGCAACCAACTATGAAGTCACAAAGAAGATTCAGACATAACAGAAACACCAAACATTCTAGAGATGTTTTGTTTTTCTTTTTTACCCCCCCCACCTGAGCAATAAGGATGGAGACATTTAAAATTAAAGAACAAAACTGGAAGCAGAATCACTCTTCATTTCAATTTAGGCTGTTTCTTGGCCTAAAAAGTCACCATTTTCCCAAACTATTTTGTGCAAGAAGAAATTTTAAGATGTGTTTGCCTATTTTGAAATTAAAGAAAAAATGTTTAAATAAGCGTTCAAAAACAGCCTAAAAAATGAAGACCCTGATGTTTGCACCTCACCCCCACCGCACACACACATACACATAAGGCAGGAAGTGGGAAAACTGCAGCAGTTTAACACTGAATGAAACTAAGTGCACCTCTGCTTGGCTATGCTTGACTGTGGTCAGAAATAGCTCACAAAGCCCCACAGCAAGAGTGGGAGAAAGGAAAAAAGAAAAAAGAAGAACATAGAGTCTCTGTTGCCAGCACAAGTTTGCACTGTACTCACTGACTCTGAACTCTCAGATACCATCAGTCAGGCCCTTAGGAGGTCATGGGAATGGCTGAAAAATCGCAACATCTTTACAGGATAACAGAATATTTGGATGATTTATATTTTTTGCCTGGCCTGAGTCTTCAGGGAGCATTGGAGTCCTGGCTCTAAGTTTTTCTTTACTAGCTGGGGGAGGTAAAAAGGTACTTTAAAAGCATGGAAGCTGAGATCATTTTTAATCACTTGACCCCAAGAGCAGGAGCTCACAAAAATACCAAGTGTCACCAGATTGGCCAACAGGAGGTTTGGCCTGGGATGTCACAATTCTCTCAATGGCAACCTCTCTATCAGCACACACACACTCCTGAAAGATGCATCAGAATAACCCCAATAAACACATCTAACAAAGACAGTGAAGGAGCTTCTTGCCATCTGACTGGAAAAAACCTTATTTCTACCTTGTCAAGATGCTGCAGCATCAGGTTGGCTTCCATACAACACGTTCACCATCAAGAAGGTCCTTTGCCTGCAGTCCTGTGGCACTTTAAAAGGCAAACCATATCCTTCTTTCCAATCCAGTCCTTTCAGTCACCGGTCCCAGAAGCATCAGGACAGAGAAGCCACAGCATTAGTGGGAACCAGCTTTTGGAGAATGGAATTTTGTAGATGGTTAAGGCCAGAAGATATTAGAGGAGCACCGATACATCAGTGGCCAATAATGTGGCCTATAAATGGCACGTGCATATGCACAATTGCAGCGCAGCTCGGAGGCAGTGAGAAGCACAGCCAGCAGCTTGGAGAGCTGCATGCAGCTGGTAAGTCTGTTGTGGTGCATGGGGAGTGGGGAGGGAAGGGGCATAGGGGGCAGATCAAGGTCCCTGTGGTGAGGGAGGGAGTGGGGCTGGGGGCAGGTGCTGCCCAGGCAGGGTGGGGCAGGTGCAGGATGGAGCCACGGCTCTTTCAGAGGCAGCTCCTGCAGCTGCACACACCCCCGGAGGAGTGCTCCATCCTGTGTCCACCCTGCCCTGGCTGGGCAGCGCTTGCCCCGGCTGGGCAGCGCTTGCCCCAGCCCCTACGTCAGCCCCACTCCTTCCCTCACTGCAGGGGCCTTGATCTGCACCCCCACACTCCTTCCCTCCCCCTTCCCTTCCACCACAACAGACTTACCAGCTGCATGCAGCCCTCCATGCTGCATCAGAAATTGAATCGGTATCAGCTGATATGCCTCCTTAAAAATTGGCTATCGGTATCAGCCCCAAAAATTTCTATCGGTGCACCGCTAGAAAAGATGGATGTGTTTAGGTAGTCTGCTATCTTAAAGCTATCAACCCTGCTCAGTCCATTAGCTGAATCTTCCAGTGCTGCCCCCAACATTAACCTCACCTATCCAAAAATATCCTTCATCTTCCTGGTGCAGTGGTGATCCCTCATGGTCATGGATGATTACTCCCACTGGTCAAGTGAAAGGTTGTAAATGAGTCCCTTGATGGTTAAGAAGGCCAATCCTAGAGCCTCAGACTCTCTGGCAAATGCCATAGGTGGTGGTCCAAGAGAGGATTTCTTGGTCTTGTTTCCTTTCCTTCTATTTCTGTTGTTTTGCTGCCTCCAAGGTAAGACGGTTTTCCTCAAAATAAGGTATGCCTTCTCTCATAGGCATTGCCATGTAGTCCTGTCCTGGGCTAGTGTTTCCCAGTTTGTGATGTCAATGACACACTTGTTAATGTTTGCCTTGAGGATATCCATCTTCCCAAGGAAATCCTTCTCAAGTCTCAATCAAGCTTCAGACCATTGAGAGGCACCACGGATGTGATTTTTGTGGCCCAGCAGATCCAGGAGAAATGCTGAGAACAACAGGAACTGTATATGGCCTTTATTGACTCAACCAAAGCCTTCAGCTGTTAACCGTGAAGTTCTATGGAAGTTCTTATCGAAGTTTGGCTGCCCGGGGAAATTTATCACCATCCTAAGACTCTTTCATGACCAGATGACTGCTTCCACCCTATGCAATGGCTCTGCTACAGAGCCCTTTGCCATTCAAACTGGCATCAAGCAGGGCTGCATGATCATACCAACTTTGTTTTCCATCTTTCTTGCAGTCATCAAAATGCTCACCTGTGGCTGCCTGCCACATGGCATTGGCATCAAGTACAGGATGTATGGGAACTTTTTCAATCTTTCCCACCTCTGTGCCAAAACCAAAGTTACTTTGGCTTTGATTGTGGAACTTCAATATACTGATGATTGTGTTGTCATTGCACATATGGAGGAGGACCTACAAATGGCCCTTAACTACTTCTCTCAAACATGCCAGAGTCTGGGGCTGACCCTTAACATCAGAAAAACAAAGGTGCTTCACCAGTCTGCTCCAGACCAATCAACTCCCACAACAAAGATCCTCATTGACAGACAGGAGTTGGAGAACACTGAACACTTTGCATACATTGACTTTAGGAGTTTAGTCAATGACGCACTGCAGGAGAAGAGTATTGGAGAGATGGGAGTCCAGGAAGGGTGGTCGTTCCTCAAAGAAGCCAACAGGAGGTTTGGGAGAAGATCCCAGTGCAAGGGAGAAAGGGCCAAAAAACTTCCATGGCTAAACAGAGAAATCCAGGGGAGCCTAAGGGCAAAAAAACTAAGCAGCATATAGGCAGTGGAAGCAGGGAGAAGCTACCAAGGAGGAATATACCTACTTGGCCCGCACTTGCAGGGAGGCAGTAAGAAAGGCCAAAGCAACTACAGAGCTAAGACTAGCAACACACGTTAAAGACAACAAAAAGTCTTTTTTTAAATATGCAGGGCGTAAAAAGAAGGTGCAGGGCAACAAAGGACTTCTACTGAATAAGCAGGAGCAATTAGTGACAGACAGGGGACAAGGCTGAGCTCTTCAATGAGTTTTTTGCGTCAGTGTTCTTGAACAAGGGTCAAAATAAGGCTCCTAATGGGTTCTTAGTTGGGCATCAGAGGGACACCAGCTCACCAACTGTCAACGCTGACTTGATGCAGAGTCACTTGGATGGACTGGATGTGTTTAAGTCAGCATGCTCGGATAAGCTTCATCTGAGGGTACTGAAGAAACTGGCCTGTGTCATATCAGAATCACTGGCATGGCTGTTCAAGCACTCATGGATCTTGGGGATGGTCCTGGAGGACTGAAAAAGGGCCAATGTCGTCCCTATTTTCAAGAAGGGGAGGAAGGAGGATCCAAGTAATTATAGGCCAGTCAGTCTCACCCCCATCCTTGGAACAGTCTTTGAAAAGATTATTAAAACTCATATTTGTATGAGTCCAGTTGGAAAAATAATGCTGCAGAGCAACCAGCATGGATTCGTAGCAGACAGATCAAGGCTGACTTATCTGGTTTCATTTTACGACCAGGTCACAAAATGCTTAGACACGGGAGTAGAGGTGGATGTTGTTTTCTTGGATTTTAGCAAGGCCTTCGATATAGTATCTCATCCCATTCTCATAAATAAAGAGGTTGTGATATAGAGATTTACACGGTCCGGTGGGTGGCAAATTGGCTTAGCGGTCGCACCCAGAGAGTGATAGTAGATGGGTCGGTATTGACCTGGAAGGATGTGGGTAGTGGGGTCCTGCAGGGTTTAGTCCTTGGACCTGTGCTCTTCAATATCTTCATCGGTGACTTGGATGTGGGTGTGAAGTGTACTCTGTCCCAGTCTGCAGATGATACTAAATGGTGGGGGGAAATGAACACTCCAGAAGTTAGAGAACAACTGCAGGCAGACACAGACAGGTTGGATAAATGGGCAGAACACAATAGGATGTAGTACAACAAGGACAAATGCAGAGTGCTGCACCTAAGGTGTAAAAATATCCAGCACACCTATTGGCTGGGGAATGACCCTCTCAGCAGCACTGAAGCAGAAAGGGATCTCAAAGTCCCAGTGGACTCCAAGATGAACATGAGTTGTCAGTATGACGAAATCATCAGCCAAGCTAACCGCACTTTATCGTGCATCAGCAGATGCATGACAAATAGATCCAAGGAGGTGATACTTCCCCTCTATGCAGCATTGGTCAGACCGCAGCTTGGGAGTACTGCATCCAGTTCTGGGCACCGTATTTTTAGAAGGATGTGGATAACCTCGAGAGGGTCCAGAGGAGGGCCACTTGTATGGTTAAGGGTTTACAGGCCAAGCCCTGTGAGGAGAGACTGAGAGACCTGGACCTCTTCAGCCGCTGCAAGAGAAGGCTGAGAGGTGATCTTGTGACTGCTACAAATTCATTGTGGGGGGCGCAGCAAGAAACCGGAGATGCTCTGTTCACCAGGGTGCCTCCTGGGGAAACAAGAAGCAATGGTCACAAACTGACAGAGAGCAGATTTAAGCTAGACATCAGGAAAAACTTCTTCACAGTGATGGTGGCCAAATCTTGGGAAGGGATTCCAAGGGAGGTGGTGCTTTCCCCTATCTTGGCAGTCTTTAAGAGAAGGCTGGATAGGCATCTAGCTGGGGTCATCTGATGTATCTATGAACCTATGAACCTCAGCAGCCATCTCTCAAAGAAGGCCAACATCGATGAAGAGATCCAGTATAGGATCCTATGTGCCAGCTCTGCCTTCAGAAGACTGAATCATCACATATTCAACAATCACAACATCAGGACTCAAACAAAGCTCCTACTCAGCGATGTACCTAGACTCATGGCAGCCCTGGGTGAACTTTTAGTATTGCCCCCACCCCCTTCACCAGAGATGATGATGATGATAATAATAATAATAATAATAATAATAATAATAATAATAAACATACAATTTTCAGGCCCCCTTTCTGTTTGGGCCCCAGATGGCCACCCAGTTCGCCCATGCCTGTGTCCAGCCCTACTCCTACTGTATAAGGTTGTGGCAATCCCAACTCTTTTCTATGGCTGTGAAGCTTGGATGCCCTACAAAGACCACCTGAAAAGCTTGGAACACCATCACCAGTGCTACCTCTGGAAGATCTTTGGCATAAAATAGGAGGATCACCCTCCTACTGCATAGGCCCCCAGACAACAAAACTGCCATGCATTGCAAGTTGCCCAGAGCTACCTGCCTAAGATCCATCAAATGAAATATATGAGATGGAGTGACTGCATCAAGCAGAGAGCATATCCAGTTCCACAGTGTGGCAATTACAGGCATCAAAAGGCCATGACTAATTCTCCATGGAAAGTTTATTCCAACTTTTCCATTGTCAGATGATCTTTTCAAAAGGAACTCTTAAGTTTAAATAGGGTTCTTGCTCCCCCTAACGGCTGAAGTTGTACTACAGAAGGGCAAAGGGCCCAATTTCTGACTGATGGCTTAGGAAAGCTTAGACAGACAAGGTTCTTTGTGGGAATCTGGTATCTTTTATTAGACCAACTTAAATAGCTGAAGAACAATTTTTAAGCCAGCTTTCAGGTTCAAAAACCCTTTGTCAGGCTAAGGAAGTTTCAGCAGTTGGTGTGAGCTCTTCCTGGATGGAATGAAAAATAAAAAAGGGAGAGGCTGGACTGGTATGCATACAAGACAGGCAGTCAGTGAAAATGTAGACTGAAAGGTCAATGGGTGAGAGACAGGCTGGGTGGGTGGGGGAGAGAAGGGGGATGAACAGTGGAGAAGTACCTGGGAAATCAGCTGTCAGGCAGGTTATAATGTGTCATAAATCTAATGTCTATATTTAGTCCATGATTTTTGGTATCCAGGAGGCTGATGAAGTAGAGTTCATAGGCTCGTCTCTGGGAAGTGTTTTGTAAGTTTCCTTTGAGGATCAGGACTGAGAAATTGGAGAGAGAGTGGTTTTCTTGTCAGAAATGTGCCCCCACAGGTAATTCGGTATTCCTATCTTTGCTAGATTTCTGGTGTGCATTCAGTCTGGTGCGCAGTTGTTGTTTGGTCTCTCCTATGTATTTTCCATCAGTGCACTTGGTGCATTGGATGAGATAGATTACATTTCAGGAGGTGCAGCTGTAAGATCTGGGAATGCTGATGGCTCTGTTGTGGGGTGTAGTGATTATGGGGGTGGTGGAGATGTGTTAGGAAAACTTATGCATCCATGATTTAGTTAGTCTATAAGGTGCAAATCTATCCTGCCTTCTGCCAAAATCATATCACTGACTAATCTTTATCATTCTTTCCACAAGAAAAGTAGGGAGATGGCTCTGTGTTCAGCCACACTGTAATACAGGTCATTACATTTTTCTGACCAAGATTCCCCTACAGTATAGACTGGACACAGTTGAACTTAGTTTCCTGATGCACTGTTGTAATATGTCATTAAAAAGGCAGCTGCATTCTAGCCTAGAGGCAGCTGCATTTAGGAGTAAGTGGGAGGTGAAATGTTTAATACATAATTGCTATAGCACTTCTGGTGTAGCACACTAGTCATCCCATGCTCTCAACCTTTGCTGGCCTAACGGCACCACTGCTGAGCAAGTACTGCATTGGACAGTAAGATGACAGAGAGAACAAACTAAATTTTAATACGCCAGTTCCTTTGGCCACAAGTAATGATGGAGGGCAACATGTTGCCCATGAGCTGTGGGCTGGAGACCATTATACTAGGCAGTTACTAAAATGATGATCAGCAAAGTGCTGTATGGCAGGGCACTGTTGGTGCCTGCCACTTTAAGGGCTGAACCAAGCAGCCTGCAGGTGCCTGGTTGCAGCGGCCATTTTAGATCTTGGACCGCCTATATAAACACAGCAGTGTGCTGCTGGCAGGCAGGCAGTAACATTGCCTGATGGCAAGGCTGAATGCAACATCCTAGAGCAGGGGCGGGCAATTATTTCAGGCGGGGGGTGGTGCTTACTGAATTTTGGCAAGCCATCGAGGGCAGCATAACAGGCAGCCAATAAATTAATATATATTAATTTTCTAAATTTTTTAGGGGCCCCGTGGGCCAGATAGAACAGTCTGGCAGGCTGCATGTGGCCCATGGGCTGCATTTTGCCCACCCCTGTCCTAGAGGTAAGGGCAGGAGCTTAAGGGGATTGTTTGGAGGCTCCTGGTCCTGGGCATGACCTAAAACTGCACCTGCTGGGAGTGGGTGGCCTGGTGGGGCTCTCAGTAGCATGGGAGCCCCCAGGAAATGCCAGACCAATTACCAGCCTGGTGACAGGTGGGTTGAGGTGTCTTAATAATCCTGGCTCCCACAACTGGGTGCGTTACCCCACAGTAGGGTCAAGAAGGTGGACCCAGGTTAGAGAGTGGGCTATAAATTCAGAAGTCTGACTTGGAATACCCTCGACTGGTTAGTGCTGGGGCCAGGACCAGAACGGTCAAAAGGGCTAGGGGCCCACCGCGAGGGATTCCCAGAGCTGGGGGCCTGGCATTTCCAACTGGCCTTGGAGGTGAGGCCAGGGCCTGTCTGACCAAAGGTCCCAGGGAGGACTACACCCAAAAGGGGAAAGAATTCGGGGAGCTAGGCAGCCCCGAATGAAGGTGGAGAAGGCCACCTGATTAGAGGGATCTGGTTGGGGTCTGGATTGAAGGACCCTGGGGCACAGTGTGGGGCCAGTGACACTATAAGAACTGTGGATGCCATCTGCAAGGCTTGGGCTATGGTGCAGAGGAGGAACAGAGCTGCAGATAGCACCCCCTGGCATCAGGGCAAGTAATGGGCAGCCTCCCCCCACATTAATACCATAATTGTATATCATCAAGGCATGGCAGGTGAAGGCAGGTGGTTGGCCCAGAAACAGGTGGGCGGACCATTGGTAGACTGGGCCCAAGGAAGCCCCCTGTTACATGCTGCCAGGCTATTTTGTGAATGGCATGTTAGCTATGCGGATGCACATGTCCCTGCCTCTCTCTTTGGGGTCATCAGCTGTAGCTCAGGGCAGTTTGCCTGGCACTAGCACAGCCTACAGGGAGACACGGAATGCATTCCCATGCCCCATGTCCCAGAAAGTACAAATTTGCTAACTGCAAGGATCAGCCTAGATTGGCTGCAGTTCCAGGTTAGTTATTCTCATACAGTGCTATGTGAGGCCATGTAACCAAGGCTGAAGTGCTAGTTACCAATAACCAAAGCAGTCTGCATGCACAGGATCATGGGTCTAATGGAATGCACATAAACAGGAACCAATCGATTCCACCCTGCCTGTCTCCAACCCTGGCCTAGGGCAAGGCAAAACCTTCTGCCCATGTACAGCTGACTATATGTTTCAGTTCCTCCATTACTCTGACATCTCAAGTCCCACACTAGCCCTGCTCTCCTTCCAGGACTAAAACAAAATTAAGTTGCTGTCTTCTCCTCCTCATGGAAAAGGTCCAGAGGGAACTGTTGTGCTCCCCATAGACACCATTCTGTACTATTCCTCAATATAGAGAACTTCTGAGCTGGGCTTTAAACAGACTCCGGGCTTGTCTCCATGACTGGGCTGCTGCTGCCAGAGGGGAGATGTGGTATATGTCAGCAGGTAAGAGTTTCCTGTTGCCAGAGCTGTATCAACTTCCTAAAACAGAGAAGCACAGGAGGCCAAATCCCCTGGGTAACTGCCCTCCCACTATGGGAGCAAACATTTGGGACTCTAGGCTCCTCTAGGTGTGCCAAGGGGCAGGGCATATCTGTACACAAGTCAAGTCAATGATGCCCTTCCAGAGTGACAAATTTCATAGATTTCATAGACATTAGGGCTGGAAGGGACCTCAGAAGATCATCGAGTCCCTGCCCCCCGCCCAAAGGGCAGGAAGTCAGCTGGGTCATGGGATCCCTGCAAGATAAGCATCCAATTTGCTCTTGAAGGTGTTCAGAGTAGGTGCTTGAACCACCTCTGATGGCAGACTGTTCCAGACCTTGGAGGCTTGGGCAGTAAAGAGATTCTTCCTTAAGTCCAGCCTGAAACAGTCTTGCAGTAGTTTATGACCGTTCGACCTCGTCATCCCTTGGGGCGCTTTGGTGAACAACGTTCCCCCAGATCCTGGTGGTCACCCCGATAAACTTATAGATGGCCATCAGATCACCTCTGAGCCTACGCTTTTCCGGGCTAAAGAGCCCCATGGCTCTCAGCCTGTCATCATAAGGTCTGTTTTCCTGACCTCTGATCATGTGCGTGGCTCTTCTCTGGACTCTCTCAAGATTCTCCACATCCTTTTGAATTGTGGAGCCCAAAACTGGACGCAGTACTCCAGCTGCGGCCTCACCAAGGCCGAGTACAAGGGGAGAAACACGTCCCGGGATTTGCTTGAGAAGCAGCTATGGATGCAAGCCAGTGTTTTGGTCACTTTACTAGCCGCAGCATTGCATTGCAGGCTCATGTTCATCTTGTGGTCTGTCACGGATGGCCCCGCGAGCGGCCGTGAGCCTGCAAGCACCCCCTTGCCATGCCAATTAGGGTGGTCTGGCACCCTCTTCTCGCCTGCCACGTCTTTGCTGTTAAAGTTCAGAATGGGAGGCTGCCTACTTACGCCTAACGGCACCTCGATGGTACCCCCTCCGTTCCAAAGTGGGGTACTCTCACCCCAGCCTTATGGGCAAATGCGTGCCTCCAAAACCTCCCCTTTAGCACGCCCCAAGCCTCGCAGCTGTCCCGGGGGACGTTGTCTGGTCCCCTGCCCCTCTGGTGCTCTCCCTCTGGCACCCTGGGCTCGTCACCCACCTGGCGCCCCTGGCCCAGGCTCTCACCCACCGGCCTATTTCTGACGCCCTTGGGTCTCTCTTGCTCCTCTCACCCCTCTCAGGGTCTCCGCCGCGCCCTCTGCGCTTGCGGCCCCACTCAGGGTCTCTGCCGCGTCCTCCGCGCTTGCGGATTTCCTGTGTTTGGGGCTCAGGTGGCTGTAGCCGTGCCTGGCCCCCTTGACCCTTTCCTGGGTTGTTTCTGTTCTGCGCCCTCTCCGGGCCTCGCCCTCTCTGGGCCTGTACCGCGCTCTCCGCGCCGCGCCCTCTCCGGGCCTCGCCCTCTCTGGGGCCTGTACCGCGCTCTCCGCGCTGCGCCCTCTCCGGGCCTCGCCCTCTCTGGGGCCTGTACCGCGCTCTCCGCGCTGCGCCCTCTCCGGGCCTTGCCCTCTCTGGGGCCTGTACCGCGCTCTCCGCGCTGCGCGCCTCCCGCGCTTGGGGCTCAGGTGGCCATAGCCGTGCCTGGCCCCCTTGACCCTTTCTTGGGTCCTCAGCCCCTCTCAGGCTCCCAGCCCTACCTCTTATCAGGGTGTTCTCATCCCTAGCATCATTGCAGCTGGTCAGTAAGGTAAGGCTGCAACCCCCGACTCTGGCCGCTCAGCTCAGCCACAGAGCTCCTGCTCCTGTGGCATCCAGAAGGGTACTGCTAGCTAGGCTTGGGCCTAGCGGTTTATAAGGGCCTGGCCCTGCCCCCTCCTGGCCACATGACCTGCCTGGTTGCCCTAGCAACCCCCATCTGTGTTGCTCCAGGGTGCTTCAGCAGCCCTATTCCTCCTGCTAGTAGCAGACACCCTGGTGCCCTGTTACACCTCTCCTCTTCCTGGGGCATCTCCTTAGGAGCGGGGCGCGGGAGTGCCCCGCGACATGGTCAATGATGACCCCCAAGTCTCTTTCTTCAGTAGTGCTATCCAACATAGCACTGCTGAGCCTATAAGGATGCTGCAGGTTTTTCTTCCCAAGGTGGAGACCCTTGCATTTTTCGGTGTTAAACACCATCAGGTTCTTGTCCACCCATTTGCTGAGCCTGTCCAGGTCAGCCTGGATCACCCTCCTGTCTTCTGCTTTGTCCCAAAGTTTGGTGTTATCGGTGAACTTGGCCAGTCCGCTTCTGACTCCAATGTCCACATCATTAATGAAGATGTTGAACAATATGGGTCCAAGGACAGAGCCTTGGGGGACCCCACTGGTCACAGGGCACCATGATGAGTGACTGCCATCAATTACAACCCTCTGGGTCCGACCACGGAGCCAATTTCCCAGCCAGCAGATCGTCGTGGACCCAAGGCCACAACTGGCTAGTTTTGCCAAGAGGTGATGATGGGATACCAGATCAAAGGCTTTTTTGAAGTCAAGATATATGACATCAATCTCTCCTCCCTTATCCAGGTGATAAGTCACTTGGTTGTAGAAGGAAATGAGATTGGTCAAGCAAGACCTACCCAGAGCAAACCCATGCTGGCTATCCCTTAAGATGTTGGCCTCGGCCAGTCCATTAAGGATGGCCTCTTTAATAAACTTTTCTAAGATCTTCCCCAGGATAGAAGTCAGGCTGATGGGCCTATAGTTAGCTGGATCCACTTTCCTCACTTTCTTGAAGATAGGCACCACATTGGCCTTCTTCGAGTCTTCGGGCACTACACCAGAGCGCCAGGAGTTTTTAAAGACAGGGCTCTCAGCACTCACTGTGATGACGTAGGTCACACTTCAGACCACTCAGCTGTTTTGCTCATTATGTACTTGTAATTCAGCAGCTATGGCCAAGCTTAGGACTGCCCCTGTGCTAAGTACTGTACACAGAACTGACCCTCCCTGCCCTAGAGAGTTTACAGGCTTTGCTATTCCCTCTCCTCAGCCTTCCATTTTCTGCTTCTCCCCTCTTCCCTTCTGTCTGCATCACTGCCCTCCTGCAGCAGCTTCTCCCTGAGGCTTCAGCATTTTTCCCTCCCTTCCACAGCCCATCTCATCAGATACAAGGATCAGCAATTAAAGTACCACCTGGAAGCAGCAGATCTCCCCAGCCATACACACAAGAAAGGACAGAAGTACACAGCCCAGACAGTTAAGGCTGTTTGCAGACTCTGACAGGCATGACTGCAATTGCTGAAGATCCCAGTGCCAGCATGGTTGAGGAGGCAGCAGCTGAAGAGAAATCCAGCTAATGAAAAGGCATTAATTCAGCACCCAGGGTAGGGCATGTCTCCCTGAGCTTCAGTACTAGAACTCCTATCACCAATTATTTCCAGCTCTAAAATGTTCTGTATTGTCGCACAGGTTGCTCTCTGTGTACCAGGGCAGAACGGGTGCTCTCTGGCACATGGGCATTGGGGCTGGGGGAAGGCCATTGAGTGTTACAATCTCCAGAGGCTCCAGAATTCAGAGCTGACTCCCTTTGACACTGTTGATTCAAGAACATAAAGCCCCTGCAACCTTTCTGATGCATCAGTTTAGGAGGACAGAAGGATGGATGCCCTGGGAGCCTGGCCACCCCCAGCACACCCTCACCCTCTCACAAAACAACTACAACCTTTTAGGAAGTTTAATCTAAATTCAAGTTTTCACATTTCAGTTCTGCTTCAGCACCCACTTGTATACCCTCCACCCCATATCCCCAGCCCAACACCCAGCACCAACTGATGCCAACTGCTGACCTACCGGCCCCACTGTCTGCCACTCACCACCATCTGCAGTGCCTAAAACACAGCATCACCCACCCTACCTACCACCCTCAGCATACCCTATGTCATGGTGCCCATGTGATCAATGTTCCTTGTCCCAAGCAGACTGCTTACAATGGTACCCACAATGGTTTCCAGCACCAGGATGCCTACAATCTTCAGTTCCTGCCTTGCTCGGTGCCTGCTCTTACATTCACTGCTTTCAGTGCTTATCACCATGGCCAGGGCTGCAGCATAATCTCTTAATTAGAAATAAAGGGCCCCCAGTCCCTGATGGCTGAGAAAGCTCAGCAGAGGTGGGATAGATGTAACCCTGTGAGACAGCAGTGGTGTGTGGTTACACACAGGAAGCCCCTGTAACAATTGGTTCCCAACATCAGACCCCTTTTACACACACACCCCCCCAACCCCTTTTTACTTACACACACACACACACACACACACACACACACACCCCCAAAGCATATACTAAGAACAATGCCAAAAATCATGACAGGTGGCAAGCAAGGCAGGCTTCAGTTCCTGTCTGTCCTGAAGGATGGGATCCTGTCTGGTAACACTGTGCCACCCTCCACAATCAGATGATAGTGTGCACCCAGCTGTACTACTCAGAGCAGCACCATGCCTTCCCCCTGCCCTACAGGATTATGCCAGATGCCAGTGTGAGCTCCTCTGGCTGAAGAGCCCTGACCTGTCCCTGTCCCTGTCACTGTAGTGCCAAGGACATGCAGCAGACAGACCAGGGCAGAGAGCACACTAAGCCATGGGCTTCCCCTGCATTCACACTTCCTGTGATTGGCAGGGTAAGGGCAAGAAGGGGTGAGGGAAGAGCACCCCAGTAACTTACCAAGAACAGCACCATGCTCAAGAGTCAGAGCCTGTGGCCTGGTGCTCCCCTCAGCCTGGCCAACCACAGGGCCCTAAAGGAGGGGGTGGGGGAGCAGTGAGTGGGGATTTGGGGTGCTAGGGAGGGTGTAGGGGGGTAGTGGGCCTGACCTGGGCCAGTGGGAGAGGGACCCAGGTAGGGTATTTACACTAAGGCTACATCCTTAGTTGCTACACCTTAGTGTAACACTAGCTGCTTTGCATGGATCAGAGATAATCCTGTCCTGGAATGGCATAACTTTAAACCACATACCAAGTGCTTAAAACCTAGATGGTCTACTAATATGTGAGGAGGCTAGTACTATATTATTCAACTTAAGATCAAAGCAAAAAAATACAACTACTGGAGCATGCAATACTTTGCTAGATTATATACAAAATTAAGAACACACACACACAGAGCAAACCAGGCAACAATAGTCGAAATAGTCAAAAGATAGTCTGGCAAAGCACAGGCTCAAGGGGACCTGGTGGCTGTCTATAAATACACAAGGGGTATTCATCAGGATCTGGGAGAACGGCTGTTCACCAGAGCACCCCAAGGGAAAACAAGGACCAATGGTCATAAACTCCTACAAGACCATTTTAGGCTGGACATAAGAAAAAAATTCTTTACTGTCCAAGACCCCAAGACCTGGAATAGACTCCCTCCAGATGTGGTGCAGGCACCTACTCTGGACTCACTCAAGAAACATTTGGATGCTTATCTTGCTGGGGTCCTTTGACCCTAGCTGACTTCCTGACCCTGGGGCAGGGAGCTGGACTTGATGATCTTCAAGGTCCCTTCCAGCCCTAATGTCTATGAAATCTATATTGTGTCATTAGTCCTGTAGTCATTCTAGTTACATGCATATCTCATTCAGATTCATAAAATGAAATCTAGCCACCTTGAGCATCTGGATAGTGCCCCAATACTTCACAGTCAATCATGTCTCCACCTAAATTAATATTACCGTACCTGAGCTAAGGCTTTTTAGCTAGAGCTAAAAAGTCTACAGTTTGTGAAACAGAAGAAAGAGATTACCAGAAATAACTAACAGACAGCAGCATTGCAGAAAAAAGAATAGTTTGAATAACATAACAGAACATCAACAGCTTTAAAAAGGATAGAAGATTGTTGACACTTGTGGATTGGAGATAGATTAGCTGGAATCAGGGAGAAGACAATGAGCCATGAAGTCAATTGACTGTGTCACCTCTGCCTGAATAGAAATCTACTGCCCCTGCCAGGCAGTTGGTTTTAAAATGTGTGGGGACCAGAAATAAAAGGGGAGGAGGGGGGAGATGCAACTGGACCCAGCTCTACCTGGTGCCAGGGAACAGCTTAACCCAGAGATTTTCAACCTTTTTAAAGGAGTGTACCCCTTCTAGTGGGTACCCCTTCTGGAGTGTACCCCCTTTCCAGACAGTGGAGGGCAGGGTGCTGATGGCTGGCCGGTGATCAGGGGGGTGGGATGCTGACAGCAGAGCTGGCCTGATACAAAGCCGGCAGCATGGGGAAGCAGCATGTGGGTGGCAAAGGCACAGAGTGGTAAATGGCGGGGTGGGGGGTGAGGAAGTGACACGCGGTGGCTGCCGCCACCATTCACCACTCCCTGCTCCCACTGGGTTCCACTTCCCTGCATCACCTCGCATAGTCCCTGGGGCTGTCCCAAGTATCCCCAAAAGTATGCATACCCCCCGGTTGATGATCCCTGGCTTACCCCATGCAATCAGCCCCCAAAGCTGGTTTGTGCTGGGGGTTGTCCCAAAGTCTCCTGAGTTCCCACTCCCAGGGGCTCTGGGCTGATTCCTGACTGAGGAAGCTCCTTAGATTCCCCTCTCAGGCAACCCCCAGACACCAAGGCAGGACTCGGAGGGCTCAACATCCCAAATCTGACTGGCTACATCTCTGCTGTGGGGCAGGGTCACAGGGACCCCAGCCAGCAGCAGGCCCTGGTCAGGCCATTCTCAAGCACCCTCCCTACCTGCTCTCTCCTGCAGGCTCCACACCCAGAACTGCAGCAGGATGCTGTCCTGGGGCATCCCCCACAGTCACCCACCATCTCCTGCACACTTGAAAGCAGCTGCAGGGCTGACCCGGAGCAGCCTCACTGCTGCATTTTTGGGTCCAGAGCAGAGTATGCTCAGTGACCTTGTGAGGACAGACTTCTGTCATGCTGGAGACATACACAATGCATGACCAGGCCCCGCTCACACTGGAGCCTCTTGCATGGCCAGAGCCCAGCTTGAGTGCTGGGCTCCTCTCCAAACAGCCTCACGGGCAGGGCGTGGTGAGCTGGGAGCAGTGCTGGACTCTCTCCGTGGCCCGTTGCTGGGTGGGTGCATGGTCAAGCACAAGGGCAAACAGGGTGTTTCTCCCTCCAGGGCCTCAGTGACCTTCCCAGTCCCCTTCCCCTGCCCATCACCGAGACTCCTTTGACACCCTTTTACCTCTGAATTGAAGCTGCTCCACTGGCAAGTGCAAGGCCAGGGTGCTCCTGAAGCCCCGCCAGCAGAGAGGGGCGCTACTTGTGTGCAAGCCCGGCGGGTGCAGGGCAGGGGGCGACGGGGAAACTGCTGTGGCTTGCTCTGGCCACAGGCTCAGGCGTGTCCAGTCCCCAGCCCGCTGGTACCAACCCGTCGGGCAGCCCGGCAGCCCCTGGCGTGGTGCCGCCGCCGCCTCAGCCCTCGCGCGGCAGTGGCCCCCGGGGCCCAGCCGCTGCCTGCGGGAGGTGGCGGCCGGGGGGACAGGGCAGGGCGTCGCTGCGCGGCTCTGGGAGGAAAGAAGCTGCGGCCCGGCCCAGCAAGGTACTCACGGCCGCACTGCAGGCTCCTGCTGCGGACGCCCCAGATGAAGTCCCCGCACAGGTCGCACCAGGCGTGGTGGCCGCGGGCGCGGGGCCGGAAGGCGTGGCCCTGGCCCTGGCCCTGGCCCTGGCCCGGGACGGCCCGGCCGTGCCGCACGCGGCCGAGCAGCTCGGGCACCCGGGCCGGGGCGATGCGCAGCGCGTTGGCCCGCTCCAGCCGCCCCCCGCGCGCCGGCGCCAGGTCCTGCAGCTCGATCATCTCCTGCTGCCCCCCGCGCGCCGCCCGCGCCATCCCCGGGCACCCGGGCCGGTCCTGCGCCGGGGCGGGGCGGGCCGGAGCTGCGAGGGGCGGCCGGTCCCGGCCACTTCGCTCCGCGCCTCAGTTTCCCCGCCCCGGCGGCTCGCGGGGGCTGGCCCGGCCACGGCAGGAGCGGGCGGCGGCCTCCCCCGGCCCTAGGAGCCGCCCCGAGGGCAGGCAGGGCTGCGGGGCAGGGGCGTCGCCGAGGAGCGCCCGTCCCGGCACCTGGGGCGGCCCCTCCGAGTCCCGTTACGCTCCCGCCCGTCCCCCGGCGGCGGCGCCCCGCGGTCCCGCCCCCTTCTGCCGCCCGCGCTGGAGCCTGGCGTGGGACGGGCCAGGCCGGTGCCGGCTCCGGCCGCCGCCGGAAGCTCCCACGCCCGGGCTGCCCGTCCCCGTCCCGGGGCAGAGCCGGGGCGCCGCGGCCCATTGGCACGGGTGTCCCCGCAGGAGGGGAAGTGCATGAGATACTTCCAGCCTCGGTGGGATGGTCCCTGTTCACCCCTCGGGGTGCTGACAGGCATTGCAGTGGACTGGGCCCAGTCTCTTACTGGTTGTTTTGGAGATTCACGGAGATAAAGGAAGAGGAGCTAATCAGCCAAGCTCATCTGCCATTGGAAGAGGAGGTAGCTTAACAACAGCCTTGTGAGCTCATCACCCATGGTGGTGAAGCCCCATGTCAGTTGGGGATCCGCCCCACAACTACTTTTCATCAGGGCTTCAGTTTTTTTTCCACTAGCCATGTTCCACACATCAAACAGATCCCTTCCCTGCGAGTGGGGTCTCTTGCAGGATTGCACAGTATAAAGCATCTCTTCGGGGGTTAAGGCCAGTGTCTCTGGTCTTTGCAATGCTGTGCTCCACAGGCCACATGCCTGAGAGGATCTTCCCTCTGTGCCCTGAAGCTCCCACTGGCAACTGAGCTCTTCCAAGCTCTTATGTAGCCCAGGTGAGGGCATCAGCCTTCCCCTTGTGGTGACTCGTAGGTGAAGCAAAGCCCAGCTCCTCTTAATGAGCCAACCCACCCATAACACCCTGCTACTCCCACCCTTGAGCCACGGGCGGTGCCATTTCTACAAGTCTCTTAGCTATGTGCTTTGACCTGCTGATGGCAAGTGACCTCTCTCAGCTCTACTTGATTTCACCTCCTTCATGGCATAAGCCTGGGCCACCACGTGTCCTTTGTTGCCCGTTTCTGTCCACATTGGGCATGAATGTTTGAGTCTGGCACCTGGTGCTAGTGCCAGACAAACAATGGCTTTGCAGCTGGCAGCATCTTGGGATCCCCAAAATGTCAAGGGGTTTGCCTCAGTCCTTGGCCTTCTCTGGGCTGCTTGAGGTTAGTTGGCTTTGGATGACTGAGACACTTAGGAGAATGCTCCTCCTCTTCCTCATTCCAGGGTGTCCTTCATGTGGGGAGAGCACCTCACGGACCTATCTCCCCACACAATGACAACATATAGATGAGAGGAAAGCAACAGGGCCCCCAGAGAGCTCACAGACATCAGACGTCATCCTCTACATTAGCATTAGATGCTTCATTCTGACCCAATTCCTGTTCGCTGCTTCTTAGCCCCTCTGCCCTCACAGAGAGGAACATCCTGAGCCCCCCTGGACCTATTATCTGCAGAGCAGCAGCAGCTGTGCAATGGCTGGGGTAGCCCAAGATGGAACTTGTCCCATAAGGCACTAGCTGAGTGCAAGCAGCTCCAGCCACTCCATATGGTGGAGTTCATTCAGGGTCCTCTGTCCAGCCTCACAAAGCCTGTGGCTGTCACTGCTGCCAAGAAGCCCAGTCAGCTGGCAGCCAGTCCCGTTTGTTGCTGGTGGTCACCATGGTATTGCAGTTAAAAACCTGCACACAATCAGCTGCAAAGCTTGACCAGCTCACTGTCTGGTTTCAAGGGAAAAAAATAGAATCAGAGCAATGGGTGGGCCTAACTGAGGAAAAAAGAAAGCTCCTCGGGGGCATGGCTCCTGCTGGCACTGAAATACAGGATGAATAGATCAACAATATCCAGGAGGGGCTCAAACTGAACTGGATTTTTTTTTTTACTCAAAGGACAAGCCATTTCCTGGGACTGAGAGTTGCCAGGGAGCATTAACAGGGTAGCTGGTCAAAGCAGGGGACACCGAAATAAGCAGTGACTTTCCTGTCACCACCTCTTCTCCCCTTGGGCTGACCCAATACTTCCAGATCTTGGTAAACTTATTTTCCCTTAACCACCTCCTGGCTTGATAGTGCTATCAGCAATCAGAAACAACAGTCTTCCTCTTGCATCATAACAGATCAATAATTCAGCTGAGCAGTCATCCAGTCTACAAGTGGTCAATGTTAGGTGTTTTAAAGGAGGATGTAAAAACTCCACCAAGGGCAGACAACCTGCCCACCTGCATATGGAGAACAGTGGTGAACATGTTGCTCTAGATCAGGGGTAGGCAATTATTTCGGGTGGAGGGCTGCTTACTGAATTTTGGTAAGCCACATGACAAGGAACCAGGGGCAGATAAGTATTAATTTTATAAATTTTTACGGGCCCCGCAAGCCGAATAGAATGGCCTGGATGGCTGCATCTGGCCCATGGGCCACATTTTGCCCACCCCTGCTCTAGATGCTATGATAGATTCAGGGTCACTCCATGGAAGTTAGCGGCACTGGTCTAGTGTAGGTGTGGAGTAATTCTGTTAATTTCAGTGGGGGGACTCCAAATTTACACAGGGTAGATGAGATCAGACTCCACTTTGCTGCCCTTTGGGCTTACTCCCTTCCTCCAACATAGTGGTTAATCTGTTTAATCTGTTTGTCTTTTACCATGGGGGCAGATCACACTAGCAAACCCTATATTCTAAATGTGCCTATCCCTACCTCTCTGAGGAGGGCTTATGCCACCTAGACAGAAACCCATATCCTGTCATAGCACAGCTCTGGGAAGAGCCGAGGTTCTTCCTTGCTCCCCAGCTTAGATTGTGCACCCAGAAGCCAGCTACGAAAATTCCACGTTACCCTGCTCTCACAGTCGCAGGGAGGGTTCACTTGGCTGGCCTCCTGTCACCCTAGGGAGGATGAGGCAAGGCAGGCCAAGCTATGATTATTTTCTAAAGCCCAGCCCAGCTCTGCAGTCCCAGTCCCAGCTCAGAGAATGATTCAGGGTAAAGTAGCAATTACCCCAGCTCCTGCATGGAGTTAGCGTCCTGTCAGAGTCTGCTCTCAGCTCAAGCTCTTGAATGCCCCTAGTTGATTTCTAGACAGAGGCTGTATTGCAGAAGAGGCCCAGGCCCAGCATGTGCGGTGATGTTCTTTGAAAGCTGGCCAGAGAGAAAAAGGATCCTCACACTAGTGCCAGAAATGCAAGGGTCATTCCCTGCTGTGGATCATTAAGTAATCAGCAAGGGACACAGAAGGAACATTGACTGATGCCACCTGACTTTGCAACCTACCAGGTTCCTGACTCTAAGGCAGGGGAAGAACAAACCCAAGCAAAGCATTTGCTATGAGTAACCAGTTAAAATGCTTTCAACTTACCACAACTAAGGTAGTTCTGGTGTAGCCTGAACTCCCTAGGAAAGCAGACCCCTCCTGCTGCCTTGTCTTCTCCTCACAACTCTTTCCAGATCAGAATGCTCCACCAGAATTTACCATCTGGTGGCTCCAGCCTACTTTATGAACACTATTCACCAATGCAGAGCTTTTGCCTAGGCCCAAAAGGTGGCTTCTTGCTGAGATGGGTCTAGTGGCTGGAGGATACCCCTGGGAAATAGCCCAGCTTTTCCATGAATCTTTCTTCTGTGATCTGGGACGAAACACTTCCCGTCTCCATGCCTCACTTGTCTTCCCTGCACCTCTGCCTTCTCCTTCTATCCAGCATGCATGCTGGTAATCCCCTACTTTCTTTAAAGTATTGTGTGATCTTCTGAGAAAAGTACCTGGGTGAACACAAAGCATTGTTCTTGCCTGGAAGGGTGCTAAGCAGCATAGCTGTACAATAAATCCCTTCTTCTTATCAATTTCCATTTCATATCCCCTTCCCCTTTCCTGCTAAGAAAGATGCTGATCACTGATCAGTAAACCGGTAGCTGTTATCTTTTTAACAGCTTGCTACAAGATCAGCCAGGCGGAAGGAAAGAAAGAAGGGGCAGCTGAGATATGAGCCCCAAGGGAAAATAGTTCTGTGCTAGGGTCTGTATCAAAATGCTTAATCCTTTCTGCTGGGGTAGGGAACTGAGCTGCCTTGGCCAGCATTAGGACAAAAGTGTCTGTACTGTTGTATCTCCTATCCTGGTTTCAGTGGCCATCTGGTGCTGCTGGACAGTGTCCTGGCCTACTGATATCAATCTCCTCTCCTCTGGGGCAATAGGGTAGATCAGCCTCCCTGCAAAAGACCAGGCTGGCAAGTTCTGCATGGGTCTCACTCTCACCACCCTCTAGTGTGAGGCAACTGGTGTTGGACACACCCGAATGGATAAAAGACAAGTGACTTTTCAGACGCTGCCCTAAATTGCCCAAGATTGCCCTGAATTGGCTGTTTAGAAGCTGAGAAGACTGTGGGCTTAACTGCAAGACAGTCAGATGGGTGGGAAACTAGCTGTGGGGCAGGACCCAGAGAGTTCTAATGCACAGATCTGTGTCATCTTGGCAGGAAGTAGCAGGTGGTGTCTCACAAGGGTCAGTGCTTGGTCCAATGCTATTTAATATCTTCATCAATGATTTGGATGTGGGGGTGAAGAGCTCACTGGCCAAGTTCGTGGACGACACCAAGTCATGGGGAAGCATGGTCATGCTTGAAGATAGGCTGCAGATCCAGCTGGACCTAGACAGGCTGGCAAGTTGGGTGGACCAGAACCAGATGAAGTTCAATGTCGAGAAATGTAAAGTGTTCCACCTAGGGATGAACAATCGCCTACACACCTACAGGCTTGGCAACACCAACCTTAACTGCACTACGAATGAAAGGGACCTGGGCATAATAATAGACCACAGCATGAACATGAACCGGCAGTGCAACACTGTAGCCATCATGGCCAACAATACGCTGGCATGCATCAATTGATGCGTCTCCAGCAAAGAAGTGATTCTCCCACTCTGCTCAGCATTGGTGAGACCTCAGCTGGAGTACTGTGTCCAGCTCTGGGTGCTACACTTTAACAAGGACGTGGTAAAGCTTGAGAGAGTCCAGAGAAGACTCAGAGTCAGAGACTCGTGCAGCAAGCCATACGAGGAAAGGCTAAGAGATCTGGGACTCTTCAGCCTGAAAAAGAAAAGGCTGAGTGGGGACTTGGTAGCAGCTTACTGCTACATCAGAGGTGTACATCAAGGGCTCAGTGTAACTAGGAGTAATGGTCACAAGCTCCTGGAAGACCATTTCAGGCTTAATATTAGGAAAAACTACTTCACAGCTAGGGTGTCCGGAAGAGGAAGTGTGGGAGACTGGTGATGTGATAAAAGACGCCCCATCCATTGAGGCAGGTCTAGCCCCACCAGCCCATGTTTACATTCATTCTTATCAAAAGGAGAGATTAAAGGAAATGCTGAACCCAATGTTCACAAAGGAAATTATGCTCTGACGCTACAGGCTGGACTCTTCCAAGCCTGTGCCTGGATCCACAGAACAACAAACATATCCTCCAGCATCTGTGTAAAAGGCATTTTCCATAGGGAACTTTGGCCTTGAATACTCCCAGAGGATATTTGTGGGAGAAGCTTCACTTTCCTGCAAAGGGGAGGGAAAGCAGCCAACTCCCCCCTGCCAGTGCTCCACTTATGTGTGTGCCCTTGGTACTGTGCTGGTTCCAACACTGACAATGCTTCTGGTTTTATTGAAAGTCTCAAAATGTTTGATGCTTTTTTAATGTTCTAGAGTGATGCAATCGTGGGAGAATTTCAGGTTTCAGTTAGAAGAAAAAGTCACTTTCTACCTCATGAGGGTGAGGAGGAAGCTTGGAAAACAACATGCCAGAAGGTCAAAACCTGAAGGCAATGAAAACAAATGCATCACTGGTTTTCAAGCCAGATCTCCTGACTTTTGGGCCTAACTTATGGCTCTTTGGTGTTGGTGCTGGCTAGGGTCTCTTTTTCTAACACAGACAGATAAGAGATAGATCAGACTGCTCAAAGCTGAGCAACCTAATTTTTAGGGAACTTTAGAGCCAGATACAAACTTTGTCACTTTGCTGTGGGTCAGAACAAACTCTAGAGCATGACAAGTCAGTGGCTGGATAAGACTGGCTCAACCATGTTAGGCTCATATCCAACTCCGAGCCAGTTGAGCATGAGTGACTGTAACAGGGAACCTACAGCTCCTGCTACTGAGACAGAGAAAACAGAGGCAAGCTGTGCTTAGGCTAGCTGTAAAAGAAGAGCTAGCTATAGTGTGATAGGCAGCCAGAGCCTTTTAAATGACAAGTGTCTATTGCTGTATAATAGGAGAGTAACTGGGGGAACCTTTTCCATATGAGCTGCAGTTCTCTTAAAAAATCACAATCATCTTTAATCTGCTAATGGCAAGAGCTAAGCATTTCCAGTTTTAAATTGAAGCTTGGTTCTGGGCATCACAGTACATTTTAGCCACAGCAGATGTTCTGGATTGATAGAACACAGATGCACAAGCAGGTCTAAGGAGGTGATCCTCCCCCTCAATGCAACATTGGTCAGGCCGCAGCTGGAGTACTGAGTCCAGTTCTGGGCACCGCACTTCAAGAGGGATGTGGCCAGCATTGAGAGGGTTACAGGACCTGAATCTGTTCAGCCTCCACAAGAGAAGGCTGAGAGGGGATCTGGTAGCCATCTCTAAACTTATCAGGGGGGACCAGTGGAGAATGGGAGAGGCCCTGTTCCCCTGAGTACTACCTGGAGTAACTAGGAACAATGACCACAAGTTGATTGAGAGCAGGTTCAGGCTGGACATCAGGAAGCTCTGCTTCACAGTCAGGGTGGCTAGGATCTGGAACCAAACTTCCAAGGGAAGTGGTGCTGGCTCCTACCCTGGGGGTCTTCAAAAGGATAAGCACCTAGTGGAGTCATTTGATCCCAGTACTCTTTCCTGCCATGGCAGGGGTTCAGACTTGATGATCTGCTTAGGTCCCTTCTGACCCTACCAACTATGAAACAATGAAATAAGAGCAGTACTAGCTCTGCTGCTCTAGGCCATCCTGCAGGCAGTCCAGGAGGGTTACATGACTGGAAGAGGCAGGGCTCTGGGGCATATAAGCCAAGGCCAGAACCAGAGCGAAGCATCTGCCCCTGGAGGCTGAAGGAGAAAGAGCTCTGCAGGAAGATGCCTGCTGTTTTGAAAAACTGAGTGAGATTCTGCTGTGCTGCGGGGCTGCAAGTAGAGGGCTGAGGGCTGGTAGGGAGTGAAACCAGTATGGAGAGCGATTTCCCTAGAGAGCCAGCAGGCTTAGAGAATTAAGTTGCAGCTAGTGTACTTGCTTATGTGTCATGTTTGAGTTTCATAACCAGTGGTTTAGGTGGGACTAAAAAAGGGTGAGCAGGGGTCTCAGTGGTGCCTGAGGGGCATGTGGCTATCTGGAGCTCTGCCAGAGGGTAAGGGCTTGATAGTGGCAAAAGAGAGAGAAAAGCCTGGGAGAAGCAAAGCAATTGTCAAGGACCTGCAGGCCAGAAAGGGGCAGAGCTTGGGTCAAGGCCAAAGAGACCATCCAGAGCAGTGGGGGCAGACACTGGGAAAGCCAAGGCGCCAACAAGGGAGTGGAGGCCTAAGGCAGCCTGGTGATGTGTGGCAGGGTATCCACATAAGTGATAACTAGAAACACCTGTGAGGCATGAATACAGCTGTAGGGGAGGTCTGGATGCTCTGATTAGCCCTTAAGGTTATAAGTAGCAACACTAACATTCATGAGAGATCTTGCTTGGGGAGCCCTGGGGCAGCCTCCTTTTCTAAAGACATAACAACATCAAAGTGTGGCAGACAAACTGAAGGGGAGATTACCCAAAGGAGGCAGAGAGGACAAGGGCTGAGATGGTACTCTAGGGGCATTATGGCCACACCAGGGATAGAGTGGTGCTGGGGAAAATGACCATCCAAATATGACTCAACATAGGCTATGTGGGGACTTAACTTCACCCTCCCCAAATATAACACTCCTCTGGTTGAACAAGGCTTATACAAGGAGTATTCAGTTTCTGCTAGATTGTGTTGCTTAATGAATAGATCTGACCATTGCTTCACTTTCCAGAGAGACCATTCTTGCTCTTGAGTGTGAACAATAAGCTGTAACATTAAAATCCTTCCCCCAACCACATCCTCTACTCCTTCTCCCCATCTCCCCCCTCCCCCAGCCTTCACTGTTAAGCTTATGAAATGATACAGACCTCAGCTCCTAGACTGGGTAGGCATTGAAGAGGTTTCAAACTTTCTGGGCAATTCCCTCCCTGCCTCACTCTGAAAGCCGCATGAACCATCTCTCTGTTGCCTAGGTGAAAATAAATTACTCACAGCATCATTTCTTTGTTTGCCCAACACAAGAAGGACTTAACACTTTTTCTGAGAATGGCACAGGAGAGGAAGTGGGTTTATGTTCTTTAGGCCCTGTGTAGCAGACAGCTGCAGAATGAAGAATGAGAACAAGACGGTTCACGATTCAAGGCATTTATTGGAGAAAATGGGACTCTCGAGAGACCTGAACAGGCAAGCTCTGAGGCTAGTGAGGCTCCTGCAGGCCTCCAAAGTCTCACTATGGTCCTAGCAACAGGCACTATAAGCAGTACACTAGGGGTTGGCTCCTAACTTGCCATCTTCACTAGCTGGTACCCTGCTGCTGAACTCTCTCTGCAAAGTGCATTTGTTTCAGTGTTGTGGAGTATGGAGGGCACCGACTGTAAAACTGAGATCTGAAGTGGCTCATGTACAGCTAAAATCAGACCAGGAGGTAACAGGGCCTTGAGGACCAAAAGGAGTGGAAAGCAGAAAGCACTACTCACAGGCCTGGAGGACCACAAAGATGCTCTCTGAGTCACTGGGTCTTTCTGATACTCCTTAGGTTGGAGACCTCAATGTTCAGTACATCTCCTAGACCCAGAGAAAGCCTCTTCTAGAGCAGCATCCAGCTGAGGCCTGGCACACTAACTCAGATGAACAAGAAGCTGCCTGTCCTACTTGGAACTGGGGACTCTCTGAAGCCTTGTGTGCTCTGTACACTGGGAGATCTTGGAGGAGGAATATGGTTCAGGAAGACTGCAGTTGGGTGCTGCAACTATGGCTGAATGTTCAGGTCTCCTATTTTCTTCGCAGCATCAGCCACGAGGTCACAAGCTTTCTTGTGCTTCTGCCAATGCTGCACTTGGCACTCCCTACAGAGAGGAATGGGACAGAGAAAGATTTTAGAAAGGAATAGAGTGGGGACTAGATCCAGGGTTTGGTAAGGGCTCTGGAGGCCTTTCACTCTAGCCTAGTAGTTCAAATTAGGGCTGGCTAGTGCCAAAAAAAAATTACAGTACCATCTCCCTGTGACTTGGCCCACATGAAACAGGGGGTCTGCTATAATGCCCATATCTACAAAGCAGCTGACATTCATTTGTCTCCTTGCTAGCCTCAGGCATTAAGGGCAAAGAGACTTCAGGTATATGGGGAATGGGGCAATCCATGAATGCTTTGTTGTAGCTTTTATCATTGATAACACAGAGGATGCTGAGCAGTCACCAGCACTATACACAATCAGCATAAAATGCACTAGTCTCTTTATGAGAAGAATGAGAGAGCTCCTGGAGAGGCTTCTTGCTTGTCATGCCAACAAACCCACAGGAGATTCAGTGGGACTCAGTGTGGTACACTGAGAGCTGAGCAGACAGACCAGCAATGTTGACTGGGAGTTTAGGGGTTATGAATTTCTACACTAACTGGATACCTGTTGACTCTCATGCAGCCCATGTGCCAGAGTAAATACATCAAGTACTGAAACTACCATTATGGCAGCAGAAACTGCAAGAGCCAACATCATTCTGCTACCTAACAGTGAGCCCTCCCTGCCTCAGAGAAAGGACTGAGTCACATTGTGGGCATGTCCTGATCCCCCTGTATAGTTCTAATACAGCTGCTCTCAAGGGATAGGCTGGAAACCCAGCTAAGCCCTGAAGGCAGCCAGGAGCCCTGACAAATCAAACGCTGCATGGGGGCTTTACCGTTTGCAGTACCACTCGTTCCGGCAGCGAGAGCAGCGCTTTGCTGCCTCAGAGCCACACATCCCACATTTGGGTTTCTCAGGGACGAGAGCCTCCATCACATCCAGGTTGTACGTCTGCGCCCATCTAGTTTAGAACAGAAAGCAAAGGAAGTGCCCAGACTCATTCACTGAACTAAGGAAGGGATAGGCTATATCTATCCTGAAAGCAGCCCCTGGCATAGAATGGAGGCTGCAAGACTTACATTACTACAGACCATCCCAGACCAGGCTAATGTTACAGGATCTCAATCTTGCTGATATGAGAGACTTATCCTAGTTGCTTGTTTGTGTGAGGCAGCCCCTTGCTAACAGGGCTGATGGCCATGCTGGGCCTCTTGCACTGGAGAGCCTTGTGAAAGGAGGACTTGAACAGGCTTCTGTGGAGCAAAAAGCTCAGTGCATCTGAGCACTCTGGGATGAAGGCTTTACCTGCATGCCTGCTGTTTCAGCTCTTCTTCAGAGGGGCTGAACATGTGCTTTACTTGGTGCTTGGCAATCGCCTGCCATTTCCCTGAGTTCTCTTTGATGATGCGGTCCCATATGATAGGAACCTGTTGGGATAGCAGAAGGGGGGGGAGGGGAAAGGAAGTCACATACAGGTGTTATAAACTGTAATAAAAGCCAGGGGACAGATCTGTGTATGTGCATAGGGATGAACAAACTTAATGACAGCTCTGTGTGTACACATACACAGAGAAGATGAAGAAAGATGGCAGATCCCTGGAAGCAACATCAGTATGCTCCTGAGAAGAACCCTGTCCTTCTCTCCACTTAGGAGGCCACAGCGCCTCCCTGCCAGCTGCACGACACTGCTCTACTAACATCCCCTCTTCTGGGAGACACTTTGCTGCCCATGACCTGCTCAACCTTCCCACTTTTGTTTCCTTAAATCCTCCTGATTTCCACACCAATGCCCATAGCAGTACCACTTCCCTCTTTCTGATGGAGAAAGAGAAGATTCCTTCAGCCAGCAGAGGCAATTAGCATTAAGCAAAACCAGGCTACATCTCCCTCCAGGTGCTGGCCCTGCAGCCTTAATGATAGGGAGCATGAGATCATTACCGGAGCTTGAAATAGTGCCCTAGTCAGTACCATAAAGTGCTCTCACCAAGCTTGGGAGAAAGAGGCCCAGCCAGGGGCTTGAACTCAGCAGTCCAGAGCCTCCAGCCTGATTTAGTTTTTCCCCTGAAGCCAGAACTTTTTCCACTCATCATTTTTCTGAACAGACATGGGCAGGGGAGGGCCGTCTCCATGTGAAAGAGTAAAAACTAGCCAAGAACAGCTTGAGCTCCAGAGGGAAAGCTGCTGCCTCAAAAATGGAGCTGCCGTCTCCACACAGTAAAAATAGCTGTGCAGAGATGGAGAGAAAAGGGCTCTTCTGTGAGCGCAACAAGTGGAAAGAGCTCTTTTCATCATGGCTTGGCTCAGTGACAGTGGTGAGTTCATTGCTTGCTGGGGAGAACTTGCATCCAGCATGTGAGTGCAGCTGGCTCCACTCAACCCACTTGGGAGGCTGAATCCCTCTTACAGGCAGGTTAGAAATGCAAACTTAAAAGAAGATTGATGAGGCTAAAACTGAAGCACATTTAAAGGCCAAATACAAACCCTCCAGAGTGATGGCTGCCAACATCACTGGCTTGCTGTGATCAGTCCAGATATGGGAGTTAATCCACAGCTACCTCCACTCCATCACTGACAAAATTGTCATCTCCTATTCCTTTGCTTGCTGAACTTCCCAGTCCCAGCCTTCTGGACTGTAGCCCATGTTTAGTAATGCTTCTGTTTTTTCTCCCATACCAAGAAGTATGACCAGCACACTTCAACCTCATCCAACTCACCTGTGACCAATTCAGGGTCTAGGTCAGATCCACCTTCATTGTGAAAGCTCTAGCCCTGATCAGATTTGCAATGTCTCTCTCCCATTAAGCAGCAGTCTTCTCTGACCCTTTGCACATAGTTACCAGTACAGGTACAAGAGCCTTCATTTCTGCAGCTCCTGCCATCTGGGGGTGTCAGCTGTGCCAGCTCTGTTCAAGTTCATTCTGAACAAACCTATCGTATCTTGGCACATAATTTTGGGTTTCCTTCCCCTCCCCCCAGATATTATTTAAGTGTTCTTTCAAAGTAACTGAGAACACGTTTCTTTGCAGGATCTGTATAAACTCTTAATGTATGCGTCACAAAACCAGCAACCACATCCCTTGAGAACCCTCAGTTCCTCAGACTTTGCAGAGACTGGTTTGGCTCATATCTTTACTGCAAATGCCCACATAGTTGGATCACTTGAGTGGTACAACTATTCTGGTCTTCTCCCTTTGAGCAAAGAACCAAGTTTCCGAGGCTAAGGTCTGTAATAAGGGCCTCTCTGTTTGGGGCTACAGTAAATGGAAGGGAGATTAAGAGTTATAACAAATAAATTAAACAAAGAGTTAAAATTGTCAAAGCTAGCTACTGCCTCCTCTATTTAGGCACTTCATCCAGAAACTCACTGAAGCCATGGTGTTTGCTTGTAACGCAATGTTGTACCATGAACTATTGCCTGTTGCCTTGCTCCCTGCTCAGCCAGTGCTACAGTGTGAAGCAAGGAACACCCAGTCAGAGAAGAGAAAGCAGGGCACTGGGGTGTGGAGAGATTAGGAATCTGTTACTGTGGATGTGTCTGCACATCGCCCTACGGCGATGCAGCAATGTGTTATGTCACTGTACAGTACGCTACAGCGACATAGTGATCACATGGGTCTACATGTGATCACCAGCTATGTAGCTATAGCAGCGTGCCCCCCCCAGTATAGCACGCCACTACAGTGACATAGCTTGGAAATTTACCCGTACGCAGCATGCACAGTGCAGTAACAGCCCATATTGCTCCATGCTTTAGTATTTCCAAAAGGAAGTACTAAAGCATGGTGCCATAGCACTGTCATCGTACAGCAATGTGTAGACACATCTTGTGTGTAAATACAAAAGGCAGGTATGAGCTGAGCCATGGAGCTATTTAATTTGGCAGTATTTGAGCACTTCATACCTATCAGGTATTTACCCTCACTACCCCTCTGAAGCTGAACAGTACTGCTATCCCCAAAGGATAGAGGTGGACTGAGGCAAAGAGTCTGAGTGACCTGTCCACACTGACACAGAAAATCAGTAATCACACAGGAACTGAACATAGACCCCACCCCTCAAGTCCTCACCCAGCCTTCCTCTTGATATTCCTATGTTGTTCCTGTGAGTTCCAGTGACTCCATCCTTCCATCTCACCATAAGTCAGACCAAGGGCAAGCTCCCCAGTTCATAGCTTCCTGCTTGGTCTGTGGGGATGGCATAGCAGAGGCCCACACCCAGACAAGGAAGCAATGACTGCTGCTGATGTGAGTTAAAAAGGAGTGCAAAATGCAGGGCCAGTGCTGGGACATGCCTTCACTTTCTTCAAGGCACCATGTCCCCCAGTGCTGTGAGAGCCCACTGAGCCTTCACTGCTGGGAGATGGGACTATGGAATGACAACATGGAGCAGAGAAGTGAGACTGGGATGGAGGAGAGGCTGGCAGTGGATACCTGCTCTAAGATGAGGTCCTTTTTGGGTGGAACAGGCTCTGTCACTGCAAGGTGGCTCAGAAATCTCTGCATCTCCACCAGATTTGGCAACTGATCAATGAGGACATCAGTCAAGAATGTACGGAGCTGAAACAGCAGGGAAAAGAGAGAGTGACTGGAATGATGTGAAGCAAAAAAACATCCACAAGACAGACTGGTTAAAAAAAAAGCTGTCAGAAAAGTGGCCCCCATGAGCACTGTCTGTAAGCAGCCTAACCCTTCTTAAAGCAACAAAGCTAATGCTCTGCACCTCACTAACCCACATGCAAAATTCTCACTAAGGAGGGAGACTGGCAGCCCCTAGTTCTCCACAGAAACTGCAGCTACAATGCAAGCTTCCCAAGCCAGATTGAAAGGGACTTGCTGTCTTCTTCGTGACCCTTTCAGGCTTTGGCCTCTCTTCCAAGATTTGTCAATAAGATGCACATTTGTGCTAATTGGTGATAGATTTGCCTCTACAACAAGGGGACTTGAGAAACCATCTTGGAACTGGTGACCTGGTGGGAACTGGTGACTTGGTATTTTACAACTTGTGATGAAGACAGCGGGTATCAGTGAAAGTTCTGCTGCTCCCTGGTCTGGCAGTGTGCTGTGCTCATGTACAGACTACAACCTGAAGTCTCATACCTTTAGGAGCTGGTTTTTATTGAAGCTATCAAAGTTGTATTTCCGCTGGCATTCTGGGCTCAGGAGGAGGTTATAGAGGGCAATCCACACCTGGCCATCCAGCTTGGTCATCTTTGCATGATCTTCAGGGGGCACCACATACCACATTCCATTCTCAAATTTCTTTAGCTTGCCTGAGAGAAACAGAGCCACATATAGTTAAGACAGAGTGTGAGGCACAGACACTGGAGGAAAGGTGGTTCACTGGTGAGGATGTTAGCTGAGGACTTAGAAGACCTACATTTGATTCCCTGCTCTACACAGATTTCCTGTGTCACTGTGAGCAAGTTACTCAGTGTTGTACTTCAATTTCCTCCCTGTATCTTGAGGATAAAGCAGTGTCAGGTATGTTGAGTGTAAATATATTAAAGAGGTACTATGGGAAATACATTAGTAACCAAGATAAGAATAGACAGAGCTATCCCAAGGCTCTATCACCTGAGTATTCACTCAGTTAATAAACTGAAATCAGGGAACATAGGCCTTAGCCTGTCTAGGATGAAATGCAACACAGAGCAAGTGTCATTGCACTGGCCTAAGCAGACATGTAGGATTCTGCCCCCTTACCCTGAGGGTTGCCTGGATGTTAAAGCCAGTCTGCCTTATATCATGGCCTTATATCAAAGCTTCCCTATGATATTTCTCAATCTGTGATGGCGAGAAGGGATTGATTTTCTGACTTTGAAACTCTGTTGAGAGGAAGAGGGAAACCCCCAATGTTTCCAGCCAGCCTCTCCTCTGCAGCAGCAGAGCTCAGCTAAATGTGTAAATGGAGCTCAGCACTTGGCAGAGTTTCCTCCTCCTTTGACTGTGGCTACTTTATAAGTTGTGATCTCTACACCCCTGCCACTCCCCATCTTCACAGACTAAGCAGACTCTGCAGAGAAGAGCAGAATTCCCCATACTACCCCCTGCCTTGCAATCTGGCAGCTGATGACCAAACATCTCCACTCAGCAAGTCTTTGACAGCTCAGCTAGACGCTCTCATTTTCTTCTGTGCTGTCCAACACAAAGATTTGGTACACCCCCTGCTGGCCGGTATGTTCTAACCTGGGGGAGCATTCCTTCTCTGACAAAGATGGGGTGCAAAAGAACTCCAGTGACAGGAAGGTGTCATGAACTCTGTAGCATAAAGTTAGTGTTCACTGGCACTAAAGTTCTTGCATGCAAAAATTCCCTAACCCAAGGATCAGTGGTGGGGGAGTGTGACAGCAGGGCATCCTAGGGGTCACTGTGCTCTCCCCTAGTGCCCCCTTACTGTGCCAAGTTGCCTAAAGGGCATCCTCCATTCTCGCCCACCACGTCTTTGATGTTATATATGTATTATAGGGAGGCTGCCTTACCGTTCTTTTGGCCACGGTTTCCTGTTGTACACTAGCTCGTTCTATATTGGGTGTTTCTGTGCACCCCCAGCCTTATGGGCTATGCGTGGCTCCAACCACCCCTTTACCACACCCCAAGCCTCGCAGATGTAACAGACATTCTTTGGTCTTACTCGATGTCTCACTGGTACTCGGGCTCTCCGCAGCCCTGTCTTGCTCTGCGCCTCACTGGCGCTCTGGCTCTCCACAGCCTTGTCTCACTCTGCGCCCCACTGGTGGTCAGGCTCTCCGCAGCCCTGTCTCACACTATGCCCCACTGGCGCTCTGGCTTTCCACAGCCTTGCCTCGCTCGGTGCCTTAATGGGCACTCAGGGTCGACATACTCCCCCTGCTATGCCCTGTCTGGTGCTAGGGGTCAGCACACTCCCAGTGCTGCACCCTGTCTGGTGCTCGGGGTCAGCACACTCCCGATGCTGCTCTTTTCTGGCATCTGGCAGTCACCGCCCCCTCTCTGGGGTTTCCCAAGCGCTGCCCCTCTCTGGGGCCTCTCAATATGCTGCCCCCACTCTCTGGGGCCTCTCAATTTGCCGCCCCCACTCTCTGGGGCTGGGGTCCCCACTCTACTGTGAGTCCCCTATGAGGCCTCCTCCATCCCCTTATAGCCTCACCCAAGCCACCGGTTTAACAGCAAACAAAACACAAGCCCCTGGGCTATAACATAAGCTCAAGCCACCCAGCTATAACAACATTTGAGCCACCCCAAGGGTTCTCCATCTCTCACCAGTATCACGCTGCTCAGATGTTCAGGCTTCTACCCTTTGCTCACTCAAGCAGAGCTCCTTCCCCCTTAGCTGCCAGCAGGGAACTGCCCGCCTGGCCTCAGCCCTGTGTGGTTAAATGGGAGCCTAGCCCTGTCCCTTCAGGTCAGCTGACACCTGGCAGATGTGGGCTCCTACCTCCCTCTGGTTGCCCTAGCAACTGGCACCTGGGCAGCTATCTCAGCTCTACCAGTAGCAGGCACCTTAGTGCTCTGCTACAGGAAGAGAGCCCTGCAGAGTGTTTAAGGCCAGGGACACTGTGAAAGAAAAGGAACAGAAGAACTGAATAGCAGGGTCCATGAAGAAAGATAACTAGTAGCTTCTGGCGTCCGATTTAAACCTGGAAGGGATCATGGCTGTGCTCTCTATACTTACGTGCCTTTACTTGCTATTGCAGAGGCAGCAGCTCTGCCTTCATAGGCAACATTACCCAGATTAATCATACTGGGTAGTGGCTGAAAACATGGGAACCAAGGTTGCCAACACAAGAAAATGTTTTACTAACAATTTGCAAACATTTACTGACAGCCAAACTTATTAAAAAAACATATATCAGTAAAAATGTTTCAGCAAAAACTAAATGTAACTCTTCAGCCAGGCTTTGCTGGGTTTGCAAATTAGAAGGGCTGGGTTCTAATTTAGGCATCTACGATGGGCCATAGTAAATAAAAGTTTGTCAGTAAAAATTTTGCAGCAAAAATTTTTTTGGGGGGTTATCAACTCTGCTTGACTGCAGCAATGATTTTAGGCTATGCTGACCTGGCACCCTCCTTCCTCACTTGTTAGGGACCCCCTACTCACTCCATACCCTGATATCCTGACCATACCCTGCACCAAAATGCTCCCCCAGCCTACTCTTTGCTAGACTTGCTTCCCTCCATCCCAGCCCAGACTCCCATAAGAAGCCTATATGTAACCCAGTAGTATTAAAGGCCACCTGGCATGCAGCAGCAGCAGTAGCACATGGCTGAGAGAATGCTCCCTGCATGGTGTTGTGTTCCCACTTGGACACCAAGTGGTGCTAATGTGCTATGTCTGTCCAAGCTTCAATCAAGATCTGGCTGCTTAATGTTTTCACTGACAGCTAATTTTTTTTACTGATTTCACTGATAGCCATTTTAGCCTGAATTTTTATGACAGTAAATTTACTGATGGTTGTCAACCTTGATGGGAACACTAATGTGTATAGCCACTGATCTGCTCCACTCTAAGAATGCCTTTAAACTGGGCTTGAAGCATGCTTATTAAGCCTCTTTGGAACTCCAGTTTGGATGGGGTCTCAGTGATGCCAGTTGTGGAGGAAAGAGGGCACTGTTTCCAAGGGAGATTAGGACTGATCAATAGGTCTTTTAAAACAGATCCTTGTGCATAACACATCCTGGTGCTCACTATAGGTAGAATTCATTAGAAAAGAGGCTCTTATTGATAAGGGTTCTAAGCTGTGTAGATAAATAGGAAATGCCAGTGTAGATATGCCAGGGAGAAAGGGTACCAAGCAATGGTCTCAGCCTGGATGTACAAGATGAGGTGAAAGGGGTTGTTAGATATACTAGGTTTGTAGTGATCTCTTTTGTTGGTCAAGATCAGGCTATGAGCTGCCAGGTTTCAATGAGAGGTATAGGGGACATATTTGAAGATGTTGTTACCACCCCACCCCTACCTCAGCAGTGCTGTATCTGTCAACTGGCCCATGTAACCCTGTGCAGGAAGTGACATCCCATACCCAAAAAGAATGGGAGGAAGATGGGCCTGGCCAGAAAGAAATCTAAGTAAAATCTGAAAACGATTAAGACTGAGGGAACAACTTTCAGCTATTTCTCCCTATTTGGGGAACCCATTTACCCAGTGCTGTTCCAAGTAAAATGTGCAGCATCCCCACAGGTGAAAAAAAGTATAATCCATACCTGCCGTGCGGCGGCTCCATGGACAGTGCTCCAACAGCTCTACAAAGAGGCAGGGCAGGTTGTGTGTGTTCAGCATCCGTGTCAGTGCACTCAGTGGCAGGCTTCAGACAAAACCAAAAACCAGTGAAAACACCACCCCCAAGACTTTCATAGATTTTCATAGATTCATAGACATTAGGGCTGGAAGGGACCTTGAAAGATCAGAGTCCAGCCCCCCACACAAAGGGCAAGAAGTCAGCTGGGGTCATAGGATCCCAGCAAGATAAGCATCCAATTTGCTCTTGAAGGTGTTCAGTGTAGGTGCTTGAACCACCTCCGATGGCAGGCTGTCCAGACCCTGGGGGCTCGGGCAGTAAAGAAATTCTTCCTTATGTTTAGCCTGAAACGGTCTTGCAGTAGTTTATAACTGTTCAACCTCGTGATCCCTTGGGGCACTCTGGTGAACAAACATTCCCCCAGATCCTGGTGGTCACCCCTGATAAACTTATAGGTGGCCATCAGATCACCCCTGAGCCTGCGCTTTTCCAGGCTAAACAGTCCCATGGCTCTCAGCCTGTCATCATAAAGTCTGTTTTCCTGACCTCTGATCATGCACATGGTTCTTTTCTGGACTCTCTCATGTCCTTTTTGAATTGCGGAGCCCAAAACTGAACGCAGTACTCCAGCTGTGGCCTCACCAAGGCCGAGTACAAGGGGAGAATGACGTCCTGAGATTTGCTTGAGAAGCAGCTATGGAAGCAAGCTAGCGTTTTGGTTGCTTTACTAGCCGCAGCATCGCATTGCAGGCTCATGTTCATCTTGTGGTCAATGATGACTCCCAAATTTCTTTCTTCCATAGTGCTAGCCAGCGTAGCACTGCCGAGCCCATAAGGATGCTGCAGGTTTTTCTTCCCAAGGTGGAGAACCTTGCATTTTTCAGTGTTAAACACCATCAGGTTCTTGTCTGCCCATTTGCTGAGCCTGTCCAGATCAGCCTGGATCGCCTGCCTGTTTTCTGGTGTGGATGCTTTGCCCCAAAGTTTGGTGTCGTTGGCAAACTTGGCCAGTCTGCTTTTGACTCTAATGTCCACATCATTAATGAAGATGTTGAACAATATGGGTCCAAGGACAGAGCCTTGGGGGACCCCACTGGTCACAGGGCACCATGATGATTGACTTCCGTCAATTTCTACCCTCTGGGTCCAACCACGGAGCCAATTTCCCAGCCAGTGGATCGTCATGGACCCAAGGCCACAATTGGCCAGTTTTGCCAAGAGGTGATCATGGGATTCTAAATCGAAGGATTTTTTGAAGTCAAGATATATGACTTCAATCTCTTCTCCCTTGTCCAGGTGATAGGTCACCTGGTCGTAGAAGGAAATGAGATTGGTCAAGCAAGACCTACCCACAACAAACCTGTGCTGGCTATCCCTCAGGATGTTGGTGTCAGCCAGTCCATTAAGGATAGCCTCTTTAATAAACTTTTCTAAGATCTTCCCTGGGATAGAAGTCAGGCTGATGGGCCTATTGTTTGCCAGATCCACTTTCCTTCTGTTCTTGAAGACAGGCACCGCATTGGCCTTCTTCCAGTCTTCGGGCACTATACCAGAGTGCCAGGAGGTCTCAAAGATCCATGCCAGAGGCTGAGCTATGATGCTCACCAGTTCCTTGAGTACCCTGGGGTGTTAGATTGTCAGGGCCAGCTGACTTGAATGTATCCAACCTCTCAAGGTGTTCCTTCATGAGATCAGCATTGATGGAGACATATGAGAACAGGTAACAAGACTCTTATTAACCACCACAAATGTGAGTCACTGAGATAAATTGGTCACCACAGTGCTCGGGATCTAGGTCCCAGGGTTGGACCCAGACTTCATGTATACCACTAGCACCAAAAGTGAGAGTCCTCATCTCTTGGCAGGGGTGGGATAACACCAGTAGAACAATGCAATGCCTTAAGCAAGCCTAGCTCATATTTTAGGCATAACCCTTTGTTCTCTTATGAGTGGCAGCTGCTTACCTCTCTACCTGGTCGGTGATGAATCGGAGCACAGACAGGGCCCTCAGAGAGATCTCAAACTCCATCATCTCAGCTTGCTTCTGCAGCTCCTAACAGGGGAAAGCACAAACACTTATATTCATACTAGATCTGGGGTGAGCAGTGCACCTAGAGGGCTACTCTCAGGAACCAAGGCCTTGGTAACAAACTCATACTGTATAAGGCTGATTTCTGCTCCCAGGACAAACATAAAACTAAAAGTTACACAACCCCAAAAAGCTACATAGACCAAGATCAGAGGGTGGAAGCACTTATTCGTATAGCAACTAACCCTTGGTATAAATGCTTCAGGCTTCTTGCATGGAATATGCTGTGGCTTGCTGTTGACAATGACATAAACGATAAGGTCACAACAAGAAAAGCTCTATACCCAGCCCTGACTCTGTCATTTGTAGCTTACTACACACTACCAATTATCTCCTACCTCTGACCAGCCAGGAGTTCTATCCTTCTTTACCCACTTGTTACATTTTCAAACAACTACCTTTTGTGTTTTCTCTTGTCCTGCCTCCTATTTACAGCAGGGGCTCCATGTAGGTATCCGCAAAATCACCTCATTCTCAAATCCTTCCTTAAAACTCACCATTACCATGATGCCTACTAAAAATTTGACTGAGAGCACTGAGCATAAAACTGATCAACAACATCTTATTATTTTGTTGTGCGTCTTTGCCCAGATCCACTTATTGTCTCTTGTCATGCACTTGAATTATGAGCTTCTTGAGGCAGGTATCATTTTTTTGGTCTGTGTTTGCATGTAGTTGGCATAGTAGCTCCTAGATGCTACCATGGCACACGCAATAAGCTCCCTTATGGAGGAGGATTGGTTTGATCTTGTCACAGGGGTTGTTGTTGTGGATAACATTAGTAGACTGGAACAGACCTGAGAAACCTAGATTCCTCACAGGACAGGCAGTTTTCAGAGCTATAATAGCTGGGAAAGGTCATTTCCCATGAACCAATTCCAAGTATTAATTAAGACCCCCAATGGGGAAATATTTCCGGAAAACAGCCCATTGTTCTCAGGAGCTCTTGACTTCCTCTGCAGCTTTAGAGGATGACCCTAAGTTTGGGCAGGAAGCCAACAGGAAACTGTTGCTGAAGTCGCTGTATCTTGCTTGGAGTCCATTTCACCAGAAGCTTTCAATGACCTATCCCATTTACAAAGTAGAATGTTGAGAGATGAGAAAAAATCCCGGAAGCACAAGACAGTCTCTTACCAGAGATCAGCTTGTAAAATGTAGCACAGCTGCAATGAAACACTCAGGAATGGGAATGAGTTATTACCCTCTCATGGGGGCTAGATGGCCTGTGTGAAATAAATCATCAGCTCCAAATGGAAACCTATGAAGAGCTCAGAGGGGAAAAAATCATCATTGTATTTAACTCTGACCAGTTCTCTTTCTCCTAGTGTCAGTGTAGGACTCAAAGGGCAAATGAAACCTAGAGACTGGATTGCCCTCTTGCCCTAAGAGAGTTTCACAAGGTCATAGTTGAAACACAGTTGTGGACAAAGTTGGACATCTCCTATGCTCATGCTTAACAGCTAGCATGAACAAATTATGAATCAAGACTATTTCATCAACACAGAATTCCTTTAGAGAAATGGGCATGGCGGATTTACTCATTAGATTATGTGGCCTGAAGGATCCAGTTCTTGATAGGAGAGCCCCCAGATGACTGTAACTATGGTGTTTCTAATTATGAAAATGTATCCTTCCCCAGGGTAAATTCCTTACACACAAGATTGGCAGATCTCCCACAAGGTGGGAGCCTGTACCTTTAACACACCTGCATGGATGAAACATTGGCTAAGTCCTCAGGCTGAAGCTTTTCCTGGTCTGGTATCTCTCCACTGGCACTCCGAGCGGCAAGCAGGGTCAGTTTCCGATGGCTGTAATCAATCAAGTCCAGAATGGTTTCCTCAGCTGATTCACAGATTTCCTGCACAGCAAGGGAGAGAGCTGTTTGAGGGGAGAAAGTCTAACCAACACTCACAAATCAGGAAGATCATTTTGCAAAAGGCTTTCCTACTGATGTGCACCAGTCCATTGCAGACCTCAGTGTCATGTGGCCTGGTTTGGGACATCCCTTATTATGATTTTGGACTCAACATCGGAGATAAGTATGGAGAAGAGTTAAAGTTGTGAGTCACCTTACCTCTGTTTCCATACTCTCCAAAATATGGAGTTTTAGGTTTTATCTTACACCATAATTAAAACTCAGGTGGATCTGAAACTCACACTTGTGATCTACTTGCTTTCCAAATAGCCATCTGAATTGCACTTTTTATGGTGATGGTTTGCATCAAAATAATTGCTACAGTTCATTTGCAGTGACCCAAAACTACATCTTATATTTTTCCTATTCTGGGGCTATTGCTTAAATGCACCTGAACTTGCCTCTTACCTTGTGAAAAAACACTGTCTCCAGCAGGTTGATAATGGAAGCTTCGTGATGTAGCTGAGGTAACGTAGAAAAATTAAATAGCACAGGTCAGGTGAACAGAGACACTAAGGTTATCATCATCAACTATGGTGTACATGAAAATTGGCATATCACGGAGATGTTTCTAATACAAACATGTGCAAGATCCAGGCTTATCAGTCAAATGCAACTGATTAGATGGATTCAACTTTAATGCATATATGCAGGCTTTGTACACTACAGTTCCAGCAAGCAACATTCCCTCATGATCTGAGCACAAGTGGTTATGGTCAAGATGGAGCACTGCATGCTGGAAATTAGGGTCTTTCTGAACTGCATCTCTATTAACAATGTTCAGTGCAACTGTAAGCTGTAAATTTATCATGAAAATTAATTGCAGCCTTCAGGTTCCTGGCAGGCTGCTAATGCAGCCCTTTTGCTGGAGCACATTGCTGGTTTAATCAAAGAAAATCTCACTAGCTGATTTGAGGTAGCACTCTGAGATATTGCAGTGTCCCCAGCTGCTGATGCTGGAATCAGTCCCACTGCCAAAGGGCCCACAAAAACTGAATCAGGGTTAACAGTTATTTCAACTGGAGGGCTGCTTAATGAGTTTTTGTGAGCTGCTGAGGGGTGCAAGGACAGCCCTGCCCCCTAGTTGCCATCCTGGGCCTGGAAGTCCTGTCCCTAACCCCTGTTCTTTGCCACCAGAAGTCCCTCGCCTTGCCCCTAGAGTACTCCTTTTGCGGGGGGGGGGGGTGAAGGGGAATTGTCATCTGAACCAGAAAAAACCCAAATCCTACACAGGTTTCCTTCACTTTATGCTGTACATGCATTCCTGGAAAATACCACATAACTCAAATTCACATACAAGGAACCCACTTTACAATGTAATAAATAGGGATACGTTCTAAGACCTTGACTGTACTGACCCCCAGACCCATTTCTACTACTTTTACAAGACACTTTTACTCACAAACAGCAGACACACAAGCACAGGGTGGGGGTCAATGTCACCATAATGGGGATGGCAACAACAGAAACACACGTCACAGACGACGAGTGAGAAGCACAGATCCACACCAGAAACTATATTTTGGTGTGTGTCACTCCCGCAATGCACCACACAAACAGATGACTGAGGGCTTCCACCACACTGTTCACATAAGTGTGAATTTACCTCGCATATAATGAATTTTTGGTATGAAAGAGTCATCACATAAGAGCAAATTTACACATACAGAACCCACATAAAGCAAGGGAAACCTGTACTAAAAGTCAAACATTTACTACAAGATATTTCAATTTTCTGACAAAAAATATTTTTTGTCATGATTTGTGTTTGTGTAGTGCATACAAAAGTGACTGCATAATGGGTCAAAAATAAAGTCTTACTCTTGTATTTGTGTGGGGGGAGTGTGTAGAGTGTGGTTGGGGTGGAGTGTGTGCACATGTTGGGTTTGTGAGGGGGTATGGCTGTATGTGTTGGGGGTGTAGGGTATATTGCAGGGTATGTGTGTATGTGGGGGGTTGTGGGGGCAGGGTGTGGGTTTGTGGGCCTTATGGGGTATGAGGGAGGGTTGGGTGTGTTGGAATCCCCCACACACACTCCCCTCTAGGGCGCACAGCTCCTGCTGCTGGTGGCAGCAACAGCAGACGGGGGCCCTTGGGGCACTGCCACCTGGCAGCAGCAGCTCCAGCCAGAGCTGCACATCATGGCAAAGAGTGCAGCCAGGTCGGCCCACCTCTATTGCACAGCGCTCCCCGCCATGCACATGCACCTCCTGGCACTTGTGCGCCGCCGGGAGAAGCCCTGCGTTCTGCAACCAGCTGCCATCATGGAAGCAGGGGGCATGGCTCCCCAAACTTCTGGCGGAGTCCTGGCAGCTGCACATGGTGGGGAAGGTAGCTGACTCCGTCACACTGGACTTCCCCCACTGGTGCACAAGTGCCAGCAGATGCACACGTGTGGTGGGGAGCCCTGCACAACAGAGGCAAGCTGACTTGGCTTGTTACCACAGGTAGCTCTAGCCAGAGCCATACACCACTGGGCAGCAGTGCCTGTGCAGGATACAAATTCCCTGAGCACTCCCACCTGCTGCTACTGCTGCCAGTGGCAGTAGGTGATGTACCCTGAAGGGAGGAGAGTGTGGGGGGTCCCCACAACCCCCACCTTTCCTTACACCCACACCCTGCCCACCCGAGCTCTGCATTCCTGCCACCCCCCAGGCATGGGCTCTGTGCCCCCACCAGCCCCAGCTTCCCACCCCTGCCCAACTGCAGCTCCTTCCTGCCCCCGTTACAGCTCCTTCAACCCCTGCCGCTTCCCTGACTGCTGCCTGGAGTGAGCGCTACAGCAGGGAGACGAGAAGGAGCTGCTGGACACTGGGAAAGCCGAGAAGGTCCCCCAGCAGCTGCAGCAATGGCAGCAGCAGCTCTGCCTGGAAGCTTGTGTGCTGGCTGACCTGGGCACTTCTGTGCACCAGGGTGAAAGCAAGGTGCAGGCTGGCTGGGGTACAATTAAGTGGTGGGCACCAACGGGTCAGATGATGTTGTCTGGCAGGCAAGATTTGGCCGTGGGCCATATTTTGCCCATTCCTGGTTTAACCCAAAAGATCACTCAGATGGTAGAAGTTGTGAGGATGATTCAGGAAGCACAAAGGCAGTAGTAGTAGCTTATAAGATTGTTTTTAAGATGTGAAGTTATGAATTAGCATCGCTATTGGTGGTAGTTGTGACTATTATACACCTTGAAGGGTTAGGCTGTCATTCAGCTCCCCTCCATGGCATTATTGTTACACTTAGCAGAGATCCTGATGGCCATGTGTGTCTGGGTGCTAATAAAGACACGTCTTTGTTAAAAGTAGCTCCAGCTTCATTGCACTGAATCCACAACGTGACAGTGGTGATTATATCTTTCTTTGAAACGGCCACCAGAAGTGGAGTGGAGAATTAGATGGCTCATTAGCATTTCTGTTTTCACAATTTGTAGCTTCCTACCATTGTTACAGATGGAGAGCACCTCCTGATTCAGGGTTAGTAAATGGAGATATCTAGAGAGCTAATAGCAACTTGTGGGTTGCAACTCAAAAGTGGGTCACAAGAATATATGAAGGGTTGCAGACAAACTTTAAAAATGGATCAACAAACCTTAAAAATGGATACTCCTTTAAAGGAGAAAAATGTGGGAAACTGACTTTTCCCTTGCAAGCTGGCAGAGTTCCAGCCTGCAAGGGGCTGCTTGGACCATCCCCTGCCCCACACATCCTCCCCCTGCCCCACACACTGGAGAGCTGGGGTCTGGGGCCGTTAGTCAGAAGTGAGGGGCACTGGCTCAGGACTGACCATGGATGTTTACAAACGGGTCCTGGTACAAAAAAGGTTGAGAACCACTGGCTTATAGGACACACAAGATCCCAGCAGAATTTAGTAAAATCCCAGACAACTGTGATTACCCTTCTTCCATGCGCAAATGGAGTGCAAATAGCTGGGAGTCCTGTCCAGAAGACTGTGGGCTGCACTAACTAAAGAACACAGAAATTCAATGCAAAAAAACTGTTACTATTACATTTGGAAGCAAGATGTTCAGTGTTATGTGGCCAGAATACTGTGCATGTCTAGTGCTTGAACGAAATGTATAAATCACAACCCTCTTAACTTTGGGTCATTCAGAATTCTGTGGCTTCTTTTTTCTAAAAAACTAGGACTGTGGTGATGGCCCACATTCTGGGCAAATGCCAAGCTTTCTAATTATACTCCGATGCCTGTCTCCATTGAAAATTCAACTGGATATGCTGTCTCTTTTATTATTCTAAACCAGTGATTCTCAACCAGGGTGCTGGGACACGCAGAAGTGCTGCAAGACCCTTTGAAGGGTGCCATGAGGTGTGAGCAGATAAGCCAGGTGTGAGGATAAAAGGAGGTAAGTGCAGACCTCAGGTTCAGTCGATGCTTCGCCTTGTTCACACTACCTGGCCAGTCTGCAAAGAGGTAAGCATTGTAATAAGTGTTAGTTTTTTAAATGAGGTGTGCTCCAGTCACAAAAATTATGAAGGACCACTTTGAGCCTATTAAGGGGTGCCTTAAGTCTAAAAAGGTTGAGAGCCACTATCCTAAACTATCAGGATGCTGCAACATTATGTAAAGCAGCTGCAATGTTCCACCCCAAAGATGGATGCACTTTATGGGTAGGGGAAGTGATCTTTGTGTAAAGTTGTTTGGGATTTTTGGGAAGAAGGCCAAGTTATCATTAAGCCACTGACTAAAATCTCTTTTCCTCCTCCAGGACAATAACTGTTTTATATTACACAAGCATTTACTGCAAGAAAAGTCTCAATGCTTATCCTAGTGGAATGCAGGCTAGCTGGGGAAGCAGCCTCCAGTACTGAATCCTGTTCTTCAAAGCCCTCATTGTACTCACCACTAAGTAGATGGGAAAGGTGCTTTTTGGTTTGAAATCCTTAAGCCGGCACAAAACAGGGAAGACTTTGTGCTTCCAAATCTCCACAGAGATCAATTCTTCAATAAGGACAGGGATCTGGACAGGGAAGTAGATAGTGGAAAGAGATCTTTCAGATTCATTGCATGGTCCAGGCAGGTGAAACCTCACCAAAAAGGTTAAATTGCCACAAGTGTGTTTCTAGAGGAGAAGATGCTAGCATATACTGCAGCTGGCAGTTGTATCCCAATTGTCAGTTTTGCTGCACTACTAGTGTTAAACCTAGACACCATTATGATCATCAACACAGCATTGGCCTTATCTCACAGACTGTTGGTTCTGAGACCAATATCTCCGCATCCCTCTCCTCTCATTGTGAGACTATGCATCAGGAGCAGGGAGATGGGGATAAAAGTATGGAGGAAGACAGAGTGATCTGCTGAGTCTATTTTCCAGTCCAGCAACATTTCAAAAGGGACCACATTTATCCCTAAGATAAACTCCACTGACTTCAGAGTTACAGCTGGGATGAATGTGGCCACAATCATAAGAGAGACTGAATGTGTTTGCAACCAGGTGGCAACCCCTCCTTATTCCATTCTGGGGCCTTCACACCCTTAAATGCAGAAAATTGGGAGGGATTTCTGGAAAGAGTAACAACTATGATTTTCAAACTCACTACAATGACTAGAAGGGAAAAATAGATGTAACTAATTTAGGTGTACTGGGTATATTAACAAGCTTTTAAAGAAACAGCATGTTGGCTGCCACAGTCCCCCTGCTTTACCTGTGGCAGGTTAGAATGTTATATAAAAATCACACAAAACGAGGGTTGGAAGGGACCTCAGGACCTCAAAGCAGGACCAGCCCCAACTAGATCATCCCAGCCAAGGCGTTGTCTAGCTGGATCTTAAAAACTTCCAAGGATGGAAGGTCCACCACCTCTCCAGGTAACCTGTTCTAATATTTTACTGTCCTTGTAGTGAGAAAATTCTTCCCAATATCTAACCTAACCTTCTCTTGCTGCAACTTGAGACCATTGCTCCTTGTTCTGTCATCTGCCACCACTGAGAAGTCTAGTTCTATCCTCTTTGGAACCACCCTGCAGGTAGTTGAAGACTATTATTAAATCCCCCCTCAGTCTTCTCTTCTCTAGACTAAATAACCCCAGTTTCCTCCACCTCTTCTCATAAGTCGTGTGCCCCAGTCCTCTAACCATTTTTGTTGATATACATGCTGGACTCTCTCCAATTTGTCCACATCCTTTCTGTAGCAGGGAGCCCAAAACTGGACATGGTACTCCAGATGTGGTCTCACCAGTGCTGAATAGAGGGGAAGAATCACTTCTCTTGATCCCTTGTTGTGCTGGCAACGCTCCTACTGATGCAGCCCAGTAGGCCATTAGCCTTCCTGGCAACAAGGACACACTGTTGGCTCATACTCGGCTTACTGTCCACTGTAAACCCCAGGTCCTTTTCTGCAGAGCTGTTACCCAGTCAGGGAGCTCCCAGCCTGTACCAGTGCTGTAGTTCCCTGAATCCTCCTTCTTCCTTTTCTTAAAGATGGCCACTATATTTGTCTTTTCCAATCATCTGGGACCTCTCCTGACTGGTTTGAGTTTTCCAAGGTTATGGCCAGTGGCTCTGCAATCACATCAGTCAACTCCCTCAGCATCTTCAGGTACATCTTGTCTGGCCCCAGCCCCAGCCCCAGCCTTTCTAAATAGTCCCTAACCTGTTCTTTTGCTATAGTTGGCTGCTAATGTTCTCCCCAAACTATACTGCCCAGTGCAGTAGTCTGAGAGCTGACCTTGCCTGTAAAGACAGAGGTGAAAACAGTATTGAGTACTTCCGCCTTTTCTGCCTCCTCTATCACTGGGTTTCCTCCCCCATTCAGTAATGGACCCATACTTTGCCTGATCCTCCTCTTGCTACTGACATACTTGTAGAAACCCTTCTTCTTACCCTTCACATCCCTTGCTAATGGCAGCAGTGAGAAACAGTGAGTGGGGGGGGGACGGGCATCAGCACAGGGCCTGCGTTACGTTGGTGCCCAAGACCAGGGCCGGTGGGGGCCCAGGGCAGAGCAGCAAGAATGGAGGCCCTGACTGACATGTCCAACTGGAACAGCCAACAGGCTAATGGGGAGAGGTGGCAGTGGCAAGAAGCGGTGATAACCAATTACCTATATTCACATTCATTCCTATGGGCAAATGGATTTCACTTAGTGCAGTTTTGCTTAGCACTCAGTTTTTCTGGAACCAATTAAGAGCACCAAGTGGGGGTTGCTTGTAGTTTTACTAAGAGGTTAGATTACAGCTCAGTATAGGAGGGTTGGTATAGGGACAATCCTGTTTTAGGCAACAGTTTAGACTAGATCACGGGTGGGTAACATACAGTCCATGCACTGGATTCAGCCCACCAAGGGGTTTTATCCGCCCACAGTGGGTCCCTCAGCCCTGCCTGATGCAGGTGTGGGTGGCAGCCTGGGCTGTGGTGTGCACAGCCAGCCACATTACTGGGCACACAGTAGGGCTGGGGTGGCATAATAGCTACACTCACTTCCCAGCCACACCTGCAGTGATTAAATCCTTCCAGTTGTAGCTGCTTCCAGCCCCAGCCCTATTGCCCATGCAAACTGGCCTGTCTTTCCCACCCATTGCTGGGAGTGCCATATGCAACAAGCAGGCAAGGTCTTCATGAAGACTGGTCCAGAAGGCAGGATGTGCTCTAACTGGTGGATGGGATGGGGCCAGGGCAGGTGGGAAGCAACATCCAGGAGTGTGATGGATGGACAGCTGCCAGGCCAGGGCCAGGAATGAGGCTGGGATTGTGGAGCAGTGAGTGTAGGGCTAGGGCCTGGGACTGAGCCATGATCCACTGCTTGCACATCCCTGACAGGTGCTGGCTCCACGGACAGGTGCGTAGGGGGGAGCAGATTGCAGGTGTCATGGCCCTGTACTCCCTGCACACCAGCAGTCCCATCCCACCCACCTGGCTGAGTGTGCCCTGCCCACATGGGTCCTGGGTTGGTCTCCATGAGGACCCCAGGATTGCTGGGTGGTGGCAGCACCCGGCCGGGGCAGAGCCATGAACCACTCCCGCCACACGCCTGCCTGAGGGACCAGCAAGGATGGATCACAGCCCCACAACCCTGAACCCAGCCCTGACCCTCCCCACTCAGCTGCCCGGCTGAGCACCAGGCACAGTCCCTTCCAGCCCTGGTTCTCTAGGATTCCCCAACCAACTGCAGCAAGACCCAAGGCATGGTTTAGTGAAGGCCTGCAGTAACTTGAACCAGTAGAACAACGTCCCCCGGCAGGTGGATTCTCCATCGCCTCAAGTCTTGCGGCTGGTCTTTCTTTCTACAAACACTGGGCCCAGCCTCAGCCTCCAGCTACACGGGTGACTCGGCCCAGGCGGAGGTGGGCCGCCCTCGCCCCCCAGGCAGGCCAGGCCGGGCTGTCCCCGCGCCGCAGGCCCACCCGGCCGGGGCCGGGGCCAGCCCCAGCGACGCCGCGGGCAGGAGGCCGCAGGGACCGGGGCCAGGCCAGGCCCGGCCGCTCACCTTGGCGCGGCTGCTGAGGAGCTCGGCGAGCAGCTGGTCCTTGCCCGCGCTGGCGCTCAGCACCGCCTGCATGTTCAGCCGCTCCACCCGCTCGTGCTGCCGCAGCCACCTGCGCGCGACAAGGGGCGGTGGGTGCCAGCCCGGCCCACCCCCGCCACCCCCCTCCCCCGTCCCGGGGGACGCAGCCGCACCCCGGGCCGCCCGTGTCCCGCAGCGGGAGGCTATGCAGCGCCTCCACCAGCGCCTCGGCCTCGCTCGGCAGCAGCACGTCCAGCGCCGGCTCCGCCATGGCCGCCGCCGCGCCGCCGTCACCATGGAGACGCCGCCCGCGGCCCCGCCCGGCTGCAGGGCCCGGCCCGGCCATCCCACGAGCACCAGCCCGCCGCACAGCACCACGGGGGAGCTGGGCCCAGGGGCTCCCACAGCCCCTCGCTCAGCCAGCGGCCTCGGCCCCTCCCAGCGAGCCAGCCGGATTAAAAACAGATGGGACAGAAGGGCCCGCGCTTCAGGGCAGAGGGAAACGGGCCGCTCTCCCGTTTATGAGAGGAGCCGAGACTTTCAGGCACGTGTTCCATTAACAGCAACCAGCCACTGGCATCACCCCGGCCGGCTCTGCTTCTCTCTGGCACGGCTAACAAGAGATGCACAGACATCCCCCAGGGCAGGATTTCAGTTGCGCATGTCAAGCAGCACCTACTCCTGGCCTCACAGGGAGCAGGGCCCATCCCTTGTCAGCGGACTTGCCCTGTGCCTGAGGAAAGGCACCTGTGCTTGCGCGCTCACTCTCCAGGCAGCATTAGCCCAAGTGATAAAGCACGGCCTGAGCCAAGTCATGCTGAAAGGGTAAGGGGCTGGGGCTGCAGCGTGAGCTAGGAGACCCAGAGGGTCCAGCCATGTCTGTGTTCTTTTCTCCTTGGGAAGGTGGTTGCTGAATACTTCTGCTGCTCCCCATGAGATTCATTTCCAGCAAACTATGATGTTAGGATCATTCTCAAGCCTTTCATCCAACTCCCTGTAGCTCATTCCTGTGGAGGAAGCACAGAAGCAATAATTCAAGAACCAGACTATTGAGCGCACACATGGCACTACCCATTAGTCCATATGCCCCGCTTCAGTATTGTCCCCATTATTACACATGGGGATACACAAGCATGGAGTGGGAATCAGAATCCAACTCCCGGCCATGCCCAAGCCACTTGGTCATTCATCAGCTCAAAAAACAGACAACTCATAGGTCCTAGACTTTAGGTCTCCTTACCCATTACAGCTTTGCCACATTAAACGGCCTATGGTGGTGCTCTACATGAGAAAGACCATGCAGTTCAACATCTATCCATGAACACTATTTTAATATTCAAGAAAGGACAAGGGAAAAAAAACAAGGGTCACATGGGTTCTGTTAAAAGGATTCCCTGAGTTAGACTCTCCTGGAGCCCCAAGATCGCACTCTCCAGCCCAGCACTAAGGTCAAACAGCTGCCTCAGTTATGTTTCTCAAAGCTAGATGACTTCTCCAAGATAGCAGACTAGATTGCTAGTCTGCAACTAGCAACATCTGTATATCCAAATTACAGTGAGAGAAGCAGAATAGAAGCCCTTCTGTGAGAACAGCATCTAGCACAATGAGGTCCTAAGCCATAACTGAGGTTCCTAGGTTTTTCCAGTTGGAGATCTCAGATTGCAGACATAGTGCCCATAGACATGCACACAGACCTGAGTTTCTGGAAACGTATTTGCATGTACCTGTTTTACAGCAGATCTCATCATAACTGTGGCAGCCTGTGTACAGCCGTGCCGGGTGACTCCTCTCTTCCCGCACTATCTTCACAGGATACTTCTGGAGCCTTCGGATAAGGTCCTTCATCAGGCCAAACTGGATAAGCTTCCTGAAAGAGATGGAAGAACAAAATACTCACAGAAGGGCTGTGGTCCTGGGAAAAAAAGTGCAAGTAGATGGGGCTTGGAGCAGAAGCCTCAAGTTCCTTTCACCACAGCTGCCAGTGAGAGCTCTGCTGAGTCTCAACCCAGCTCATCCTCTCAGCTGAGCCTGGAGTCTATTCAGAATGCCGAGCCTATGCCATACAACAGGGCTGGTGGTCCCAACCTAGCAGTAAGGGATGCATGGCTTTGTGGGAATTAATTCTGCAGTCAGTCTGACAGGAAAAGGCTCAAGAGGAATCTGAGGCAGGACACCCAAACTCTGATGAAGTTTCACTTTGTGACCCCCAAATGAGTCACTTCATTGCTACACTGTTCATGAGGATTTGAGGCTGCTGCCTGCATTCCCAAGTCAGTATCATTCAATGGCACCCTCACTGACAATCAGCAATGACATAGCCTCATCCCAAGGGCTGAATTCTCAAAGAGAAAGCATCATCAGACCTTTCATCCACTCGCTGGAGCTGGAGGGTGTAGCGGGAGATGAGATCCCGCACAGTTGTGCCAGGGCTTAGCCCACAGTAAAGCTGGAAGACGTCTCTCAGACTGGCTCGTTTGTGACCTATAGGGAACAAAGCCATTGCTGCAGTCCCTAGTGCCAGGATGCAGGATTACCAGTCTCCTCATCAAAGCAATGATTATGACTTTCCCTCTCAGTGGTGAGATTTTTTTCAAGCCCTTGATCACTCTCATTGCTCTTCTCTGAATTCTCTCTAGGTTTGCAACATCCTTTGTGAGATGGGTGGCCTCTGCTCCAAAAGCAGCCTAAATGACTGTTATAATGCAATTGGAATCATTAAACATACCCCCATCCCCACTTTTGCTGCAGATACATAAAGCAGATGTTGTCACTTAACTGTCTACTATGATGTCCAGGGAACCAATTTAGAAACCAGCAAGTATGATTAACAGTTTTTGCTTTAATGCAAATGCAGTGGGTATTGTGCATTGTATTAATGCTGAATGCTTTTTCCTGTCTTATGACCTACTCATCTGGCTTACTCAGGTCTCCCTGAAGTTCCTCACAGTTCTCTCTGGTTCTGACCAACCTAAGTAACTTTGTCATATGCACAAAACTGGCATCTTTCTGTTGATCCTTTCCAGATCATTAGGCTAGGCAGTAGGAGAAATTCTCTCATGAGTAGTAAAACACTGGAACAGGCTGCCCAGAAAGGTTGTAGAGTCTCTATCCTTGTAGGTTTTTAAAAGCCGGCTGATGCCATCTGGGATGATACAGTTGGGAGATGGTCCCACTTTGAGCAGGTGGTTGGACTACATGACCACCTGAGGTCTCTTCCAACCCTGATTTTCTGGGCTTAACACAGAATCATAGGGCTCCCAGGTGATGACTGTTGGTTAGAAACAAACACGTGAAGAATAAAACATTGAAATGTTAATTCCCTAGCCTTTACTACAGCAGACTTTGGAAGGAACCTGGAAGTCATGATGGGCCAGGGATCATACTATCTCTGCTCACATCTAGGTCAATTCAAGCCCACTATACCTTGCTTGGTGACATAAGACAGACATTCTTCTTGGAGGCATTTATCATCCACCAGGTCCTGGACTTTAGGTGTGGTGCAGTATACGTTTGAGTACTGGAAGGAGGGGAGGAAAGTTGGGGGAAGTGAGAGAGAAAGATATGAAACTCCCGTTCACCAGAAACCAAGGGGCCTTTGAAGCTCATGAACTAGAAAAAAAAAAAAGTCAAACAAAACTCTAAATGCCTCGCAAGTGCCTTAAATTCATCGGGGGGGGCAGTAGGGATTGAAGATACTCTATTTACTAGGGCACCCCCTGGAGTAACTAGGAACAATAGCCACAAATTGACGGAGAGCAGATTTAGGCTGGACATTAGAAAGAACTTCCTCACAGTAAGGGTTGCCAGAATCTGGAATGGGCTTCTAAGGGAGGTGGTGCTCTCCCCTACCTTGGGGGTCTTCAAGAGGAGACTGGACAAGCACCTAGCTGGGGTCATCTGACCCCAGCACTCTTTTCTGCCCAGGGCAGGGGGTCAGACTCAATGACCTACTGAGGTCCCTTCCAACCCTAACATCTATGACTCTATGAATGCCCCCACCATAAAAGCCTTAATAGGGGGTAAATTCAGGTCAGAAACATAAAATTCTCCATCTTCCCAACACCAGTACCTTTTAGCAGGGGCTTTTGCTCCTCCAAATTCTATGGGAAGCTACAGAGCAGTGCCCCTCTGCTCATACCAAGTTGGGTCCAGCTGTTAAAAGCAGGAATGTTCCTGCCCGTAGGTGTTACTACAAGGTTATGGGCAGAATTTTACACTGCATGCACTTTGGTGGCCATGTTCAGGAACATCAGTGGAGTTAAAGCTATCACTAAAGCTTTACAACCTTACTTTAAGGCCCTTAGCACTAGCCTGCACTACCTGAGCAGTTTCCTTCCTGGCTGGAATCTTCTAGCCATACCCACCTGCAATATGGAGACCAGAGTCACCACCCCATAATATCTGCAAGACAGGCAATAAAACACATCAGAGAGCTCTGGTTAGAAATTACATCAGCTCCACTCCATTCCCCTTCCCCCTCAGCAACACACAGGTTTCTCTATTACTATTTATTAACTGCAGGCCCATCTTTCTGCAATGCTTTCTTTATAGGAAAGAGTGCATGGAATACTTTTCCACATAAAGAGACCAGGCTATTGAAAGGATCGGACTGTAGGGCTAAAGAAAGGGGGATAAAATGAGTTCCTTGCTTCCCACTGCTTTTGCTCTTGAGATAGCACTTACAACAGGTTCTGGATGGCAATTCGCACCAAATTGAGCTCCACATCAGCTTCAGCTGAGATCTTCTGAACATGTCGAAATCCATCAATGTATGGCAGGATCTAGATAAGCAGCATGTGAGAGCCATTAAAGAGTGGAGTGACAAATGTGCAGGAGTGACCACGATGCATTGTGCTGATGGCTTTCCTAAACTGAGCTAGGGAAACTGCTGTAATGACGCTGCCAGGAGGGGGATCTTCATTCAAAATGCCTAATTTACTTCAGTGAGGATTTTTTTCCAGTGTTAAAACAAGGCAGTGTTAAATTTATTTGGGTGCCTCAATTAAGTTAAAAGAAATCCAACCATGCTAAGTATAACTTGGAAGCTAGAGTTAAGGTGACAAGACATCTAAGTTTTTGCCTTTATTTACATTTACTTTTGACCGTAACTGCCTTCACGTATTTTTTAAAATGGGATAGCAATGTCAATATACAAACCAAACACGTGAACATCTGGTACTAAGGATCCTGCAGCCAACATTGCAGCCACACATGAACAAACTACACTTTTACAGAACTGAATACCTGGGAGACCTTGGACCAAATTTTCAAATCTATCATATGTGCACAGAGGACTAATCTGCATTCAAAATGAGACCATAAAGAAGATTTTAGTTGGCGATGTAACACCATATCAAGGATACAGAGTAATCTGTAGATGAATTAGATCTATCCTATTTATACTTGGAAATGCCTGTAATTGGGGATAAGAGGTGAGAATCCCATGCCTGTTGACCTAACAGACATTAACCAGCCCTAGTTACCCAAATAGACCCTTCTTCATAAAGCATCCAAATCAAGCAAAAAGCAAATACCATTTATCATATTAGGTGGGAATGGCTGAGCAAAACGCAGCGGCAGCCAGCAAGATTTTATCCAAGGGAACCAGGTTCCAATACAGTCTCAGAAGACTGGGCTCCATACCTGAAGGCTTTTGCCTTCCTGTCTACTAAACAGCTGATTTATCAGCATCCCTCAGCATCTGAGCAAGGAGAGTAAGGAGTCAAGCTGTGGTTAACTCGCTGTTCATCAGATACCAGGTGCTGACTGCCTCCTGTCACATCTCCATTCAATGGACTGAGTTGCTAGAACAGGATCTGACCCTGTTAAATCTTTTCCCAATGTTTAGCCCACCCTTGTTAAGCACTCTGACCTGCTGGGTGGTGAGATCCCATTGGGAGTTAAAGAAGTCATCTTTGTCTTGGGTGAAAACAGGCACATCATACTCCTGCACAATGGGAGGGTCCGGCCGCAGTTCAATCACTTTCAGGTGAATGGTGTTTGACTCATCTGAGAGAAGACATAGGGAACAGAGATGCTTTAGGGAGAGAACTGCCTCTGAAAGCACTCAAAGCTCATAAAAAATACCTACCGTGTCTCTGACCTTTCCCAGCTTAAATCAGGGCTGGACATAAAAGAGTGTGTATTCTATAGTACTGTGTTCACCATTGACACCTGAAGGCAGGAATTACATGGCAAATGCCAACATCCCCTTCCACTGTCTTTGCACAACTGTTTAGTTCGATGGCAGCTACATCCATGGGCATTTAGCTTCCCAAAGTACTGCAGCCCCATTTCATTAATAAACGGACTCCCTGGTAACAGAGGCAGCCAGAGAGAAGTGCATCTTTCCCAAACCTTTGCCAAGCATATTCCCTCTCCTGTGCCCCTGCTGCCCATGAACTTCATGCTAAGAGTACTTTAGAGACCCCAAAAAAGAGCTGAGTAAAGGGACATAAATTTGGGTTTCCAAGCCCAACAGCTGCCCTCCAACAAAAAGAAACAGGTGCCACACTGGGAGGTCACCCTGCCTCAGAATTCAGAGCAATGAAAAAGCACTCACTGAGCAGCTGAGAAAGGGAAAGAGAAGGGAGCAATATTATAAATCAGTTGTTGTAACTAGCAGTAGTTACCTATTGGCAAAGTACATTTTCCTTTGGCATTTAGCTCCTCCAACAGGATGGTCATTATTGGCACCAGCTTTTGCTTACTCTCTTCATTGGAGATAAAGCCACTTTCCAGCTAGGAGAGAAGAGAGTCAGCATTACCTCCTCCCAACAGTGCTTACTGGCTGTAAGAATTTGAAACGGTGGACAGCTACCCTTGTATCTCTCCCTAAAGGTACCTTAGATCTGTTAGGAAAAAGAGGTCATAAAGACACCTCCCTGGTGTTTTTATCCTTATGGTGAAATACTAGAAAAATCTTCACTTCCTCCAAAATAACCTATACATGAGATTTCTGTAAATTCTTTAGGGGTGGGGTGGGGAAATCAAGAAATCCATTATTCAATTATTAAGATGCCTGACAGAAAAAGATGGACATATGCTAAATTTCAGACTTAGTTTTACTTCCGATTAACAGATTTAGTGGCGAGTCCTCAAGAAAACTCTCTTTGGCCATTAAGTTAGTTGAGGAGGATACGCATTTCACTTATACCACAGAGAGGCTGAACACCCATGCTGGGTATCAAATAGAATTTAACCTTAACTATGGGGTTATCACCTAGGGCTCCAAGGTTTAAGCATGGAAATGAATTTTGATCAGAATGCAACTGACACCACTTACAGTGCATGTAAGGAAACATCCCTAGTAGGACACTTTGTTAAAAGGAGTTCTAAGCAACTCCCATCTTGAAATTTAGGATAAGAGGGAAATGGAGATTTTAATGTTGAATTTCAAATGTGCCTAGCACAAAGTACTGGAAAATATTATCTCAAGTGTGTTCACTGTCTCCTAACTTAGCCATAAAGGGATGGAAGGACCCTCCAGCTGTCATGTAGTCCAACCCCCTGAACTTTATAACATTTGTTTTTATAAGCTATAATAATGAAAATGTACTACTAATGTTGAATTACCCGAGTTGCCTTGTGATAGAAGTCAAATATTGTGCGGCGATAATGTAAGCCTAAGGAGCAGTGTTAGGTTATATACGTATGACCTGACTTTAGAGCAGACAGCACAAAATTACTGAGTCTGGTTTTATACAAAGTGGACACAGAATAGTACACTGGAAACCTCTCTGACCTCTAAGGTGGTAAGATAGCCAGCCAGTTTCTTTACAATAGGCTCCAGTGCACAGGTTTCAGCTCTAGCATCACAAACGAAGCCCAGGTTGAAGAGCAAGGCATTCCGGCTGTACTTCTTGTGCTCAATACAAACTGGGCAGCCAATCAGCTTCTTTTCCATGGCAGTTCTATTACAATGAAAGAGACACACAAACCATCACTGTGAAATCATGGGGGCACCAGTTCCAACTACTTCATGAAGAATTAATCCCATTTTACTTTTTAAGCAAAAATTACAGTTTGTTTTATACGAAAAGAAACATGACCCCTCCCCAAACTCACAACACTTAATCCAAGTGCAGAACAATATATTCTAAGAATCTGTTTTTCTGAGCTGTTTACACAGATTTATGAACTAACTAAAAGCGAATCCTTTAAAAAAATAGCACTTCTGCCAGGCTTTGTCCCAAATAACCTTAACAGGATGCTTCAAACTTTCTGTATAATTCAAATTCACTGAAATCCTGTGTGGAGGTTACCGCTGAACCCTTACTTAAATTAACAACTGTGGCATCTCCTTGCTGTTACTGTATAGGTAACAAGAGAAGCCCAGTCAAGTGCTCAAGTAAATGTGGCCAAAGATAAATCAGCCCAAACTCTCAAGGAAGGGCCCATGTTCTTCGTTTTCTTGTTGCATTCCCCAAGGCCTGTGCTTTCCAGTCAGCACTGACACTTAGGGAGGTCAACAGCTCTAGTTTCAAGCAGCTCCATCCTTGTTGAAACTGCTAAGCTAAAAGCTCTCGACTGCACCTCTAGCACTGGCTAAGGATGACAGACCTGGATACAGAAAGCTTCTGCTTATCTACAGCAGAGCTACAGCCCAAGCAGTAGCAAAGCAAACTTCTCCCAACTAGTAGGCTTCATCCTTCCTCACTTGGAAGTGGAGTCACAGTTCAGTACCAATGGTCCAGTCTGGTCCATCCTCAGACTTTCCCCAAGATTGTACCAAGGGGGCCTACAATGAGCACCAGCTGTGCTGGGTTCTGCAACACATACTGTTGTCCACTGGGACCAAGAGCCACTACTTACGTCATCCAGGCCACTAGACAGCTGTCAGATAGATGGATCTGTCAGCTGTGGTGGCCTTAGAGTTGTTGGGGCCCTGGCAAGAGAGTCATTTGGAGCCCCTTAGAGGCTTAATTTTGATGATCTATAAGCAAGTTGGACATTTTCAATTTCACTCTGCCTTATCCATGAAACTTGTGAATAAGTTGAAGAAAGAACTTCCTTGCACATACTTCACCCCCCAAAAAACCTGTTACAAAATTTTGGGGCCCCCTAAAATGTGGGGCTCTGGGCAGGTGCCCAGTTTTCCCTCCCCTAAAGCTGTGACTGCTGTCAGTCTCCTCTGAGCTTGGGGGGGGGGGAAGGGGGGCAGAGAATGAAACCTTGCTCAGCTTTGCCTGGAAGCTGGACCCTTGCTTTGAGTGAATGGGGGCTATACTTACACTGTGATGAGCTTGTTCTGCAGTTCAGGTTTGGTGATGATGTACACCTGGACCGTATCAAAGAGCTCCCGGGATATGAAATCCTCTGGGACCTGCATGGCCAAAGCAGCAATGCATCACTGAGGGTAGAGCACCCAGTCAAAACCTAGCAGCAAACTAAGTGCAAGCAAAAGGGACAGTCCTTGAGGACCCTGGAAAGGAACTTTTGAAGACAACATTACAAATTATATTGTAACAATGAATCTCAGTTTAGTCCATCAAACATACAAATGGCCCAGGAGCACATTGGAGATGGGGGACCCAGCCACAGGAGGACAGTGCCCTGCTTGGAGCTCTCCATGCACAGTGTAAATGAACATCCAGGTTCCCCAACAGACTGGTATCACTGACCTGGTAGGTTATTTTAGGTCCCAGTGTTGGGTGGAATTCACTGAAGAAGATGCACTCAATTCTGCTGCTGCTCCCCATGATGCTGCTGCAAGACAGCATGTGCAGCATCAATGTCTATTAAAAAAGCAGTAAGGTAAGATCTCCTGGAAGAGATGAGGGTGAGAGAAGTCCCATCCTCCTCCCAGGAAGGACATGGAAGAAGCAGCACACACCAGAGACTGACCTGGGTTTAATACCTCTGAAACCCAAACTCTGAAGTAAAGTTACAGCAGTGGTAAGTCTGGCTCTTTTGATCTAAAGTCTGTGGTCGTCATTCCTGCTTTTGAACTGGCCCAGGACTTCCAGGTTTTAGGCATTGCCTATTTGAATGGAAGATGTATGTACATTGCTGTGGGGGCAGGAACTGGATCCCATGGCCACCCCTGCCCATGGCCTGGCCCGTGGCTGACCTGTCAGGCAAGCACGAGCTGTGCCACTGCGGTTTCTAAGGGTAGGACAGCCCACACTGGCTCCTGGCCCCAAGCCTGTCTGTGATAACACAGGCACTGACCCAAGCAACTGGGCACATCACATCTCAGCCTTAGCCTGGCACTGGCCCCAAGAGCCATCATGCACCAAGCAGGTCTTTGCTTCTCCTTCCTGCTGTGCTGCTGCAGCCTTTCACTAGGGGCCACAGGTCTGTCACCTGCCCCACTGTGGCCAGTGCTGTCAGGTCTTAAACATGAAATTATCATATTGGAAGATCAACACAATCACATTTGCTGAAAAACTACTGTACACAGAAAACACATGCAAATAAGTCTCATTTACTTTCTATTGCCCACTGTAAGTTGCCAGTGAGTGAGCAGGCACCGGGTCACTACAGCTGAAGCATTTCTTTATTTCGAAGCCAGCAGGCAGACCCGAGTGCTAGCAGCAAGCCCCAGTCAGTGAGGGATCCCTGAGGGTTTTGCATCAATAACGGCCTCAAAACTCCCCGCACGTCTTGAGCACTTTAACTATTATTGATCGTGCATCGCACGAGTGTTGGAAGTACCCTGCAAATGCAACCATTCCCGCGCACCTGGCAGCGCTGCCGGCCCCGCCACCGGTGGGCGCCCGCTCGGTCGTGCGGCGGGCCGGGCTGCCCCCACGTCCCGGGCAGCAGCCGCACAGCCACAGCGGCGCAGGACGACGGCAGACGCCAGCTCACCTCCGCGTCGCTCCAGCAGCCTCGCGTTTGTCTGCGCAGGCGCGGCTCAGCCACCCGCTCCTCCCGCATGCGCAGTAGGGCCGAGCGAAGGACCCTCCCCCAGCCGCTCGTGTCACGTGGTGTCGTTCTAAGACCGCCTCTCGTCACATGGCCCGAAGGATGACTGCAAAGCGGAGTGACAGCTCCGAGAAAGGCAGGTACCACTGGTGATGGACAGCGGAGCTCAGCCAATAGATCGGGCCAAACCCTCAAGTGGGTGGGTTTCTATGGTGATGGACAGGCCATCTAGCCAATCAGGAGGGGGAGAGCTCTTTTGCTGCTCTCCGCGGAGTTCCGGGTTCGCTGCCGCGGCTCCGGCGGGTGGCTCTCTCGGCGCGCTCAGTCCGCCGCCGCCGGGCTTCGGGTGCGAGCGCAGCAGCGGCGCTGCGGAGCCACGAGACCGGCTCCGCGCACCATGGCCCTGAGTGCGGAGGCGGAGTCGGGGATCTACCGGTCCTTGCGTGCTGCCTCGGGCGCTGCAGCGCACCTGGTCTCGCTGGCGCTCCCCGTGTCCGTGGCTGTAGTCGCCAGGCCCGGGTCAAGTAAGTCGGGCGCGGGGGGACGCGGGGAGGAGCCGGGCGTGGGGCGACCCCCGCGTGCGGGTGTCTGTGCGCCGTGCGGCTCAGAATGCCTGGCTTGAAAGTGATCACCTGGCAGGGGAAGCACCATGACCGTGTAGGCGGGCTCCCCAGGGCAGGTGATTGTCTCTGATATGTCCTCCATCGGAGGTCTATATTGAGCAGATTCTTTTTGGTATTGGGTGGTGGAACCGGAGCTTGCTCCATCCACTCCATGCATTGACCTGGTATTGCATGCTTCCGGGACCGGTGCAAAAAAAAAAAAAAAAAGTGTCTGTGTGCACAAGGGGCTTTGCCAGGACCGCCCTGCCTCGAGCTGCACCCCTGGCCCGGGCGCCTTCGCCCTCCCGCCACTCGGGCCCGCTTGGCACCTGCAGCAGCCCCGGCGTCGGGCCTCTTGTGGCTAGTTACTGCAGCTCCTGGACTACATTACACCATGGAGAGAGTAGGACGAGACCAGAGCCCCAGTCCCAGCGATGGCTGAGGCTGACCCAGTCTGTCCATTAGATGCAGATTTTTCTAGTCTTCAGCTGTGAAGTTTCAGCTCCTGCTGTGGTTTAACTGCACATCTTTAGGGGCATGCTGTCAACTTTGAAACCTAGAGTGCCTAGATCTGTGTGTCTCATTATCCAGAAAGGAGGGGAAATCATAAGGAGCATGTTAAGATGGCCTTTTCATGCCAGGCCTCTCTTGGTCCGTTATCTGGTACCATGTAAACCAGTACAGCCTGTTCCAGGGTCAAGTTGTTGCCAGCTAAGCCAGCGCCCCCACCTGAGCTAGTCGGGGAGGAGGGTGTGTGGGCATCCCCCAGGACTTAAAAAAACAAAACCTGTCAAAGGGTGGATGAGCCTCCTGCAAGCCAATGCCCATCCATACCTGGGGAGGAGATGGGCGCTGCCAGATTGCTCTACCCAATGAATCGCCAATGATGCAAAGCAATTCAACCAGTCTGGGGGGTTGTTACAGCATCTGAAGTGCCCCAACAGTTGCAGCAGCCTCAGGACTGACTTGACTTGATATTAAGACTGAAGCTGGAGCATCTGCCATTGTGCAGCTGGGGAAGTAGCAAAAGTGACTGACAGATTTTTTTTCCAGTGAACAGCACTCAAGGGAAGACTTCTAGGATTTACCAGAAGGGACATGTACACAGCACAGCTGTCAGTGGGAAGGGAGGATATTACCTTTTTTGTGCTTTAAGTGGCATCTTCTGGCACAGGAAGATTTGGGGACCCAAAGAAAAGTGATGTGCCCAAGCCCAAACAGGCAGTCTGTGATGGAGCAGGGAGCTGGCCCTGCAGCTTCCCAGTCCCAGGCTAGTGCCTAAACTTGTGGATCTTTCTCCCTGTCCTGAACTTTGGGGATTCCTTGTGTCGATGCCTTTCCATTCTCTGAAGTGCCTAATCCATCAAATTAGAAGGAAGCTTTTTTTTTTTTCTCTTCAACTGTACATTAGCATTTCACTGTGCTAGATGGCTGGTCTGAAAGGGCTCATTGGTCTCTCTCATTTCATTCCAGGCTTATTCTCCTGGCACCCTCTCTTAATGTCACTTGCGGTAAGTCAGACAAGATCTCTGCATTCCTGTCTCGCACCCTATAACCTGCATGTCAGTTGAGCATGATAGTCCCACTGCCTGTGTCCCACAACCTGCTCAGTTCACCATTGCCCTGTGTCACCTACAACTTTAAGACACAGTGGGTGTAACTTGCTGATGAATAAGAACAGGAGTGTGTTTTACAATTTTGTTTGCACAATTTTGCATGACTGCATGATGTGCAGTGGCAAATAGGGTGGTGGGGACTGGAATCCCACAACACCTGCTCTTTACCCTTGCTTGAGCCCCACAGAGAAAGCACCTCTCCAGGTTATAACCAGCCTGAAAGGTTGTAAGTCAGGCACTCATGCTTGTTTCGGCAGTAATGCCAGGCTATTGAAAACATTTATGAAGTGCTTTTGCTCAGGGTGTGCTTGGCCAAGCCAGACACCTGGCTAGGCATGTTCACTGAATGGCTGCAAACCAGTTTTACAACGCAGTTCTGGTGCTCCCAGCATGGCGAGTACTTGTCACTGTTGGGAGTAAGCAGAGAACTACCTTGGCAACAAGGACATGTCCTGATGAGTGCACACATGCAGTTTGCAGCACCTTAAAGCAGTATGAGGCACCACAAACCACATGCAGTGCACATGCACCTTTTTGCCACACGGCTAATTAGCAGTGCAGCAGTTTTTTTGACACCAGGAGATCCTGGCATAAAAAAAAAATGATACTGAAAGAAGTGCCATGTGGTACATGCAGCAGCAGCGTGCATCATCAGAAAGGGAGCCTGGTCAGCTAGGATCACACTCGGGCTGCCAGCCAGGCTCCAAGTGGCTGGCTTGGCACCATTGCTTCCCTAGATGGTCCCCAGGACCTCAGATAAGACTGCTGAGGCCAGCACAAGTGCTGGTCCCAGCCTCCCCTACCCCACCCAGGTCACTTTGCCACATGCTGAAGTGCACACATAGGGGCGTGCCCAGGAACAATTAGCAGCAGCACAAATATGTGCCACTGCTATGTCCCATGGGAAATGCATAACCCTGCACATGCATGTTCATTAGGACAAGCCCAAGGATGCATTTTTCCAGCACACACTTTTTCTTCCTTGGCCCAGCCCTTCTGTTGCTGCCCCCTGCAATGAAGGTGTGGTGGCAGCATCCTAGCCCAGTGGTACTTAACCTCTGGCTTGCAGAACTGTCATCCAGCCTACAGGGCTCCTCATTGGTCTGGAAATTAGGCAGTGAAGGAGTCATGGCAGCATTAATTGCTGCTCCCCTACTGCCTATTTCTGGATGTGGTGGGGAGCCTTGTGGGATAAATAATGTGGCCCTGCATGTGGGGTTGGGCTGGCACAGGGCTGAATTTGGATGCACAGGGTCACAACCATGGTCCAACTCTGTCATTCATCTGGCCCATGGGGCTGGAACGTTGGGTGCCACTGCCCTAGCCCAAATGAGTTGGGAGGGTGGCAGGGAGCAATGGGCTACATTCCAGGTTGCTGGAAAATCCCCACTGAAGAGCCCCATTACTGAACTTATGACTCCTCCACACTGCAGTTGTCTGTCTTAGGCATCTACACAGCCTCCATCACCAAAGCACCTCAGGGCCTGTCTTCTGGTTTCCATGGAGATGACAAGGAAGAGGTTGCAGGTGCCAGCATTACTCTGCCCATTGCATTCCAACAGCTGTGCTAAACCCTTGTTCTTGTTTCCCCAGTTCTCCTTCTTGATGACAGAAGCCCTGCTGGTTTTCTCTCCAGAGACCTCACTGCTGCGCTCCTTCTCCCGCAAAGTCAAGGTCCGCTTCCATTGGGTGCTGCAGCTGCTCTGCCTCCTCTGTGCCTTGCTGGGCCTAGGCATCATCAGCTACAACAAGTACCTGAATGGCAAGTCCCACTTTGTCACCTGGCATGGCCTGACTGGCTTGCTGACTGTGCTGTATGCCAGCATGCAGTGTATGGGGGGCCTCGCCCTCCTGTACCCCAAGCTGATGAAAAACTGGACGCTGGCCAAGCTGAAGCTCTATCATGCCACCTCTGGGTTGGTTTGCTACCTCCTGGGCTGTGCCAGCCTCATGCTGGGCATGTGCTCCCTGTGGTTTACCACCTTGGTGACTGGCATCTTCTGGTACCTGGCAGTACTGTGCCCTATCCTCACCAGCCTGGTTATCATGAATCAAGTGAGCAATGCTTACCTCTACCGCAAAAGGATGAAGCCCTGAGGGATGATGCTGGAACACTGCCTTCCTGTGATCCTTGAAGGTTCTGCACATAGCCCATGGGGCATTCAGGGGCTTCTGGGTCCTTGGGCGCAGGAAGTCTCCAGTGCAGCTCACCTGCTTGCTGTTGTGTGATGTTTCCTTGGAGCTAGACTTCTATTTTCTTTTTATTACTGAAACTGTCTGTCATGTTGAACCTGCTGTTCAGAAAACTTCTTGCAGCCCTGATCTCAGGGTTGTAGTTTCTGTCAGCTAAGATGTGTGTTGTGTGTGAAAAACCTCAGTAATCCATCTATGCCTGCTCTGGTGCTGAATAGTGTCCTAGCAGTACCTGCCTCTGGAGGTGGCAAACAGCTTGACAGTACTTGCACTGGATGCTATGCCTGCTTGCTCAGACTTTGTACAGCCAGCAGCAAAAAGGCTTTTCAGGGCTACTTGTGCTTAATAAGCTCAAGTCTCATGCATTTTTTTTCCTCCCATATAAACATTGGGAATATAGGGTGGCTGAGGGCAGGGAAGCTTATTCCATTTGTTTGTAACTGGGAGCACCTTGCATTCTGCCTTCTAGGTCACTTTTGTTAGTATAACTCCATGTTTCCTTGCAATGAAGAAGCCCCCAGGACAGGTTACTCTAAACCAATATGGGGAGAGGAGTTGTGAGGCTGTGCTTTACAGATCCGTATCACAGCATATAGGATGTGAATACCAACTGGGGGGCGGGGCATGCCTTGCTTTGGAGAACCACCAATACGAAGATGCACAGGCCTGGGGCAGACAAGTCTGGAGGGGCTGCTTTCTCCCCTCAAGAGGAGGAGCCTCACAGGTACCCTAGTAGAGAATTTGACATCAAGGAGATTTGAGATACTGCATTAAGATCATTCTGTGAAAGGAGTTGAACCCAAGCTGGGAGCACAAATGCCCAACTCCATACCTATCACCTTGGGTTTGGTGCTATCAGTGTTGGAAGCCCCAGAATGGATCAGAGTCCATTAAAGGTCTTTCCTGCATGCAGCTGCCTGGAGAAGGACAGCATGTCATCTGAGGTCTGACTCACCCTCTGCAGCATTTGCTGGGACCTGGAAAATTTAGTTACAACTGTGGCAGAGATTCAGTACCTCACTGTATCAGAATATAGCTGCACAAGGACCTCTGCTTATGTATGATTTATAAAGAAGTTATCTCCAGGCTTAAAAGTCAAGTGACCAGCCCAGGAAAGGGAGCATCTCACCTTGTGGCAGCTTATGCATGCAGGCAGGGCTGGAGCTGTTGCCAAGCTAGTTTGGAGACAGAAGAGATAGTGGGGAGAGAGGCCCCCCTTTCCCAACTTGGAACACATCAGTGTAATTAGCTTCACTGAACAGGTAGGGGAACTTACTTACCTGGGGTCACACAATGAGTAGAGCTAAGAATAGGGCTATAGTCTCCAGGAATGGAGGCAATGCTGCTAAACCAGCTTCTCTCCCTGATTCTGTTGCATCCTTGAGCTGAAACTCTAACTCACTGTTGTCTTTCCAGCCATGTGAGTATCAGCACCAGGCAGGTACTTGTGTCCCCATTCTGCATGTTAATTGGATCATGTTCCCATTGTATGTACCATACTGTCTTTGATTTACTGGTCACTGGAACAGGGGGAGAGGTGGGAAATGGATTGTACAGGTGATCTGGTGGCACTGAGGTGGCCAGAAGAGGAGGTGGAGCAAATAGCTTGTTTGAAAGGGAAGGTGCAAATACTGCTGTCCTGGGGAAGAGGAGAAATGTGAGCCTCCCATGACACAATATAGAAAAATGCACTTTGGTTTCAGAATGATGGAGCTGGAAACTGAATGTAACTACTGGTTTGATTCTTCTTCTCACAAAAAACACATATGGAAGAAAACACATAGGGAAGAAAACACAAGTCTCCCAAAATCAAGTCATTTTTGAGGGAGAGGCTTAGTACATATGGACTAAGCTAGTGTCTGATCCCAATGAGAGGAACCTTCACCTGTTACTTGAATAAACTAGGAAACAACTGATGAACCATAAGATGTCCACCTTAGAAGACTCAGTATCACATCCTGGAGCATTACCTGCCATACAGTAGTCCCATTTCACATGGTCACAGAATTTTACTGGCTTAAGGGATGCCCAGATTGTTTTTCAGGGACGCTCACATCGCTTCATTCAGGAGTAGGGAGAGGAATGCCTTTCCTGCTGTCTGGATACGAGTATCCCTGGCTCCAGAATGAAGCCCTATTCCCACCTGTAACACACTGTCATGTTCATGACTTTCCTTCCCAGCTGAATGTGTTAATGAACCTGCCTTACCAGCAGCAAAGTCTCATGTAGCTTTATGGGTACAAGGGATGCAGAAATGGTTTCAAAGGTGGGGGAGCCTCAATCTATTACTTTTCAGGATAGAAGAACTGCAGCTGTAGACAGCAGCACTTTCAGCCCACTTGTAAAAGGACATCCTAGTCTCTGCAGGACAGGTGAACTGGGAAAAGACCTGAGCAAGAACAATGAATCTGCATCCAGAGCCTTTTATATATACAATAAAAAGTTTCTAACAGCTGTAACTGGACTGGCATTTGTAGGTGGGGTTGTTGGGGTTTTTTTAATAGCAGGAAACCTCTTCATCTATTGAAGAAGATACTCATGGGAGAATAGAAGCGTCTACACTTAGCTGGTGCTTTTCAGTCCTACATCACCAGGAAGAATTTAGTAACACAGGGTAAGAATAGCCCCTTTGCCTCTTAGTGCTCCTATCCAACCTACCATGTTCACTGATACAGCACAAGCAAGCCAATTTGTATTTTGGGAGCACTGTGTTGGAACTGCATTCCTCCAGTCCAGACAGTATTGGGTGCACAAGGTGAGTACAGGTGAATTCCACCTGCATGGACTGCAGGGGCCAGAGAAGGAAGCTTCTATCACAATGGAAAACTTGAAGCATCATCCTTTTTCTTGTCCCTTATCCATAATCTGCCCGTTTCCTCCAGTGACCTATACCTCTTCTCTATCCTACTCCAGAACCCAGTCTGCTAGGTTATGCTTTGAGTCCTGATCTCCAACACCACTTGCTATTTGCAGCTTGCTGCATCTCCCTTCTAATACTATTTTCCTGCATTCTGCACAGAACTTGCTAGTCCAGTTGTGCCCCCACCAGTTTTACTGAGGCTCCTCACTTCTGACCTGAGGCATCATAGCTCAATTCCTAATACAGCTCTCAGACTGGTTTGGAGCTAAGAATAACATCACAGAAGAAGCTGAAGCAGTTATTAAATTACATGAATCTTCAGGAGCGAACAAAGACGGTAGCCACACTAAGAAGGAAATACTAAGGGCACCCCCCTTCCCTTCACTCTCCTACTGACAGTGACAGAGGCTAGGGTCAGGTTATCAATAGCATATTTAGAATTGCATTAGTACCTCAAGAGAACTATGCAGGCCATTTCTTACTCAGACTCCAGACAAGGAAGAGTTGAATGCTGCTTTTAGTCTGACACTTCACACAGCATTTTTCCAACTGTCGGTTTGTTACACCTGCTAAAAGTTCTTGTCAAACCCTCCCCTTCCAGCTTTAAAATCTTCACAGCTTCCTTTGGTGAGAGTCTGTCCAGATGCCATGCTGATTCCTTTCTGCAGTCTGATGGGTAGTACCCTCTCTTCAAATTAGCTTGTAAACCCAGGCCATGCACATTATGTGATGGGAAGGCAGCTGGAGAACTGGCAGCTGTAGCTGCAGCTCTTTGGTACCAACTAGCCTTCTTGAGCCTGCATCATTAAGGCTTCTAGCACAAAAGTGTACAGCAGCAGGCAGTATCTTGCTTGTCTTGGCATGGTTTCTTCATGCCATTCTCAGGCTAGGGCTTAATTTCACCAGCACTTGTTGGTTGCCACTGGAAAGAAAAACATAGCTCAGGTTTTTTGGGGCATCTGCCAATACTAATTACCAATGCTGTTTGGAGAATCTGGTCCTATACCCATTCGTATATTGCCTGATCTGGTGGCTACAGTCCAGGGCATCATAGGATGGGAGTATCTGCAAACAGGAACTCCTGTTACGTAAGATAATTCATCAGCCAAAGTGCAGCCAAAAGCTCCATGACTATAACCCTGCCTTCTCTCATACACTAGTCTCTGTTAATACGGAGCCAGTTCTAAACTACAACTGTTGCTGCTTTACAGGCTTTTCACCTAAAAAAAATTACACAGGTTCATAAGCATTTTGGTTATCAGATTCAGGTGGAGCTGCAAGAGGTGTATCTCTGTATCATTACTCTTTTAACTCTCTGGGCACTAGGCTTTTCCAATGCATTTGGTCGCATCTAGTGCGTTAATATACCCAAGCCATAAATGGCATTTGCTGAAATTCTCCTGGGGCTCTGCAAGCTTAACAGTATCTTTAAAACAGGTGCCCAAAGTCAGTACCTAAATCAGTGGCCCCATTTTCAAGAGTGCCTTCAGCTCCCATCATGTTCTGTGCATACAAATCTGCCACAGCATGCATCTGTCGCTGCAGAATCACACACCACACTCATTTTCAACAAGTGGATAGATTTGCTCTCAGAAGACCCTCATGGCTGCAAAGAAGCATATGCATGCTCACCTGACAGTGCTGCCTGCTGGCTCAGGGAGAGCCTGAAATGGCAGCCTCACACAAACTGTGTTACGATTATTTGAGCACCCACGTAGCCCATTCATCCTGCAAACCCAAACTGCCACCCAGGTACCAGGAATCCCAACTACCTTCTCTACCCTGACCAGCTTATCCCTGTTACTACTGCTGCAATAAAAATCAGTGGCATAGTAACTTCTCCTTACCCCATGGGTACAGAAAGCGTAAAACAAGTACAGTACCAGCAAGGAGGCAGCTGTTGGATACACATCAAACTGCATAAAAGCCCATTTTATTAACTTGTCCAAAACCAGTTCTCAGTTGGCTACACCCAGTGCTGGAGAGATTCAAGCCCATTCTGACACAGAACCTTGCTCTGGTGTTTGATGCTGAAAGCAAGTCCTGCATCCCTGGCTGCAGAACACAGCAGAAATCCACAGCAATCCCAATTCCACACCTGCTCCTAACTTCCACTGTACCACCCTCAGACCCTTCCATAATTCTAAGTCTGCACACCCCTCACATCACCAATTTCTCATGCCATGCAGTCTATCCAACCCTGAGGGTCATGACTTAACAGGGTGACAGCTACCTAGTTACTCTTGGGCCAGAGCAAGGATCTCTTATCTCTAGAGATGAAAGCCTAGCACCAGACTCTTGTGCTCTCACAGCCCACCACTGACAGCCCCTGGCCATGTTTGTAGCAGCCCTGGCTTCCAGCTCTGATCTCAAAAAGGCCAGCCCTGCACTTCTGTTCTTTAGCTAGAAACCATACTGAAACTAGTTACACAGAACAAACAAAAGGATCACTGGTGCCCTAGGAAGCATAAAGGCCTCTGACACTCATGGGGCTAAATCCAGATGTAGCTGTGAACTAAATGGTGAGGAAGGAAGCAGTGTAGAGTGATGGAGAAACAGTGGAAACAGATTCCCTTGACAGGACTTACAGGATGGATTTACAAACTAAAAGTGAGAGGCACTCTTTGAAAGAATTGTTTATTAATACTAAAATTTCTGTGTATTTCCTGGTTGACAAAACCTTCTTGTGTGGTCCTTTATAAAAATAATCCTGACACCATCAAACGCGCTTCCCAGTCTGGTAACCATCTCCCAGGGAAGTCTAGGGCCTGGGAGTGGCACAGCCTTTTGGGGGGCTGGTTCTCAAGAAAAGAATTTCCAGATAATACACCTGTCCCCCACCTTGCCCCTCCCTCCAAAAGAAAATCCCATCAATACAGAGGAAGGGAAAAAGGAGGGGAGGATGCCAAGAGCCTAAGCAAAGCATATAAAAAAACCCAAAACAAAACAGGTGTCAGAGGAATTGTCAAGAGCTCACAATAAAATAAATTCCAGCTTCTAAAATAAAGAATCAACATAGAGACAATTCATCCAAGCAGCAGTGAAAGGAGCTGCCCCTCCAGGTCAGGGGCTGTGTTATCATCTGAATCACTGCAAAGAGAACTGAAGAAAACCTGAAGTAGCAACAACACAAATAAAATAGACTCCCTCCTCTAGATCCCCAAGGAAAGTCTGGGGTTGATTTTTTTTTCCATGTGCTAGACTCAAAGCCAGAAGCAGATTGCTCCAGATCCCCAGGCTTTTGAGTCAGTAACTCAAGCAAGGCCCCTCCAAGAGTGAGCAGCACAAGCAATAACTTTGTCCCTAAAAAAAATTCTTCTCTCTCCAGGAATTCTGGCAATTACTAATTCTGGAATTTATCCTGGCATGTTCCTGCCAGGCCCATGGGGCAGGTGGGAGAAAGTTAAATATAACAAAGGGGATAAAAAGCTTCCTGCTCTTTAGATAAGTAACACAATTAACTTTAAAAAGGGGAAATGGAGGTTGCAGGGTCTTTTGAACAACCACCATCACAAACTAAGAGAGAAAGTGTTGTGTCATTTGCTGAATTTGCTCTCTCAGGTGCTGAAAGGTTTATTTAGTGGTCTAGCATACACGAACAGATCCACTTAGCACGTGGGGAAAGGGTCAGTCCAATGCTGCACACCCAGATGGTGTGCTGCTGGTGAGACCTGGACACTGAAGCATACACATTGTTAGCCACAGTAGCAGCCGCTGGCATAAGCAACCAGCACAAGGCCCTTCTGGAAGAATCAGTCCATACCCCGTGCTGAGGAGATGTAGGGAGATCTGCCCTCACAGAGATCCATCTCCAGCTTTTAGTGTCTGGACACTTTTAGTGCCTCACACTACTACTGAAGAGAACATGAACCAGAGCCCCATCAGCAGAGAGATCCTTTCCACAAGGTCAGTGGTAGCCATGATTACCACCAAGAGTCCAGAAAACTGGTATTGACCAAGCGTGGCTATTAGGTACTAAACTGAGGTAGCCCCCCCACCCTCTCAGTCAACTGGAGAAGTCCCCTGCTCCCTGCAGACAAGGGCCCTGGGGAGCAGACAGTGCTGTGAAGAGACACAAGGGATTGGTAGCAGCTCTCCGACACACAGAGATGGGAGAAGAAAGTGTGTGTGTGTGGGGGGGGGTGTTTGCAGGTCACAGCTGAGGAGGGGCATCCTCAAAGGTGATGAGACTAGACTCCTGGCTGGCTCCTTTCCCTGCAATGCTGGCATCTCGGCCGCTCTCCTTCTCGGGAAGCAGTGGGATGTCCTCCTTGGCACCCTCCTCTTCATCATCCTCCATGCTGGGCCACACTGATTGGTCTTCCACACGTTTCAACCGCTCATTCAACGCTTTCAGGGCCAGTTGTCTGCAAGACAAAAACATGCAAGGTTAACACAGGCTTAACCTCCCTGCACTTGGACAAGAAGAGTACATTGTTGCAGTGTGCTTGCCATTTCCTGGGTATTGCAGGGATCTCTCCTCATGCTTGGGTAAGCTAACTCTCCAGCCCAATTAGCCAACTACATGGCAGGAACTCCCAAGATGATCACTGGCTAAGATTCCTCCTGCCCTTGTGTTCTCTCCTTTTTCCTCTACCTTTTCTATTTCAGCTTGTGTTCGAGCAATCTCTTCCCCACTCATCACAGCTACAATCCCAGCTGAGGAACAGATACTGGTCCTTGCCTGCTGCATCTGCCAGACCTAAGAACATCAGCTCCACAGTGCTTTCACCCCCTGCCAGCTCAGGCATCCCAACAAACATCAGGCAGCTCTCCACTCCTCTCAGCTCAGACCCCTCTCCCAGCAATTTCAGGTTTCTGTGAAGTGCTTACCACTTTACCCCTCCACTAATAAGTGTCTTCCTATGGTTAATCACTCCTATTAGGGAGCTGAAGCTGTGCCTCTTCACCTTCAGTATATAGCCTATTGCTAGCATGAACAGGAGGATTTTATGTTATTTTCACTTGGCTGCTTTTGCCCAGGAGACACCATGGGCAGTAGTGGGAGCACTAACAACTATTCCAGGCAGCAATGCCTTTTATGTGAATTTTGATACAGCAATCCAGTTTAGACCAGTGCATCCAGGACAGATGAATTTCTCATTCTACAAGCTACAGTGAACCTTGATCTCATACCTAAGGGCCCAGACCTGTCAGAACAGCCAGCTTTGCACTGGAGGTTCAGACTGGCTCCTAAGAAACCTATTAGGACAACCCCATGATATCAGGAGTCAGTCATTTCCTCTGCAGCCCACCCAACAAGGTCTGCTTTCAAGGGAACCTGCCAGAGAATATCAGAAGGCTGCAGCTCAACAGAAAATGACTGCTTTCCCTCCTCTTTTGCTTGTCACATTTGAATTGTGGTGCTGGTGGAGCACCAGAAAAGACAATAACTCACCCATGAGCACTGGTTAATGCTTAACTTATCCTTCCAGTGTCAGCATTATCCCTGAAGTTAATCTCCACTCACCAGCCCCTCAAAAGGGAATCCCTGCAGAAAGATTCTCAAGCAGGCAATGCCAGATTATATTTGGTACAGGACTGTGTGCATCCACCATTCCTCCAGTGTTACCCAATGCTCAGTGTCACCTCTTCTTGGGAGAACCTCATCTGGACTGCTCCTGTGCACACCACCACTTCTCCCCTAGCATGGCAGCAAGTATAGCTGCAGAGTATGCCCAGGATCCTTGCTGTCAGTTTCACTCCTGCTGCAAACAGGAATTTTGGTAGGAAGGACAGTGGCTTGATCCCAAGAGAGAGGGAGAAGTGAAATAAGGGAAGAAGTCAAAGGAGATGGGGAAGCCTAACAGGTCAAGGAAATGGCATTCAGAGCCAGTGACTGCACACACTCAGGAAAAGGTGTGGCCCCTTGTGTTCTTTGACCAGAAGAAATTGGGAGTGCTAGCGAGATAATGTATTCATTGCTTAGCAGTGGGACATGACAGTAACTCATTTAGACTGAGTAAAACAGAAAGGAGAAGGGGAGTAGTAGAGATCATCAATAGGATAACTACCAGCAAAAACAAAAGAAAAGGAGCAAGACTGCAGTGAAGGGGGAAAAAGTAGAAAAATGAGAGCAGGTATGTGTAGGAAGGGGTGGATGGTGCAAGGCAAAATCCAAAAGAAAATGAAGGCAGAGGCACTCCCAAGAAAGTTTTGATATCCAAGGATCCTGACCCATGAACATTTAAAAATAACTACTGTGAAGTCTGAAGAACTCCTCCTCAATTCTCCTTCAAACTGAGCTCTCACCAATCCCTGCAAAGTGATATTAACCCTATCCAAGCTACAATACAGGTCTGTTAAATGCAGAAATGCGCCTCTAGAGTAGTTTCAGTCCCACTCCTTCCCCCAAGTCTCAAAGGCAATTTAAGCGTTCCTACTACTGGGGAAGCCAGGTCAGTGACATTTACTTCAAATGCTGGCAATGGCATCTAGAACATTTTTATTTTATTCATCTAAACAAGCACATTTGTTCTCAAAGTCAATGGGGGGGGGGGAGGGGCGGGCGGGACACAGATGACACACACCGGACTTCAGCTCTGGTTCTGCTGAAGGAAGAGAATGCTCTTCCATTAAGCAAAGATCTAGCATGGAGTTTGCTTTTTACCACAGGATAACTAACACTAGGATGGACTCTATACATCCTGGTCTAGCCTGGACAGTCCTGGATTTCAGAGGCCAGTCCTAGCTGGCTGCTGGGAATTAAAGCGAGTGTCCCAGAAACAGCAGTGTGGAGGCAGTTGGGCAGGGAGGTGGAGCAGGCACCGCTGCCTCCCACCCTCACCTCTGCCTGCAGCAGTGCCTGTGACTTGCGAGAGCTGGGCAGGTGGAAAAGGGCAGCACTCCAGATGTCCCAAATTTCCTTATGGTCAGCCTAACTAACCCCCTCAACAAGGCAGATCAGGTGTTGCACCTCTACTGAAAAATGTCAGATCAACTGTTGCTACCACAAAACATGTAGAGGATCAGATGCCCTTTATTACCTTTAAAGAGAAGACTTTTTTTAATCTGCAGAGTGGGTCATTAATGCCTATTCCATCCTTATCCCAGTCACTCAAATGACAGTCATTTTAAACCTGATCCAGGTACTCAGGGCCTGGATTGGAAGAAAATTCTGTGCAGCTTGCAAAATGTTATACATCATTCTTTGCTTCATTGTGCAAATCTATCAGATACTCAGGACAAATGGTTGCCATTCTACACAGGAAGTTTACATCATTCTATTTGCTTCTTTGCATTTTGTCTAGGCTCTCAGCCATATGCCATGTCCTGTACACTCCAGTTATATGGCAAGACCAAGGCTCAATTGAAATTAGTTCCATGATGCTGTACTTGGACACCCCTCCCCCACAAGTTGTGTGCACAGTGCAATTTAAGCTACTGATGTGTCACCAGGGAGGAAGACTTGAGAGACCAGTACCCATATGAAAGAAACTAGGTAAAGCACTCAGTGCAAAGCACAACACAGGAGAAGGGAAACACACAATGCCCGCCTGCTCCAGGTAGCAGAATGTCCTGCCATGTTTGTATTCTGTTAGAGTCACAATTGATTCTATATCCTCCCATACACTGCTTTCACTGCAAGCCTTTCAGTAGTTAAGTGTCAGCCCCTCCAGACAAATCCAGCATGATACCCAGCTCTAGGATGGGACAAGATCGTGTGAACAGGGTCTTTCACAGACAGGCATGGATGCTGAAGAGCTTTCCTCTTCAGCAGATTTCAGCCCTGAAAAAAATCTCAGCTCCAGCTCATTGGAAAACATGCACATATGGTTCTTATTTTAAACTTTTGCTGTTGCAACTGAGCCAATACCACTCCTTTCTTCAGACACACCAGCAAAGGCTTCCCTCATTTCTCCATATGCAGGGTAAACAAGCCCCTAACTCCCCCAAAAGACAGCTGCACTAAGGTGCACACTTTGGCTCAGGTAGGATGCTTAGGACACCTGTCCCAACAGCTGTAAATAAGAGGAGTCCAATAGTTTCCACAGCCGAGTGCACAGAGCAGCCAGCTAAGCTCCCAGTGAATAATGCTAGTTATTTGCTTTCCCACACTAACCCTCTACTCCTCCTGGACCTGTTGTCTTATTTCAGCTCTCTCTCTCAGTTTTCCTCTACTTTAATCCCTTCTGGCCTGTGAGACCACCTTCCAAAAGGAGCTAAGACGACTCCCGTCTGACCTGCCTCAGAGGGGTTGCTGAAACAACAGAGGCAGCTTTCTGCCTTACTTGTGTAATCAATCCCAACACTGAATCTACAAACAAGATGCCAGGCAGACTGGTGGGCGGGGTTCCCTGCAGAGGGTGACTGTTTCATTCTGAAGTCTGATTACAGGCTTTACCTTGGACAGAAAGGATAAAACCCTCTCCCCCAGTCCTTCTACCTCCAATTCTGATATGACTGTTCCACTGCACCAAGAAACATACACTGATTGTTGCTTTCTGGAAAAGTCAGAGACTACCCAGATGAACAACCGGGTGGAGAGGTGTGGCCAGTCCAAAGGCCTGATTCTATAAGCACTTTCAGCTGACTACAGTGGAAGGTACGGGGTGCAACTGGGTCCAGAAACGCACATATTACTGTTCCCTCCTCCACATCCTGAATCATCAAGAGCAAATCCAAGGTAATAAGCTGACCATTCTTTTCAGTGGTCTTCAGCTCTGTTTCACATTGAATGTTCTAAGCTGTGACTTGAGACTTATTAAATCAAATCTCCCCTGAACACAGAGCCTGTGAGAAATCACCAACAGGCAAAAAGCCCTGCAGCTGCTCAGATTACTGCTGTCTGGCTCAGTCTATCAGAAGCTTTTGTCAGCTGCAATTACCCCAAACAGGGCTAACCTGAATACATGGAAATGTTTACACAAGGCAGACAATAAATGCAAATTGCCTGGTCTCTCTCTGGAAATTTGTTAAATCAAAACAAATTGTACATCAGACAGCATTGACTTTAAAAGTTTAGAAAAAGAGGGTACAAACCCCCTGGAAAAAATAAGAGCATTTAAGATCTTGTTTTAAATGCTGTTTTACCAACCTAAACAGCTACTTGTGCTAATGCAAGAGAGCCATAAAATAAGAGTGACTAACAACATGAAACTGACTCAGCTAATCTCATCAGCGAAAGAGAGAGCGAGAGAGAGAGAGAAAGAGAGTGCGAGAGCGAGAGCACGCGCGCGAGAGTGGGCAGGCACTGGGGCAAATTACAGCCTGCAGAGACTTAGGAACACGCTTACAATTCTCCCATTAATTTCAAGGGGAATACACTGGCACTGACATGACAGTTGAATGTGCAGGTTCATGGGGGCTAAATTATTAAAGTACACATGAACCTAAGTTAAATATTAGGAAGAAATAAATGGTTTTAGAATTAAGCCTCAACTGCTTCCTTCAAATTCTTCAAACCATGAGCACAATGACCCATCTGGGCACTGTAGTGGGTTTTCCTGCTTGTGGGACCCATTCTGGTTTGATGCCAGAAGGCCTGCTCTCTTCAGTGGCATCATTTTTCTCTGCACTAGTTGCACCACTTACCCTAGGAGTAGCAGTGGTGGGAATACTCATATTTGACAGATCTGCTCTCATAAGAGCCTGAAGACACAATGCTTAAAATTCAGCTGTATCACAGCAGCATTCCCACCACTTATCTTCACTTGAGCCTCATAAGGAAAAGCCTAAGACATCCTACAACATAAAGGAATCCCTCAGCATTAGACAGAGCCCTAGCCTCAGACCTTGGCGGAGAATGGTAAGTAAAGGACAAATGTATTGTTAAATACTCTCTTCTAAAAGGAACCCTTTTTATAATATCTACAACTACTTGAGGCTACTTGGAACCACAAAGTTTGATTGTGCTACCAGAGCTCCTTCGTTCCCTTCTGCAGGTATCCCGGGCTCATGGTGCCCGATCAGATAAGGTAAGCTTGGAGCAATCCTATACCTTCTCCTCTCAGCATCCTGGGGGTCTGTTCCAGGCAAGCTGATGGTGATGGACGAGGGAGCACCAACATCGTAACGCTTCACTGTCTTGCGGCAGACTTTCACCTTCACCAAGACACCATGCACCAAGTTGGCCACGAGGCCGACCACGGGCTGCAGGATCTCAGGAAAGAACGTAGCGAAGGCAAAGTGGTCCGACATGTCCCCACGGCCCCGACTGTGCCGCTGGTAGAAGCGCAGGTAGACCCAGCTGGAAAGGACGCCAAAGCCATAGGAGGCCAGCACGGCACCCTCAATCAGGGTGGTCAACCGCAGCACAGCCAGCACCAGGAGCAGGAGCATGGGCACAGCCTTCATGCGCACCTGCGGCACCTTCAGCACCGTGCTGTCCCCCATGGTCTGCTTGAGGGCCACCAGGACGCCGCCAAGGAAGCCGGCTGTGCCGTGGAGGCGCACGGTGAACAGGTAGGCCAGGTTGAAGGACGCCACGTAGGTGAGCAGGTAGGCGAAGGCCCCCAGCACCCCCACCGACACGCTGACCACAGTGAAGAAGACAAGCAACTCCAGGGCCCCCCACAGAGGCTCCAGCAGCCGCCCCGCCGCCGCCAGCGTGGCCAGGCTCAGGCCCACGCCCCACGCGTGCCGCTCCACCAGCCCGTGCGTCGCCAGCGTCCACACCCAGCAGTTGGGCGGGAAGAGGTAGCCGGGCGTCACGCCGAGCGCGGAGGCCGTGTCGGCCGCGAAGGACAGCGCGTAGAGCAGCAGCACGGCCCCGCAGAGCGCCTTCACCGCCACGCTCGTGCCGCCCAGCGCCGCCACGCAGTGCTGCCGCGCCACCGGCAGGTACCGCTTCATGGCGCCGCGCCCGCCCGCCCGCGGGTCAGGGCCCAACAGGCGTCCCCGCCGCGCGGCCCCCTGCGCCTGCCCCTGCCCCGCGCGCCCCCATCCGCCCGCAAAGGCCGGAGGAGCCGCCGCCGCCTCGGGCCCGGCCGCTGAGACGCGGCTCGGCCGAACGCGGACAAACAGCCGCAGCGCGCGTGCGCGGGCCCGCCCGGAGCACGCCGGGAAATAGAGTCCGCGCCGCAACCGGCGCCGGCGGCCCCCAGCGCCGCAGAACTACGGGTCCCGCCAGGCCGCGGGGCGGAGCTGCCTCCTGAGGGCCGCGAAAGGGCTTGTGGGAGCTGTAGTGTGGTGGCGGGGGGGGGGGGTGGCACTCTGGCGTAGGGTGGGAGCCGCAGAACGAGGCCGGACCTGCTCCGAGCTCCCAGCTGAGGGGCAGCCACGCCCCAGGGGAGCGCCTCTCCCCGGCGAGACTACCCCGCGGCGCGGGTAGCCGTGCGTACCTCAGGCCTGGTGCGAAGCGTGGGCGGAGGCCGCTCGGCCGAGAGCCGCAAGGACCGTGCAAACTTCTCGCCAATCGCCGAAGAGGCACTGCCTGTGCCACCAACCACAGCAAAGGGCACCCCAAGAACCCCCCAATCACAACCGGAGGTCCTAACATTCTCTTCAATCGCAGCGGAGGCCCCCCACAATCCCACCAATCAGCACTGAGCCGCTGAGCCCCCCCCCGCGCAGCTCAAGGCCTTGGATGAGGCGCGGCCCTTGCCGTTGCTTTGGCTTTGTGCTTAGAGTACCGAAGCGCGAGGGGCTGGTCCGGAGCGGCGCCAAGTGTCCCTGCCCGCCGGCATCAGAGCTAGGCGTAACAGCACCGGCAAAGGAGCATGAGCGAGGTATGACAGGAAAGACAGAGGCCGAGGCAGGCGTTGTGAATGGCAGCCACCACCATCTTCCTCCCCACACATCAACGCTTGTGCTCAGGGCAAGGGGGCAGGGGCCGAACAGTCTTGAGCCCAGCTGGCCCCCCTGTGCCAGGCCTGGGAGCACAGCAGGGAAGCTGCTCTGGGCTTGCTCCCAGCACCACACCTGGACTTGGGGTGAACTTTTACTGTCACCAGAGGTAATGGTAATAAAAAAATTACCATTTTCCAGCCCCCTTTCTTTCCCCGGGCCCCAGGCAGCCGCCTGGTTCACCCATGCCTGTGTCTGGCCCTGGTCGCTCCCCGCTATTGTTCTCAAGCTGTCGGCAAACCAGAAATGTTTGTGCCCAGGAGCCCCGGGGATGTGGTGCCGCTGTGCCCATCAGCTCATTGGTTAAAATGTGGGTGGCAAAAACACCTGTGGAAGCAGATGTTTCCATTGCCAGCCCTCTGCATTAGGAAAACTATGACTCAAGAGTCTCAACACTGCCAGATTTTAAAGCCAGCCTGCTAGGGAGTTAACTTGTCTTCTGGGTTTTGAGCCTCTGAGAGTCATTTTTCAGGTTTGCTCTGCAACACAAGGGCTGGAAATGGACTATTTTTCTTACAAGAAAACAGTTCTAGCACAAAGACTTGACTCCAGGGGCTGGGGCTAAAGGTTTATCCCCAGATACTATAGTCAGCTGCCTCAGCAGGTCCAGTCAGGGCTGGTGAAAATCAGAATGCACAAAAAAGCTGGTGGTGTTGGAATAAAAAGGTAACAAACAACACAGTAAAGCAAAGACATGCATGAGCTATCTCCCCAAAGCCTCAAGGTCAGGTTATTTACTAGGGTGTTGCTCTCCTAATGACTCACTTGTCATCACTGGTCACTTCAGTTGGGTTCTTCTTTTTGAGGTTATAGTGGATTTCTAGGCTGGGAAACCCTTGTAGATGCCTGGCTGGGGAAATATCTGACAAGCTGCCAAAAACCCCATAAACTCTTTTTCTCAGGTTTCTTCATTTTGGTTCCTTTCTATGTTAAGGAAAAGCCTTTCCTGGCTGGCTGTTAATGCTTCTAGGTAACATCACTGTCAAGTAGGCAGCCACAGCTGGAAAAAGGACCTTGTGAAAAAAGGGTTCTTTGCTGACCTGGTCCAAGACAACATTTACAGCTGGCCCCATTCCCTCCCCCAGAGTCCAGCCTGGATGTGTCCCACATATTTCAGAGAGATGTTAACAGGATGAAGGTTTGCATCCCTCAGCCTGAAGAGCCAAGTTTCCTTGATGACTCCTGACCCAATGCATCTCCATCAGTGATGTATACTTCCAACAGAGTGATGCTGACATCAAACCATTGTGGGACGAGAGTCCACCCAGACTAGTGAGAAAGGCAGCACCTCCCACATGCTCATGGACACAGTCTAGCGAGTCCCCGGTTCACAGTTTTCATGGGTCAAAGTGAGTCCTAAGGGCAGAGACATAACTGCACAGTTCTGCCATCTGTGCAGCTGTGGCATACAGGGCAGCAGCTGTAACCAGGTTGCCAGCAGTTGTCAGCAACACAGCCACTACCATTTGTGTCCTCCTACATTAGCTCCTAGGGTTTGTACCCCATCACACTCCCACAGCTATGCTACCAAGTAGGGGGAGACTGGTATCTATCCAAATCTGCAGATATGTGAGAAAACTACAAATAGTTTCATAATTAGTAGGGCCGGAAGGGACCTGAGCAGATCAAGTCCAACCCCCTGCCATGGCAGGAAAGAGTATTGGGGTCAAACGGCCCCAGCAAGGTGTTATCCAGCTTCCTCGTAAAGACCCCCAGGGTAGGAGCCAGCACCGCTTCGCTTGGAAGTTGGTTCCAGATCCTAGCCGCCCTGACTGTAAAGTAGCACTTCCTGATGTCTAGCCTAAATCTCCCCTCTGCCAGCTTGTGACCGTTATTCCTGGTCACTCCTGGCGGTGCTCGGGGGAACAGGGACTCCCCCAATGCCTGCTGGTCCCCCTGATTAGTTTGTAACAGCCCACTAGATCCCCCCTCAGCCTTCTCTTGTGGAGGCTGAACAGGTTCAGGTCCTGTAGCCTCTCCTCATAGGCCTGCCCTGCTGCCCCCTGATCATAGGAGTAGCCCTCCTCTGGACCCTCTCCATGTTGTCCACATCCCTTCTGAACTGCAGCACCCAGAACTGGACGCAGTACTCCAGCTGTGGCCTGACCAGTGTTGCATAGGCGGGGACGATCACCTCCTTGGACCTGCTTGAGATGCATCTGTGGATGCATGGCAAGGTGTGGTTGGCCTTCCTGACTGCATCCCCAGACTGTCAGCCCATGTTCATCTTGGCATCAATAATGACTCCAAGATCCTTTTCTGCCTCTGCACTGACGAGAAAGGAGTTCCCCAGCCTGTAGGTCTGCTGCTGGTTCTTCCTCCCCAGGTGCATCACCTTGCACTTGTCAGTGTTGAAACCCATCCTGTTCTCATCCGCCCACCCCTGAGACCTGTCTAGGTCCGATTGCAGCCTATTCCTCCCATCTAGCATGCCCACTCCCCCCCACATCTTAGTGTCATCTGCAAATTTGAACAGGGTGCTTTTTACCCCCTTGTCCAAGTCACTGATGAAGATGTTGAACAGTGCGGGCCCGAGGACTGAGCCCTGCAGAAACCCACTGCCCACGTCCCTCCAGGTCAAATAGGACCCGTCCACCATCACTTTCTGGGTGCGGCCCTCCAGCCAGTTGACGACCCATTTGACTGTGTAGGTGTCAACACCACAGTCCCATAGTTTTTTAATGAGCATGGGGTGAGAGACAGTGTCAGAGGCCTTCTGAAAGTCCAAGAAGACTGTCCACTGCTACCCCTGCATCTAAGGATTTGGTGACCTGGTCATAAAAGGCCACCAGGTTGGTCTGACAGGACCTGCCTCTAATGAACCCATGTTGGTTGCCCCTAAACATAAGCTCCCCTGCTGGCCCCTCGTGGACATGTGCCAGAATAATTCTTTCCAAAAGCTTACCCAGGATCGAGGTAAGACTAACTGGCCTATAGTTCCCCAGGTCCTCCTTCCTACCCTTTTTGAAGATGGAAACAACATTGGCCCTCTTCCAGTCCTCTGGCACCACACCAGAGCACCACGAGTGCTCATAAAGCCGTGCCAGGGGTCCCGCAATGACCTCAGCTAATTCCCTCAGCACTCTGGGGTGGAGATCATCCGGACCAGCTGATTTAAATACATCCAGTCCCTCCGGAAGTTCCCTGACTAGATCCTCACTGACCCTTGGCCTAGGTGCGTCTCCCCTGGGGCCTATGGAAGTCCTGGTTGAGGGGGTGACCCGGTCCCTCCTCAGGGAAATGGAGGCAAAGAAATTGTTAAATAGGTTAGCTTTGTCGTTTGGTGTGATGACCAGATTTCCTAGTGTGTCTTGTAGGACCCCCACATTACCTGGTACCTTCTTTTTGCCCCTTTTGTATTTAAAAAAGGACTTCTTGTCCTGGATTCGGGTTGCTAGTCCTAGTCCCATCTCCACCTTGGCCTTCCTGACTGCCGTCTGACATTCCCGAGCAACCACAGTATAGTCCTCCCTGGTGATGGCCCCTCCTTTTCATTGGGTGTGCATCTCCTGGCTAAAAGGGAGGCATTCCTGTGTGCTGTTGGTGAGCCATGGGGGCTTTTGCACCCTCTTGCCCCCTTTGATCTGCATTGGGATTACCTCCCTTTGGGCTTGGAGGATCATCTCCTTAAGGAACGACCACTCTTGGACCCCAACTCCTCTCCCCTCCGGGACTTCAGTGCCTCCCTGACTATTCTTCTTACCTCATTGAAATCTGCCCTCCTGAAATCTAGGGCTGCTGCCTTGCTGCAGGCCTTTGCCACCTTGCGCTGGATGGTGAATTCCAGCAGGTGATGATCGCTGTCGCCCATCCTCAGCCCCTTCACCAGGTCATTGGCCATGGCCAGGACCAGGTGCAACAAGGTGTCTCCCCTGGTGGGGCTGTGCACCTCTTGGGTTAGATGGAGATCCTACATTTTGGCTAGGAACCAACGTGAGCGGTCAGACCTGGCTGACTGCTCTTCCCAGCAGATGTCTGGAAAGTTCGGGTCGCCCATGACCACGTCCTTTGACCTAACTACCTCCGTGAGTGGACTTAAGAATTCCAGTCTAGCTCTTCCCCCTGGTTGGGAGGTCTGTTGTAGACCCCCACCGTTAAGTCTCTTTCCCCTCAACTGCCTTGTATTCCAACCCAGAGCACTTCAGTGTGCCCCTCCTCTGACCCAGTGCTACTCGTTGAGGATGTGTATCCCTCCTTGATGAAATGATCTTATCTGCAGCAGGATTTTATCTTGCTGGTGGAAACACTCCCTTTCCTCTTACCAAGAGGAGACATTCCAGCAGCTACAGTTCAAAGCCCTCTCAGGATGACTCTAAATAAGCTCATTTCTGAAACATGACAAAGCAATTTTAAAAATCACAGTTATTTTTATTCCAGCAGCAGCTGGAGGCCTCAGTTGAAATTAGTGCCCTGTCACGTTAGGAGCTGCGTATGCACAAAGTAAGGGAACTAATCTGTGCTATCAGGACTTTGCACTCTGTGAGCAGGGAAAGATGATTACTGCAGCATTCCCATCTCCTAGCCAAGTCCCCTCACCCAACACAGAACTTCCTTTTTTCTGTAGCTGCCATATGGTTGTTCTGCTCCCTGTGGCTGAAGGGACACAAATAGCCTGCATGGGAGGGCGAGAATGTGTTGGGAGGGAGCTCCACTGCTACCCTGGGCCTCAGTGACTATCAGTCCATGGAGAATAGGTGGGGAGCTGGCTGCAGGAGCACCAGCCATGGAAAGTCCACTGGTTTTGTGAGCCTCAGTTCCCCTGCTGTGATGGGGAGTGGGTCCAGGGAAGCCTTTCATGTGGGCAGTGTCATGGGACAACACAACAGTCTTCCTGCTTACTTTGACTCAGCAATCCTTCCCCAGGCAGCTTCTTCCTCTCTGCAGGGAGGGAAGGAAACTGGTTTGTGTCTTTGGTTTATTGCAACATTATTATTTTTAGTTGCAAAAAAATATATGCAGTGTGGGAAGGCCCCTGGGTCAAACTGTGCCGGAGCCAAGTCTTCACTGGAAGAGTTTAATAGTACAGTAGCAACAGAAGCTGATATGTTTGGGTCCCAGACAAGCAGCACAGTGTGCTCAGGCTCCTTCTGCAGTGCTGCAGCACGACGCTCCCTATTGTTGACTGGCCATAGTCCACAGTTGGTCCACATAGCCACCTAGCCCATGGTTCAAAAACATCATGCTGACACCTCCTGAAGCAACCTGGAGCTCTCAAAGACACATTGTCAAGGATGCTTGAGAGATAAGGGAAGAGGGGGGACATTATTCCAAGGCTGTACTTGAAAGAGGAGCAGGCGTTAGGAAGGATTGAGGCCTGAGGCTCTGGTATAGAAGTCCAGCTCTCAGGTGCTGTGGACACCCACAGAAGGCCCTTAGTTTGTTAAAGAGCTCTGTTTCTTCTAACTTCACTTGCTTGCTGCATCCAATTCTGGGCTCCACACTTTAGAAAGGACATGGAGAAGCTTGAGAGAGCCCAGAGAAGAGCCATGTGCATGATTAGAGGTCAGGAGATCAGGCCTTATGAGGGGAGGCTGAGACCTATCAGCCTGGAGAAGAAAAGGCTCAAGGGGTACTTGGTAACAACCTAGAAGTACATAGGGGTGTGCATCAGGAACTGGGAGAATGTCTTCCCCAAGGCACCCCAAGGAAAGACAAGTTCTAATGGTCACAAAACTGTAAGGACAACCGTTTTAGACTGGACATAAGGAAAAACTTCTTTACTGTCCGAGTCTCCAGAGTCTGGAATAGACTCCCACCAGAAGTGGTGCAATCACCTACTCTGGATACATTCAAGAATTTCTTGGATACTCAACTTGCTGTGCTCATCTGATCCCAGCTGGCTTCCTACCCTGGGGCAGGGGGCTGGACCCAATGATCTTGCAAGGTCCCATCCAGCCCTAATGTCTATGACATTTATGGAACAAAGAAATCATCTTCTGGTGTTTTTAATGCCCCATCAAGCATAAAGCCTGGGGGATTCCTTTGCAGGCTGCCTTTAAAGGAACTCAGAAGATTGGAGAGCCTGGAGCGCTGGGCAGCACCCAACTGTGTATCTCTGCACAAAAGGGCAGGCAGTGAATGGGGAGTGAAAAAGGGAGAGGAGTATATTCAGAGAGACAACTAGGTAGAGGAGGAGCTTTGCTGAGCTGGGTGGGTAGGGGGTATGTAGGCTGCAAATGCCATCTATCCTACTTCCATAGGCTGTTTTTCTCATTACATCTGTAAGGTAAGTCAATTATGTCCAACTTATCCATCCCCACAGGTCAGAGGAATGGTGTGGGGGCAGTCTGCAGGCTGGATCTGACATGTGGGGTTGGTCTGTGGGTCTGATTTGAAATGCAGACCCACATCATCTAGCCTGTGGGTCTCCCCATGTGTGGACATTTGGTGGCTGGACAAGCAGTGACAGTGTTAACTGCCACGCCTCCAGGAGTCACAATTAACACTGCCACTACTTCTCCTCTGCCAAATCTCTGGACCTGTGGGGACCCCACAGGCTAGATGACACAGCTCCGCATGCTGGATTTAAGCTGTGGGCCATATCTTGGGGTGTATACACATATACTGAGGTGACTTAAGTTAAACCACATAAGAGCATACATGCAGGTCCTTGACATGGTGGCAGCCACCTTGTAAACTAAGTTGACTTAACTAATGCAGTTTAAGATAATACACCTCAGAGGTTTATTATCTTGCATCACATTTAAGTTGACTGCTCCATGTACATGTGTATGCTGTGACAGTTAAGTCAACTTTTTAAAGTTAAGTCAGCTTAACTGTCAGAAAGTTAGTATGTGTGCATACACCCTTGGTCACCCCAAGTTAAGTGACTCAGTCAATAGGGCTCTTCACGCCAAGCCAGTGCCTGAAGGGGGAGCCATGTGCCCAAGGTACCATCTTTCCAATGACATTAAAGCCAAGAACCTGCCCATATGTGATCATTAATGACAGAATCCTGTGTCACTTTCGGCCCCCAAGTGGCAGTTTCATAATCATGTGACTGCCATTTCTGACACATGCAGTTTGTGATACTAGTCCACACACTGTGGAACCATGGGGCTATTGCCCATGCTCAGTGGGCTGCACTTTGGTTGGGCAGGTATGCGATTCTAAACATACCCAGGGATAAAGTCCCAAAATCTTGGTATCGCAAAAACTTGGAGGGGGAGGGACAGCTTTATGGGGAGGACTGAAGAAACAGTAGGATCCAAACAATGTATAGATGCCAAAACCAGCAGCCTGGGATGGGGTCACTCCTCTTTGAGCATGAACAGTAAAATAAGATTCTGCCATAATTATCTCATGTCACTTTTCCCATGAGGCAAAACCCCACTTGGACTGTTCCTTTCTGCACCTCTGCATTATCCACTGCAGTTTACCAAACTTCTCAAATAATGTTGCTGGTAACAGCTGCACCCCAGAGGTAGTTGCACTTCCAATGTCGTGGAGTCCTTGATCTGTGCAGAACAATGTTAGTTTTAGGCCTGCATTCAGGGCATGCTACAGGCCTGTGCTTGTTCATGTGAGGCTGGCAGCACCAAGAGGATCCTGATGCCAATTTTGATCTGGGGGTGTCCAGTCAAAGGAGATGTTAGTCATCTTCCCTCTATAGCCCTAGCAAAAGCAGTCTCCATGCCAAGAAAGATAAGGACCAGCCAGATGTGGTGTCCTACTAGGCTGATGGTTAGCAATTTTGAGCTTGGACAGCAGCCATGAGAGGTCAGAATCATGAACTTAAAACAGCAAGGGCATTTCTAGTCTTTTTTGACTTCAACTTTCCTGCACATGCAACCATTCAGGCTGATACCTGGCCACAACAGCAGCTTCCCCCAGTTCCTCCAGTCCTCGCTTGCTGCTGCCCAGACCCCTCCCTGCTTTCTGAATGAGCTATGAAGGCAGCCAGGTTGTTCTCAACTTTGCCCACCCCTCAGCTCAGCCTTGTGCAAGTGGGAAAACTGAGGCACAAAGCAGGGAAGTGACCTGCTCAAGACTGCAGTGCGAGTCAGAACCGTGTGTGTAAAATGCAAGCCCTCCTGAGCTTGCAGGCTTTCTCATTACTCCTCTCAGCAGCACCAAGGAGCCATTCCTCAGCCAGCCCAATGCTGTAGTTCTGCATTTCTTGGGGTAGGGAGGCACAAACTGCTGTGAATACACATTGGCTAAAATACTGGGGAATGACCAAGAGCACAGCAATGCCCTCTCAGTGGCCTCAGTTTAACAACACAGTTGGGTATGTGCAGTCGAGTATGTGCAGTGAAGTTAGGAGACATAAATGATGATTTAGTAGTTAAGGCACTCACCTGGCATGTTCTCTACTCTGTCACTGACTTCTGGGTGACATTGAGGAAATCCTCTTGGCACAGTCTGCAAGGTGCTGAGATAATGCTCCACTCAGCATGATACCACCTAACCCCCACTGCCTAGAGGATTCCTCAGGCAGTGCTCCATGGGTGGAGGTAGGTTAAGTATCTAAGGAATGGATTTTTGTCAGCTGGCCTGGGGTAAAATAGTGGGGCAAAGTGGTATGGATAAGAGGGGTGTTGGTGGTTAGTGGCTAACCTGGTGCACCTGGCTGAGGGTCAAGCTAGGCTTCTCCCTCTGCTAAGGATCCTCAGCTGGGCACTTGCTTTCAGCTTTTGATGCTACAGTCTATGTCTTGGCTGCTGAAATGGCCTCTGTCGCCAGCTTGTGCTCTCAGCCATGCCTGCTTTATTCCCCTGCACCACAATGTGGAGGTGCTCTGCTGCCCTCCATCTATCAGTGGCCTGCTTAGAGCCCTCCCATGGCAGAGAAAGGTAAATGACAGTGCTGAGCACACTAAAGGATTAGGTCATGCTGATGAGAAGACCCTTCCACCACTTAGCATGAGAACCCCATGCTGGTGACTTCCAAGGATTCAGCATAAAGTTGGGGCAATATCAGTGTTTTGTACATGTTAGCCCAAAACTTAGGCACCTAAGGAGACCAGCAAGTACCTGTGAGGGTTTGGATTTTAGTCTTGATTTACCTTTATTTTCTCCTATGTAAAGTAGGGGATATATGGCAGGGGTGTGAAGTAGCCATAACTCACTCAAAGGCACACAGTAAGTCCAGGGAAATAGTGGTGCTACAGCCTAACCCTGATGTCCATTCCCATTCTTCCCATTAGACCCTAGTCCATCCTGCCACCCTCGGTTCAGGTTTCTGTTAGTCTTTCTCCCAACAGTGTCAATACTCCACCTACCCGAGGCTGTCTTAGTGGGAAGACCTTATATGCTAGACAGATGCATCTGTGCTTAAGTGTTTTGGTGATGGATATAAGCTATTAAGACAGGGCTATAGGCAAGGGTAGAACTCAAGAGTCCCAATTCCTACTCCCCTTTTGCTTCATATTCTGATCCTCTGCAGTGAGACAGTGCCTCTCACATGCTGTATCTCAGCCACAACCTGCCTTTTCCCCCCTAAACCCAGCAAAAAAATCCACCACGTGTGAAGTGAAAATATGAACATTATTTAATAACTGATTCTCTGTAATAAACAATTTGAAAATATTTTACAAGGAATCACACACACAATATTTTACAAAGTTTTTTGTCTTTTTTTTAAAGTTTTCCAACTCTTCTGTACAAAAAAAGGGAACAAAATAAAAATAAAATAAAATAAATAACCCTTTCAAATGAGCAGAAAAAAGCTTTTCAGATGAGGAATGAGCAGGGTTTGAGCCCAGCAGAACAACTACCTGGTGATTGTTTTGTTTTTTGTTTTTTTAAACTTAAAATAATATATATATATATATTTATATTTATGTATAGTGTTTTGTTATTCTCAAATGAGCACCTAACTAGACTATAGAATTACACACACTCCTGGTAACACAGAGCCAGCCATCTGTTCAAAACACGTTTCCCAGAGACAGTAATCAAACACACACTGAAAAAGCTACAAGCAAAATGACCATTAATTAACCCAATCATTAATTAATGAATCACCTCCCTTCCCCCCAGCCCTCTCTGGCTTGATGGTCAAACCCACAACACCTCATCGAGGTCATTGGCCATTGGTGCCCCCTTCACCAACCTTCTCCCCTCCCCTGGGTTGTTTTAGTTGAACATAGTTTTAAAAAACATGGCGCATGTGGGTGGCACTAGTTTCGACCAGCCCCAGGCCTCCCCTGGCTGTCAGGTGGGTGTGGAGCTGAGAGGCAAATGGACACAGCTAAAATGATGTGGCTCAACTGGCCAAATCCAGCTCCTGGTGTGGTGCTAGAGGGCGAGTAACTTGGCATGAGGAAAGACCTCGTCCAGGCCCAGGCACGTCCCCAAGGTGGCATGGGTCAAATCAATGATTCCCTGACTCCCTCCCACTCTGATTCCACACCCAAACTCAATGTACTTTACAGACTCTCTTCTGCTTTTTCCATCCAGCCACCATTAGCTAGGAGAATTATCTTTTGTCCCCTGTGACTCTGGCCAAGGCCAGGACATGGCTGCACATGCTTCTACTCCCATGCTGGCTCCCAGTTTTTCTATAACAAGTGCAAATCTTTTCTTCTCCCCTTAAATGCTCCCACTCCAGCCATCTTCCCCCATCATTCCACAAGACACCTCACCCACTTCTCTCTTCCCAATAGCCCACATCTTAGCTCCCTTGCTTCCTGTATGCTGTCTTTTAACAGCATCTCACCCCAGCTGCCCAGCCTGATCTCATCCTGGCCAGGAGCCTTTCCACTCAGTTCAGTGGTCCTAAGTCCAGCATGATGACCCTCCTCACGTATACCAACACCTTCAAATCCTGGCTTAGTGCGGTTTGCCTGTCTTGTTCTTAGCACTTGCCTTTCCCCTGGGCTCACTACTCCTGTGCTAGCTTGGACTGTGCCTGCAGACAACTCAATGTCTGCCGCTCAGCTGCAGCAGCTAGCTAATGCAACATGTGATCATTAGAGATTTATCTCTTGATGTTCTTGCTCCTAAACATGTCCTTGCTCCACCATCTTGGTCTGAGCTCTGTGGCCAGGACCTAGATTCACTCTGAAGTGCAATACAAAGTGATGGTGCCACATTAGCTAAACGGTTATTACTACAATGACTCCCAGCCATTTCATAGCAAAGAAATTGTGCACTACCCCTGATCTCAAAAACCTTTCTACAGCACCCTAGGTAGGACCCTAATGATGGTCACTGGGCTTCATCTTAAGCACCACTGGGCTTCAGCCCACAGGTTTTTTCCATCTCTAATTTCTAAGATCCTATCAGCATGTCTGCCCTGCAGCTCTGTCTGAGGTAGGAAAAAAAGGGAGAAAAATGGGGAACTTGGGAGGCAGTGGGAAACCAAGGGAAGTGCTAGAATCAGTGGTGATGGGAAAAAGGGTGCCAGAGTTCTGCCTTAGATGATCTCTAGGTTGTCTCTGTGCAGGAAGTTCAATGCCAGGTCTGTTAGAGATAGGACTACCTCTGGACAGAGCCAACCATTTGAACTAATACACATTAACCCTTGTTGTTTTCACTCAGGGGAGTTATGGGGAAATCCTGGAGTACAGATTCTGCATTTTCATGAAATACACTCTCTGGGGCTTTGGTAATAGAGGGCTTCTCAGGGATGTCTCACCCAACTGTCACTCCTTTAGAGGCAGTGATGGTGAGGCTCTACTAGATCTGCTCTGAGATAAGGTTTGGTGCAAGCCATTTATCTATGCTGTCTGTTGCAATGCCCCCCCACCCCCCCTGACAGCAGCACAGGAGCTGAAGCAACACTAGGAGGCCTCTTGGAAGTTCTCTCAAGCTAGAAGAGCCCTGTTCTCCTGCCTGGTGCACAGCCTGGGAGCAGAGGGGATGGTGCCATCACAGCAATGGAGGGATCTGGTAAGACTTTCTCCAGGTAGATCTAGTGCAAGATCCAGTATGTGCCAGGTGGGCACATGGGGAAAAACAACACTTAGCACTGTGTGCTCTCACACTTCTCCAATCTTTCTGGCTCTGACTTTGTTGTACATCAAGCTGGAGTTGGGCTAGATGGCCCAGGCAGGCTCCTGAATGAGCAGTGACAGCAGACGCACTGCTCCAAAGGGCCATCTGGGGCTTGTGAAGCTCAGACATGGTAACCTGTGTGGTAGAAGGTATAAGGAAGGGGGTGTCCACATGTGCATTCAGAGCAGAGATGCCTATGTGTGCAAGAATATACTTGTGCATACCCCTTTGTGTGTATACACATGTGAAAGCACGTGTGGTTTGTGTGCAATCATCCAGAGGAGTCTATTTTTGCAAGATGGCATGTGTGTATGCATGTGTAAATGGGAGGTGGTGAGTCCTTTTGGAGGTGAACATTTGTGCATGGCTGGGTGCAAGCATAGAAAGGACTGTGCACTGCAGCTGGCACCCAGGAAGCTCTCTATCTGACTGGGCATACAGCCCTAGCGCCATGATGTTAATGGGGCACATCCAAGGGGCTGATCTCGTACAACCTGAAGTCAGCCAATTTCATATTTTAGTGCATTCTGGATACATAGGAAGAAAGGAGGGGCTGCAGAACCAGACGGGGCCCTTCTACTCTAGCGCTGCCAAGACATTTACATTGCAGCCTTCTGCACTGTCCTAACAGGAGTCACTTTCCAGATGCAGCCATGTACTAAATGTGCCTCCAGCCAAGTGGTGGACATGGCCAGGCTGGCCAGTACAGATGGGTCTGTGCTGTGCTTCAAGCCAGCACAGAAACCCCCTGGACTAGCACACCATTTCAGAATTCAGTTTGGCCCTCCCTATACTGGCCAGATGAACTTTGTGGGATGTTAAGGGCTAGGAATGATGTGTACAGGATCATGGAGAATCATGGGGCAGGGACACTTATGGAGCAACGTACCCACCACCCAGACCTCCCCACAACCACACCACAACCTGTTCCCTACACACTGCCCCTGCCAAGGTCCTCCTACTCCAGCTGAGCACATGCTACTGGCACCACTTTCCTGGTCTTCTGCTACTGTCTACAGGCTACCTCTTTGCCAACCTAGGTGCACCGTGAAACCTCACCTCCTCCTCAGCAGCTCATGATGGGAACCAGCAGCAGGGAGGTGGGGTGGGGTGTGATTTTCCCTGAAACCTTTGCTGGTCCCTTCCTTCCAACCTCAGCCTCCCAGATGAGGCTCTAGGGACTTGTTCCACTATGTTAACCCACCTTGTCAGCATGCAGGTCCATTGGTTCTTTTCCAGCCATTGGTTCTTTTCCAGCTGGGTGATTCAGCTAGGAACTTACCCCTGAAAGGCCCGGGGCAAACATCTCAGGGTTCTAAAATGACAAGACCAAGGTAGGATGCACCTAAGGCCCCAACACCCACCTCCCATTGTGCCTGCTGGGTGCCCCCCACCATTTTTCTGCCTTGCCCTGGTCTGATATTATTGCTGTCCCTCATCAACTCCTTCTGCCTGCCCTGCACAGGCCGATGCTTCTGCTATCTGCTTCAGACCAGATGCGTTACATAGGCAGGTCACCCACAGAAACCTTCCACCTCATACCAAGCTCCTGCCTATGGCTGGTGGTCCTTACCCCACTCTGAGCTGATGAATTTAGAAGTGGGGGCAGAGGAAGGGAAAGTATCAAGTTCCTCAGCCCAAAGTTGCAGAGACCACAGTGGGTCTGAATGGGGAGTTCACAATGGTGAGAGGATGTGACCATAAGGAAATGTCAGGTAAGGTAGGGCTGGTTGTGGAGATGCAAGAAGGGTGAAACATGCCCCACCCCACTCCCAATACAAAGGGCAATTAAAAGGATACCAAACAAATGTGCCAAAGATCCACTCAGCAATGCTCCCAGAGAATCACATTGCACTGCCTGGCAGCGCTTGAACTAGAACCAGTATAACAATGTCCTCAACTCCACTTCTGGGGCCGGATGTGACCTTCTCCATATCTAACCCAGCGCTTTCTTGTCCCAGGTCTTCAGCCCATTGCCCAAAGCAGCCATGGTCAGCAGCTCACACTGGCCAGTGGCACAACAGACCAAACTTGTCCCTTGGATATGAAATCAAGAAGAGCCCTGCCTGATCCACTCACTTCAGAGACCTAGTGCTGCACTGGGCACCAGTTGTTCTGGACTGGTATACGGCTAGATTCAGCCCTAGTATATCTCTTCTGAACTAATGGGATGACATCCAGGTGAATTTGAGATGTACTCAATCCTGTTCATGTCAACTGCTGTAGTGGGTGCTCAACACTCTTAAACCAGGTCGTGAGGTTTCCAAAAGGTCTGGCTGTATCCTCTTCATTCCTAGGTGCTTTTGCACAATCAAGACCTCCTAATCAAAGGTGTGGGAACTGCCCTCCCCAGAGAATTAAGAGGCAGATAGAGAACATCTGCCCTGAGCCAGGAAAGGTAAAAGCCAGGAGGCAAGAACCAGGGATGAGGACCCAGGCTGGGAGCAAGAGACAAGGCTGGAGGCATAGTTTTGGCCAGCACACCCTTCCATGTGTTTGCAGGGACAGATGTTGCCAGACCAGGGTAGAGGTAAGAGGGTGCTTCTAGAGACTGAGGGGACATCATGAGCCAGGAAAAAGTTCTTTTTATCTGTGGTGAGTTTGGCCTGTTGGCCAAGGGGATGTCCACTGGGCAGGCAGATACAGCGGGAGGCTGAGAGGAAATGTTGTTCACAGTGATCTTAAGACTAGAAAAGAAAATCTGTTACTTTTTTTCACCCAAGACATTTTTGTGCCCAATGAATGGTTGAGGTGAGCAACTGATCTGAGAGCAGGAATTGAAGGTGTGATCCAGTACCCAGTGAAGTTGATGGGAATCCTTCCATTGACTTCAGTTTGCTCTGGATCAGGCTCAGGGTATATTAGAGATACTGGGAACTGCTATCCATTACACCTAGTTTGTAAAAGCCATATTTCCTTCCAAGCACACATGAACACCTATAATGATACACATCAATGGCTGCTGAGGGTCCATGGACCCCTTTCCCCCCAATTCCCCACAATAGAATTATTGATTTAAATAAATAATACTGACCATGAACTTCAATTTAAGTTATTTTTTTTCTTTTCTTTTTGTTTCCTTGTTGACAATAAATACGGTAATTTTTCAAGCTAAAATGTTGGAAACTAGATGTAGAAAGATCTGATTTAAAATCCTCAGGCTAAAAATAATAAAAGATCAAACTGATGGATATAAATAATACAAGACTTGGAAGCAATGGCATTGGAAAGCACCTAGTGAGTTGGTGGAATGGAGAAGCAAATGAGGACATCATAAAACTATGATGTCTGACTGTTTCGCGTTCAAAAAGCCATTGCAATTGGCTGAGAAGTTAACTAGACTATATTCTTGATTTGGCAAGAAAACACAATATTTTTTCTCTTCTATGCTTTTGTTTGTGTTTGGATGGGTGAGGTGGGAAGGTAAATTACCTCAAACACAATATTAATTTGTCATTGTTGTTGGTTAAATACTTTTAAGATAGCAAGATGACAAGACATCTGTCAATGGAAACTACAAAAACTCTCCCAGAATTCCACAGGTTCCATGGGAAAAAATAAACCAAACAGAAAATGAGGCCACTGTTCTTCATATCTGGCCAACAGCTCAATGGGAGGGAGAGGGTGGGAGTCAGTGAGGCAGAGCTCAAGGATGCTCACTGTCTGAAGAAGAACAGAAGCCTCAGGGTGCCTCGTCCTTCCCCAAGTCTTTATCAGAGCTCAGTGTTTGCCAGCCTGCTGCGCAGAGGCACTAGACAGGCAAGGTTGGAGAGAAACAAACAGAAAAGATATTCCAGGCTCCCAAGCAGAGGAAGAGGACGTCCTCATGAGCGATTGCCAAGATGTAACCAGAGCAAATGGGACGAGAAGAAGTTGCCCTTTTCCAACACGCCTGGAGGAGATGGAAATGGAGATTTAAATAAAAGAAAAAATGGATGGATTGGACCCAATGGATGCTTTAAAGGCAACATGCCAAGGGCAGTGGGTGGAGGCTGGCAGTCAAGTAGAGGAGGAGCAGCTGCAGAGACAGCAAAACACCAAGGGAGGGTCTGAAGGATGCCCCTCTGCCACAGTCTGAGGTATCTTCCTGTGGAGACAAAAGGCGAGAGGGGTTTCTGCAGGGTCAGGGAGTAAAGCAGGAGCCTTGCATGGATACCTTATGGGATCTGGGGGAAAGGAAACTCCTGCATGGGAATCTGCTTTTACTGATTGATGCTCAGGTCAGATATGCTCATGTTTTGAGATATTTTACATTAAGGGAGAGTTATTTTATGTGACCCATTATGTCCTTGCCTTCTGGCCAAAGCTGATCCAAGCCATCCCATCCCTAGCCTTCATTGCACCCACTCTCCCAGAACCCCCCCACTCCTTTTCCCTACTTACTGTTGCATTGTAGTCAAAGCAGATGTGGGGTCCTTTCCGATACCGGGGCTTGTCTACCAGCTCACATTGATTTGGATCTCTCGGTGGAGCTTTGTGTGTCAAGGAAACATAATGTACTGTAAACAGCAGGATTCTGTGGGTGCAAGTGTGCTGGGGAGGGGAGTTTCGAGAACTCAACAACTGGGACTGAAGGCCCTCCACAATGCTGAGGACTTCATGAGGTCTGGGATTTAGGAAAGAACGGAGACCTTCTCAAGTGTTTTGTCTTGTACCTTCCTGGTGCAATTTGCACCCTCTGCTGGTGTTAAATGATTTATATCAACACTCTTGTCAGTTCCTTTTCCCCATCCCTGCAGACCTCCATTAGGTTGTCTTCATTTCTTATAATCCCAGTTCCCTGAAAAACTTCTCTCATAATTTAGATTCACCAGGCCCTGTGAACAGCCATATAGGTTTCTAAAAATTGCTGGAGATGTGCAGATCCAGAAAGAAAAAAGCTCAGACCCAAGCTCAACCAAGGCAGGGACACATGAAGCGGCTAGATCTGAAGCAAGGAATAGGTAAGGACAGATTTTTTTATTTCTAAGGCACTGGAGCTATTGAGAGGGTCCTACCATGACAAGGGACTTCATCCTCATGGTCTACTTATCTTTATCCAGATAACTCTGACCATGAGTGGGACTTCCATGATGCACCAGCCTTGCTCTGGCCCTCTTGCTCTTGAACTGCCAGTGTTCAAGGTTGAGCCTGAGACCAGAACTGTTAAAGCACATGTTCTAACCATCAAAGGATACCTCGCATCTCTGCCTGGAGAAGCTTGACAGACTCGCACTGGCTACATATGGGTTTATCAGCTACAACAAACAGCAGGTTGGTGTTGGCAAGCCTTTGTGCATGGAATAGCCTGGGGGAAGAAACACAGGGTAAGATGGATGTGTGTATCCTCTCTCCTTCGTTTTTGGGTGTCTTCTCTGCACCTCTGACAAGCAGGTCTTATGAAAGGAGGCAAGTGAACACAGCTGGCCATACCTGAGAGGCCCTAGCCATTGTTTGTGAGGTTCCTCCTCAGCCTGGTCATCCTGCAACCCCAGCCCAGACCTTCCCATCTCTTGTGATCTGTGATATCCTGACTCTCTTCATGGAGGAAAGAGAAAGAAGCTTAAAGCACCAAAGGAGCTTCCAGAACATGAGCCACATCAGGTATCCTCATCCAATCTGGTGGAGCTCCTCTTGCCCTGGCTGTAAGGTTTTAAGTGTTAAAGTTCCTGTGCTGCAGCGATTGTGCATGGTGCCTTTGGCCTCAAACCTTCAAAGACACTCAGTATAGCTGTGTACCTTGTCACCTGTGACTGTTGTGGAAGTGGCTAATGTTGTGTTTCTTCCACTTCTTGACACTATTGGGAAGAAGCTGTACCACTCTCAGGAAGGGGGTACCCAATCCAAATCTCATCCAACATGGGGCTCTGTTCTGACCTTACTGGGAATTAAAGAGCTCAGGGAGACATCTCATTCAAAGATAACAAAAAGTCCTTTTTCAAATATATAGGGAGGATGAAGAAAGCACTGGGAAATGTGAGGCCCCTGCAAGATCCTCTGGGCAATCTGGTGGTTGCGCCAGAGGAGAAAGCAGACCTTTAACCAATTCTTCACCTCTGTTTTCTTGGGCAGGGACCGGGATTTCCCCACCATGATGCAAGACGGACTCGAGGGGAACGCCTCCAGACCTCAGGCTGGGGACGACCGGGTTAGAGAGCTTCTGGAGGGGCTGGACGTGTTCAAATCAGTGGGTCCAGATGCTCTCCACCCCAGGGTGTTGAGGGAGCTAGCAGGGGTTATTGTATGGCCCTTGGCACGGCTTTACGAGCGCTTGTAGTGCTCAGGCCAGGTGCTGGATGATTGGAAGGTAGCCAAAGTGGTCCCCATCTTTAAAAAAGGGAGGAGGGAGGACCCAGGCAACTACAGGCCTGTCAGTTGTACCTCAATCCTAGGGAAACTCTTTGAGAAGATCATCATGGAGCACATCTGTGATGGGCCGGCCTCAGAGATGATGCTCAAGGACAACCAGCACGGTTTCATTGGGGCAGGTCATGTCAGACCAACCTGATTGCCTTTTATGATCAAGTCACAAAAGCATTGGATGCAGGTGTTGCTGTGGATGTAGTCTTTCTGGACTTCAGCAAGGCCTTTGACACCACCTCCCACCCCATCCTCATTAAGAAATTGGGTGACTGTGGCATTGATGCCTACACAGTCAAATGGATTGCAGATTAGCTGAAGGGTCGCACTCAGAGGGTGGTGGTGGATGGGTCATATTTGACCTGGTGAGAAGTGGGCAGCGGAGTCCCCCAGGGCTCGGTCCTTGGGCCCGCACTGTTCAATCCCTTTATCAACGATTTGGACAACGGGGTGAAAAGCAACCTGTTTAAATTCACTGATGATACCAAAATTTGGGGTGAGGTGAGCACACTAGTAGTGAGGGAAAGACTGCAGCAAGACTTGGATAGGTTACAGGGGTGGGCTAGCAAAAACAGGATGCGCTTCAACACTGACAAGTGCAGGGTGCTGCACTTGGGCAGCAGTAACCAGCAGCACACTTATACGATGGGAAACTCCCTTCTTGAGAGCACAGAGGCAGAAAGGGATCTTGGAGTCATTATTGACTCCAAGATGAACATGGGCCAGCAATGCGAGGTCACGGTTGGCAGGGCTAACCGCACCTTGTCGTGCATCCACAGATGTATCTCAAGTAGAGCCAAGGAAGTGATCCTCCCCCTCTACACAATGCTGGTCAGGCCACAGCTGGAGTACTGTATCCAGTTCTGTGCGCCCCACTTCAGGAGGGATGTGGACAACATTGAGAGGGTCCAGAGGAGGGCCACCCGCATGATCCGGGGACAACAGGGCAGACCCTAGGAGAGTCTGCGGGACCTGAACCTGTTCAGCCTTCACAAGAGAAGGCTGAGGGGGGGACCTAGTGACAGTCTAGAAACTCAGTAGGGGGGACCAAAAGGGTTTGGGAGAGACCTTGTTTCCCCAAGCGCCCCTTGGCATAACAAGGAATAACGGCCACAAGTTGTTGGAGAGTAGGTTTAGATTAGACATCTGTAAGAACTACTTCACAGTTAGGACGGCTAGGATCTGGAACCAACTTCCAAGGGAAGTGGTGCTGGCTCCTACCCTGGGGGTCTTTAAGAGGAGGCTTGATGCTGGGAAACTCATTGCACTGACCTGGAGCAGTTTCCACAATCAATGATGGCATTATAGGTGGCATTGACGGTACTGAAATAGTACTGGGTCTGCTTGGTGATGCAGCTGGTCTCTCTGGATTCCATGCTGTCTGCTGTAACATCCTCTGTGACCGGGAACAATAGACACTGTTGGCTGCTCGCTTCCATGCCACTGAAATGAAATACGCTTCTCTAATCCTGCCTGATCCCATAGATAGTATTCAGACAGCCTTTGCTGACTTAAAAATACCTTCCACAGACATGAAGACTAGGGGTACATTGATAGAGATTTTGGGAGCCGATACCGATAACTGATTTTTAAGGAGACTGATACGATACGATTTCTGATACCAGCTCTACAGCTTGAAGAGCTGCGTCCAGCTGGTAAATCTGTTGTGGTGGAAGGGGAGAGGGGAAGGAAGGAGTGTGTATGTGTGGGGGGGTGCAGATCAAGGCCCTGGCAGTGGGGGGAGGGGTGGGGCTGGGGCAGGTGCTGCCCAGCCAGGGCAGGGTGGGGCACTGGACAGAGTCGCACCTTGTCTATGGGGTGCAGGGAGGGGGGGTGGCTCTCACCACCGCATGCAGCCTGGGAGGGTATAGCAGGGCATGTGTATCCCCGGATCTGCACAGGGTGGGACAGCTACAGTTGTGGGCTGGGGCTGGGGCTGGGCCAGCCTCTTCCCAGTGATGGCTGGGCGGGACTGGGCTGTGCTTGGGGTGGATGGTGGTGGCGCTATGAGGGGGCTGTGGGGTGGGGCTGCAGCCACCCCAAAATTCACCATAGCCCCCTCATAGCCCCCCCTCCCAGCTCCACCGCCTACCCTGAGCACAGCCCTGGCCCAACCCCTCCCCCCACCATGCACCGGGTAGAGCCCAGTTCAGTCCTGGCCCCAGCCTGCAGCGGCAGCCCACCCCACCCGTGACCCACACATATCTGGGGGCACATGACACCCCATTCCCTCCCAGGGTGTGCACAGTGGCAGGAGCCACCCTCCCACTCCTTGTGCCCCCCTGGATGAGCCGCGGCTCCGCCCCGCACCATGCCCTACCCTAGCTGGGCAACGCCTACCCAGCCCCAGCCACACTCCCTCTCTCACTGTGGGGGCCATTGATCTGCTCCCCCACACCCCTTCCCTCCCCCCTCCCCTTCCACCACAACAGACTTACCAACTACATGCAGCTCTGCAAGCTGCCAGGCTGTGCTCCTCGCTTCCTGCATGCTGTGCTGCAGCTGCACGCATGCATAGGCATTCATCAGCCAAATTACTGGCCACATCAGACTGATTTCCAATACAGTCAATTTTCTTTATATTGGTGCTGATCTGATATCGGACCAATGTATCAGTGCACCTCTAGTGAAAACCAATCCAAAGTATCACAGAAATCTCTATGGAAGAGCTGGAAGCCTTCCACAGTAACTCCAGGCTCCTGCTGACTGAAGATTGGGTGACTGATCTGATGTATCTCTCATTTCTTTATCATTTGCCTTCTACTCTCCATAACTGGTCATATATTTAAACTTCCACTACTATTCCGTGTTCCCTGCTTTCCCCTCCAAGCACTGTTGAATGGATCTGTGAAGTCTTACCTGCTTGAAACCAACTGCTGTAGGTGAGTCCATACAAGAACTGCTGGAACAAAGACCTTTGGGAAGGAAATGCCAGAAACATTAGTTGATGTAGGCTCATCAGAATACATTACCAGGTGCTAGGCAGGAAGGAGTAGGGACTGAAGACTGCGTACTGCTCTGTTCCAGGTTGACATGATGTATACAGTCACAAGTAAGAAGCAAAATTTTTCCTTTGTGGTAGAGGTTGATTTGCTAGGCTTTGAGACTCTTAGATATAGTTGTCATGTGGGAAGAAACCCAACCCATTCGACGGCCTAGCTGGTCAAATCCAAAATGGCTCTCAGAGAAGCTGCTGTCTCAGTGAAACAGCACAGCACTCAGTTTGCTCACATTTGTTTTTCTTTGACTGTGTAACTCAGTGGAACGTGGCAATGATAAAGAACTGCATGTACAGTAACTTAGACCGGGCTAGTTCAAGCTAATAAGACAAAACTGGATAAAAGACAGGTTTCCTCATAGTAAAAAATGTATGATTAAAAAAAATCCACAGAAGGAATGCAAACTGTCTGTCTGCCTTTCTAGTCTGTCCATCTATCTTATCATAGAGTAGAGAGAGGTAGTTAGCTATGTTAATCTGAAGTCAGGCAGTAGGCAGGGAAGGGTAGCACATCATAGACTAACTTGTCTATAAGTGAGGTATGAGCTTTCATAAGCTACAGTCTACTCCATCAGATGCTATGAAAGCATATAAAATGGTACCCTGCCCTATTTTCTAACTTCTCATAGCGTGCTTGTCACCACTGTATCTAATACCACATTTATGATTCACGGAACATCTTATAAAGCTTTACAACCAAAATGTTCAAGTGTGGGTGGTTAAAAGGTGAGTCATTTAAATCTATATAATCTAAATCTGCATTAATATACCTAAAAAAAAGTCTTAATTTTTAGACATGTTAAGCATTTCAGCTCCACTGAAATCATGGACAGCACCAGTTGTTCAGTATGTTAGAAAAGCAGGCCACTAATTTAGGTGCCTAACTTTAGATATCTGTATTTTAAACTTTAAGATTAACTATGCAATGCCACAGTATAAATAACTGTTTAAAGGAGGCATAAGAGCTGAGAGCATGTGTGTATATATGTTCATATACGTATGTGTGTGCAGTGTGTGATCATGTGCAATGGTGGCTAAAGGGTATACACAACATTGTATCTTCAGTGAATAAACCTTGAGGCCATGGAGCAAGATTTAGTGTGGTCTAATGAGCACAATTGGGAGATGTGGGCTGCACTGGGCTAAAAGAGATGTTTCCAGGAAATGCTTCCTTACCACAAAACCTACTAAACTAAGCAGGAGTCTTCCAAAGGGACTAGTGGGAACCCCATTAGATTTAGAAACCCTAGGAAAAGAGCTTGTACAGAAGGCTCCAATTCCAGGATTTGAACTTTGTAAATGGGAGCCAACAAGGCATTTCTACCTCTGTGTAACAGAGCACCCCTTGGAGGGGCCTGAGCAGCAGTATGGCAGGGCACCTTTGGATGCCTGCCACTCTAAGGGCACAGGCAGGCAGCTACCAGGTGCCTGATGAGAGCAACCATTTTGAACAAGGCACATAAAGGCTGCAGTTTGCTGTGGCCAGGAAAGGCAGAAACATAGTCTAGCTGAGCTGTGGCAGGAACAACCTTGGAGGTAAGGGCAGGAACTTATGGGGATGGTTTGGAGGGTCGAATGAAAGTAAACCTGAAGGACAATGCAAGGGCCAGCCCTGTGACAAGTTGTGCCTGGTGAGAGGCTTGAGGCAGAATCAGCCCAGGGTTTGGCACAAGGCCAGGCCACATACAATAGGGGAACTTGCGGGAACCAAAGGCTCTGTGTGGCAAGGCCCGTATGACAGTAGTGAAGCCTGATGGCCCAAGAAGGGCCGCTCAAGGAGGAGCAGGGGAATAGAGTGTGACCCAGTAATGGGCGGTGTCAGAGGCCCTAGTGAGAGAGGGGCGGAGTGGAAGAGGCCTCCTGTGAGAGGGGAGCTGGGGGTGTGTGTGTGGGCGTGCATGTGTGCATGCGTGCGCGTGGAGCCCAACTTTGGACTCAGTTTGCTCCTGTCTCAGACTGGGAGTAATATTAATCTGGATGCCATTTGTGAGGCATGGGCTGCAGTATAGGGAAGGTTGGAGCTGCAGATAGCGCCCCCTGGCATTGGGGCAGTAATGAGCAGTCTCCCATACCATCTGTATTTGGGAACAACAAAGTCATGGCAGGCGGGATTGGGTGGATTGCCCCATAGAGACAGGTGAGATCCAGGGCTAACATGAGATCCAGTCCTGAGAGCTGCCACCTGTCACAAGCAGCAACAAAACAGTCTGCAGCTGCTTGCAGCTGCAATTAGGCAGGGCTGCCTGATTGGGGAGCAGGGCCCAGCTGACCTTTATAAGGGCTGGGCCTTGAAGATCAAGCCAGCAGTCTGCTGCCAGCCAGCCAGAGAACACCACCCAGCTGGAGCTGCTGCTCGCAACATCTTGGAGGTAAGGGCTGAGGTTATGGGGAAGGAGGAGGCCCCCCTTGGCCCTGACTGAAAACTGCACCCTGCTGGGGATGGGTGGTCTGGCGGGACTGTCTGTAGCAGGACAGTCTCTTAGAAGTGCCAGGCCAGTTACCGCCCCAGTGAAGGGCAAGTATGGGGTGCCTTCTAACCCCAGCCCCACATCCCTGGTGGCCATGAAGATCGGTACGGGGGAGTCCAGGTGCACTGCAAGCACTAAGGCCGGGCCCAGGCCAGGTGGAAGGACCTGTGGCAGTGCCCATGCTTGCAGATGAGCCTGTGGTTGCAAGGGATCCAGGTAAGGCTCCTGACAGGTGGGGCCCTGAGCCTTGGGGAGCTATTAAGGAAGCTCCTGGGCTCAGGTATAAGGGGCAGATCAGGGGGGCTCAGGACAGGGCTCGGAGGCCCAGTGTATACAGGCTTGGAGGCCCAGTGTGTGCAGGCTTGGAGGCCAGTGAGGGGCCTGGGGCCAAGGTGGGGCTTGGAGCTCAGAGAAAAGTAACTAGAGGTATGATAACTAGGCCGGGCACAAGGCCATGGAACATCTGCAAGACATGGGATATGATAAGGGAAGGTTGGAGTCATGTATATCTAGGCCCTTGGCATGAGGGCAGATAAATGGGCAGCCTCCCTCCTGAGTAACATCACTGTAATTATTAACATCAAGGCATGCCAGGAGAGGAGGTGGGAGGCTAGCCCTAAGATAAGTGGGTGGGCCTACGTTTTGAGACCGGCCCCAGGGCGCCCACTTGTTACACTCTGAATTCTAGTATCAGTGCTCTCCTGCTTTCTTTCACTGTATCACAGGGTCACATTGCAGTCTAAAATTTAGGTCACTTACACCTTTCCTGTCTTACTCAGGGCTCAGCAGCAGCAAGTGCTGAGAGACTTACCAAGCAGCAGCTGAAGTCCACCAAGCCAGGTTCAGGAAATCTGCCACAGTGGGCTGGAAAAAATGGGGAGAAGGAAAGAACATGTCAACACAGCAAGTACTCTGTTAGGTAGCAGGCAGTGATTACCCTCTCCTGGCAATGGAGAGCCAGCTCCTAAGACAGCTCTTGCTAACAGACCCATGGGCTATATGCAGGTCTTAAGGCAGCAAAAGGACAGGTATGACATGCTCACTAGAGAAGCCCAGGCAAATGCCATGTGGATAGAGGGTTCCATTTATTCTGTCCCCACTACAGTTTTTAATGGGCTTGGTAACCAGTTAGTGGCACAGCTGGCTGTAAACATGCTCACATATCACAAGGTTGTGGTTAAGATTATGGCCAGTAGGGATGTGTGGTTCCAGCTGGAGGGCTGTGCTTGTATTCATTCAGTCTGGCTCACTAACATTTTGCAGAAGAGTGTTGACCCTGTAAATGGCCTGTGAAACTGGTCTGGAGAGACCCCCTCCCAGCTCTCTGGCTTACTAGAACAACCCAGTGAGCACCATGGGTGGCACTGCTTTGTCTTATGTCCTCTGGGTGCTCTAACCCCTGCTGAGGGAAAATTGCCCAGGTTTTTCGAGAATGCATTGTTACCAACGTGAATGGACTTCCCAGTAAGTATGGAGGCACCACTATAATCAAGAAACCTTACTGAGAGTGCAAGAATAAAACATCCTGGTGTGCAGGAAGACTAGCAAGTATGGCAGAAGACCAGCTTAGTTTAGCAGAGAACCTTTCAGTAAGCTAAATCTCAAAAAGGAAGCTTATAAGAAGTGAAAACTCAGACAAATAACTAAGAAGGAGTATAACAGCATTGCTTGGGCATGCAGGGATGAAATTAGGAAGGCCAAAGTATAACTGGAGTTGCAGCTAGCATGGGACATGAAGGGTTTCTACAAGTACGTCAGTAACAAGAGGAGGATCAGGCAAAGTGTGGATCCATTAACTAAATGGGGGAGGCAACCTAGTGACAGAGGATGCATAAAATGCTGAAATACTCTATGCCTTTTTCACCTCAGTCTTCACAGGCAAGCTCAGCTCCCAGACTACTGCACCTGGCAGCATAGTTTGGGGAGGAGGTGAGCAGCCAACTGCAGCAAAAGAACAGGTTAGGGACTATTTAGATAAGCTGGACATATACAACTCCATGGGGCTGGACAGGGTGGACTTGAGAGTGCTGAGGGAGTTGGCCAATGTGATTGCAGAGCCACTGGCCATCATCTTTGAAAACTCATGGTGATCAGGAGAGGTCCCAGACAACTGGAAAAGGGCAAATATAGATCCCATATTTAAGAAAAAGGAGGATCCAGGGAACTACAGACCAGTCAGCCTCACCTCAGTCCCTGGAAAAAGCATGGAGCAGATCCTCAAGGAATCCATTTCTAAGCATTTGGAGAAGAAGGTAATTAGGAAGAGTTAGCATAGATTCACTAAGGGGATGTCATGCCTGATCAACCTGATTGCTTTCTATGATGAGATGACTGGCTCTTTGGATGCGGGGAGAGCAGTGGATGTAGTATACTTTGACTTTAGCAAGGCGTTTGATATGGTCTCCCACAACATTCTCATAGGCAAGCTAAGGAAGTACAAGTTGGATGAATGGACTGTAATATGGATAGAAAACTGGCTGGATTGTTGGGTTCAGAGAATCAATGACTTAATGTGTAGTTGGCAGCTGGTCTTAAGTGGCATGCACCAGGGATTGTTCAATTGTTCAATATCTTCATTAACAATCTGGTTTTGTTCAGTATCTTCATTAACAATCTGAAAGATTGGATAGAGTGCACCCTCAGCAGGTTTTCAGATGAAGGGAGTAGTAGAGACGTTGGAGAGTAGGGTTAGGATTCAGAGAAACCTAGACAAATTGGAGGCTTAGACCAAAAGAAATCTCATGAGGTTCAGTAAGAGCAAGTGCAAAGTTCTGCACATAGGATGGAAAAATCCCATACATCGGTACAGACTGGGGGCTGACTGGCTGGGCAGCAGCTCTGCAGAAAAGGACCTCGGGATTACAGTGTACAATAAGCTGAATATAAGCCAGCAGTATGCCCTTCTTGCAAAGAAAGCTAACAGAATACTGGGCTGCATTGGTAGGAGTGTTGCCAGCAGATCAAGGGAAGCTATTCTTTCCCTCTATTCAGTACTGGTGAGGCCACATCTGGAGTACCGTGTCCAGTTTTGGGCCCCCATCTGCAGATAGGAAGTGGACAAATTGAAGAGAGTCGAGCAGAGGACAACAAAAATGATTAGGGGCTGGGGCACATGGCTTATGAGGACAAGCTGAGGGAACTGGTCTTACTTAGTCTGGAGAAGAGAAGACTGAGAGAGGATTTAACAGCAGCCTTCAAACAACTACCTGCAGGGTGGTTCTAAAGAGAATGGAGCTGGACTGTTCTCAGTGGTGGCAGATGACAGAACAAGAAGCAGTGGTCTCAAGTTGCAGCAAGGGAAGTTTAGTTATTAGGAAAAACATTCTCACTACAAGGACAGTAAAACACTGGAACAGGTTACTCAGAGAGGTTGTAGACTCTCCATTCTTGGAGGTTTTTAAGACCCAGTTAGACAAAGCCTTAGCTGGGATGTTCTAGTTGGGGATGGCCCTGCTTTGAGCAGGGGGTTGAACTAGACGACTTTCTGAGGTTCCTTCCAACCCACATTTTCAAAGATTCTATGATAAGCTGCTACCTGTACACAGCTCAGTCATGTTTCTTGGTTCCATGGTATCACATGAGACCATGATCCAGCCACAAAATCATGGCTGTAATGGGGCCTACATCTATTAGTGCAGATGAGATAGGTGATTATGTAAGTCTGAATTTGATTTGGAAAGCTTAATGTTGATGAGATACTTCCTATGAGGACTAGTCCAGGGCATGAAAAGAATAGTAGCCTTCCCTTATTACAAAGCAACAGTGAACCTCAAGGGGGCAGAGCATAGGAACCATCTTCTTGGGGTGATGGGCAAGGTTTCTTTTAGTGCTCTAGTTATCTGCATTAGCTCTGCAGCTACTTCCCATGAGAAAGCAAAATAAATTTCATCACTAGTTTGCTTGTCTCTCTCAACAACAGCTTAATTTCCTAGCTGTCAGGAAATCAGCACCTAAGTCAGGAGAGGAAATAAAGGGCCCTCACCATGAACTGTAAGAATTTTTTTCTGGTTGCAATCATTTAACTTGCCTCCACCTAATTGCTACCCACAACCAACCACTCACCACAAACACGCCTCTGGGGGCAGCTCCTGTGTTGCTCTGTGCTTCTGGGACACACACAGACTGGAAGTCATAGGATTCTTTCCGTGTGAAAAAGGAGTTGTTGTAGAGGGCAGACATCAAATTAGCATCCACCTCACTAAAAAACTTTCCCACCTGGAAAGAAGGTTGCAAAAACAAAGGGAGTGAGCCTGTGTTTAGCATGAGAAACAAAATGCCCTCCCTGAGCTTCTAGCCTGAAGTTACAGGAGTGGTACAGGAGCCATCCATGAAGTTGTAAGTGGTTTTCATTTAGCTTCCATGGGGGCTTCTTAACATCCAATTTATGGTTCATCATTGCTGAGAGCTTCACCTCAGGGAGGACCCAGGGAGGACCCATGATTCTAATAGCAGGGAGAGGGAAGCAGTTAAACTTCAACATCTCTGGCAGTAATGTGAAGGGTATGGAACTGGAAGATGAAAGAGTGCTGTGACACAAGACACAGGAGCATTGGCAAAGTCACAGAAGGACAGAAGAATAAGGTGTGCTGTAGCTAAGAACTGAGGGGCAGTGGAAGAGCTGTGTGGGGAGCCCAGGGCTGGGATAAAAAGGGAGCTACAGGTAAGGACTGAGGGGCACTGGCAGACCTATGCATGTGGGGCACCCAGGACAGAAAGAACCAGAGTTTTACTGGTCTCTGCAGCCATCATATTTAGGGGCTGTGGTACCAGCCCTTTCCCCAAGCTGAGAAGGCAAAATAAAACCAGTAGAATGGACTCAGTAGGCAAGAGGGTGTTTGACTCGCAGAATGTGATTTAACATCAGTTCCCAGGCAGGAGCCATTTTGGGGCAAATCAGCACATTCCCCCGCTGTATGATGGAGAATGTTCTTCTTTCAAGCTCGCAACATATAGAGCTAAACCCCTACCTACTTCTTGGCCTTCTGCTGAGGAATTGCCACTCACCTGGTACCAGTGATCTTCCTGGTTGGAGAGTACCAGGAAGCCGCCGTCATCAATGAGAACACAGATAAGGTCCTGCAAAGGAAGGAGACTGTTTGGTTTTGTGTGGTGGGAAGCTCTTTGCGTCTCTGCAGTGTTCCTGCTACAAGACAGGCAGGCAGGGTCAGATCAGAGTCATGGCCCTATTCACAGGCCAAGCCAAGTGCATTTTAAGAGAAATACAACCAATACAGAGAACCCCAGAGGTGCTGGGCATGCAAGGGTGACAGATGGTTGACAAGGGATAGGGCCAGAAGTAAAGTCATCTGCATGTCTCTGAAACCTGGTTTAGATTACAAAGTTCTGCTGGCAGAGCTATGTTGATTTGGATCCAAAAAAGACTACACCCTTTGGCTGATGTGGCTCTGCTAGCAACCCTTGCATTGGATGCAGCTCTGTGGACAAGACTGGTGGTGCCAGGGTGTGTCTGGACTCACAGGTCAGGACAGAGTTAAGAGGTAAGAAGTTATCTGCTCAGTTCTGCTCCCCCATTCCCATCACTCACCTTGTTGTTGGCCTCACAATCCATTTCACAGCTTACTGAGGGGTCACACTGGTGATCAAAGCACATAAAAAGAAGATAAGAGAGTTGTGAGAACAGCAGCAAATGTGGTGTTGGAGACTGATCTTCCTCCTTCACACTATACAGCCAGGTTGGTGCATGCACTTTCCACTGCTAGCTCATCCCAGTTCCCCATTCAGAGGCAGAAGGACTTCCCCACTGTTCATCGAGCAAGGATGCAAGGGAAGGTGAAGCTGTCACAAGTAAGGGGAGGGGATGGTAGGGACACAATGGTAAAGGTCTGAGTGATGGATATGCTAACAATGTCATGTATAAGCAGTGCACAGCTGCCCTTCCCAGAAGGGTGTTCTCTTTCCCCACATACCCTGCGCGTTCCCAGCTGGTCTCGATCTGTTCGATTACTTGCAAGGACTTTAAACTTTTCCGCCCAAGCCTCCAGATCAAGCTTCACTCCAACCACTGGGGAGAGAAAATAAGTCCCCCCAACACAACGGTAAGGTGTCTGGGTTGATATTGCAGGCTTCTGATGGGCCTGCCCTGCTCCTGGAGAGGCACAACAGCTGCAGCCAGTGAATGCTCAACCAGAGACACCATCATCCTAAATCTCCTCCTCTCTATACTCCTCCATTCAGGGTGGTGGGTTCTTCCTGGCAATGCAACAAGGAGGAAGCACAGGGAAGCTCTTCACGTTCTTAGAGCTCCTTTGGTGGAGCAGTTCTGGGGAGATCAGGTTTTAGTGGAACAAAAAGGGTGAGAGCCATTTTGTCTGGGGAATGCAGGGATTCCAATATGGCTACAGAGCTGTCCAGGGACTATCTGCCCACTGACTGGGTTCAGACAATCTAGGAGATCTATGAGGAGTGGAGCCTTGCTTTCTCATTGCTGAACTTAATTTCTTATACCCTTAGTTCTGAAATTCAGACAGCCCCCTCCCCCGATTCTCTGCTGACCTGCTGGCTTCAGGGTCCTTCCGCCAATGCTGAGCTCCACGGCCGTGCTGACCAGGATCCCAACGGTGTTGTTTTCTAAATCAAAGCCTCTATAGTTGGCTGTAGGAAGAACAAAAGAGACAGACCTGAGGCAACATGTGATAAGATGCTGGCTATTATAGAGACAACGTATGGACAGAAATGCCACGCTCTTCCCCTGCCCCAACTGGAGTTCAACCAATCTCCATCCACAGTGGGGCTTGGGACACCCCACTGTCATACTGAATGTAATAGTTTGAATGCTTGTAATAGATACCCATTAGCCAGTTTAGAAAAAAAGGCAAGGTTCATCTTTTTATCTAGGGTCATTGCTTGTTTTTGCCTATGTGGTGAATGTCTTGATTCTGAATTTTATCTTTAGAGGCCTTGCAGCGAACGTGCTGAATGTCTTGGTTTTTGAATTTTATCTCTAGAGGCCTTTAATAAAGTTACCCTAAAAGCAACCCTTGGGCAAACATTCCGAGAGATCGAAACCTAGGGGCTTTTGAAAAGGGGTTGGCAAAAGAGGTCACAGCGGTGTTATGGAAAATCTCCAAAAAGCAAGAATACAAACTGACCTCCCAGCAGAAATCTGTTAAAAGATCCAAGCCCAAATTTGGGAGTAGTGACAGGTTTGGGTAGGAGGGGCCCAAGACGGCAACTCACCCAATAAAAACTGTAACCTACAGTCCCAATTTGGAGGTAACCTCACTTGCAGAACACTGAAGGAAGAATCACAAGTGTAGGCCGGATCAGACTGATCACCTGAACCACCCTCTCCATGAACAAGAACTCCCGTTCACACTGAAGCCTAGGAGCACCAAGTGGGACCGAAGGAAGGGGACTTGTTCCTATCACTGCTGAGACCAACCCTAAAACCATAACTAAAGAATGCAAGTATCCTTGGGATTTGGTTTCTAGGAATTCTAGGATTGTAAGTATACCATGAGAAATAACCTTGATTTGTAATTGTAGTTGTTTCTGTAATACTAATTCTTATAGCATTGTTTGGGAAGGATTTCTTAAAGCTAAGCAGTGTTGTATGTGTAGCAAGGAATTTTAAAATAAAATTGTGTTGTATGAATTAAGTGTAAAATCATTGTGAAATCATGCAATCAACCAAATGCTCCCCCAGCCAGATGCATCAAACAAATCGGTAAATTGTGTGGGATCTTTCTTTATTCCATAACCCACTAGAGACACCCACCTGCTGGGATAAAGGATGAGCAAACCAAGCAGTAGTAACCAGCTCACACCCTGGCACACAAATGCTACAGGCCCTGCTAGTAGTGGGCACTTTACACTCTAATGCTAATGCCATCTCCAGGAAAGGATCCTCCAACCCTACTTACACAACAGTGGGAAATGCTAATGCAAAATACACATGCTCTGGGTCAGAACATTTCAACCATCAGAGTCCAAAGGGATAAGTTCCCCAGGGCCTCAACATTCCCCCCAGCAGAAATGCGGGAGGCATCCATGCAGGCCTAGCCTAATCTATCACTCTCAAGGCAGCAGAGCAGAGTACCAGAGCCTGAGGCCTTTTACACTACTCTGAAGTAACTGAGTGGAGAGCTGTATGTGACGCATGGAACTGCTGGTATGTGGCTGCCAGCACAGGGTGGTACTTACAGTCTCGATTGGGTGGTTTGAAGATGTACCCCTTGTTGTCCAGGCTCCTTCGATAAAAGCTGGCATTGAAAGGTTCATGGGCCTCTTCCCAGTAATCTGCAGCCCTGTAATGAATTAGCCAGACCACCCACCCCCAAGATGTTATATAATCTCCTCATCAACTGTGTTCTGGTAAGAAATGGCCCATAAACAAACTTGGTGGGTTGGGACAAGACTACTACAGCCTGGAGCACATGAGCAAGCCATCTGACACCGGCTCTCTGCTCTGATCCTTCCTGAAGAGTGGATGCATTGTCCCCTCCTCTCAAGCCTCATGGAACTCCCTTGTCAACAGGACAGCTTCACAGGGCTAATCATAGGAAAGAAGGGCTGGAAGGGAACTCTTATCATGTGGTAATTTAGTCCTGACTCCTGCTCAAAGCAGGATCATTCCTGATGAATCTATCCCAGCCAAATGTCTGTAGAATCTGTTCTTGAAGTTTTCCAGGGATGGAGATTCCACATCATCTGTAGGCAGCCTATTCCAATGCTTGATCATCCTCAGAGTTGGAAAGTTCTGCCTAATCTCCTATGGTTCTGCCTAACCTAAATTTCCTATGCTGCAGCTTGAGGCCATTGCTCCTAGTCCTGCCCCCTATGGTCACCGAGAAAGCTTTATCTCCACCCTCTGCATAATTGCCCTTTCGGTATCTGAAGACATCAGATCCCTTCTCAGTTTTCTCTTCTCCAAACTAAATAACCCTACCTCTTTCAGCTTTTCCTCATAAGTCTTGCATACCAGACTTCTAATAATTTTTTATCACTCTTTGCTGGACTCTTTCCAATCTGTCCATATCCTTCTTTAAGTGTGGGGCTCAAAAGTGGATACAGTACTCCAGGTGAGGCCTCAATAATGCTGAACAGAGTGACAGAATCACTTCCCTTGATTTGCACGTGACACTCCTGTTAATACAACCCAGTATGCTGTTGGCTTTTTTGCAACAAGTGCACTCTGTTGGCTGATATCCAGCTTATGGTCCACTGTAACCCCCAGGTCCTTCTCTGCAGTACTGTGGCTTAGCCAGTCATTCCCCAGTTAGTATTAGTGTATCATCAACATCCCCTCAGCCTCAGGAAGGAAGCACACAAGAAGGTTGTCTGGGTGTTGCCTGTATTGTCTATTATTTTAATGGGCTATGCATATGACCATGGAACAGGAAGAAGAAGAGGTCCCTGAGTCTGTGAAGCCATTAGTGGGGACAGACCACTTCTGCCAGCCTGCCTGGGTGCTGAGACCACATTTTCCTGCAGACAGGATGAACAGACAAAGGGCAAATGAGGCCACTTACTTGTTTGGGAAAACTCGTGTGATGCCCCCATCAGTGGCTGCAAACACAGCCAAGAGACTGTACCTACAATAACAGAGAAGGAGACAGAGAGCATTAGAGTTGGCCAGAGCAGTCAAGGAACTTTTCCTTCCACCCCTCTATCAATCTAGCCAGCCAGCACCATACTATGTCAGTGTTTTCCATGTAAAATTGATAGCAACAGTGAAATTCAAAAAGGATTCCAAAAATGGACTCCCCTTTCATGGGAGTCCTAACTCTGCCTTGGGTAGCCATTTTGTGTCTAATCACGGTGAATGAATAGCAAGCATCACCCCTGGTGACAAGCTCTTCTGAGAGTGGTTGGCCTGCAGGGCTGGGGAAAAATGGTCAGGCTTGGAATTTACCAAATTTAGATTACATGATTATCACAGTACCAGAACCACCCCCATGAGTGTCATCAGCACCAGCTGGGACTCCAGGAAAATGCGCTTCCCCAAGTGGTGTCTCCACAATGCTGCCTACCACTCTAAGGGTATGAGCTTTCCTACAGCAAGCCTTTGTACAATGCCAGCAATAAGGCTTCTTTCAGACAGCTGCATCTCTGGGTGGGAGCTTCCCCAGCATGATGCCCTGTCAGGAGTACAGGAATCATCTCAAGACTAGATTTTTTCTTTTAAAATAAAAGAAGGCTCAGATCTCCTGCTGTGAGTAGTTTTCAGCCTCTGTTGAATGAAAACATCAGGTACTGCACTTCTGTCTCAGCAAGTTAATGTTGTGTTTGACATGAAAGCAGAAGCAGGGGGCTTCATGGGCTCATGTGGAACCCATTCCAGGTGAGTTGTAAACTCCAGTTTGGATTTTTCAGGTATTTCATTGCCTGTGGGGTCCAGCCCCTTCCTGCATTGCATCTCTCTGCTGCTGGAGTGAATGGGGATGGGACTGATTCAGGAATGAGGCTGTGCCTACGTGTTCAGGTCCTGGTCTTTCCAAACCCTCTCCACCAGCTGCTGAGTGATTCCTGTGTCCAGGATCAGGTTGTGAAGGAGGAAGTTGTCACCTTGAAAGCAACAGGGAGAGAAGGAAAAGACAAGGTTCATTCCCCAGCCAGAGCCTCGTACATCATGTGTCCCGGTCGTGTTTTCCCTCCATCTGGGGAATCCGACTGCAGAGACTCTCATCTCTCTGGGTGCCAGGCTAAGGGTAGGCTAGAATTCCCGATCACCTTTATTTATTTTTTTAATTAGATTTATATGGTGTCTTTCCCATCAAAGGCCCAGGGCGACTCACAGTAAGAGACAAAATTATGTATAAAAGCAGGTAAAAACTTAAAGCAAACTATCAAATAAAAACTCCCTAGACAATATCCCAATATAGCCTTGCCTGCTAAACACCCATCCAACTATGAAGGTTTTACAGCAGTTCCGGTAGGCTTTGGTACACCTAAAGGGGAAAGGAGCTAACGAGTAACTGATGACAACTATGACAAACCCATAGATGTTTTCACCAAGCAAACTTGGTGCACTGAAGGAACTTGCAGGAGGTTACTCTCAGCTGACATTAGGAATTGAGATGGGGCATAGGGAAGAAGGCAGTCCCTTAGTTACCAGGCAGTCCCTTAGGTCCCAGGGCCCATTCAGGGCCTTTGGAAAGCTAATGCAAGTCAGTGCAGACTCTTTAGCTCTGTTTGCTTTTCCCAAACTTTGTTGGTAGCCATGTTGTGGCAGAATCCCTGTGTTGTAGGACATGGCCTGTTTTGTGGCTACAGTGCCACACAAGCCACTAGGCAAGAGAAGACACTGCAGCTTCACAGTGGAGACCATGTCCTGGGGTCTGGATGTGAATTCAGGACTCCAACTTGGTAGCCAGCTGTGAGACGTCTGAGTTACTATATACTGGCTCAAACAGCCTCTGCGACCAGATGTACTGTACTCACCATTTACATCTGCCTCTTAACAGATGACTCTCAGAGGAGAGAGACTCATGGTTAGGGATCTGTTTAATTCACAGTTTCACAGATTTCACAGAAACTGTGAAATCCAGGATTGTCTGCAAAATTAACAATGACAAAACAACTTAATAAAAATAAAATGCTAGCTTCCCAGTGGGAGCCAGTGGTCCATGCTACCGGGAAAGGTCCTTGCTGCTGGTTGGTGGGGCAGTATGAAGGGCAGCAGATAAGATGCCAGCTGCCCCCTCATCCCTCTGAGCCTCTCTGCCAAACAGCACCAAGGGGCAGGGCTGCTGCAAAATGCCCACCAAACTGGATTTGTGTGCCCGGAGCAGACCGTGAAAAATCTTTTGTCTCACTCACTAGGTAGGTCCCTAGTCATGGTGTGGAGCACTGCACTCCTAACTACAGGATCCTCTGCTCTTCCAATCCTGGGCTTCTCTGATGCCTTCCCTACTATTCAGCCCTGGACCACCAATCATGAGCGATGCTGATATCCCTCAACCCCAACCACCTGCATCACCCTGCTGGCTCTCTCTTAAGAACAGGCTGCAAAAGAGTGGTGTTATTGAGGCTAAGACCAGCATCCACTTGACACTAGAGCCCACCTGCCTCCTTTGGCAAAAGCCTGAAGCACACCCTTGCCAAATGTGATAGGCTGGTGCATTAGCTGGCTGTGCCAGTTGCCTTCAGCATTATCATTATTTTATCTGGATGGGTATTATTAATTATTATCCCTCTATTCATATAATCAGAGTTGTGCATATGGCCCTTCCTGGCAATGCAGAAGCTATTAGCTTGGGCAAAGGCTTGTCACCGAAGGAGAGAAAGAAAACTAGCTTGAGACAGTAATATCTGCAAGCCCGGTTTCCTCTGGGCTCCATTTAAATTTCTGCTCTTTAAAGCAACAGACACCCTCAGTTCTAACCTGACTCAAAATAAGTCTCAGGTCCCATGACCCTACCAAAACCAGAGACCTCCTCTTTGTCCCTGAAATATGACCAGAAACTCTCTGTCCAACTTGGCCCCTGTGATACTTACATTGTTTGGAGTCTGGGGTCACCTTTTCCATCAGGGCGATAAAGTTTTCCAGGAATTCTGTGTTGTTATCCGACTGGTCAAGGTCTTTGCAATATTCTCTGGGATCAGGGTGAAAAGATTTGTAGTTTGGAAGGATGAAAAAGTTATTGTCAGTTTTCTTCCTCTCAGAACCTGTGCAATAACGAGCGTGTGTGGACAGTGCTGCCTGTACATGTGCGTTCATTGAGTATATGTGGTGTCTATGGCCTGATTTCTGTCAGTTTGTGTAAAAACACCTGTGTGTGTTACATATGCAGAGATGACAATGTGTGTATAAGAGGAAGTGTTGTCATGTATGTGCACTAGGGTGTATATATAGCAGCTTATATTTGTTTGGGTTCAGGAAGGTGTCTTTGTATGGAAACATGGGCCTGTACATGTATCGTTGTGTGGAAGGCTGTATGTTCATAAGAAAAATGCACACCACGGTTTCCCACACTGGCACTATATCATCAATCAAGAATCATTAGAAATTAATAGATGAATAAACAATCAGTTACAGTAGGAAAAGCAGCCACCTTTTGGAATTTATCAGCCATACCTACTTTGTATCAGGCACTGATTCTGGCCATGTTGATCCCAATGCACTCATGCCATCAAACACCATGTGGGAAGGCTCCTAACACTGCTATGGCATAGTGCCACCTCAGCAGGGCCTGCTAAATTACAAGTATGTGAAAGGAAACTATGACCAATCACTGGATTCCCAGATTGCTCAGCCCCTTTTTAGATAAGTAAAAATCACCGGTTGCTTATATGCACCTTCTGAGCACCACAGGCACAGCCTGAATACGGTGGTTGCTCATTCAGTCAGTCTGATCTCAGTCCTACACATTCCTTGGTCAACCCAACAAAAGCTTCTGCATTTATTCTGAAGGTCCTTTAAGACAGGTCCCAGGCCTCTGTCTTCAACTACTGGGGCTCAGTATTGGCAGCTTCCAACAAAGGCTATGCATGTGAGCAGTAGTGTGATGGCACTAGATCTCACAGCATCCTCTGGGATGCAGACCAGAAGCATCAGGACCACTAAAGGGGTAACTACAACGAATTCATGCTAGATCTACAGCCTGAAAAGTGCTTATGCATCTCTTTCATAAAAAAGAGCCCTATCTCTGTGATGTGTCACTTGGGAAAGCAATCTAACTCTATGCAACTAATTGCTTTCACTAGCACTACAGCAAATATCAGCCACTTGCTATCAGGAGCATGACAGAGTCAGATAACCAAAACCAATGTCTTTAATATTTATTGATTTGGCCATGCCATAGGCATCATTCTGTCAATGTCTGACTTCAATTGTGCTTCATCCTTTTAGTGAGGATGGGCCCCGTGGATCAGGAAGAAAAATGAGACTCTGGCTGTGAGAATGATCTCCCCGCTCACCTTCAGAAGAAGTTGTCCCTCCCAGGTAGGCAAACTCCATTAAGGAGGCACTTATCAAGCACAGACAAAAACCTATTCTGTGAGCCTGTGATACTGGTTAATGATGTTTGATGGCATTTAGGATGTAGCAATTCATGCTACTACCACATTAATGTGCCCTGACATAGCTGTTTATAATTAGATGAAACTGTGGCCATCCAGGACTAATCACGATGGTCTTGGAAATATTCCCTGCTGGTACCCACCAACCAAATGGCTAGCCACCCTTAAATGTTTGCAACTGTCCTGATGCCCCCACACATGAATTAGTACTGGACATGAAGGATAAGCCATGACTGTCTAAGGATTCAGGATGTACAATTCAGAAGACTGAAAGATTTCCTTAGGCTGAACAGTGTTAGAGCTGCAGATGGTGTTCTGTGATTTGACCACATGGCCAGGAGCACTGGTGAAGTGAATACGCAAATAGGGGAGTACATAGCAGGTTAAGCACTTGGTGACTGAAGAATAAAATGCTGCTTAATGGCTACAGCAGTGGACAGAATAAGAGGGAGCTAGAGTTATTTAACCTCTCTCTGCCTCAGTTTCCCCATCTTTAAACTGAGGATAAGAGTACTTACCTACCTCACTGGATGGGCTGGGAGAACTAGACTATAAAAACCTTTGTGGTTTCTAGATAAAGGAAGCAGCATAAATCCATACAAATGATATTGCTTTGTCTAAACATGACACTTAAATCTCTTAAAAACAAAATTCAGCATGGCTTATAAGCAACAGGATAAAGAGGTCCTCTCGCCACCGAGTGCTTAGCCCACCGCAGGCTCTAACAAATGTGCTCCAGTGACAACACACACCACACCTATTCAGTGAGCCTCACCAGCAAAGAACCACTTTTCACAGGCAAAATCTCTGGGGAGTCAATTGCTGCAATTTTTGCATCCAGTTAGATTTTAAGGCACTTTTTTTTTTTTAAAGAAAGCTCCTTTCATGGGAGAAATGCAGTTCAGGGAGAGGGAGGAGGTGAAGAGTCATGAGAGAGAACACTGGGGATCTATCTCATTGGTGCAACAAACCACTATTTCCACTGCACACAGTGGTGACCGGGGTAGCAATATACAGCTGTGCTCAGCTTACTAACAAGAAAATAAGATGGCCAGCCATGCTTTACCCGGGTTACCATATCAGGAACACCACTACACACACACACATACAAACTCTCTTTATACATATCTGTACCCTTTAGATAGATAGGTGCTGGCTCAAGAGTGTGGAAGGACATATACGTTCGGCATAAATGTATCTATGATTTTGCATCATGTAAGAACTGTGCTTTAGTAGCAATGTGTGCATTGTTGCTCCCAGGGGGTTTTGACATCTCACAACAGGCGCACACTTGGCTTTGATAGTTCCCCTGTGCTGTGTTAGCTAGTGAAGGTCCTTGATAATCTGGTTGGGGAAAAGTATGGATGGTTGGTCTGGGTGAGTTGTGTGGTGAGGGGAGAGTAAGCATGTGTGTGTGTACCTGGGTATGATGTTTCTGAAATTCTACAGGGCTGTCCCCCGGTCTGGTATAAACTGGTGTAGCACTTCATGTGCATTTTACCTCCACTGGGGATCTGAATCTTAGTCTATAGCATCCAGCCCTGGAATCATATTTCTGATGCCATGGGGAACAAGTTGGTTCAGTCGGTGCGTGATTTACTTTTGATAATGAAAATTAATTTGCATTGATTTAAAGCAGCCCTGGGAGTTTGTAATAACCTTACAATGTTGATGGAGCTTCTTTTGGTCCTTCTTCAGCTATAGTTAGAAGTCCCTGTCTCCAAAATACACATGGATGAGACTCATGATGCTTAGGAAAGAGAAACCAACAGTTTGTAAACCTGTTTATAGCTATGCTGATGCCATTTCCCTGCCCTGGCATGCCAAAATGCCACTGCTTCCAGGTGCCTTGATTTCTTTGTGTTAGGCTCCTGCTGCTCACACCTTCTGGTGGGACAACTGCCATCAGGCTGCCAAAACCTCAAAGGGCAGAAGCATACCTCAGTTGCTACTGCCTCTCAGGAATGAAGTGCAAGGATATGAGTTGATTTTAAGCCCCTATTATAAACTTTTGGCTAGCTGGCCTTGGCTTGTTGGACTGAGGCTGAATGTACTTGGCATTGGATATCATAGGTCCTGGGGCCTGTCAGATTTTCTAGTCTTTTTATATTAGTTGATCTGTTACTATATTTTGACAACCTGTGTAATTATGTTGACAAATAACGAGGAAAGAAGGAAGGAAGGAAGGGAAGGTTGGATTTTCCATACCTGGGGAAAGCAGAAGGCACATGACTGTTGAGACCTCAGCCCATCCACAACACAGGAGATCTGGGCCTACTCCCACTGCCCTGTGGAGTGTTGGCATCTTACAATACTGGGCGATACTCATGCAGGACAAACAGTGCTTCCTGCTGGGGGTGCTTGATGCTCCCACTGCCTATCATCTATGGGGACAGGCTTTAATATTCCATGTCACTGCCTGAACCACAGCAGCTCCCCCTGGGGACCCAGACAAGCTTACTGCTCACCTGGGCTAGGCATCTGTGGATGCTTAAGTAGTACAGGAGAAGCGAGGGATTTATCACCTCAGGCAGTGAGAGACACTCCGTGTGTACTGTCCACACCTGGGGTGAGATCTCAGAATCAACTTAGGCCTTTAAGTGGACCTCAGGGGGAGGCACTGAATTAAAGACCCAGCACAGGGCCCCTGTCTCTCAGTCACTTGAGAAAGGGTCTCGAAGGAGCTACCTAGCCTCTAAAATAGTATCTCTGCAGATGACCACCACATAGTAGAAGCTGGACTGGGAGAAGGACAGAGGGGCAAGTGAGAGAGGGTGCCCACCTGTCTGTGAAAATCAGATGTGTTCAGAAGACGAATTCTGCTGACTGTGACAGCCCTGCTCCCTCCATGGGCCCATTTTAGTGGCTTTGCAAATCCTGATCACATATATAGCAGCTGTGATTCCTCTTCAGCATATCAGATCTCTTCCTGTGTGCTGTGTAGTTGGTCAAGAATTGAGCCCAGAATTAACCCCAGTGTTGTGGGACCTTTAATCTACATTATGGTAGCACTTTTAAAAAACATATTATTTGTGTGGCTGCCTCTCCTACTTTTATATCAAGACTCATGACACTTGGTACCAATCCTAAATCCCCAGCTCCTAGACTCCTGGGATTATGTGAGAATCTCAATTTTTATTTTATTTTTTAAAACCCCAAGATTCTGATCTTCATGGTTGTGCATAAGAGCTTGAAAATAAACCAGAAGGTGAATAAAGAGAATGATACAACAGATGGCTCTATGAAGTCTCTGGATTGTGTTAGGGGCTAACTTGTGATTTTTGAATGCTTGGGGTTGGCCATGTTAACATAAGAAGAATGACAGAAAAATTCCTACATCCCAGTGAACTGGCTGAGGCTGTTAGGTTATAGTCTAGGTAACATCTTTAAGCTTCCTACAAAGCCATTTGCTCTTCTACTTTACAGCTGTTTTAAGCATTTGAAGAAAAAGAGAGTAAGTTTCACTGTGGACAGCACTTCCCAGTTTGGTTTTATTCCCACAACATGCACAGTGGGTCTAAACACAACTTTTGTGCATAAATGTTATTGTGCAACATTATTTAAGTGGCACAGTGTTGCTTTGGCCAATCTGAATTGAGAAAGGGCAGCAGCATAGATGTATTTATATCTAGCATGCACACTAGCAGTATAACGGCACCAATGAGGGCTGGACCCAATGATCTTGTGAGGTTGCTTCCAGCCCTAATGTCTATGATGCAACAGAAGCGTGTGTGAAAGTGCTGTTCAAAGAGGGTTTAAAGTCCTCTCTGGGTGGATAATTGAGCCTGAAGGCCATATGATTTAAATTTCCTGATCCACTGTCCATTTCCACCAATAGAATGGAATTATCATCCCCCTCCCACCTGCCCTGTATTTTCCAGGATGGGTAGAAAATAATCCCCTTGCCACTCCATTGCTGAAAGACTTCTAGGCATCTCATACTCTTTTTTTTTCTCTGTAGCCACCTATATATCTACACAAGTGTGTACAGATATATGTGCTTGCACACCCACAAATATATCAATATGTGACATAACGGTTTCTGAAAATTACCATAGTCCAGTGGACATACTAGAATTGATGGGAGATCATACAGTCTTATTGGCATTGATGGATCTCATACAGTTCTATGGTACTAATGGGACATCACAAAGTCCTAATGGAGCTAAAGGATGTCATGGGCCTTTGTAGATATTAATGCGATAACATGATATCCTGGTATATAATGATATTAAGTACTATTCAGACATTTTTGGAGCAAGGTACATAAACAGAAAATATTCAAGTAATGTTCTTAAAAACTGTCTAATATGTTTCGATAAAATTCCATTTCTCTTCTCCTTTACGAGGTACACTATTTGGATCTGGATTCAAACTGCTTGCAATAGACAGCAGTTGGATTGGGTCCATCTATTCCTAATGTAATTGAACTATACATCAGAGGCAAAGTTGTTCAATAATAGAAAGCTAGGAAAAGAAGCTTCTGATAACATCCATGCCTGAGAAGTGGAGGTGGAGGCACTTGATCATTATCATGGATGGCAGCTTGTTATCTATTTCCTCATCACATGTGAGAGTTTTTTTAAACAACACAAGGTTCATAAAAAAAATCTCTTTTTAAATTCCACATTTCTTAAACATAAGATAAATATTAATCTTAAACATTATTCTTATGGGAAAGTCATACTGAATTTAAAAGAAATTAATGACATTTTGGTCATATGTCATATTAAGGGTATATTTAGAAATGGTTTGCCACAACTAATGTGTTTAGATGGTTATAAGGCATTATAGGTAGGTATAAATCAGAGGTGGCCAACCTGCAGCATAAGTGATACAAATGACACGTGCAGCCTCTCTGTGTGGCATGCAACAGATTAGGGAGGAGACAGACAGCATAGCAGCAGACAGCAGGAAGCAGAGGGCAGAGCAGGAGATAAAGCAGGGAGTACAGGGCAGGAAGCAGAAAGCAGAGGAGGAGATTGGGCAAGGAGCATGGAGTGGGGAACAGAAAGCAGAGCAGCAGATCAGACAGAGGAAGGGAATCAGAGTGGCACTCAGGAAGAATGAGGAGATAATTTGTGGCATGCCTGTCGAAAAGGTTGGCCCCCACTATTACAAGCCATGGTTATAATCAACCTGTTGACCTGCTGGATTTCATAACAACTGCATTAGCCATTTATTCAGACACTGACTATCCATTTATAATTTATAAGTCTGCAGCACAACTAACTGAACATGTTAATAAAATTAGCATGAAGGTCATACAGCATTTCTATAGATTCTTCTCCAATAAACTTATAGATTTTAGTAGAAAATTTGATCTCTTTTAGAGATTGCTGCAGAAGTCCAATCTCCCCTTCCCTTCCTTCCAAACTGTAGAAAGTTCATTAACAATTAGGCCCCTGGAGGTTTTTGAAGCGACTTCTATAGAACCCCATTAGTTTGATCCCTATCATAGCCTGTAAGAGTAGAAGTTGAGAAGACAGTAAAAATGGTGTGTTTTCCTAGTTAAGAGTTTAGTTAGCTCTGATTTATTGCATCATGTTATTTACCATTCAGGAGTGCTCAGATAACTACCTGTGTTTCTAGTATTCCTTCAAAATTTGCACCAAAAGTTTGTTACCTGTGATTCTGCTCTTCAAAGCAAACTTTTGGCCATCCAGGCACCTTGTGATGTAGGCACCCAGTCATGCAAGACGATTATTGAATAATCAAAGCAAACAGCCTCTATACAGAAAATATTTAGTTGAAACCCTATAATGGCTACCTAAAAATAACAGATCCCTGTAGAAACTCAGGACTGGCTTGGGATCAACTTGCCATTCTCTTTTTCCAAAGAAGGCCCTGTACTTGCAGTGAACGGTACTCAGAGCTGATCCCTGTGACTAATTTAACCAACATGACTATATGATGCCAGAGCAATCCTATTATGACTTCTGGTGTTGTTTGCTGCTGAGGGGTGGGAGATATTTTCAGAAACTATAACTATATGTATATGTATACACATCTCATATACAGATATACATATATATTGTGCTTGTGTATGTAATTGAATAGAAAATGCACATGTGTTGCCAATCATGGGTGAGGTCTCAACAGAGTGCAGGTGGCAACTACAGTCTCAGAGTGGTACACGGGCATACAACACACACAAAAGACAACTTAGAAGACAGGCACAATGAGGTGGTATCAAGTTCTGGGGAAAAGGGGTGATGAGACGGAACAGTTAAAGGGATGTGGTGGACAAGGGGGTGGAAATGGGGAAGGAGAGGTGAACTAGCCCCAGGGTCACTGTGATAGGTGGGGAGAGTGGTTGAATGGACACCTCAGCAAGCTCACACGCAAAGCTACCTGGGAGCAATGAATACACGTCCCTCGGACTCAAAGCTGTTTGGCAGCAGGAATTCAAAATCTGCAACAGAAAGGCAACGTTATCCGGCGGGGGTTTAAAACAAACGAAAGGGGCTTTGGTTTCAGAACATGAGAGAGAAAAGAGAGAGAGAAAAGAAAGAGAGAAGAGAAGAGATCAAACAAAGAGAGAGAGAAGAGATCAAACAATTTACTGATTTTTAACAAGAGAGAAAGGAAAGGAGATTCTGTTGGTAACTGTAATATTGCACAAAAGGAAAGTTATAGCCAATATGTTGCCAACATTAGGAAGATTTGGTGATTTGATTGAATTTTTAGGTTCGTGTTCTGAAATGCAATATATTTAATCTGTTGTATATGTATGGATACGGGCCGTATAGTTATCGGTACATATACACATATACACACATACACACACACACATATATATATGCACGCACATCTATATATATGCATGTTTGGTAGGTCATATGGGTGTCTCTCTCTTATTAGGATATTAACAAAGAAAAGAAACCACATGCTATGCTCTTAGGTGAAGAGAATTACTAAAGCAATTTGTTTTAATAAAAATTATTTTTCAGGCATCAACATGGCCAAACCAGGGTCCTTTATGAAGACAGTCCAACCAAAGACTTACCCATTGGATAAAAGTAAAATGCAATACATTGTGGGAGTGCTGCTGCCTTCTGGCTGCCAATGGTCTACAGCTCAGAAATGGCCATTTCCCGTGGTCAGAACTGCAATGGATCCTTCCAAACCTGGATTAGGGTGCAGGGGGATTCTGTGGGGGGTGGTGATGAAACAGTCAAGTGTAACTTTCATATACCTGCTTGGCCTCTACCCTGCCATCTCTGAGTGCTCTTTGCTGCTAATCATTTTGAATGTTATGGAAGCTTCTTTGTGCAAACCAGAGCACTGGACACTTAGAAGCATAGGAACCATCTGCCATGAAGGGACACGTGATCCCTGCAGGGTTCAGGTGTGGTCACTAAGGAATGGCAGAATGGAGCAGGACTCAATCAGGATCCTTGTTGATATTTGGAAAAATACAGGCAGTGCCCCATACTTTAAAATGCCTGGAGCTGGTGAGAGCAATTCTCCAAAGTGAACATGCTGATTTTCACTTTAGACATGGAGATGTCCACAGGCCTGTGGACAATGAGGGTGGAGAAGCAAGAGAGGATGTTATAATTTGTAGTCACAACTATTTGTCTTTCATTAATTTCAGGCAAGTCACGTATTGCGTACAGACACTGTTGATTACCTGGTCCCATTGCATGTGTTAGCACTAATTGAGAATCTGGTCCTGCCACTTTTACTCCTGCTAAGACTCCTTACTCATGTGAGTTGTCCCATTGAAAACAATGGGATGGAAGACTCATGTAAGGAGAACTCTTAAAAGCATACGTTGCAAGACAGGGCATTAAAGACTTGTCTGTACTGACACTGAGCCAAGCCTGACCATGTGGCATAGTCTTGCCTACTCACGCCCACTGTAGCAAATCTCAGAAGTGAAGCTATGCAGTCCACAGCTACTGTCTGCCTTGGTCTTGCTTATTGGTGTGTGTGCAGGGGACAGTCTCCTTTCTGGAAACTGCCATCTGTAAGCAGTGCAGGTAGGTGGGGCATGTTTCTCAGCAGCATTTCCAACTACAGCATAGAGGATGCAGATGTGGACATGTATTATGACTTGACTTTCGCCCAGTGATCAGAGGGGAATCTTGGATGGGATTTCTGTGATCTCAGAAAGTGGATTCTTCCTTAGTGAAGGGGTAGAAAGTGTAAAGAGGGGTGTGTGCATGTGTGCTTAGGCATCCTACAGGTTGGCCCAAGAAGGTTTGGAAGGCAAAGGAAGAAAGCAGGTGCAGGAAACCCATGTTGTGCCATTCAGCTTCTGCCTGAGCAGGCTGGGATTTGATATCCAGCTAGCAAGACCAGCAGTGCAGGTGCTCTGCCTTACTCCCCCACGGGGATGGTTTCTGTGAGCTGTCCATTGGAAGCCATTCACTGATTTTCAGGCAGCACCCCCAGACTCAACTCTTCTAGTCTAGCAGTAGTTTTGATGTGCAGCTCCCCTTCTACATACATGTGCAGAGATTAGGTAAGAGAGCAGCCAAATCCCTCACTCACCCCAACAAGTCTTCCCACAATGCATTGCAAGACACACAAAGCCCTACCAGGGCAGCACAGCCTTAGGTTGGACTGTTGTTTTTTGATAGGACTGTAAGGCAGGGTCTGGATACAAGCCAATGAAAGGAGGAAAAGGAAAGGAATACAGAAACACTAGTAGTTATTCCATCAGCATTGCCATTACAAGGATACTGGGAAGAGGCAACTCAAAGCTGATAGAACAGGGCTGAGATTGAGAACTCCCCATCTGAACCTTGTTAGTGCACACAATCACTTCACTTCTAACCAGCTCTTTACCACACTTCCCTTTTCTTTGTCTGGCTCTGGCATCTGCCTACCTGGTTATCTGTCTAACATGATATCTGAAAATCTCATCTACTCTTGGCTGAGAAGGCAGATGTGCAGGGGGTAGAGGGCACAGTTTATAGTGGAGCTGGCCATGGTTCTCCTCAAGGCACTGTGCAGGGGGCTATGTGGCAATTTGCTGGGTATGAGCAAGAGAGGTATAGGGGGAGGAATGGGACATTTGGACCAATCCCTGCTTACATGTCTCAGCAGAAGCAGAGAATGAGGTTGGGAAACTCAAGTTTCACATGCTCTCTTTCAAATCCATAGGCTGTGTTTTACAATTTACCATGGCCATGATTCAATCCTGCCCTATTTCCTGCCTGATGTCAAACTAATATGGCTTCCCAAGGGAAACAATGAGCAGTGTTAAGATATGGACACCCCAAATCCAATTCTGCCTTTGGTCAAATTTATGCCCTCCCAGTAGAGTTACTGAGGATGCATTTGACTCCTTTATCTAGATCCTGACAAGTCCCATCTTAAGTTTGCAAGAGAAAACCTGAGAGGTGACATGCCCTTCTTCCCTCAGGGCCCATGATTGCTGTTTAAGTGTCAGTTCTCCCATTAGGCAGCAGAACTTTGCTCTCCCTCTGGAGGCATAGGGCCAGCTATTTCCTCTATATTAGGAATGGAGAAGTAGTTAAGGCAGAGGCTGAAGGGTAAATATTATCTCATCACCCAGGCCTTAGACCTGGACTACTCATCAGTGTCACCAGGAGAAAAATAACTACATCCTGGATATGAAAAATGCAATTAGCTGTATGCCCCATTGGGCCATTAGGGGCTGCCTTATCCCTGGAGCAAATCTAGAGGTTCTTACTCAACTCTTCCTCCTAGGAGCTGTGTCTATGTAAAGACTGTATGAAAGAGCTGATCCAGTCTCTAGAAGCTGCAGATATGCTGAGCTAGATCCCAAGTGCTGCACTGCACCTACAACTCCCCATGATGTTGGTAGGAGGGGCAAGGTGCCTTGCCCTTCTTGGAAGCTGGCCCTTCATTCTGAGTCACACAAAATGACATGGAAACAGAAGCTATGGAAGAAGTGATCCAAACTCATCTCTTTCTTCTAATGAGGATGCTTCTAGGTCCTGATCCAGTGGCCAGTGAACTCAGTGGAAAGATATACATCATCTTGAGCAGGCATTAAATCAGAGCTACAGTGAATTAAAGGAAATTCTGTCCAAACAGAGGATAGTATGGCAGCACACCAGGTGGTTCCAGGCAGATGTGGACCCATTTCTTGAATATAACATGTCCAGTAAATCTGCCCACAATGCCACCTTACTCAGGATCCCAGGGGAAGCCAAGACTTGTTCTGAACTTCCAACACACATCTGCATCATGTAGACACAGGTGTTCAACTTAAGAGTTGTTCATTTAATTTTGTCAGCATTGTACTCCTAAATAGCTTATGATCAACCAATTTCATCTTGGTTTAAATGGAAATCAGAGACCACAAAATTTTTGTTTGACTAAGTCAGTTTAAAATTGCCACTTTAATTAAGCTGATGTCACTCCATGTGTGGATGAGGCCTCAGGGACAGTGACTTTTGAGAAAGCCAGGATGCAATAACCAATGATTTGCTGTCTTCTTGATATTAGAGATAAGATCTGACCCTTGAAACAGCTTTTGCTGACATATGGCATAGACCTGTCTAAGATTCCAGCCTCCTCTGTTCAGCTGACATTTCCTCATTCAGGATCTCTGCAGATTTGTGCTTTTTATTTCTGAGCAATTTAATCGATCTCTTTCCAGGCACCTCTGAGTCTGAAGGTCTCTGCACAGCCCTATCCCATTCAGGTTGAGTTGTCTTGAAGAGGAGGGAAGCACAGGAGCAAGGATGGGAGGGAAGAGAGTTGTAGGGAAGGAGTGAGCAAGGGAAAGAAGAACGAGAAAAGGATTTGGTGGAGGAAGAACAGGATATTACACTAGCTACAAAAACCTTATTGAATCAAAACATAACAGTTTCATATGAGCTTGAGTTTTTAACGATATCAAATTGAATTTCTGAGCAATGCACAGGGAAGGAGTGGGGTATAAGTTGTGACAAAGCTCTCATGAACATAACAAGACATGTTGCTTTCAAATAAAGGGTGAAAGAATTGGAGGGAGCGGAAGAGGAGAACGAAGAGGAGAGAGGAACAATCTGGTGGTGGTTTGCAGGTTAGGTGTGGCAAACGGGCAAGGAGATGGGCAAGCAGGCTGGGTAGGGGAGGTGAGGAGGAGTCGGTGAAGGTCAGGAGTGAGGGGTGGGGTATCGGACACGGGTTGGGTGGGACAGAGTGGTGTAGGGTTAGTGGTCTAAGACTGAAAATACTTGCCCTTCATTTTGATGTTTGGTACTGTGTGAATCCACCATAGAGAGAAAGCAAGAAAAAAAAAACAAACAAAAAACAAACAAACAAAAAAAGGGGGATTGGGTGGAAAGGGGGGAAGGGGGGTACAAACAATATTTTATTCAATCGCCGTTTGAATAAAAATATTGTGTATCATAATCATACCAAAAGGAAACCTCTTGCAAAAAACGACATGAAAAAGAAAAGGAAAAGGAAAACAAAACAATAAAAAAGAAAAAGGCCACAGTAAACTAATAAAAAGTATAGATATAACTAGAGAAATATATATATATATATTTATATACTCAAAATAAAAATGAAAGTCAGTAGCAAACAGTTGCAACAGTCTTGATATAGAAATGTTCTTACTGAGTTAGCATATCATGCAAAAAGTTGAGGTTAAAAGAGACCAGGTGGGGGACAGGGGAGGCGAGAGAGAGAAGAGAGAGAGAGAGAGAGAGAGGTGGGACAGAGAAAAGCAGGAGGCAAGAAAGACAGAAGCAAGGAAAGGGAAGGTGTGTTTGCCTGAGACCCCCATCCTGTTAGTGGTGTGGTCCTACTGGGGAACATGTTATGTGCTTTGCTTTTTACAGGTGACTCAGTATCCTGTACTGATTTCAGAGGGCATAGGAATACTGTCTAGAAAACAAGAACATAGGACACGGGCTGAGCAGTCCTTGGTGAGGAAGTCAAGTCTGGGGAGAAGGCCTGATCTAGGTTTGATATGTTATTTTGAGATCCCTCTTTGTGTAAAACCAATCTCCAGGGAGAGGTATGCTTTGACCTACACAAGATATGGGGAGTCACCAGATGTTTCTGAATCCTTTTTGCAAAAGCAGGGAAATGTGGGGGCATTCCTGAAATAGAGGAACAGCCCAGGCTGCAGCAGCCCTTCCAGCTGCCCCTTAACCTGGGGCTTTAGGGGCAGTGAATGCCACTCAGGATGCGGCTAACTGAATACTCTGTGGCCTACCTGCTTAGCCTCAAGGGGTAGTTGCTGCCACCTACCTGAAGTAAGAATCCTGGGCAATTCACTCATGCTACATTTTAATGGGTGAAGTACAAGGCTGCACCTTGAACCTGGGTGAGAACAATGGTACCAACTGTGAAACCCTTCCAGGTCTGCCCTGGACTGGTTATGTTCTTGGATGAGCCATGGTGCAGGGCTGAATCCCTGCTCTGAGGTGTGTGGCTCTGGGTCTTTTCCCAGTGACTTCCTAACTGAAGGATTTGACCACTAAAGACTGAGCCATGAACTGAGATCTCTCCAGAGCAGGTTTTAGGTAGGTTGCTAGCACGGATGCAGGCACAGCCTGCTGGACCCTGCTGCCTGCACTGGCAGAGCTTTAGCAATACCCAGGGACATCTTCATGAAAGCTGAGCCACCACAGAGGCTACTGCAGCCATAGTCATGGCCCAGACCTAGGAAGAACTGGTCAGGTGGACTGAGGAACTCTGAGAGGAACCTGAAGGGGACACATCCTGCTGAGTGTGTAGAAAGAGGTGGGACTTAGGAAGAGAATACAAAATCTTTGTCTCTATCTAAAACCTGATGAGAAAAAAACATAATAGGGGCTGTGGTATCTCTCTGGGATGTGCTGTGGGAGGTACTTAAACATTGTGTTCAATGAAGTCAGCTTTCTTAGGTGACAGCAATGCCAGTGAGTAGGGGTGGCACCAGCCTCTTCCCAGTGGGTGAACTGAGGTGGGCTATACAGAAAATTGAGGGGGGGTCAGCACTATACAATGGCAGGACATGGGCCCTGCAGCCTGGGACTGCTGTGCCTCTGTGGGCAGGAGCAGGGCAGGCTCAGCTGCAAGGGGCAGGCAATGGTGGCCCAGGGGGAGGCAGGGAAGTTGGACATGGGCAGTGCTGGAAGGGGTGGCTATGGGTGGGGGGCTAAGGTAAAATTTGGGGGGTCTATAGCTCCCCCCAAGCTGCCTCTAGTGCCACCCCTGCCACTGAGTGAGATCAGTTTGTGTTGATCCACATGGGAAAGGTTTATATGGTCAACAGGACTCTGTTGACTCTGGGGGTTGTAGCTCACAACCTCAGTCCTGATATAAGGAAGATGGGAGGGGTCTCTAGAGAGATGGGGCCTCTGTACTGAGCATCATTTTGGAGAGGGATCCTGAGAGCACCAGGCCTTGGAGAGATGCCTCAGGCTGCGTTTGGTGTTCTATTAGCCCAAGCTCCTTTTGTGAATAAATCAAACCTCAGGAGGGAGCTCTGTTCTTAATCATGGTACTAGGAACTAGGCATGGAGGAGGGACTTGGGGAGGGAAAGGGGTAGTGTAGAGAGACACAGAAAGGTGGGGAGGGTGGAAGAGATAGGGGAAAGGAAGAGAATTAAGTGAGAGGAAAGGGCCTAATTCACATACTACAGGGTATAAGATGCTCCTTTGGGAGTGGCACATCCTGTGGTGGGAGAACAGGTTATGACAGCATTTCCCAAATTGTGGGGCATGACCCCTTGTTCCTTGGGGGGAGGGTATACGCAAATCACTGCAGCAACTGATAGTGCCCCCTACTTCAGGAACTCTCAAACCCTACCTACTTCAGCTGCTGCTGTCTCTTCCCCCAGCCGTGATTCCCCCTTGCCACTGAGCACTACAAGGGGAATTAGCACAATCATTAGCAGGGGGAATCATCAGAGGCAGTTGAAGTAGTGGGGCTTGAGAGCTGCTGACTTAATCATGGTCAGTGGTGAATCCACAAGATTTGTGAAATGCTGGGTTAGGGGTAGAGAGAGAAAGAGAAAAGGACAGAAAAAGAAACAGAAAGAGAGTGAGAAAGAGAGGCAGGCTAACACACAAGTACACGGATTAAATATAAAAAAAAAAAAAATAAAAAATCAACCAACCAAAACTTAAATCATAAAAATAATAATGGCTAAAATAAAACAAAGAAGAAGAATAACAAAAAACATGCAAATTTTCACAGGCTTTCAAATTAGTTGGCTGCTACAGAACTATCACTCAATACATAGAAAGCATATAAAGCAGCAGTTCAACCTCATCTCCCCTGCACCTTTATTTTTTTTTTTGAAACTTTGTTTTAGCTTGAGGCTTTTTTGATGCAAGATCTAGGTATTGAACCTTGACATACCTGGGTGGACTCCCAGGAACACAGTTAAGCTTTGGTTTTTACACACGGGTGTCCATTTCCATTCATTATTTCTAAGATTATCATCATTCATTTTTAGTAGCAGAAGTGTTGCTGGTTTCTGGTCCCTGATGCTCATTCTCAGTGCCAGCTAGGGATTTCAGGGTCAAAGGGCATGTGAAAGGGCAACCAAAACAGGAAAGTGCCTACTTACACTTCACCTGGAGAATCTGGTCACTGAGGTTTGCTTGGATGTAGTAGATACTGTAGGGTGGCAAAACCAGCCCCAGGCTGTGGAAGGGAAGGAAACAGAGAGAACATTTCTAATGAGGCTGTACAAGTATCCACAAGGAAGGAAATCCTGGCCACAGTGAACTCAGAGACAGAACTCCCTTTGACTCTACTGGGGCTGGACTTCACCCTAAACACTATTCTAGACACCAGCCTCTGGGGCTGAGCCATTTGAAGCTAGTAGGCATTTTGTCTTTTGAGGAGGAAAAGCACTTAGCAGGGAATAAGGCACAGGCTCTGCTCTTGTACTGACAACCTGTGCTGTTAAGTATAGGGACATCTGGCACAGCTGGTTTCAGCCCTTGTTTAATTAGCACATCAGCTCTTCAGCTAATTGGACCAAGAGATCTAAGGTAGTTCCTTCTCTCCCAGACGCCACACCCAGATCCCATTCTAGGGACACAGGAATCCAGGTCCGTTTTTTGCTTCCATACTCCAAGGGACCTACTTAGCTTCCCCATTCCTAGCAGCTGCAGAGAGATCCAGGAGGATATTTCTATGCTCTTTTAGAATGGCATCTGGCCATGCTCTAGCTGTGTTTTATACTTTACCTCCCAAGTGACATCCTCCTTTCCTTTGGACTGGACACCACTACTTGCATGGGCAGAACTTGTAGACATGATATATAAATGCAATGGTTTGTGGGCTGGGACTCCCATGGATCAGGAGCTGAAAGGGCTGCACAGAAATGAGGCACATTTCTTTGACCCATCCTTCTGCCCCTTAGCCAGGGGCTGGAAGTTTGGCAAGGTTAGAGACCACGACTTGCTATGAACCTTGCTGCACGTGAACAGACTGCTACCTAACTAGCAGTCTTTCCTGGATGCACCAATGATACATCCCTCCCCAACACAGCAAACAGAGAGGCCTTCGATACAACATCAGAGTAGCAAATGCATTTAAAACAAAGTGGGAGCTGTCAAAAAGGAGTACTGGAACAGAATAGTCTTGTGGCTAATGAATGAGGGTAAAAGTCAGGATTCCTGGCTCTTAAACAGACTTTTTAGTCTCTCACCTGGTGTGTGCCTCAGTTGCCCTATCTGCAAAATGGGAAGAACCAGACTGACCTGCCTCATAAGATGATTATTTCATTTGTGGCTGTAAAGCTATTTGTGGTGTTTGGACAGAGGATGAAAGGAAGGTCAGGAATTTAGGATTATTATTAATAATATTGCAATATGGTGTGACGGGGGGAGAGGGTGGTGAGCAGTGACTGCCCTCAGCTGCCACCAGCAGCATCAGCAGTGCTTCTTTCAGGGGGTACACTGACATTCTCAGGAGGTGCACGTGCACCTGCGTGCACCCCCTATGCATTGCCAATGAACAGCCCTAACCTAGTGTGGCCCCTGTACCCTCTACCCACTGCAGAAGTCTGACAGCACCAGCACACTTACAGGATGGGGGAGGACGTTCTTAGCAGCACAGCAGTGGAAAGGGATCTTAGAGTCACTATTGACACCAAGATGAACATGAGTTGTTAATGTGACAAAGCAATCAGTAATGCTAACCAAACTTTACCATGCATTTGCAGGTGCATGACTTCATAGACTCATATATTCATAGACATTCAGGCTGGAAGGGACCCTGAAGGATCATCGAGTCCAGCCCCCTGCCCCAGGGGCAGAAGTCAGCAGGGATCATAGGATCCCAGCAAGATAAGCATCCAAATATGTCTTGAAGGCATTTGAGGTGGGTGCTTGAACTACCTTCGACAGTCTATTCCAAACCTTGGGGATCGGACAGTAAAGTTCTTCCTTATGCCCAGCCTGAACCAGTCTTGGAGGAGTTTATGACTCTTCAATCTTGTCATCCCTTGGGGCGCTCTGGTGAACAGACGTTCCCCCAGATCCTGGTGAACACCCCGATAAACGTACAGGTGGCCACCAGATTGCCTGAGCCTGCGCTTTTCCAGGCTAAAGAGTCCCACGGCTCTCAGCCTCTTATAAGGTCTGTTTTCCTGACCTCTGATCATGCACGTGGCTGTCCTCTGCTTCTCCACATCCTTTTTGAATTCTGGAGCCCAAAACTGGATGCAGTACTCCAGCTGTGCCCTCACCAAGGCTGAGTACAACAGGAGAATGATGTCCCGGGATTTGCTTGAGAAGCATCTATGGATGCAGGTCAGAGTTTTGCTCGCTTTACTAGCCACAGCATCACACTGAAGGCTCATGTTCATCTTGTGGTCAATCATGACCCCCAAGTCCCTTTCATCTGTAGTGCTAACCAGCGTAGCGCTGACAAGCCTATAAGCATGCTGCGGGTTTTTCTTCCCAAGGAGGAGAACCTTGCATTTTTCAGTGTTGAACACCATCAGGTTCTCATCCGCTGACTTCATGAGCCTGTCAAGACCTGCCTGACAAGCAGGTCCAGGGAGGTGATAGGTGGTGCTTCCCCCCTATGCAGCATTGGTCAGGCTGCAACTGGAGTACTGTGTCCAGTTTTGGCCGCCACACTTCAAGAGGGATGTCGACAACCTCAGGAGGTTTCAGAGGAGAGCCACTTGTATGGCTGGGGGTCTGTAGGCAAAGCCCTGTGAGGAGAGATTAAAAGCCCTAGATCTCTTTAGCCTCTGCAAGAGAAGGCTGACAGGTGATCTTATGGCTACCTACTAATTCATTGGGGGTGGTGGTAGGAAGGGAGGTGCCAGCAAGGAATAGGAGATGCTCTGTTTACCAGGGCACCCCTTGCAGTAACTAGCAACAACGGCCACAAACTGAGAGACAGCAGATTTAGGTTAGACATCAAGAAGAACTTCTTTATGGTATGGGTTGCCAGAATCTGGAATGGGCTTCCAAGGGAGGTGGTGCTCTCCCCTACCCCGGAGGTCTTTAAGAGGAGGCTAGATATGCACCTGGCTGGCTTTCCTGCCCATGACGGGGTTGGACTCGATGATCTACTGAGGTCCCTTCCGAACCAAACATCTATGAATCTATGAATGTTGGGGCTACTGCCTGGCTGTGGTCTGCTGTCACCTTGGACCTGCAGTCTCAGGTCTGCATGCCTGCCAGACCCAGACAGGGACCGCATGGCAACCTGGGTATGAGCACTGCAGCAGAGCCTCCTGCATCTCTGGGCCAGCTGTCAGTGGGCCATGGCTGCACAGCTGGCCTTCATGCGGCACTGCTGTCATGTTTGCTTATGCCCCTGCTCCACCATCTGGGCAGCTGTTGCCCAGAAGATGTGCTCATTGCGGTGGCCTACTTTGAACTGTCAAAGCGTGTCTTCCTGGCCCCATTTGGCCAAGAGGTCAGCCACCTTATCTACCCTCCAGTTAGGTCCCCAGTACTGGCCTTGGGCAGGTTCCTCTGCCTGGGTCCACTGCTTGCCTCACTAGCAGAGATTCTGGTGTTCCTGTTTAAAAACTGCAAATTCTCTGGTAAAAAAAAAGTCACAAATTCTGTCATTAAAATACCCCAAATCTGTATTCTTCTGTGATTAAAATGAAACACTACTATATACAGAAAGATCAGTAGGGCAATGTTTTACTGATATATTTACTATTTTAAAGCAATCTGGGAGCCTACCAATGCCTTTACCATCATAATAAAATGAATTCTAAATATTTATACACTTTGGTGTTTGTTTTTGGTTTTTTTATCATAGAAAAATCAGAGATGCCCCTGCCCCCTTCACTCACCAGGCATGAGGCACTGAGCAGCACTGATATGCCAGTGAACTGCCCCTGCCCTTGTCCCTCATTCCTGACCCGCAGCCCCTGCTTGCCCCAACTAGCTCCCTCCTGGCAGCAGCTCCATCCCAGCACCAGGACTTGAGTCCAACTGCAGCTGTCCCACCTGCTGCTTTGTGGTGCTGAGCAGTGCCAGCCCTTACTGTTCTGCTCCCTGTCCCCAGGCTGTAGCGATCCCCATGCTGTTCCTGAGAAGCCATCGACTGGGACTTAGGGACTGTGCAGGAGGAAGTCTTCCAAGTTGGCCTCCTCCTGCACAGGCCGCTCTAGTTGGGCAGGAGGACTCTAAGCCTGGCTCTGAGAGCCTCTCCTACCCAAAGCTCTCCCCCATCCCTGACCCCCATCTCTCTCTCTCACACACCCCCCCCTCCTGCCACCTCCACGCCTCCCCACAGCCCATCACACCCCCCAAGGGGTTCCTGGGACCAGAACCACCCCAGGCTGGGGCCACATGCTCCAGCACTGGTGTGGACATGGGCCTGAGCTGGAGAGCAGCAGTTGCCCCTCCAGCCATGGCTCCTGGCAGCAGGTCCCATCCTGTCTTGTGGCTGGGCATGCAGGGTGTGAGATTTGTCAGGGGGATGTGAGATTTGTGTGGGGGTGGGGTTTGTGGGGGACCTTGTGGTTTGTGGGAGTGATGTTTATGGGTGGAGTGTGGGGCTTATGCAGGGGCTTGGGGCATGCTGGTGGCGGCCAGGGGTGATCATGGACCACCTGCAGGCGCTGCCAAACTGTAGGCAGGAGTCATGCACCACTGGGCCGAGCCAGCTCTTGCCTGCAAGTGCCCTGTGTGCTGTCAGACCGAGCTGGCTCCATGGTGGCAGAAACCAGTCCATCCTCAAGATGTGCAGCTCCTGCCTGCGGTGCTGGGAGCCCTGGGTGGCAGCAAGAGCCAGTGTGGTCTTGTTTGAAGGTGTGTGCCAGTAGGCTGGGCCAGCTCCGGAGTGCCATGTGCAACCCCGGGTCTCAGGTGATGCTGTGCGCAGCCACAGGGCCGTGCCTGCAGTGGGTCATGAGTGCCCCAATGGCCCAGCTGGCTGGGGTGGGGGGATGCTGTGCACTGTGCAGAGGGGACCTACCCCTCCTAAACAGTCCCCCCACCTACACGCACTCCATACACAGTCCTTCCACCCCTACATTCCTACTGACTGGGGACAGAGCCTGGGTCCAAGCCACCGCTGCCAGCCTTGCCCTGCTTCTATTCCCTACCAGATTTCCTGATATCAAATTTACAGTCCATGCTACCTCCTGCAGCATCTTAAACTGCTTTGAGGCTGCAACAGGCACATGCTCACTCGTCTGAACGCAGCCACTGTGTCCACTGAAGAAGCTGCTGTATCAAGAAGTGCTATGACAGTAACTCAGTACTAATGGACTGTCTCTACTAGGATTACCAAGATGAAGCAGCAGCACAATGAGATTTCATTTCAGAGACTGTACTTCTCTGTGTTCTTTAGTAGAAATAACAATGTTCTCCTACTAGGTCTCTAGTTTTGTCAATGAGACATCAGATGCCTATATTTGGATTATCACTAAATAATGGCATTGTCACAGTGCACTCAGATGCCCTGTGCCTGAGAGCAGAGACTGCTCTGGGGAGACCCCTAGTGGCAGAAAGGGGGACGCTCAGCTGCCAGTCACCAGGGCTGCACAGGTGCTGGTTGCCAGGGCAACTGGTAAAACCAGCTGACCAGGAAGGGGCAGGGCTTATCCCTTCTTAAGCCCAGGTAGGAGGCCAGTCCCTCCCCAGCAGCTGTGGGAGTAGGGACTCAGCTTGGACAGACAGCGGGGAGGACTCTGGCGTTGAGAGCATCCCCCAGTCACTGCTGAGGTTGGGGAGCCCTCCTTCCCCCCCGCTCCCTCACTCTCTAGTAGGGAGTAGATTTTTGTTTGACCAGACGGTCTAGTTTTTTATGTTGTAGCCCAGGGGCTTTATGTTTTATGTTTACCGTTTTGACCAGAGGACTGGGTGAGGCTATTAGGGGTGGAGGAGGCCTCATAGGAGCTCCATGGTAGTGTGGGGTCTCCTGGTGCCAGAGAGGGCGCAGCTTTGTTTGGGGGCATATTGGCCCCAGCCCCAAGAGAGAAGGGGGTGGCGAGGAGCCCCGAGAGAGAAGGGGGCAGCGAGGAGCCCCAGAGCGAGCGAGAGAGGGGGCAGTGAGGAGCCCCAGGAGTAAAGAGGAGGGGCAGAACATAACAAGGCCCAGGTCAAATCATGTCAACTCCATCTGCGAGGCTTGGGCTGCAGTGTAGGGGAGGAAAAGGAGCCGCAGGTAGCGCCCCCTGTCACTGGGGCATGAAAAAATGGGCAGCCTCCCGCTGATTACAACCATCTTCTAATCAAGTAAGATCAAGGCATGGCAGGCGAGTAAGCAGGCAGCTGGCCCATTACAGGAGGGCGGGGCCACTCCCAGAAAGGCTTCGATATTGATACTCCTGTCACAGCTATATACATATTTCTCTTTTTTGATCTAAAGAAAATTGGCGTATAAGACCCTTAAATTATAACTTTAAAAATATCAAAATATCTTTAAAACTTGCCCTTTTCTTACCAAGCATTTCAAATAGCAAGGATCATTGACCTAAAAGTGCTTTCAGGCAATTGCATCCTTACCTCTTGGAGAATTACTAGAACGATGATAAATGGGTGAGAAGTTTTAAAGAATCAATAACTGAGAATTAACTAAATGCTATAAGAAATCTTGATATATTCTATTGTTCTCTGGTATAAGTGCCTGACCTCAACACTATTTATTACAAGTGCTTGCAAGGCTGCATTTTGTGTTCAGTACATGCCTAAGACATCTGTTGTATCTATCCTTGATTGATGAACTGTTGATTATAGACTCCTGTGGCTCCTGCCAACATAATCAACGGCTGGTTGGTTAAGAATATCAAGTGTCCTGATTTAAAACAAGGTCAAAGTTTACCTGAAAAGAACCAAGCATTAAAAATGGATAGTGATGCTCCCTAGACCTCCTCCAAACTAGACATTGGGCCACTGAGGACTACTCACTAGGCACATCCAGATGAGCGTGGTTGTGCGGTATGTGGCGCCACAAATAAGTTTACAGTGTCACATACCACACAGCCTGGTGTTCTCCGCACTACAAGGGCAAGCTGCCTGAGTGTGAGCTGTGCTGTTCCCCCCCGAGGGGTTTTCTGACACCTGGCTTTCTAGGGGTCAAAAAACAAAACAAAAAAAGAACGCTCAGGCAACATACACTGTTGAAAAGTGGAGCTAAGCCATCTGGAGCTGCACTGTGACTGCCAGCCAGGCTCTGCCTGGCAAGATGGCCATGGTTACGGCCCCAGGAGGCCCCAGGTAAGGCTGCTGGGGCCAGCACAGTGGTGGTCCCAGCCTCCCTTACTACCCCTGGGGTAACTTGCTACATGCCATAGCGTGCATGGCATGGGCGTTTCCCAGGGACAAGTAGCTGCAGTACAAGGTGCGCTGCTGCTAGCTGTTCCCAGGGAACCATATGTCCATGCACATCTGGACATGCCCACTGAATAAAATGATCCAACCAGCTATGTATCCACCTTTCAGTACTTTCATCTAGTCTATATTTCCTTATCTTGATAAGAATGTTGTTGGAGACAGTGTCCAAAGTCTTGCTAAATTCAAGGTATATTACATCCACTGCTCACTCTTCATCCACAGAACCTGTCACTTTATCACAGAAGGAATCGGACTGGTCAGGCATGACTTGCTCTTGGTGAATCCATGCTGGCTGTTCTTGATGATTACACTGTTCTCCTCTAGGTGCTTCACAGTGGCTTCCTTGAGGACCTGCTTCATGACCGTTCCAAGTATAGAGGTCAGACTGACTAGTCTATAGTTTCCAGAATCTCCTTTCTCCTTTTTAAAGAGGGGCACTAAATCTGTTCTTTTCCAGTCATCCAGGACCTCACCCAACCTCCACAAGTTCGCAAAAAGTATAGCTAGTGAAACTACCCCAGTCAATTCCTTCAGAATTCTTCAGTGCATCCCATCGAGCTCTGCTGAGTGGAAAGCATCTAGCTTCTCTAAGTAATCCCTAACCTGTTCTGCTATTACTCTAGGTTGTTTGTCTCCTTCCCTCTCTCTGCTACCAACTATACTCATTAGCTGCTAGCTGCCCCTACTTGTGAAAACTGAAGTAAAAAACGCATTAGATACTTCAGCCTTCTCTGTATCTTCTGTGATGAGATTGCCTTCCCAGCTGCATCTCAAATTGTGCCTTGTACTTCCTAATTTTCTCCCTGCATGCCCATGTGATAGTCTAATACTCTTTCCTAGTGCTATGACCAAATATTCACCTTTTATAGGATTCGGTTTTGAGTTTCAACTCCTTGAAGAGAGAACTGTTTAGCTAAGCTGGTCTCCTATTGCATTTCTCATTCTTCCATCTCATTCTTCCATCTCTTGTGCCCTTAAGAGAGCCTTCTTAAAGTACAGGCAGCTCTCCTGGACTCTTTTTTGCCTAAGACCTGCATCCCAAGGGATCCTGCTCACCAGGTCCCCGAGTTTGTTAAAGTTTGCTTTCCTGAAGTCCAAAGTCCTTATTCTGCTGCCCTCTATCCTTCTTCCCCTTAAAATTTTGAATGCTACCATTTCAGGGCCACTGTAACCCAAGTTACCTTCCACCTCCACATACTCACACAATTCCTCCCTGTTGAAATGGATGACATCAAGCTGTCCCTTCTTGAAGCTGAGACTCTGTGTGGTTTCACTAGTTCAGGAGATGTCATGGATACCAAGGGAGACATGAATCATGCCTAAGGCTTCTGGAAATCCCTAGGGAATAGCTATATGTGCAATGAACCTGTCTAGCCATGAGATGGCAGCCTACCCCAAGGCAGATTGTGTTCCCAAAAGCCATGGAGGTCCCTAGAAACTGTAAAACTGAAGTGGCAGCTGGCTTTCTAATCTGAGCATTTGCTGCTCCCATTGACTTCAGCAGCAATGGCTTTGGGAAAATGGCACCCCTAAAAGGGAGACACTGGTTCTGAATGTTCTGTGCCACCATGATGCCAGAGGGCTACTTGCTACTGAATTCTGGGACCTGACATCAGGTAACCTGATTTCCCTTTCTCCTATATAATTACAGCCACAAAGATGTGGTACTAGGTGGGAATATGGCTGTCTCCACCAGGATGTGATCAAGGAAAAGGACAATGTTCAGCAAATGTTCATGCTGGAATGCTAGAAACATGCCAAAGTTAACACGGATCCCACTACAATCCTCACGCTGCCTGCCTCAGAGTCCCTAACTACTATATCACATCATATTCTTCAAATAGTATATTTTATGACCACTTTTTCCTACAATACCCATGCGTAGGGCCATGAGGAGCTTCCCTCATTCACTTCAGAACTTACATGGCTTACCATTAGAGAATGTTATTGAGCTATCTTGTATTAGATTAAAAGACTGCAAGTGTTGTGATCAGACACTCATAAATGCTACGCACACATGAAGACAGCTCATGTTGGACGTGCAGTCTCGACTTTGGCATTTCCTGACCTTTCACTTCTTAATTGTGCATCCATGATAATGTCTTAAAGACATTTTTCTGTGATGTTTCCTAGTGTGTATCTATTTATTTTAAAAAGAAAGACACTCTACAATCCAGAACAATCTACACAGGCCATATGTTTTAAAGCCTTGATACAGTATGAATTACTTTTTAAAGACAGAGAATGTCTCCTGCACAGCAACTATTATTATCACTGTAGTGCCTACAAGTCCTAGTCATGAATGGGGATCTGACTGTGCTAAGTGTGGCGCAAGTACCCTGTGACAAAGAGCTTACAATCAAAGCATAAGACAAAAGACAACAGTTGAATGCAGACAGTAACAGGAGTCTATGAAAAATATTGGCCGGTGTGATTGGGCAGTAGTTTTAGCACACTGACAACCTAACCACTGTTTAGTGTTCTGTAGGCATCATGGCAAAAGGGAGTTTTAATGATCTAAAGAACGGAGATGTGATTTTGGGGCTGTTTACAGGAAGCTCCTTCCATTCCATGGTCAAGATGAGAGAAAGTATGAAAGTGCTCATTTGAAAATTCAACATAGGATGGTGGGGGCAGGCAACAGGGGCTGACAGGAGGTGGGAGTCAGCATCCTGATCTTGAACCAGAAGTGATGGGTAGGGTGAGATTAGGCCATAAAAGGATTTGAATGCAAAAAACTCACTTATGCTTAATGAGCTGAAGAAGAGGGAGCTTGCAGTAGGATTCAGAAAGAGGGTAATGCAGCCTACCTCCCCTGTCATGACTGGGTAGAACCCTGTGGCCAGGGCTCCAATGAGATGAGACCATATTTGGGGAACCCATGGGCTGGATGGTAGCAGAATGCTATGGCCCATATACCTGAAAATGTCCACTGAAAAGAGCCCTTTGAAGGAGAGGCCCAGCTGGAGAAGAGGTTTTTGCTTTAGTACAGCTCTTGCCTCAATCCACACAGGTGCAGTACACAGCTAAGGCAGTTCCACATACCACATGGGGCTTCCCTCTGCTGTTCCCTTAGCACACTTACTGGAAGAACTCAGGTAAAGTGCATAGTGTGATTTTCAGAGACAACATGGTTACACCAGAACTGATCATCACTGGGCAATGCACAAGGCAACTGCATTTACTTTGGTAAATGTATTTACTTGCACACTGCACACACCTGTACCCCAAAAACTAGCCATCTAGAACTGGGGTGCACATGTTGAGCAAAGATGATTTCTGTGCTGGAATGGAGGCATGCTGGTGTTATAATGGCTTCTGGCAGCTGTGCTGCTTTCTCTCCCCTTCTGGTTCACATGAAGGAAGGGCAGTGTCTGCTTCCCAGGTCACTGACTGTCCTTGCAAACTCTGCAGTTCAGACTTTAACCTGACATAACCACTGCCAAGTTGACAGCAGCTTTTGGCTGAACTGAGCAAGCAAAAGTTGATGCTAATTTGGCAGTGGTTGTGACAGGGTTAAACATGAGCTGTGGAGTTTGCAAGGGCCGAGTGAGCAATACTGATGATGAGCAAACTTTGCTGCCTGCTCCATCCTGCCTTCCCAGAACATGGGGCTTGTCTTATCTGTGGGGGATGTAGTCTGTGAGAAAGCACGCATTTTATAACTGGGAAGAGGCATGTTTTCTCTAACTGGGAAGCGGGTTATTTCTATAACCAGAAAGAAGGGGATTCTCCATTTCTCATTCTTAAAATCAGCAGAATGACTTTTGCTCAAACCAAGAAGCTAGAATGGACACAAGTGGGCAACCTGAACTAGGGGTGTTACCCTAATACATCAAAGCTGTACATGGGTCATAGTTCTCATAAAGACACCAACTAAGCTCTTTAAGGCAGAATCCCATGTTTATGGGCAATGCCCTGTAAAACAGAGACCCCGTCAAACTGAGGCTCATGAGTGACTGTGCAGTGTGGATTACCAACTGAACAGCCTGTAATAGTAATGAATTAGATCTCAGTAAGGCAGTTGTCTCATCCCATTTTACATACAGACAGCTGAATCACAAAGAGGTGAAAGCCAATTTTTATAAATCCACGGGCCTATGTTTCAATCCCCATCCCCCTGCCCTGTGTTTTTTCTATATTTGTACAGCATTATGCACAAAGGAGCTTCAATACATACTGGATCCTTTGAGCGGAGCATCATGTCAGTATTTACTGGGAATGTATATAAGCATTGAAATATTTGTTCAGGCTCCAAAATGACAGTGGCCTGATTCTCTGAAGTGCCAGGTTTGGTGAGTGCCCTGTACTTCTGGACATCAGTTCACTTTAGTTGGGCATCTGTAGTTGAGCAGCTATAAGTCAGACAGCCATGCCTGAAAATCAGGCCTGCAAGACTCACCTGAAGCTATCTGTGAGTTGGAAGAAGAGGCTTCCTGATTTCTAGCCCTGTGCTTTAGCCAGAAGATACTTCTCTGCTTCCTCAGTGGGTCTCCAGCCACCCATCTGGAATGTGAGTGTCTGGCTGCATTTTCCTACTGAAATTTTAAGCCTGAAGTTAGCCCTCCCCTCCCCCAAGCCAGTTGCATACTGCTTACCTGTAATTAGTGCTTTTGATGGGGGCCCAGGTATAGGTCCTGAATACTTCATCAATGTATCTCTAGAATTCCAAAGAAGACAAGAGTCAGGACTCAGGAGGAGATTCTGAAAGGACACCCGGGCTGCTTGTGGCTCCACAGACAGGAGAGCATCAGGACCCCAATGCCAGAGTTCAGACTCTGGACTCTGAGTGAAATAGGCATTGCTGACAGGGGAGTGCCAGAGCCCCAGTGGCAGACCTGCTGCTTGTTCCAGGCTCTGAGTGCTTTGGGAAACACTGAGCTGTGGCTGTTTTCCTGAAATCATGTTGATTTAACCCCTGGATAACAGCAGCCCCTTGTCCTTCACCCCTAATCCACATCCTTCTCTACCTCCTCATGGATTGTAGTCAGTCATTACCTCATCCAGGGATTTGATTAGGGTTTTGATGAATCTTTGCCCCTCATTTCCATCAATCATACTTCTCCGGATCTAGGGAACAGGAAGGGAGGAATCTGAGCCTTGACATACAACACCATTCTATGCTTTGAGAAACTGAGCCAAGTGCACATAGCATATGCCCTGACTGGGTAATTCACAGCTAACCCTGGGTTACAGACCCTTTCAGTGCCCAGTATGTCCTGGCTAAGTGCTCTATGCATACAGTGGGAGGTGGTGCCAAATATGCCCAGTCAGAAAAGCAATAGAGAGGGCAGAAGAGACAACTGGGCACACGATAGGCCTGGGGAGATGCTGTGGGATCTAAGGACAAAAGGTTGGGTGCTTATGGGCTGTGTGCCCGGGGTAAGAATGGCCCTGAGGTGAAGAGAGGAAAAGAAACAATTTATAGTATGCAAAATTGTTGTCAGCACCGAGGCCTGACTTCACCTTTCTGCATGGGACTGAGGGCAGACTTCCTGTTCTGCTGGGTACTGAAAGCCCAACCCACAGGCCTGATCCCCCACTTCCTACACAGGTGTCAGCAGAGCAGTTAAGGACTGTACTTCTCTTCCATCTGTAAAGGTGCCTACCAAGGCACAGCAGGGCAATACTAACAGAGGCAACCTACATGAAGTGTGCCCTGCTGCTGCCCCTGCTGTGCTTGTCTTGGACAAAGACAGCTCCATCTCCACAGGCCCCTTCACCAATACTAAACCTCTAAGAGTCAGCCTTTAAGGCTGCTTTTGCCTATGAAACATCAATTGCTGGTCTGGGTGCATCAAGGAGCCCCTTCCCCTAGAGGCATAGCTCACCTCCTCCTTGTACTCATCCTCCAGCTCAGCATCCAGGAAATCCAGTGTTACCGGTTCTCGGAAATTGATAATCTTAAAGAAGAGATGAAGGGAGGAAGAGGCTAGTGAGAATCCAAGGTTCTTGGACATAAATTACCTCAGCCAGGTCCTGGTGGCAGAGTTCAGCCAAACCCACCCAAACTTTCCTGCAAGTAGAGGCCTGAGGTTGTCCATTCATCACAGAGTAGTGTCTGCCCCTGTAAGGCAACTGAATTGGTCAGTGAGTGCCCTGGAGGCACTGTGGGTATTGGCCTGGACGGCAGCAGCTTACAAGAGGCTTTTGCCAGTAAAAACTGTGGCTGTTTGCCTTCCCCAGCACCTTTAGTATCACGCCCCATGGGGCTATGTAGACATTAATGTATCAGTGCTCCCCACAGTTGGGAGGAGCAGGGGGGCTTGTTCTCACCTAACTTTTACAGAGGGGGAGACAGCAGCTGGGAGCCTTTTAACAGCTTTTTTCCTCCTGATAGTAACACAGATTAGATCAATGCCAGCAGTGAGTGCTGAGAGTGGAAACACAGGTCTGGTCCTGCTTGCCTTTTTAGGGGATTCCAACTCATGAGGGCTGCACAAACGGGGGACAGGGGCTGGAGGCAGTGAGGGCTTCACAGGGGCTCCCAGGGCCAGAGTTTTGCCTGCAGGTCCTTTATTGCTGACAATGCACAAGATGGAAAAAGCCAACCTTGACTCTGGTGTCAGGACAAGTGTACCAAGCTTGCAGATCAAAGGTAAAGGCTTTCTCTGTAACTAGGGAATACTGGTCACTGAAATCCTGGAGAAACTTTTAAGCATGAAGGCCTTCCGTGCAGTTCTGGTTCAGAAGAGCTCTGACTACAAGCTGGTTCTTGAAGGGCTGACAGCAAGCGGACCAGGGCACAATCTTGTTTGCTGGTCAGCGCTTCTTTCCAAGCCAGACAAAAACTGACCAATGCTAACCAAGAGGATTCATGGTGTGAACTATCTGTCACCCCAGCGCCCAGGTCAGCAAGGTCTCAATGCTGGGGGCTGAACTGAGAAGGTCACGATGCATCTGTTTCAAGAGCAAGCTACTTGTAGCAAAAGCTGTGTGCCTGTCATCTCCGTGATCCTGTATCCAGTTCCAGAAACAGGCCCTGAGGAAAGGAGGGTCAGGATACAGGGCAGGGGACGTGCACCCACTGGGATGCTGAGTTATTCCTACAGACAAAAATGGCTTGGTTAGAAATAGTGCGTGGGTGGGAGGAACATGGGGCAGTAACACCACACTGCCACACAGCAACTCTGTGAGCAAGTGAGCGGCAGAGGCATGTCCCAGGAGGGCCAGCACAAGTGGCCTGGCTATGACACTGGCACAAGGCAATCTCTTTCAGGAACCGAGTGTGGGTTGAGAGATTTTCTCCCTGATCTGGCCTCATTAGATCCTATGGAGTTTAGCCCAGAACTGTTTGCCGGCTGCAGTGTGACAGGGCACAGGGAAGGGGTCCTGCAGGTGAAGTGAAAAAGAAGAACTGGAGACTTTCAGCTCCAGTTAGGCCCTTGGGCAACCTGGGAACTCGTGTACACACTTTAAGGAGAGAAGAATCAGAGGAAGCAGCTCTGGAACCTGAGCCCCCTCACAACAAAGCCATGGGTCTGAGGCTCTTCTGGCAAAAGGAGTTCGCTTGGGTGACAACTTTCTGAGTTTGTCCAGGCACACCAAGGATTCCTGCCAGGCCTCCGTGGCACCACACACACGCATGCACCCATCCCATGAAATAGCCAGCTGCCCTGTAGATGGCACTAGGTTGGGCATGAGGGCAGGTACCATATTTCTCTGAGTGTTTGTGCAGCCAGAGAGATCCAGACATAACAAAATAGACTTCCACCGGGGCAAAATCTTTTCCTTTCAGCACTATATTTATGATACCTGGCTCCACCTCAAAATATTCCCTACAGTTCAGGGGCATTCACTAACACCTGGGGTGGTGGTCCTGGCCCCTTCTAGACCCAGGAGCTTTGGGTCCAGATCTAGTCTTCCCCAAACACATGATAATGCCATTTCCACCCTGCATTTTGGTCCATCTCTGAAAATGGGAGAATCCTGCAGCTTGCCAGACCCAAGCCAAACACCCTGGTGAGACCAAACACCCCAGTCTGTTGCTCACTGTGTTGAGCAGGGACAGGAAGACACAACTCAAACCAAATGGCACATGAGAGCAAAGGGGCTGAATGCACCTTACAGCCCTGCTGAGTGGAATGGGACAGAAGTGAGTGAATAAATTCCACCATGCCGCTTGTCCATCTCTGCCACTTATCAGCTGCCTATTAATAACACTGATGAACTGAGCGAGACGTTTCTGCCAATGGAACATATTTCACCTTGATCACTGCCATTTCTCAGAGCCTAATTCCTGGCTTGCCTCTTAATGATGAATCTCTCCGATTAGTTCCAAAGCGGGGAGCCTGTTTCCCCCGCCCCACCCTATGGTGACTGTGGCAACTCCCAGAGATAAATGATCCCACTCACATCTTCTGGCTTAATATCCCCACGAAGTCATATTTCATAAAGGGGTTTGGCTAATGCCTCTGCGTTCCTGTCAGTAGGGGACCAGGGACACATACATCACAGCCCAGAGATGAGGCAATTAACGTCCGGCATGTGACAGACTCAGCGCTGAATGCTAGCAGTGGGTTTAGGAGTGAGGAATAATTAACTGGGGAGTAAATTCATTCTAGCTTGGCTGGAGAGCATGTCCCCTGGATCAGCCTTTATCTCCATGTTTGAATGGCAGAGCTGTGCAGATGCAATCATGAGGAGTGTGGGAATGCATAGGCAGAGGGGAAAGGCAGAGAAGTGAGGGAAAACATACTGGTACCATCCTAGCTTTTGCAGACAGGAACACCCTCATGCTCACATATGCCCTGGGGGGCACATGCACTCACTGCCATCAACAGATTGTAATCTAGCTGCCTAGCTCCTGAGTACAGTATCTAGAAGGTGGCACCAGCAGAGCACAGGAAGCCATTGCCACTCACCTGCTTTGCCCAACCTCCCTGGCTAACCAGGGCAATCTACCTGCCAGGGTGGGGGCACTGGAAATCCAAATTCCTGGTTTGCTCAGATACTGACCTGCCACAGGACTCAAGTAGGTCTCTTCATGACACTGGGGCCTGCAGTGCAGTGCAGGCCAGGCAACTGAGAACCATTGTGATGCCCCCTTAAGACTGCCTCATTCCTGCCAGGCTCTCTCTCTCTCTCTCCTGTCTCTCAAGGTCCCGTCTTGCTTTCTCGCCTACCACTTCTTGATGGAAACTTAATGAAAGGGAGGCTTCCCTCAGAGAATGACAAGTCTAAGGTGCTCCCCCTTCCTCAACAGTTGACCTTTAAGCCCTCAAGGCAAGCAGTCTGAAATTGTGACTTCCAACTGCCACCATAGTCATGCCCATGCCTCAAAGATGTCCCAAATCCAGCGGGACACTTGTCCCCAAAGCCACTGGGCCACTTTGGGCCTTTACTCCCTTGTTGGAGCTCTGGCCTTACTGACTTCCACCTCTCTACTCTAACTAGCAAGACTGGCTTCTGGGCTCCAACTCCTTGTTTCACCCTCCGGGGCCTTTAGCTTAGCTCTTCTCAGACTCTGGGCCCTCTGGCCCCAAGCTCTGCCCCTCCTCAGGCTCTGGGCCTCCCTGGCCCATGTCTGTGCCTTGAACTTGACCACCAGGAGGGCTCAAGGCAATCATGTGCCACTCAGGCACTAATGGGACCTGCAAGCTACTCATTTCTAGTCTCACCCAAAATACTGGCTGCCTACTACACTTCTTCCAGACCCTGAACCAGGTCCCTCCAGAAGCTCCCAAAGCTCCCTGCCAGGCAGTCACCAGTAGCACCCATCTCATAGCAAGGGCTCCTTACCCTGCTGCTACCCAGGTCTAACTCCTGCTCTAACTCTAGTTCTGGCTTATATACTACTAAAGCCCTGCCCCTTTCTGGTCATATGCCTCCCCTGTCAGCTGACTTGACCACAAGGCTTTCCTTAACCCCCACTCTGCTGCCTGGCTGTGCTACAAACACCCTGTTTTTAAAGGGGCCAGGCCACTTTCCAGTAACAGGGCAAGGGATCCCTGTTACACCAAGGGATCCCAGAGGAACTATGCTCATGGGAAGCTGGATTTACTGTGGCTGTACTTGAACTACATGAGACCCCGTGGGCAAGCTTGGGTGGGGCACAAGGAGTGTCAACTGTGAGTATAAATACCTTTGATCACAATTTTATTGGGGATCCCCACTGTTTGATGAAACAGGTTAGACTACCTATCCAATGGGACGGCTGGAAAATGACTGTTGGGACTGGGATGGTTATCCCAGGCACAGCCCTTCACTGAGTGGCTGGCCTGGCCAGGATTGCTGAGTATTTCACATGTTCCCCATCCCAACTTGTCTTCTCCCATGACCCCTCTCCTGTGTCCATCCCACTAGCTCTAAAAGCCGTGAACCAGATTCTCAGCTGGTGGGAACTGGAGTCTGTTCCATGCCTGGCTGGCAACGGTGGGAAGAAAATCCCCTGCTCCTACCTGGGGTTGCAGGTTGGGGTGCAGCAGGACATATCCATTCAAGTCGATGGCAAAGACATAGCCGTTTGCCCCTAACTGTAAGGAAACAAAGAGAGGAGTTACAGCGTGGAAGGAAAAACATTGCAGAGCTCAGAAAAGAGAGGCCATGGCTTCTATAGTCACAGCCCCAGGGCAATGCCCTGTGTGGCTGATCCAAGCCCAGCCCTCACCTCTTCTGGGTCTATTACTAATAGATGGAGAATTTTTCCCCACCACCACCAGCATCACCCCAGTCTGTTCCTCACTCTTCCAGGGCTGACCCCATCCACTTTTACTTGGTAGATAAGAAAATCCAGCTCTGATTCTTATTCCACAAAGGGTTGGCACCCAGAGATCCTTTTCAGGGCCACAAAACCCCAGTCCTGGGTCTTCCCCCTGGTTGAAGGAATCTGCCTTCTCCCTTACAACAGGCTTGTCAGATAACACTTTCTGTCTGGGGGAGTCAGGGTGAAATCCCAGGCTGGACTGATGGACCTGACATGGGGGCTAGGACAGCCCCATTATCCTGCCACCCTGGGAAGGATCCATGCCCATCTGACTGGAGTAGCCTTCCCAACTTGCCCTGCTGAGTGCTTGAGAGTTTGGTGCACATATGTCCAGGCACTACTGACTTTCTAACTTGTTATAAACAATCCTGCCTCACAGTAGTGAGAGGATGTTTGCAGTTGTAGAGAATAATGAACAGTCAGAGATTGGTGTGCACTCTCTGTTTTACTCTCTCTCTCTCCTCCCCACCCCCCAGACAAAGCTACTGGGCCCCAGCTAGAGATCTGGTTTGCAGTCTTCAGAAGGCACCCTGCTTTCCTACAACACAAGCTGCCTGAAACCATTCTTCCTAGCATCTTTCCAGCAGTCAGGATGTGGTTCAAGTGATGCAAAAAGGCACAAGGGAGCCTGGGAGAGCTTCATGTTCAGCTGTTTTTGTGGCTCACATTTCCCTTCCATCAACATCAAGGGAAAGGAAAGAAATGACTGTTTCTCCTCTCTCCCTCTTGTTGCCACTTGTGCCGGTTCACAGGGGATGGCCTGACAGCATGGTTTCTAAGGGACTTCTCTTAACAGGGCTGGCTTTCCCACGCACGTTGTAACGTGGCGTCAGCTTCTTGATGTCATTCAGAGCCACATCAATTCCCATCACGCCCAGAATAAGCTGGTTCTGGAAAGAGAGAAACAAAGGCAGGAAGGCATTATGGGCAGGACTGAGGTTTGAGCTCAGGGCGCCCAGCCTGGGCTTAGCCTGAAATGTGAGTGTTATAGGTGCCATGCCAGTCCCCTGAAGTGTGCAGAAGAGTCCCTCATGGTCAGACACATGCTCTCCTCCCTGCCAGCCTCCTTCTCTTCTGCACACTAGTGCTCTGGATTCAGAGGCAGTTCAGTGGATCAGCCAAATGAGCCTGCTTGGTTTCCACAGATACTTTTGCTCAGATCTCAGAGCCTAAGGACCCAGCCCCCAAAGGACTGTGGGAAACAACTTCCAAGGCTGAGACAGCAATAGCACCTTAGGAAAACCACAGATGTGGTTTCAAGTCTCAGAGCCAAGGGAGGGACAGAGGACAGGCTGGATCTTAGGGGCCTGGGACTTCTGTGGTTCAGTGAGGAAAGCAAGACATGCTCAATTCCAAATGCTAACATCTTTTCATCCCAGAAATGTAGTTTATTTCCTCTTTCTCATCATTTCCCCCCAGAAAACACTCCCTTCATCTTCCATCTCAAGGCACCTTTATTCAGAAGGGTCTCATAGTGTTTTATGGCTTCAGTAGATTATTCAGCGTGAACACCTGCCCCACAACTCTAATATGCAGCCAGCTCTGGGGTAGAACTTAGCAGCTCTTACTCATGTACAGCAACACTAAGGACAGGAGTGGAAAAAGACTGTATTTAAACTGCAAGGGAAATTTTGTGTAGGCAGATTACATGTGTTGTGATGAAATATAGGCATAACGACCACAAATTTATGGAGAATGCCACAGCCTCTTAAACAAGAGATCAGCAAAGAGTGATGCTGTCCGTGACTTGGAGCCCATATATTAACTAAGAAGACAAGACAGGACACAACAGGAAGTCAAACTGACAGGGTCTCCTTAAGGAAGGGTGTTTAATGCCCTTGGAGAGATGCTGAAAATGAAACTCTTATTAGAGAAACCATTAGCTGAAGCCGGACTTGGTCTGTAAATCCTGCTTACTAGTTCATCAAGCCAGGTCACTTAATGAAGAGCAGAGTGCTCACTCAGGTTTTCATGGCTCACTTTGGCATTTACTTTCAAGCTGTTTATCAAAGAAGCCGCAGCACAAAACTACCAACCCCAGCACCGTCCTTGTGCTGGGACTTCACCCCAGAACAGTAGCTGAGCTATGCAAGCCCCACCACTTAATTCATGCCTGGTCTTTCCTTCGTACCTGGAAGAAGCACACAGGATGGCAGCCTTCTCAACCAAGGTGACAATTGCGATAATAAAAGGCAAACAGAATGTCCTATCTGTGGGTTTTCTGCCCCTTGTTCTAATTGTTCTCCAGAGGATCACCTGGGCCTTGGTGGGGAGGTGGCATTTTAGCTATTATGCTACACAAGGAATAATTGGACAAAAGCTAATGCAGCTGGCTCCCCGGGGTCAGAGCTGGACCAGGACCCCAACATCCAGACCCAGCCTTTGATTTGTGCTCATTATGGAGGTGGTCTGAGATATGAAGGCTGGATCCATGGATGAACTTCCCCAAGCCCTGGAGAGCAACATAGTGGGGAATGTATGATGACCACCCAGAGTTGCAATTTCATCCATTACAGAGACAGAAGCCAGACAGATTTTGGATCCAGACCTCATTTCCTCAAGCTGAGTTCCACCTTTTGGTTCCAGGCACATTTACAACTAGAACACACTCAATTCTTCCTCTGCCCTTGCTAGAAGTGCTGCTTTCCTGCGTTTCCTTTCACAACACCCTGATGCCTGCATCTGCTTTCTTCTTTGGTGCAGTACCATCATGGCAAACTACCAAACTGTCAGATGCTCTGCAAGGCAAGAGCCTGGCTTCCTGACACATATACTGCTGGTTGCTTGCCCCTCTGGGAAACAGCTCACTGGTTCCTTAGAACTGCACCCCCACTCCAAATGCAGGATCAGACCTCCACAGCAGCAGTGATCCATCCAGATATGGTGGGTAAGAAGAGAATGAGATAGCACAGAGGAAGGACCTGCAACACACACTTAAGTATGCTCTGGCCATTCCCAGCAAGTGGGGGAATGGAATTAGGCATCACTAGGGTTTGTCAGTCAATGCTAACTTACTCCTCTACTCACACTTCTGTGTTCCAACTGAGTGGCCCCTTGGCCTCTGCCTGAATTCACCCCCACAGGTCCCTTTTAGAGTCCTATGTCTCCCTTGGAGCCCTGTGAACTGTTGTCTCAGTTCTATTTATACTGTGGCAAATTTCCAGAAGCTAAGGGCTTTACACTTCTCATTGCATCCTGTAACATGGCTGCAGGGCAGGACTTGGATCCTCTTGTTCTGAATGGGGGTTTCTTTGCTTCATACCCCCTCAACTTGGAGGGGGCAAGGCTGGAGGTGGCTGGCCCCTGCATGTGTGCTGAGGGCAAGCAGGCAGAGTCCCACGTACTGGGAGAGGCAGGCTTCATTTTCCCTCCCTATCTTTTCCTGTGTCACCATGGTCCTTCTTCCAGTGGTTGTTCTTGCCCAGGCCACATTCTGCCCTTGGTTGCATGTGGTGACACGGCATTGCTGGGAATAGCTCAAGTATTATCTAAGTGAGCAAGGACGTGTGGATCAGTGATGCATGCCTCAGAGCCTGGTTACAAACTAGCTGGGACTCCTGCTTGCAGCCAAACCAGGCTGTCCCAACCCACTACTGCACAGATAGCTCCATTAAGTGCTGGCAGGTTGGCAAAGCAACATCTATTGCACAGCTTTCATTCTGTGATCCAGTACTGATCAGGGAAACAGCAGGTGCAGACAAGGAAGTCCAGAAGGGAGGGGGAAGGTAAATACTCATTTAGCAATCTCCAACATCTGCTCTTCTCATCTGCTCCAAAATCCTCATCTGCAAACAGGCCCCAAAGAGGATTATGAGCTACTGCATCCTTCTCTACACCCTTCCCTCCCACAAGCCCCACAGCCCCTCACTGCAAAGGGCTTTAAGCTTTCCCTCTCTACATCCATTCCTCCACAGCAGCTTTCCTTTACATGCATTTGGGTTCTCTACCCACTGGGGTGAACACAATGTCTTCTAGCTTCCCCAGCAGATCATCTTCATGTGGTTTAGAAGGGCAGAGCCAGCCCAGACTCCATTTACCAGCTCACATTTTTATCATTGCTTTTCTTCTTCAGTGCACCAGGGATTAAAAATTAAGCAAGTAGCAAGCTCTATGCCTGTATCAAAGAGAGGCTCCTTTGCTTTAAGGGCTCTTTTAAATTTTGTCTGGAAGCCACCCCTGCTCCCTACAGACCTTCACAAGAGAAAACCCCATGATAACAGTGACAAGAACTCAACCCATAGGGGCAAGTAATTGGGGAGGTGGGGAGTGGGGAAAGAATACTACCTCCTACTTGGAGCTACTTTGCAGCCACATGTGAAGATCAATATTTCACCCTCAGGCAGGCTGGCTGGCCACAATACTATAACCAGAGATGTTTTGGTACAGGGTAATAACTGTCACATTGCACCAATATTCTCCAGCTTCTGGTACAAAGCACCACAGCCTCAGCTGAACTGGTTAGCAGCATCAGGCACCCCTGCATATCCTCTCCCAGAACTCACCAAGCAGTGAGTAGATGGAGAAATCAAAGGAATCCCTCCACACATGACAACGCTATCCGCTTACCCAGCTGCTTTGATCTAAAGATCACAAAGTGTTTTATCAACAGTAATTAATTAAGCCTCTTATACTCCCCCTTCACAAGGTAAGAATACAAAGGGATCTTGCTATAAGCAAAGGATCCCCTCCAGGGAGGAATACAGCAGCTGTTCAGCAGAATACCATATCTAATTGGAACTGGTAAATTAGTGAGGTTGAATGGGAATCTGGCCAGAAGAACAAGGCAAACAGCATTCCATTTCCACAGAGTATGGTGGCATTTCTAAAGGGTTAAGACATGGGTACTACATCTCAGCCAAAAGTGGGTATATTAGACAGCAAACTCCAGCATGGAAAATGGGGATCTGCCATCCTGCTACTGACCCAGAAGTTACCTCTCAGGTCTGCTTAGCTTGGGAGAAAGGGTCGGAGTTTCAGTAACAAGGGATCAATGTTAAAACCTTCCCCAGAAAGACCCATTTCTCCCCACCTACTGAGGGACCAGCAGGGGTCAGAAAACTGACAGAGAACAAATAAGGATTTAATCCACCACATGAAGCACTGAAGCAATCACCTGTGAAAAGACAGCTTCTGTGAAAGCAAAACCAGGGAGAGGTTCCTTTTCCTTGGAAAACCACCCGGAGAAAGCAGTGCAAAAACCCAGTCTCTCCTAGGCACAATCAGCTGAGCTGCATGACTGCCCAGGCTGCTATAGCACTGTATGTGGGTTAGGCCCCCAGAAGAAAGTAAAGCAATGATCCCATTCTGCAGAGGGTAAGCTGAGGCACACAAGAGGGGAAGTGATCTACTCCACAAAGCAAAGCCAGTATGTAAATCCAGTTCTTATAAGCACCAGCCAAGCCCCCTAATCTCAAGGCCACACTTCTACCATAGAGGAGCAAAGCAAACACAAGGAAACAAGCTCTTGCTCACATTCCAGTGCATGTAGCACACAATATCTAGTCTTGCCAGGTGACAAATCTACTGGAGAAGTCATCTAGAACAGTGGTTTTCAAACTGGGATACGCATTCTAAAGCTGTGTTGTACATACTGAGCCCGGGGGTCTCTGCTCCTATCAGGAGTGTAATGGCTTCAGTGAAGTTCCTCCTGATTTACAGAGGTGTAAGGCAGTGTAGAATCAGGCCCTTGAAATGGGATGGAAGATGATGATGTTTTGTACCTTTCTGTTGCTGCTGCTGTCCTCTGTGAGGTTGAATACTGGCAGGGTGCCAGTCACCACCAAACCCAGCCCCTGGACAGAGACCAGAACAAAAGAAAATTAGATCTTCAAGCTGTCAGACATGCTGATCTCTCTCAGACACTTCACTGCCCTTCTCTCCTGTATTCCTGGACTAAGCTGGGTGTTTATCTTGTGCTGGGGCTGGGGCCAGCAGAATGGGGTTGGAGAGTCACAATATTGAGGTCTTAGGTCCTACTGGGCAGCTTCAGCCCTGCCACTGTAGCTTAGCTCAGGATGACTTCCCTAGCCACACCTCACGCTGGGACTTTGAGGCTGGATCTCAGTGGTAATGGCATTCTCTTTCCAATACCAACCCAGTGGCTATCAACTTCTTTGACATTTCAGCAGCCTGCCTGGATGGGTTATGGGGACTTTAAGGCCTGACAGCAGGTACACAGGCTCCCACAACCCTCCCAAAGGGATAGTCCATCTTCCTGACTGTGGGTGTTGAAAGGATTATTAAACTCACTACATTCCTCCTTACTGAAAAATTAAATTGAATGTGCATTAAGTAATTACAAAGCAAGCAGTATTGCTCTGCAAGCAAGCTTCACCAGCAGGGGCACTGTGGGAGAGACAGGCATCTTGGGATAGTGCTTAGCTCAGTTCTCCTTACCAGAGCATCTTGATAAACATTGGTCCATTGAACCTGCTTGGCCTTATTTCCTGCCAGGACCATGGGTCTCCCCAGCACATCCAGATACTCCTGCAGGACAAATAAGGAGAGATCAACTATGAGATGAAGGAATTCACAACTGCTGCCAGATAGCTGGGCGCACAGCTTGGGGAAGGAACAGGCACCCTCACATGGAGTCAGCGCTCCCTGGGAGAGGAGGCTCCTGTGTTTTACAACCCAATCTGCATAGCATTTCCTCAGTCAGGGGAAAGCCTGGGGCCCGGGCTCAGCAAAGATCACCTAACCTACTGCAGTGATCCTGCACCACCACCACACCTGCCCTGGACAGGAGTGGAGAGATATGTGGGGCTTTGTGCTCTAAATTTCTTAGCCATGGCATCACTCGTCATTCGTCTCAGGCTATGGGCTCTGCTCCAGTCAGAGACCACTGCTACCTGACTTCCTTGCAGCTGCCCTTCGTCCTGGCAGCCCTCGTTCACATTTGCTCCCAGTGTTCCCTCTGCAACCCTTTGCTCTTCTTGTTGAAAATGGCTGACAGCAGTAAAGGAGAGTCAGGAACCTGGGGCAGTAGGGACAGCAGTTCCTCCTGAATCCCAGTGCACATTCCCTTTCCTGACAAATGGCTCTTGTGCTACATCCCATGTTTGGACCCTCATAGACTGACAGCAGCACTGAGCGAACAACAGCCATTGATCTTGGGGAGCCCTAGTGATGCAGCCCAGCCATACAAACCTTTCAAGAGGAAGTAGCGGTATAGCACACCATGCCCTAGGGCTAGGCCCTCTCATCCAGGGCAACATTCACTCATGAAATCTGACAAATGTGATGTCTGTGACAGCCTTCTCCTCCCATGCCACTTCACAGATGGGGAAACTGAAGTGCAGAGAAGGAGGGGCTTGCTCAAGGTGTCACAGAAAGTCAAGGGCAGAGTGAGAGACAGGGCCCAGGTGCTTGGGGCCTCTACATGGCAAGATGCCAAGACAAACTACAAACTCTATTGTGCAGGGGCAGGCTCTGAAAAATGTCAGCTACTGTGTGAGTGAAAAGGGGGAGTCAGGCAACCTCCACTGTCTAAGCAAGGTGATTCTGTTGCCCTCTTTCAATAGTAGCTGGAAATCACACACTCTTCAAGTATTTGGAGCAATGCTATTATCTCCATTTTATGGGAGGGGAACTGAGGCACAGAGACCAAGTGCCTTGCCCAAGGTTACCCATGGAGCCTGTGGCACAGCAAGGCTTGAATCCAGGTCTCCAGCCTGAACCTGATCCCATGGACTATTCTTCCACTGGAAGCTCTGCCTATAACATTATGCACGCACACACATGCACGCATATGTGCACAGGGACAGCATTTCAAAGGGTCGAAGGCTGCCTACCCATGATAAAAATGAAGTAACTTTCTGATACAAATGTCAAAAAACAAAGCAATGCCAAGTTACAAGGCACCTATTAACCCTCCCTAATGCCCAGGCAGTGCCTCTGTATGGGCACTCAAAGCTCCACCATCACTGGAAGATTTTCCTTCTGCCCCCACTGAGTGAGTTGTGCATCCCATCCAGTGCCCCTCTCCCTCCTGGTAAGATACAAACTGTTTGCAACAATCCTAGCAATATCATCAGAACATTCACTGCTGATGTACATGCCAGGGCAAGGGCAGGTTAGTACCAGGAGGTTTGCAGCCCCACACAAAACCCCGGGAGGGTGCTGAGATTCCAGAGGGTGAGCTCTCAGCACTTTTGGATAACCAGACCTTCTTGAGGCATCTCAAGTCAGGCCTCCCAAAGCACTCGCCTTCTTTGGAAAACCTAGATCTGAGCATGGAAGCAGGCCCCTCGTCCTCTGGTTTCCCAGCTAGGCACCTTTATGTCACATACAGCATTTATCTTGAGAAAGATTTTAGCATGTTGGAGAGTACCAGGAGGGGGAGGGAAGTGAAGTGCTCATTGGGAGTAACATACCAAACCTGATACTCTCTATTCCTGCACCCACACTGCTTGCATCTCCTTATGTGACAGGGAGGGAGCTGGGGACCCAATGATGACTGTGGCTCAGCATTCTCAGGCAAGTTTGGTCACCTTTTGTCTTTTGTAAGTGTAGGACGTGCAAGCTCGCAGAGCTAAAATGGCCTGCCCACTTCAGTCAGAACAATTCCCGTCTAGCACCAAGTGTGCTCTGAGTGTCAGCGACTGCCTCAAAAAGGGGAAGTCCCACGCACAGGGAGGGAAATATAAATAACCGTGAGCAGTCTGCATCCACCTCAAAATGCAAATCAACATTAGCGCACCAAAAGACATCTGGTAAGCTACTGACTGGCCACAATTTGCTGCGTAGGTGGTGGCAAAAATAAGCTAGTGATTGGCCATAATTTGCTGCATAGGCGGAACCAAAACAGCCTAATAAATACCTGTGAGCGCAAGCCTTATTCGGAGGAGTCTCACTCGTCAGAAACCAAGCGCTTCGAAAAGGAACGGGGCCTGATCAACCCAAGTTCGCCTCCCCTTGAGCTAACGCACCGAGCCGAGCCGTTTTGTGTCCGACTGCAGCGGCACCCGTACTAGAATGTCTCTCGTCTTGTTATTATGGTATATTGTAAGTAGTTAACTCAATCCCATTTCATAATTTTGTTATATATCATAGTTAACAGTTAATTGTTTAAGCATTCATACATGTGTCAACATGTATCAACTATAACCAAGTAATCTAGTCAATAAAAATACGTTAAGTTTAAGTTAATCGGCTAATTAGCAGAAGTAATATTAAAGAAACACCCTCCCCTAGCCAGGCCCATCCTAATGGACCCCCGCCCATTAGGCTATTCGTGAACAACATGGCGTCATGAACAGGATCTGGGTGCCCCTGGCTAGATGGCAGTCGGTCAGCCCTAACTGATGACGATTTGTGGAGTCACCTCACTTACCATCAAGCTGCAGATCTCTCAGACCCGTGCCTAGTCGCCATTGAGGGCCTTTGTAATCTTAAGGACGGCCAGAAGCAATGGTTGGCCCGTCTGGCGTCACCGTCGTGGGGATGCATCCTTAGATCCACACCAATGGCTTTATTCCGACCAGCGGAGGACAGACTTTCCCCTTCCCTTAAAGGAGTCCAGAAGCCCCTCGATACGGAGGCCTGCCCAAAATCAGCCCAAAAGGCCTGTTTAACCTTCTGCAAAAAGGCCGGGGTGACCTTACCACCCGACCGGGCAAACCCCCCGAGTCTATTGCCTCGCGGCCTAGCCCACCAACTTACCGCCCAGCTGGCAGATGACCTCTACACCTCCCGTACAGAGGGAAAGCTCACCACATCCTATGACCTGAAGAAGCTCCTCATACCCCTCCTCCAAAACTTTTTTCGCGTCACACAATGGCTGGAGGAGTCAGAGACGCTGGTCCGGACCCTGCTCCAGAAAGCCCTCGATGATTCCACCGACGTGCCCTCACCAAGCCAAGAGGCCTGGGACAAAAAAACCGAGTCCCCACCGCCGTATGCCTCAGAAACCTCTTCGGCACCCCCTCCACTCACGTCATCACCAGATATGCCGACTGCTGAGGCGCTCCCGGTCGAAGTCACCAAGTATACTATCAATCACCAAGGGAACACGACGGCTTCCACAGTCTGCCGTACCCGCACCCATGCCGAAGTGACCGAACTGAACGAGAGGACAAAAAGACAGCCAACTGAACCTATCATTGCTTGGATAGGCCACTTACTTTTTGAAGCAGGAGGGGAGACACCAGATAGCGAAGAAGCCAAAACGCTTTGCTGTACCATCATGTGGCATGGAGGGGCTGGATCAGCAGTGTTAGTCAACAACAACAACTACTGGCCCATCCCCTTACCAGCACTAGCCGTCATGTTAACTGGCACCAACCTCCAGGCATTTACCCAGCGCCCCAGCGGGTCCTTTATGGGAGCCGGCCTAATTAATATGGTTGCCGGCTTTTCATATGTCATGTGGGATGCCCGACAAAACCCCCGTGGCCTTACACCAGCACAACACGCGGACAGTTACCCACAAAGGTTCCTGCAAGGCCCCGCAACTGTACCCATCACGGCTATAGCTGTCCAAGCTGTCCATGCGGCGGGGGGGACAGACAATCTAAAAACGGCTGAAGGGAACAATGTCTCGACCCTTCTCAACCTACTACCCCAGTTACCCACTAACATCGCATCACCAGGTCTGAATAGAGGAAAAATTGCAACAGCTTCACCCCCGTACCCGTGTCCACGCGACCCGCTTTATCCCGGGCCAGGGTGGAAGCAACCACAACCAGCCCACTATCCCAAGAGTACCCCCCTAGAGCAGGTTGTGTTCGGATTCTTAATCAACCAAGGGGGCCTAACAAAAGCTGAAGCCCAAAAATTAACCTCAGAAGAACAGTTAATCTTAGCAAAAGCTAAGGGCTTCAAGTTCAACGAGAAGCGAAAAAACTAACACGGGCCACCTTCGGGGCGGCCGACCACGCATCAGACACTCGCCCCTTCATCCAACTACAGATTGCGGGGCATCCCTTTTCCTTCCTCCTAGATACCGGAGCTCAAATCAGCATTATCACGTTAGCCATGCCACACGACCCCACAAATCAGTCCATGTGGGTCCAAGGACTCAATGCAGAAAGAAAAGCAATAGTCGCCCATTTCACAGCCTACTACCAAGGCATCTCTTACTGGCTAAAAGCTCTCATCAGAAACCAATTCCTACTCGGAGTCACCTGCATTCACCGTATGGGACAGCAACACACCCTAGTCAACTTATTACCTGTTGCCCCCTCCCCTCAAGAAACCCACCAACCTTCAATAAAAAATCCCCAACCCTGGCCCTACCACCCTATCCCCACAAAACTAGAGAACATCCCGGCACTCCGGGACCTAGTAAACCGGCTCCAGGGAGAAGGAAAAATCCGTGAAATTAGCGAAAGCAAATACCTATCAGCCGGGTGGGAGATCCCGAAACCACACTCCAATGGCCACGATGTACGTCTAGTCATCGATTACCGAAGAGCCAACGCAGCAATTCACCCCACACAATACCCTCAAACCCGCACCATCACTGAAATACACCATGCCCTACGCAATAGCCAACACACCTGGGGAGCCACCATCGACCTCAAAGATATGTTTTACAGAGTTCCCATAACTGACCCGCACGGTACCCTCAATTTCTGCGCACAAGGCCGGATGTACCGATGGCTTGTATGTCTGCAGGGATATAGCAATTCACCTGCCATCTGTAGCTCACTACTCATGAGGCACATAGACGACTTCATAACTGAACACCACCCACAGCACAACATCATCAGTTTTGTGGACGATATTCTACTTGTCAGCGGTGAGGAACGAGCTGTCAGTAAAATGCTAACAGCTTTAGTACCCTACCTACAATTAAAAGGCTGGCAACCACATGCCACAAAAATGAGCCAAACCGCTTCGCAATCTTTAACCTTCCTAGGACTCACCTTCAGCCCCACCACCCTTGTGCCGACCCCATCTGACAGGCCCCCAGCCTTGGAAGCATGGAAATCCAACCCTCTGAGAAACCGGCGAGATATACAAAAGATCCTCGGGGAAGTTAATTACCACCATCATTTCCTTACACCAGAAGGCCTCAAACCCCTAGGGCGGCTACAATCCCTCCTCAGGGGTTGTAAGCCGTTTCACTGGGGATCCAGTGAGCAGCATGCCTTAAACCACCTCACCCATGCCCTCCAACGACCGCAACCCCTATCGAGGTTTGATCCCTCCCGACCGATCGCCATCTATACTACTCACACTATTGAGCACTTGTCCGCCTACGTCAAGCAAGATAACCTAGTCATCGACCACCTATTTTGGAAAATCAATGGACCCGAACACCGCTATGGACCTATTGCCCTTTCTCTCCTAACCGCTGAGCTAGCAGAAAGTTATGCCATCCACCATGGAACGCTTTATGGCCCAGGAATATCCATACTTCCAAAGCTCACCAACTCATCCCCACCTGATTTTCACGGGACTAGAAAGACCTGGCAATCACTTGTCCTACATACCTAATACACCTGGGCAACTTGGACCCTTAAGGATGTCCAACACCTCGCTGAATTTAGTTAACCATCATCCCCGTTTATTCCTGTCACAGCCATCCCGTGGATAGTAACGGATGGGCGTACAAAAAACTCCCCGAAATACAGGCATTATTGTTCCAAATGTGACGATTTTGTAATTACACACCTTACAGAACCAACATCAGCACAATGACTCAAATTTTTAGCCTTCCAACAAGGGCACGAGACATGCCATCACCGTACATGCAAAATATGAAACTATTATAATGGCTGTGGACTCGCACTTTATTTTCTTAGTAGTGACGGGCACTGCCCAACCCACCTCCTGGGCAGAGGAGTGGGCCAAACTTTTCACTGCAGTGCTAGCAAAAACACCTCGCATCTTATTAACTCATATGCCTTCTCACTGCCCCTTAACCAATCCCCTCCATGCCTGCTTGGATGTCATTCTCCAAGCAGCAGAGAACCCTAATACTAGCATAAAACCCCAAGTCGAAGTCAACTCTAGCCTCCCCTCTTCTGATGCCTTCATTGACTGGCTCCATGCAGAATGGGGCCACCTAAGTGCCTCGAAATTACATCGTTGTTTCAAGCAATCATGCCACTCTGACCCAGACATTCCAGCTGTACGGTGGCACCAAGCTGTCCAGCATTGCGTTACATGCCAGACAGAAAAGAAAACCTCAAAGCCCATTTATGACCACCACGTATATTCCCTCTCTTACTTTGAGCCGGGGAGCACCTGGCAAATTGACCTCATAGGGCCACTCCCCAGGGCAAAACTATTTCCAAAAGGACTAGTAATTTTTTACCTAGGTACTAGAATCCTAAGTTGTATTCCCCTACGCCAAACAACCGCCTTAGCGGTTGTCAAAGCTTTAGAAACTGCCTTCGCATGGTGGGACACCCCCAAACAAATTCAGTCCGACAATGGACTCCCGTTTACCTCTAAAGCACTAGATACGCTGTTTACCAAACATAACATCTCTTTCCACCCCCACCTCCAGTATCACCCCCAAAGCAACGGCATGGTCGAACGCCATATAAGAACGCTCAAGGAAGCTTTGCACACCCAAAACCCTAACCCTGATTTTAAAGGGTGGCATTCCCACCTCCCCAAAGTCCTAAAAAACCTAAATGCGTTAAAGCCACACTGGGTTGACCGTCCTGCCGACTCTGTGCCTCCTTGGACTCATTGGTATAATCCAAACGACTTAATTTGGGTCACCATACCTACTGCGGGTAAGGGAAAACCCTTACCTGGTGAAGTCAAATCGCCGGGAGTCTATCCAAATACCTACTGGGTTACCACCATACCCGACCCGAAACCAATCTTAACGCATCATAACTGGCTGAGTAAGCAAAGTTCCTAAACCTAAGGCCAAGTCACTTGAGCCGTCACTCTCTATTATTTTTTATAGGTAAGTGCTGCCGTCTGTACTACCGCCGACAGAGACCAAACTACGGAGCCCGGTGCCTGGCCGAACAACGATGCTTGGTCAAATAATTCGGTTATCACATTCCTATTCTTTTTAGGATGTCAAGCAGGCTGTAACAGCTCTTGCTGCATTGTCTGTACCTCCGCAGTATCCTCAGCAACGCAACTTAACCCCCATGTAACCCCCCAAGCTCTTACCGCCAATGCTTTCCTTAACGGCTTTTCTCCCCTTTATTCCTATGTAAATAACTCATTCAAATGTCTAACCCGACCCCCAACCCTTCACCACTTGCTCCTGAGTGTCGACCCCTCTCTAAACCTTAACTCCCATTTAGGAATTCTTCCCTGTTTTCAGTTTATGGGTACCAATCACCTAGGCTCTCTTCAAAACACTTTAGCATGTAATTTTACACTCTCTCCACATTCCGTTGTTTCCACCAACACCAACTATACCCGTCACAGAAACTGGCAACCCCAAAAATCAGCCTATGATGTAACCTGTAATATGTCTATTACCACATTTAAAGAACCCTGGGACCGCATCAATTGGTCTTTATCACTCCCCTCAAGCTTAAAAACCAACCTTTCCCTCCCTAATCAACTCCCCTTATTATCCCTTTTGTTACCCTTTTTTAAGTATGTTTATTCATCCTTTCACAACGGTGATGACACATACACCCCATGTGGGGGCTGAGGTGGCGACCTAACATTAAAACATCTCATAGGTGATGCTGACACCCTATACCCAAAAGACAACATCTTTAGAGACCCCCAACGGTATAACTGTCCAGACTCTGTTGGTTGGTTTAATTCCCTTTCTCTCCCGTCAGGCCTATTGTGGCTATGTGGGAAAACTGCATATACCCATCTCCCCCGCAATCCTCAAATTTATGTACTATTGGGTTCGTGTTTGTTTCTAACAACTCAGGAACTGTTTATTCAGCTCAACATACCCAATCATCATGTCAGTCCTCACCACAAGCAAAACAGGCTTTCTGGGACACCATCACCAACTGGGCCAAAATCAGGTTCCTCGCACCCTTCCTTGGGGGACCCATTGGCACCATCACCCAACTTCAACTCCAAGAATTGGGCAGCCACATCGAGACGCTTGGAAATCAGATTGCAAAAGGACTGACCATGTTAGGAGAAAAGTTGACGAACTGGTTACATTTACTCTTCATAATCGTCTTAGTTTGGACTTTTTATTATTAAAGCGTGGTGGCGTTTGTCAACTTCTCTGCGAGATACACCCAAGCATTCCAGAAAACCAATGTTGTTTCCAAATCCAACCTATTGCAAACTACCTTCGCAATATTACTGTTGCCATCCTAAAAACCGCTCAAGATGCAAAGAAGGTGACCACATGGTGGTCAAGTTGTCTCGAGGGGATACCAAAACTATTTAATTTAGGAAACTGGCAACAATTCTTTTGGTCCTGCTTCTTGTTCCTTGTAGTGATTGGTATTTTATTATGCTTATTATGTAATACCATTAAGTATACGCGCAACCGCCTAGAAGCCCTATCGCTATGCCTTGTCAATTCAAAATCACACCACTTACTAGCAACCAACAATCCAGATGACAATAGTGACCCTGACTCCGACAACTGCTGAAGTGGCCACGGCCACGAGGGGATGTAGGATGTGCAAGCTCGCAGAACTAAAATGGCCTGCCCACTTCAGTCAGAACAATTCCCGTCTAGCACCAAGTGTGCTCTGAGTGTCAGCGACTGCCTCAAAAAGGGGAAGTCCCACGCACAGAGAGGGAAATATAAATAACCGTGAGCAGTCTGCATCCACCTCAAAATGCAAATCAACATTAGCGCGCCAAAAGACGTCTGGTAAGCTACTGACTGGCTAAAAATTTGCTGCATAGGCGGTGCCAAAAATAAGCTAGTGATTGGCCATAATTTGCCACATAGGCGGAGACAAAACAGCCTAATACCCATGAACGCAAGCCTTATTTGGAGGAGTCTCACTCGTCAGAAACCAAGCGCTTCGAAAAGGAACAGGGCCTGATCAACCCAAATTCGCCTCCCCTTGAGCTAACGCACCAAGCCGAGCCATTTTGTGTCCGACTGCAGCGGCACCCGTACTGGAATGTCTCTGGTCCTGTTATTATGGTATATTGTAAGTAGTTAACTCAATCCCATTTCATAATTTTGTTATATATCATAGTTAATAGTTAATTGTTTAAGCATTCATACATGTGTCAACGTGTGTCAACTATAACTAAGTAATCTAGTCAATAAAAATAAGTTAAGTTTAAGTTAATCGGCTAATTAGCAGACGTAATATTAAAGAAACACCCTCCCCTAGCCAGGCCCATCCTAACGGACCCCCACCCATTAGGCTATTCGTGAAAACAGTAAGAGCATTAAGGGACAGTGTGCCAATCAGCCCTCAGTGTTGGCATGAAGGAAACACTGCCTCTTTCTGAATCAATTAACCCTCCTCACAGATTGCCATGGAGAGAGCAGCAGATAAAAGCCTCAGTATGAAGCACCAGGGAGAGAAAAATGAATTATTTTTGGATGACTTAGTATGGGGGAGAGAGAGAGAAACCAGGAAGTAGGAGGGAGAGATCCAGTCAGAAAGAGATTAGATATGAAAAGAGCATCAAACCTGGAAGATGGAGTCTAGACTGCCTCTACACTAGCCTTCTTCCCATTGGGCCCACCCCTGGGGGAGGGTTAGTGTACACAGGGCCTCTATAGCTGAAATACCTACAACAGTCCCACTACAGCAGTATCTTAGCACCTCACACTCTTCCTCACACCACTCCAATTGCTATTACCCAATTTTATTGCCAAGAAGCTAAGCCCCAGATCCTTAAAGATATTTAGACACCTAACCGACAAGGTACCTAAGTAGTTTTAAGGAGATGGGTCAGAGAGACTGAGTTGACTAAGGCCAAACAAGAAATGTCTGGTGGACCAGGGATTCCCATGGACATCCTAGCCCCAATGCCAATTTTCCTTTCTGACCAGTTGAAGCACATGCCAGGTAGACCAGTTGAGAACACATCCGTCATGCCAACTGGCAGGAGAGCCACATGGGGGCACAGCTGTTTGGGAACCCTGATGGTTGTATTTAAAATGACCTTCACACTTTAATTTCAAAATCAAATGACTCTCGTTGCCCTCATGGACTCCATGTCAACACACTGACCTAAGTTAGAAACAACAGCTTTGGGAAAGGACCTGGGGTTTATTCTGAACTCTGCCAGAGCTAGGCCTGTGTGACCTCAGGGGGCCCACATTATCTCTGTTTCCTTATGGACATAGTGGCCACATCTACACAAGACTGTGACTGCATAGTTGTTACTGTGAAGTCATTTAGTATTTGCATTCACAAGTACTAAATGACTGTGCAGTAACAGGAGTTACTGCGTAGTAGTGTCCCCGAACAGGTTTTTGGTGATGCTGACTACGCAGCAGCTCATTACTACTGCATAGTAGCATTACAGTGCACTTCATCCCACACGATGCTACTGAGCAGTCATGGGCAACTGGTGCCTCCTGAGTCTGGGGGGGCACCTACAGGTGCCACCACTGGCAGTGCAGCTGGCAAGCTCCCGCAGGCACCGCCGGTGGTGGCAGGAGTGGAGCTGGTGAGCTCCTGCAGGCACCACCATTGGTGTTGGCAGCCAGAGCTGGTGAGCTCCCACAGGCACTGCTGTTAGCAGTGGCAGCAGCCCTGTCAGGGGAGGCATGTGTCCCGGCGCAGCGTCCCCTCCATGCGTCGCCTATGTTAGCAGTAGTAATAAGTTACTCCAGTCAGCATCTCATGTAGACACAGCCACTGGGTACAGAACAATTTTTTGTTGTGGGGTGGCTGCAAGCATGAATCCATTCATGCCCGGAAGGCACCTAGACAACACAAGGTGGAAACAGAAGATCAGAAGGGCAAAGATGATCTCTTCATAGGAACAGAGAAGGAATGAGGAAGGGGGATTAAAGGATAGTGAAGAGGAAAGCAAAAACACTGTGGGCATGTCTACATGAGACGCTACTGCACAGTCATTACTATGCATTTATTTAGTACTTCTATTAGCAAGTACTGTACTAAATAAATGTGCAGTAACCAGAGCTACTGCACAGTAACACCAGTGAATATGAAGTTACTAAATAGTAGCCTAATAATACTGCACCGTAGCATATTAGCACTGTGCTGTGCTACGGCGCAGTATTATTAAGCTGCTGCATAGTCAGCGTCTCGTGTAGATTTGCCCTGTTACTAGTAGTGAAAGGATACAAAGCATGTGGAAAATTTTAGCACTTTAAAGTGCTGCCAACAAAAGGCTGCTCTTTGCATGGCATTGAGCCTCAGCAGGGGTAGGGTAGTTCACTCTCTGCTCTGGGCGTGCCGTGTTAAGGGGGGTTTTGCGAGGCATAGTTACTCTTCCTCCAACATTTCAGTCCAACTGGAAAAAAGCCACTTGAGGCAGAATATTCTGAGAGTCTCTGGGGGATTAGTCCAAACAAAATGGAGAGGCCCAGGCAACAGGGGCAGGAAGTATCCAGAGGTCTGCACCCTTGCTCTCTCCATGCCCTGATCTGCCACCACGTTAAGTTTATCATCATGCAAAGACTTGGGATCAAAAGGCTTTATCTTTGCCCTTGGAGGAAATGTCAGGGTGTGACACCAGATGGATACATGCCCCAGATCAATGTGATGCCACGGAGTCACACAGTTGAGCCTGCCACTTATTCTTTCCTCACTACAGATGCATCCATGTGTAGAACTCCTTCATTTTCTCCACGCCAGACTGAGGGATATGGGTCAACCCCATGAACAGTGATGCTGCCTCAGGGGATTTATGGGTCCCTCCTGTCATGGCCATGGGACAAAACTGCCAGCACTAGGAAGCTTTGTGCCACAGTCACTGTTTGTCTATGACCAACATTTTACTGATGCCATGATGGCTGCTAGTAGCTCCAGGCAACAGAACAAGTGAAGGGAGGAGGAGCCACCTCTCCCAGGGTAACCTTTCTTCTGAGTCTTCTGTTTCACTGACAACATTTAACTGGGTTTGGAAGAAAACCTGCAAAATGAACATGACTGGACTTCTCCAACAAACTGCATGGTAGGTGACAAGTCTGGGTAGTGAAATCTGCACTTGGACTAAATGCAACAATGCCTGGAAACAAGGGATTGTAGCTCCTTTACAGTGGCCTTCAGCTTGTAGCAATAAACATGGTCAAGACAGGAAATCCAGAACCATTTCTAGATATGTGCTCAGGCTGCTCTGTGTAAGTCACATTGTTTTATTTTTGGGGGCTGTCACATACAGACTGAGGGTGAGTTAGTAGCGGATATTACTGGAGACACAGTAGTATCCCTATGCATGGCATGGAGGTGGTGCAGACACTCCCTGAGACATAGCATTTCCTCCCCTTATCCAGCACCACCACTGACCAAGATCCCGGGATCATCCTCATTAGGGGTGGCCTGCCCTGGAGATGGACCCAAGCAAATGAAATACTGGCAAACCATGTCAGAGTGATTTTGGAGGAGTCTCTGCTTTGTGACAAGCTAAGAAGGGATATGGATGGACAAGGGTGACACAGGTCTCTGGGTACGGGACTGAGCTAGCAGATCAGCAATGAGATACAAACCTTGGAACCACCTAGTTTAAGGGCAAGTACCTCTACGGCCTGAGCTAAAAGTCCCACTTCCTGAGGCAGACAGTAGTGGTCTTGTCAACCACCACTCAAAGGGGACACAGCCATCACAGGGAGTGGGTGCATGTTATGTTCACATTATATGATGGGATGTGCTGACCTAATGCACAAGGTTAGAACAGTAGAGTAAGCTGGAGAACAGCCAAAATAATGGCACCAGGCTCTCAGTAGCTTAGATAAAACACAGCAATTCAGCAGTGTGCCTGAACAAGGACTACAGGACTTGAGACCTTTGGTTTTATCAGGCAAATAATAGATTGGAAGGTGTCCAGATGAACATGTAGAACATTTAGCCTTTTGAACAGGGTTAGTAGCAGATGCCAATGAGCTCAGTAATGTAACATCTGTCACTGTAACAGCTGCCTCACTTTACTACCCTCATTCTCATCAATGTATTCTACCCTGTACCAGACTCCAGGAACCCAGGATACAAATGGCAACATTATCCCCTTTGAAGCTCTTCTCTCAGATCCATTATGTAGATGGCGTTTGACTGCTTGACTTTTCAGAAGAAAAGTGACAGGCTCCCTGGTCCCTTTTCAGAGACTGGAATGTTGAGGAAGCTCAGGGTCACGTCTGTGGCTGGCTTTGTGTTATTGTGCTTTTGATCTTGTTTTTCACTTTAATCAAAGGGGATGCAATTGCTGCTGCTGATGCACTGTGCTACTCAGAAGCAGATTTGCGCCATGCTGATAATAAATGGATGAAGATGGAACTATGACTCTGAGAAGCAAGTATATTGTATCTGCCTGATTTCCCCCCTTGTTGCATTGCTGCTGAAGTTCTTTTAATTTGCCTTCTGGTGTTCAAGCTTTCTCTCCAGCACTGTCATGGCTAGACATGCCCTGGATTTTAAATGGGAAGAGAGGTTCTTCTGTAATCACCTGATAAGAGCGGGCAACAAACCAAGAAACATTTTTAATCACTTGCACTTTTGCCATTAAGCCCAGAGATCAATGGGGCTATGCCGATTTAGACCAGCTGAGGATTTGGCTCAGCATTTTGAAAATGACTGTGTGACTTGCTATGTTGCTGGGACAGTTCCCACATGTTGGACTGCAAGAGGCTGGCAAAGCAGCAGGGAGCAGTAGTGTAACGAGCAGTGTGCACCAGTTCCTGTGGCACCAGCCCTATGAGCCCACTTCAAGGGGATGCATGAATGGCATCCAGTCCAATCACTGCAGCTGGCCCAGCCCTTGCTGCTGCCCAGTGAACAGCCCATGGCTGTTATGCTTTTGGCAGAGAGATTCCTTCTAATGAACTGCAGGGTTCAGCCACAAATGTGGTCCCTGGGAGGATTCGCTAAGGTTAGCACCCAAACTGGGTGGAGAGGAGGAAGGGCCATAATGGCATGAGCCTTTTTTGTACCAGCTGGCAGAGGGCAAGCTTCATAAAGCTGATGAAGCAGATGCCTGCCTCTGACTGTTCTGGAGCTCTAGAAGCAGTTGTGTGTGCAACTTGCAAAACAAGGTGCACAAGGGCCCAGTTTTTGCCTGTGGTCCTGTGCACTGGGACCCATCTGGTCTGTCAGACACAGTTCCTTGGACAACACTGTATAGCACAGTGGGAGCTCAAAAAGATGGTCTTCTAGCAACCCCTTGGAATCATTCTCCTCCTGTGTATGGCAGCCATTGCAGGGGTGCCATGTCTGTCACCGGTCCCCACACAGAGCTCCTGGTGAGATGCAGCAGCTGCTCCCCACTGGATGAAGACTTCACTAGTGCAGGCTCCTGCTGTATGTGTAATTAGCTCCAATGTCCCACAGCTCCACATGCTGGGTGTTTCCTTCCAGAGGTCTTTTCATCTTTAAACAAAGCAGTAATGGGTTGGGGGAGGGAAGTGATGGCTGCTGGGTGAGTCCACCTGTTCTGAGACAGCAGCACACTCCCTTGGAAGATTCAGCAGGCCCTGAATGTGAACCTTTTTCAGCTAGTGCTTCAGCTCAGCACACTAGATGCAGTGGCTCTAGTGCAGAACCTACCCAAATGCAGAAAGGGCTACATTTGGGTAGATTACCTGGTGCCAGGTTGCCCTGCCCCGCACAAGCTGCTTGCAATAATGGAATTCAGTGGTGCAGGCCTTGAGTGAGCCTTCAGGCAGTCCATAATGTATCTGTGAGATCTCCCATGGTTTTGTCTGTCCAAGGTCAACTCACAAGAGAGACACTTCTTTGGTAAGTGACTGCCTGACCTACTCAACATGTAGCTAGGCTGTCACAGCCGGGCCATGAATGTGTTCTCTGTCCACTGGAGAATGTCTGTGCTTGGGATGTAGGCTGGCCATCGCACTTTCATGGAAGTGACTTGTTTTGTACAACTCACATGCTATCCACACATGCACACGCAGGGCACAGATGGTCCATCGAACACACAGACACATACTCAAACACATGCATGGAGACAGCATACCACATACCATACAAATGTGCAAGCTCAGCAAGGAGTACAGAAGACAGTGGGGAGATGAGACTCAGTGTCTAAATTTTCATCTATACATGCTCAAATAGGCTCTACCCTAGCCAGGCACCTATATATTATATACTCTACTGGTTTTATCCCAAGGCTTTAAAGTGCAGTCCCCCCTGATTTACACTGGCACTAAGTAAGTTCAGGATCAGACCCTGTTCCTGAAGTGTCCTGGTTTTCATTTACACTCACAGGAATAAACATCTGCTCTCCCTCCTGTTCTGGTTTATACATACTCACCAATGCTAAACACAAGCTAAACTTAAGCAGTGCTGGAAAGGACATTCCCCAAAGAGAGGGAACTGGCTGGCAAGAGGATGTTTATGGACATGAATGTTTCATCAGCCTGGTTTGAACACTTGGTGGGGCTCTGGATCTGGTGAATCAATTTTAGACAGCAGAGGAGACAGAAAGAGAGAGAGAGAGAGAGAGAGAGAGAGAAGGCAGTTCTAGTGGTTAATAAATAAGTGATGATTATTATTAATAATAAGTTGCTTGGAGCTGGTCCCCAGTTGCAGGCTGTATTAACTAAGGGGGTGGATAGTTTGAAAAATATCAAAACCAATTGGTAATTACTCCAAACAGGAAACAAAAATGAGTTCTGTCAAGTTGAAAACAACAATCTACTCTCAATGTGCTCCCTGTTGGGACTGCACTAACCCAGCTAGGGAGGTACAATCACCTTCCATATAGATCCACAGTGTCATATGAAAATACAGGACCCAGACCCTTGGCAGGGTGATTTTATAAGCAGTATGTCTGTCTGTCTATACTGGACTATTCTGATCACAGGTGAAACCACATGTTCAGATCTTACATGCCCTGATATAGATTGGAAGCACACCAAGTTACACCAGGGAAATCCATGGAGTTACCATATGGCTTGCCAGACTTGATCAGAGCCAATGTCCATCTAGAAACATCCTGCTGCTGACAGCAGCAGAGGCTACAGAAGATGGTATAGCAGTCCTGTAGTGGGTGCTGTGGATTAATCTATTCTCATTTTATGTCTCAACCTGGTCTCCCTAATACATATGTTTTCAACCTTTTTAGACTTAAGGCACCCTTCAGTAGACTTGAGGCACCCCTTAGAAAGTGTCAATTCTTAGCTTTCACTCATTTTTACTACAGAAAAATAATAGACCGATTCTTCTGTTCTGCGAAGAACTCAGAAAGGCCACAGCAGGTCAGAATGCTTTGAATACTATGGATTCCTATTTGAAATCTCTGGGTTTATCTTATAAATCATGTTTTCACATTTAACAGTGCTCACACTGCATGGCACCTTGCAGCACCTTTGAGTCTCAATATCTCTGTTAATATTGTCATTAATTTTAAACCTCATTATTTGTATAAATGCCCAATTCTTTTCCAAATCTTGCTAAGCTCCTGGCTACCATCTACAATTGGTAGATTAGAGCTCAAAACCTGTGTTACAGGATCACTGAGGTTGCACTCAAGCCTTCAAAACTTAGCTTCTTTCCTCCAGGTGGGCATGTGCATTAAGTTGCAGTTCTTAATCACACAATCACACACAATTTTTCCCCACTGGACTCTGGGGATGATGTAAATTGTGCAGTGAAGGACACTGTTGCCTGTAGGAACCGAGCTTCATTCGTTGCAGAAACAGAAAAGTGTGGTCCCTGCTTCTCAGTTCCGGTGCTCAGAGGTACTGCGGCCCACAGCAGTTAGGAGGAGTAATTGCAGAGAAAGTGTTCCTCAGGCACAGCACCTCTGGGCTACAACATGCTCAGTGCCAGTGGAATCTTCAGGGATTTTATCTTGCAAACTAACAAGTCTCTGGAGTTGATGCAAAACAAGATTTTTGAAGGCCTGTAACCCTTGTACCAAGTTCCTCTCTTGTTACGACCCTTTCTAAAGGGAATAATCCCACCTCCACCATCTGTCTTGACTGGAGAAGACTTCCATGTCCTTCATCTTCTTGGTTCAGTTAGAGCAGTGGGAGATCAGGGCAAGGCTCTCAAGCATATTCTAAGTTGCCAAGCCCCATACATCCTGTCCCTGAGAAATTACACCCATCACATTTCCAAACTTCTCATGCCTAGAAACTCCTCTATCTTCTAGTTCCCAAAAGTCCCTTTCCTTCTATGTCTGAGCCATGTTAAGAGGGCAGTATCCACACTAATAGGGTCAATATCCAGATTATCCTGGAGGGGAAAGTAATGACCACATGCAGAAAAGTTTGCTGGGGTGCAGAATGATCCCAGCATCTCCATCAGAAAATAAGCAGGAAAACTCAGACTTCCTGCTGATAGGATGGGCACTGTCATGGAGTGAGATCCCCTAGGGTGACTGTTATGGCCTTGGCGGCTCTGTGGCTGTGCAAGCTCTGCCCTGAGGGCACCCTCTTATCTCGTCTGCCGTGTTTTTGATGGAAAAATAACTTAGGAGGCTGTCCACGAGCCTTCACTTAGTCCTGGTTCACTGAACTTTATTCAAGCGCTCTGATCTGCAGGTCCTTTACCAGGCCTCTCTTCTGCGGTGCTGCATGAGACACCTCAGGCCTTATGGGCCAATTGCATGGTGCCAACCATCCCTTTACCATGCCCCATGCCTCTCGGGTGTTACATTGCTCGTATGTTCTGTTGGGGCCTTGGCCTTCTTGGACTCTGCCCCATCGTGCACCTCTGTGCTCCCCTACCAGTTGCCTATGACTGGGCCCCTGACCCTTGCAGCTCGTGCCCCTCTGGTGCTGGGCTCTCTGGCCCCTTGCAGCTGGTGCCCCTCTGGTGCTGGGCTCTCCAGCCCCTTGTGTCTTGCACCCCTCTGGCACTGGGCTCTCTGCATCCTCTTGCAGCTCACACCTCTGTGGCGCTGGGGCTCTTCACAACCATGTGCCCCCAGTGAGGTCTACTCTTCCCCTATTAGTCTCTTCCCAGTCCACTGGTGCAAACAATAATACAGACCTAAGCCCCTGGGCTACAACATAACATTAATGATAAAGGCAGCACTCTGCCCCTTTAAGAGGGCCAACTCCCCCCCCCACTTAGAATACCAACCCCTTTTATCTCTGGGCACCTTGTGAACCCCTAGAGTCTTACTGTGTTTGGAGGTAGCAAAACAGGCAGCCAGATGCATGGGGCCACTCTCTTGTGCAGGAGCTCCTTCTCCTGGCAACTGCCAAACAGAAAGTGACCCCTGTGGCAGAATGCCATCTCTGTCTCTCCCCAAAATCTGCTATTAGGTGGGTGAGCAGTCTGACAATTTGGTTACCATGGTCACTGCACAGGACAGACACCGCTGGCCTCGTCGGCTTCCAGTAACCCTGAGTTGTTACCTGAGCTGGACACATTCCTGAGGGAGGGGGAAACATGCTCCCTCTGCCTGCGTGACTGGCCACACACACCTGGGTGGGGGCTTAAATTCCCTGTTGTTCTAAGCAAAGTCATCATGACTGGGAGGGAGCTAGAGACCCTGCCAATCTACCCAGCAACCAGTGATGCATTTCAAATTGGTTGGCTGGCAGCCAACAGTTGCTGGTCTTCATGGGATCAAGTAAATCAGGTCGTAAGATCTATATAAGGTACGAACTGCCCAGGAGGCGGGGCAGCAGCCATAATGAGAACTCTCAGAGAAGCTGGACCATCTGAAACCCGCACTCTCTCTTGAAATTCATGGTCAATAAACTGCTTGCCTCCAGAGGAAATCTCCACCTGCCTCTGGATGATACTTGTGAGTAAGCTACTTGAGATCTAACTAGATATATAAGCTTGCAGTAACACAGATGCGTAATCAAAGGTTACCATGCCACTGCTTGCTCTAAGGGATTTCTCTGATATTGCTCTACCATGCACCCTATTCCAAACCTACTCCTTGTAACCGATAAAGTTCTCCTTTGTACCTAGCATGGGAGACTTATTGGGAGAGGGCCTAGATTATGCCTTGGGAGTCCCCTTGGTTTGGCTGACTAAGGGAGACCACTATTTGTGCTTGAGACTGAGGGAAGCACCCCAAGTTCTTCCAGTGTGTCAAGTACCCTCAAGGACTACTAGGCCTGTGTTTCCCAAGGGGCACAGAGCCAAGATCAATCCAGACCCTGCGTGCTGGTGGCATACCCCCAGGCTTGCGGGTGTGTTCCAGGAAGGGGGTCAGTCGGACATGAGGTGCCCCCAGGGAGGCACTCGGAGCCTGGAAGCGGGTTGGGCACAGTGAGGTGGGGGGCTCAACACAGGAGCACTTCCTATGGGCCTGCCACAACCACCAGCCAGCCTCAGCCCTGAGCTTATATGTGCCCTGGGCTCTGACTCCTTCTGGTCAGCTGACTACCTGCCAGGTGCCACCCAACTACCTTGCTAGCCTGTTACTCAGGCAACCTGCAGCTGTGGGGCTCTGACTGCCAGGCTACTTTGCTGAGCTGTTTCTTCTCTTAAAGGTGCAGGGATCCCTAGGTGCCCTTCAACAGGCACACACAAACCAACTCTGAAAGGGAGCATGGCAAAATGGCTAAAAATCTGCTGCTCAAGGGCTGAGGTAGAAAAGCTGGCTGGAGAGTTAGCAAAGAGTATTCTCCACTCTGCCTGTGCTCTATGAGCTAATCTCTGGCTCAAGATGGGGGAGCAGATTCTTCTCTTTTTGTTGTCTGGATTGCTTCCTTAATGAGAAAGTAGCAGGACACAGCTTTTTGCCTTCTGTAGACATCAAGTTGTAGAACTTGCAGGATTCACCTCTCTAACAAGAACCCTGTAAATTCCCCATTGTTTTCAAATAAGAAGAAGCTTTGAAATGTGGAAAGAATGGAGACAGACTGCATGACCGTTCAGAGTGCTCCCAAGCAGTCAATTAACAAAGAAAAGAATAGCCTCTTTGGCTGTGTCTACACATTGCCATATGATGACGTTGTTACAGTGCCATATTTTAGTACTTCCTTTTGGTACTTACTTAGTAGTAGAATACCAAATAACTGCCTGTACTGCACCACGCGTATAGTGCATGCTTAGTTTTTGCTACTACATCGCCATAGCAGCGCACTAAAATAGGGGAGTATGCCACTATGGTGATATAGCTGCTGATTATGTGTCGACCCACATGATTGCTATGTTGCCATAGCATACAGCAACATAGCATGTTGCTATGTCATTGAAGGGTGACATATAGACGTGCCCTTTGTGTCAACGCACCTCTGACATTTTTATGACCTCAAGCCAAAGAGCTAGACCTAAACTGGTCCATTTCCAGCAAAGATCCCTGGTGTGAATGAAAGGAGGGGTTTGGAACTGAAGTAGACAAGTTCATGAAGAAAACATCTTGTAAGGTAAGTTCCATGGCCCTTGCAATCCTGTGGATCAGGAGTGGTCAATCAACAGCACACGCACCACAAGCAGGACGGGCAGCATGCTGTGGAGGAGACAGGCAGCACAGTGGCAGATAGGGGAGGAAGCAGAAAGTGGAGCAGCAGATCAATATCATGCTGGGCTGTAGGCACCTCAGGGTTGGAAGAAACCAGGAGGTCCAAAGCCAAGAGATCTGTCCAGAAAACCGAGTTAGCGGTCCAGAGGGTCAGGGAGAAAGCAAGGTCAGGAAACTAGCCAGGTTAGCCATAACAGAACTGTGGCAGTGGCAGTGGCAGACCAGGGTGAGCTACCTCATTAGGTAGTCTAAGGTTCAAGACCACAGCCTGACACTACCTTATTTTCTCTGCCCCCTCTTGCACAGCAGCCCTTCTAGGGAGTGCTGCTCTCTCCTTTCCCTGGCAGAATTTCTGTACCATGTGTGGATGTTCTCTATGGGCTCCCATGTGCATTCCTCTGGTTTATACCCCTCCCAGTCTACTAGGTACTGTAGTTACCCTCATCTCCACCTTGAGTCCAGGATCTCTTTGACTAAATACTCTTCATTACTAGTGAAAGACACTGTGATCTGTGAGGAAATACGTTCTGTGTGTAAGACTTAAACAGGGACATGTGAAAGACTGGATGGATTTTCAGTGTTCAGGGGAACTGCAGTTCAAAGGTAATTGGATTGATTTGTCAGGTGATACAGAAGGGGCCGATATACCTGTGATTTAGTTTCTGCAAGGTGCGAAGGTGTTCTGTTAACAGCCATACTTTGTCCTATAGAGTAGGCCCCTGCTGTTATTGTTGATCTGCATGTTGTTTATAGGCTTCCTTTCCCTTTTCCAGCTTTTAGCACAGGTTGTACCCAGTCTGCAGCTGCAGTGTTATCGGAGGCAATGGACAAGGTGAGGTGTAGCCAGGGGTGGAACCCATAATTGGCAAAGAATGACGTTTGCACCGTTGAGGTGTGCATAGTGTTGTTATAGACAAACTTGGTGAGTGTTGTCAGGGGAGCACAGCTGTCTTGTTGTTCACTGAGGTAGCACCTGACGTACTTGCTAGGACCTGGTTTGTTCTCTCCATTTGACCATTTGTTTGGTACACAAACAAGAACTGGGCCTGGACACCCAGCAAATGCAGGGCCTCATGCCAGAATCAGGAAATGAACTGGGGCTTGTGGTCGGAGGTTATGTGATCCAGGAAACCATGAAAGCAAACGGCACTGTCTAACCATAACTGGTCTGTGTCTTTAGCTGATGGCAGATGTGTGACTAGAACAGAGCGTGTCATTTTGGTTAACTGATCTGTCACCACCAGGATTGTAGAATATCCATTGGATTTGGGTATCTCTACAATAAAATCTAGAGAAATGACAGATCAGGATCAGGGGGAACAGGGACAGGCTGCAGGGGCCCACAGGATTTCTGTGTGGGTCATTTAGTGCCGTTGCAAAGATTGCAGGAGTGGATGAAATCTCAGACTGTCTCATGTAGCCATAGTCACCAGAAGTATTGGGCAACCAGTTGAAAAGTCTTGTCTGTTCCTGGGTGGCTTGCTAACAGTGAATCATGGCTTACACAAAGTACTACCAGTGTAGCCAGACCAGACCTGGAGGCACTTAGAACCTATCCCAAGCGAATAAGACCCCCTCCCATACCTTGTGGAACTGTCAAGAGAGAGCGGCCTATGCCTTGGGGAGGTGGGGGTGATTTCTTCTCAGATGGCAGCAAGTCTACATACCATGGGGTGCTGATAACATTGTGTGGCTTTAGAGAAGGGCTCAATTCAGCTGGCGCTTTCCCAAGGCCTCTGTCATAATCAGTCTTTTGGGGCAGCATGTCTGCTTTTTATTTCTGAATAAAGGTTGGTACATTATTTGGAAGTCAAAACAGGAGAAAAAAAGCATCTAGTGCAGTTGCACCTGATTGAGAACTTTCACCTTGCAGAAGAATTAAAAATTCTTGTGGTCTGTGAGGACCTGTATCTTGTCTCACTCCTTCAAAGTAGTGCCACCATTTCCCAAAGGCAACATGGATGACCAGGAGTTCTCAGTCCAGGACCTCGTAATTCTGTGCTGCTGGGGTAAATTTTCTAGAAAAGAAGGCACAGGAGTATAGGGGTCTGTTCTAAGCCCTGCCATTGGGAGAACACTTAATCTATGGAGGTGCTAAAGGTATCTTATCTGTACCACAAGTGGCAGGCAGGTTGTGGATGGGTGAGCACAGAGGCAGAGGTGAAAGCCTGTTTCAAGTGTCTGAAAGCCTGCTGGGCCTCCTTGGACCAGTAGAACTGTATGTTCTTCCACAGTAAGGCAGCGGGGAACTTACAATGTACACAAAGTTTGCAAGGAATCTTCAGTAAAATTTTGCAAAACCTAGAAATCTTTGGAGCTCTTTTCATTCCAGGTGGCCTTCAGCAGATAGAACAAACCCAAGGAACTGAACAGTCATTTGGTCAAATGTGCATTTCTCTACTTTCACAAACAAGCTGAGTTGGCAAAGTCCTTTAGTACTGTTCAGATGTCTCTTTCATGTTGGCTAGATTCTTCCAAGAAAATAAAATCAGTATGTCATCCAGGCAGGCAATTACAAATTGGTCCAGTAGGTCTCATAGCATGTCATTGATAAAATGTTGGAAAGTAGCCAGGGCACTGGTGAGGCTGAAGGGCATGACTATTTGAAATGCCTATACTGTGTCCTAAAAGTTGTCTTCCATTCATTCCCAGCATGGATTCACACCAGGTTGCAGCTCCACAAAGATCAAGTCTGGTGAAGATATGAGCTGATCAAGCATCTCTGAAATGAGGGGTAGAGGGTACTAATATAGATAACGATCTGGTTCAGTGCCCGGTAATCAGCACACAAACAGAGAATCCCATCCTTTTAACAAACAGAACAGGGGTTCCCACCTGTGAGGTGGACCTGTGTATAAATCCCCAGACCAGGTTCTCTTCTAGCTACTTGTGGAGTGTGGAGAGTTTGGGCTCTGACATAGTATAAATGCATCCCACAGGAATTTTCACTGCTAGCTGTAGATCAATGGGGCAATCATAATCCTGATGCAGAGGAAGAACATGCATATTTTTCTTTTCAAAGACATCTGCAAACTCCTAGTATTACATAGGTGAACATGTTTTGGGTTTTGGAGATGGTACCTCCATGGAGGCTGCAACAGAGAGTCCTCCTGCTTGGATCCCCTGGGCCTTTCAATAGTGTTGTTGGCAGAAGTTCAAGTTTAAGTGGACCTCCCAGGCTTTCTACCTGATTAGTGGGTCATGCTGCATGACCCAGGGAAACCCCAAAATCAAGGGGTAGTATAGGGAGCAAATGGCTCCCCCAAATTTTTTCTTTGTTCAAGGAAATTTATCTCAAGGGTAGCGGTCTCCCACTCCACAGGCCCTGAAGCCAGGGAGAAGCCATCTATGGTCTCTATTGTTTTGGGTTTGCATTGTCATCATAGTGGGATTTATAGATCTTGTGCCACGGTCTCATCAACGAAATTACCCATGGCCCCAGAGTCCAGTCAGGTGGTCAGCATGAGGAATGAGCGGTTCTGCCATGGGACTCAAGAGCTGGCTGTGTAACAGTAGTTGGAGATTCCATTGGCTGTGTTTGCCACAGACTTCATGGGTGATTGGTGCCTTGGGGACTTTGGATGACTCAAAGCTAGTTCCTTTCATCAGACCCAGTATCCCTTGTTTACTTTGACCCCCTCTGTGGGAGTATGTGGTGCACTCATGTCCTGGTACTCCAGCATCATAGCACTGCTCTTGCTGCTGGCACTGTTCCTGTACTTCTGGTATGGGGCACTGGAGCCCTCTGCTCTGTCCACTGGCATGGGATTGAGAGCAACTGTAAGAGGGCAAGACCCTGGAGGGGACAAGGTGTCTTTCTTTCCCTCTCTGCATTCCCAGCAGCAGAGGTCAATTTGGATGGTCAGGTCCACAAACGCATCAAATTCTGGAGGTGTTTCTACTCAAGCCAGTTCATCCATGAAACTTCTCCCACAGACCTCAGTGGAAATAGTGGAGTTAGGCTAACTCATTCCACTGGATGTCTGCCGCAGTGGAAGAGGGATGTGTAAGCTGTAACAGAATCTTCTCCCTGATGCAAGTAATACAGCACAACCTCCACCATCCTGGCTGGGTGAGGGTCTCCAAACATGACCGTAAATTTCTTGGGAATGCTCCCCACGCTTGGAGGACCAGACTATTATGCATCACCAAAGATGTGGCTCACTTCAGAGTGTTTCCTGTTAGAAGACTAGTGACTAGACTATCACCCTTAATGAGTCTCAGGAGTAGAGCTTGGGTTGAGCTATGAATAGGATGTGGCATTGCATGGGGAACCTGCCGATCACAGTCATCTTTCTGCTAAAGAGATGGGTATGTGAGGTTCCAGGCAGGGAGGCTAATGCATGGAAACCTAACTGTAGAGCTGGCAGACCTGGGACTAGATGGACTGATTCTCTGCCAACACCTGCCAGAACTGATCTTCTAGCACCTGCCAGGTGAAGGCCACGTATGGCAGCTGGTCTGGCCCAAGTGGGTCTGGGAGCACTGGACTCCACCTCCATCCGAGCCCTCTTTGCCACATGTGCTGATCCAAGCAACTTATGCCACGCCATAGGTGTCCAGGTCTGGGGGTCTTCTCAGGGTCAGGAAAAGCCAGGATACCTGTCTGGGAAACTAAGTCAGAGGTCCAGAGGATCAGGCAGAATATGAAGTAAGGGGCTAGCCAGGTCAGGTATCCAGGTCAGGCCAGAGCTGGGTTGGGTATCCAGAGGGTCAGGCAGAACACAAGGTCAGGAGGTTAGCTGGGTCAGGTATCCAAAGAATCCATCAGTGTCAGTAGCTGCACAATCCAAGGGTGCAGCAGCCTAGATACAAGGTTATACCCTGTTGCCCAGACACTACACCTTCTGGGTCAGGGGCTTATATGGGAAGGGGTAAGAAGTCAGCTGACTTTGTCTGGTTACTCTGGTAGCAGGGCATGGGCATGCACCTAGGCCCGGATGGAGGGTTCTGGATACCTACATCAGCCCTATTACTCTGCAGGTGAGGTGACAGATGGGTGAGCTGCTGTGCTGGGTAGGCCAAGGCCCCAGGTTCAAAACCATAGCCTGAAAATCAAGCAGGGGGAAAGGGATCAGAGTGGCACTCAAAGAAGGTGTAGGAATAATTTGCAGCATGCTTGCCAAAAGGGTGATCCTATTAGAGTAGCTGATGATCTTATTAGTGTTTAAGGCTAATGAGCAAAGGCACCACAGCAAGAAGAATCCAAGAAGGATTCTTGAGGCTCTGTCATGGACAGTTTGGTAACACGGCTTCTGGTAAAAACCTGAGAGAACCCCATGAGGTGGCACTCTTGCTTTCCACTGTATCATCTTCAAAACTACTGAGGAACAAAACAGCTGCCCAGAGGCGAAGCTCCTGTGAAACTACCTGACTAATTTAACCAGGAATAAATACCTGGTCAGGAACTATTAACCTTGAGCATTACATCCCAGGGGAAATGTACTCAGTAAGTTGCCACCCAGGTCTTTGCAGCTGTGTGCAGCCAGCCAGGTCCATTGCCCAGGTGCCCCTACTTTCATTGCTGCAGCCTTCACATAGTCAGCAACAGTAGGTGTGCAGAGGCAGGGCTCTGAGACATGACCTGCAGCTCTTTGCCTGGTGTAGGATTAAAAGTCATACTGGTAGAGATTCTGTGGATCCTAGTCCAGACAAGGTCTGGCCCTGTAATGTCTTCATCACCTCTCTGAGGAGTGGCACCTCCTTGCAAGCTTGGCTTTATGCATTTCTCTCTTTCTGAAGAAACAGCTATATTTGGTAAAGTTCACTTTCTCCTGTTTCCCAAAGGGTGAGATGGACCAGCTCTAGATTCCCATGAACATTTGCTGTGAGGTCTCTCTCTCTCTTCACTCTGTACCCATGATGCTTATCTACTTTAACATTCAGGGCACTTAAGGACTTTGCCTCCAGGATGAGTCAGGACTGGAAGAGTAGGGTAGAGAGGAAGGTAACAGGCTGGGATTGAGAAGCACTGGCAGAGCTTGTGAGGGAAGCCCAGGGCTGGGATAAGAGGGCTGTGGCTTGGGAATCAAGGAATTTTGTCAGAGCTGGAAGGGCAGGACCAGACCAACAGGGTGGCTACAGGACAGAGCTGAGGGGCATCAGCAGAGCTGTGTGGCCAGCACCTGGGTGGTGGTACCAGTGCTGTAGTGTTAGTTCATGTCTTAAGAGTTCCTCATTTTCCACTAATGAAACCAGGTTATAAGCAGGTGACTCCCTGATGGGGCCTGTGCGTGGGAGCCCAGTGTGCTCAAACTGCCCCAGGCCACAGCCCAATCATTGTTCTATGGGACTGTAACAGGGTTCAGCTGGGGTGTGGGGGGCACTGTTAGGCCCATGGAGCTCCCCTGTCAACCTGCTCTCTTTGAACAGTCACCCCTTCCCCTTGCCTGGCTGCCATGCTTTGAAGTATTTAGTCTTTTAGCTAAAGAGAGGCCGCTCCAGGGCTTCCCAAGCGTTATCTCATATGCCTGAGCTCAGGTGTGTCCACTGGAAGGGCTAATTACATGACCACTTACACCATGCCCATGCCTTGCAGGTATCACCATTCACTATTGACCTCTCTCTCTCTGCCCATACCCAGGCACTTTGCTCATCTTGGCTACTCCCGAGTGTGGGTTTGCCAGGACTACCCTGGGTCCCTGACCCTAATTCTACCTCTCCTGAGGTACTGGGCTCCTGGCCTCAACTCTGCCCTTCTCTGGGCTACAGGTTCATGACCCTGTCAATCTCTGGCAGTGACCTCTCTTGGACCTCTAGCTCCTCCTGTGCCCTGGCACTGTTCCTAGGCCAGATGAGATCTCTGGGTTCCCTACAGTCTCTCACTGTGGTCCCTCCTTGGCCCTGGAAATGTTTCTAGGCCAGTTGAAACCTCCAGACTCCCTGGTCCTACTCACCCCTCCTGAGCTAGAAGTCAGTGACTCTGCCCCTCACCCCTTGCAAGCTATGGGTTTCTGACCATCCTAGCTCTCATAACCATCCTGCTTACCCCAGCTTAAGTGTTTGCCACAAGACTGGCTGCATCCCTGCTGTTCAGGAGTTCTTCACATCTTAGCTGCCAGGATCACACTATTGCCCCAGCTCCGGCTCTGGGTTTATATCCCATAAGCTCACCACCCCACCACCCCCATCAGGTCACATGACCTCTGATTGCCTCTTGCAGCACCTGCAGACTGCCCCATATGCAGTTTGCCTTCTCCTAAAGTAGCAGGAGCCCCAAACCTCCTGCTACAGGGACACAACACTTGAGTGGTGAAACCCAGGCTCAGCACCTGTCCCAGGAGTTTCTGTCACTGACCTCTGTTGTACCTGGATTTCACTCTATGTGATGAACTCCTGACAGGCCACAAGGATGAAGCAGCACCCCTAGGCACCATCACATTGGTTTGATATGGGTTACGGAGACTGCTTCCATAGGCTATAACAAGATTTCCCATCTCTGAAAAATGGCATTTGGATTGGATGGCCTAAGACAAGACATGCCCTAGACCAGGTTGTCCAACATACAGACCGTGGGCTGCCATGCAGCCCTCCAACCTGTTTTCTGAGCCCCAAGGTGCTTCAAGAGTACTAGAACTACTAGAGTAAACACTGAACTACTAGAGTACTAGAACTACTATAGTAAACATTGTACTTTCGTTTCAGGGGGGTGATGTGATACCGCTTCCTGTGAGGTCTTTGAATATGGCTTGCCGGCCCACTGGGTAATAAAAAGTTTATGATCCGGCCCCACATTCAAAAAGGTTGGACAACCCTGCCCTAGACTGCACAAATGTCCCACATAAGCCAGCCTTTCTTGGATAAAGGCTCTCCCTAGAGCTAAGAGACCATCTTGCAAACCAATCTGGGGCCATCTTGATCTAAGTAAGATTCTGCCCTTGCCAATCTCTGCTATATATGGGGCTCAGGAGCAGGGATGGGTCCAGGAGACGCATAGGGCAAGGTAACTCAGGAACCAGCACGTTGGCAACAGCCCCTTTTAGTGTGATTGCTATTGCCCTAAACAGGCAGACAATGCTGTAGTACGCTCCCGGGGATACTTGCCCAGCCCTTTTCTAGTGCTCCAGGGGATGTGAGGGTCCAGTGCTATGCACCTCATGCCCAGCTGCACTGTGCTGTAGGGGGTGGGAGAGAGAACAGGAAAAAGACTGTCAGGAAAGTCTGCTCAGCTCTGACCCAGATGTGGCCTTGAGATGGGCCCCCTGGTGAGCAACCTCCCCTTGAGCCACTGCCCTGGCTGAGCTGTGAAGAGCGAAGCCTGTGAACCTCTGCCCGCTCTGCAACTTGTGCAGCTGCTCCACACCCATTTGAAGCAATGTTGCCATGGACATGCTTGAACCTTGGTGGGAGCAAGGAGGTGAAAGGTAGAACCAGCCATGAAAGCTGTGGCTACACTAGCTCTTCTCCCTTCCAGCCCACCACCAGAGCAACACTCTAATGGTGCCAGCCACGCTGGGGTTATAGGAAAAAGAAGATGCCAGCAGAATTTAAGCACAGTGCTTTGAGCAGTGTTAGACAGTGTAGAGACTAAAACATGTAGCCAATATGCACCAGTGTTCTTTCCAGCATCTAGACAGCCAATACTAAAGCCTGGAAGGAGATGTAGGGGGAGAAAGTCTTGGGCAGGTTTAGCTCAGATGTCAATGGGCGTGTCTACACATGCAACTAACATAACTGAATACACTCTAGCTCAATCTGAGCTGAAGTATACTAATCCTTACGTTACTCTCTACACGTGCTGCAGTAATTTACTGTGGCACAGAATAGTACCTATGCCTAATGGGACTATCCTATACTAGAGTAAATTAATCTATTGTGCACTTATTGCAGTGCACATGTAGACCGTGATGCTTTACCGTGCATTAAATTAGTTTAATGCGTGGTAAAGTGCACATGTAGATGTGTCCACTGAGTACTTAAATCATAGCCCCTCACATTGGAGGGAGAGACCCTTATGAAAATAAAGCTGTTACTTAGTTTTGTTACTTAGGTGATAGCTCCTAAGGCTGGAAGCTAAAACCAGCTAATACCAAAATAGAATTAGGTGAAAATCTTTACAAGAGAGGATAAGTCCCTCTGGGAACAGCTTCCAAGCTGGAGGGAAGAAGTAATTCTCTGTCTCAAGGGAGTCTTTGTATCAGGAGAGGAAGTCTCTCAAATCTACCCTCTAGCTCAGACACACATCACTAGGGTTAGTGCAAAGCCATGAGGCTGAAACTCTCTGGCCTGCACTAGGGCAGGAGGTCAGACTAGGTGACCAGTGTGGTGTCTTCAGGCTTCCCAGACTCTGTGTGTGCCTGTGCCGGAGAGTCTAGCATGCCTTCTTACCTGGGTGTTGATTCGGATGGCCCCGATCGAGGGAATTTCAAAGTAGTAACCTTCAAAAGAAACAGAACATTGAGCTGTAGGAACATGGATGGTGCTGCATGACATGTCCTCTGCTACTTCCACAGGCTACAGCCCATCTCATGTTTTAGAGCAGGGGTGGGCAATTATTTTGGGCAGAGGGCTGCTTACTGAGTTTTGGCAAGCCATCAAGGGCCACATGACAGGCAACCCAGGGCAGATTAACATTAATTTTCTAAATTTTTTAGGGGCCCTGTGGGCCAGATAGAATGGGCTGGTGGGCTGCATCTGGCCCCCAGGCTGCATTTTGCCCACCCCTGTTTTAGAGGATATAATCTCAAAGCCCTATTGGCAGCAGCTGCAGATACACCCGATCTAGGATCCTGAATGCTCAAGTTCCATACTGGGACTGGGAGACAGGAGTCAGCAAGTGAACTGGAACACAGAATTTACAGCCTCTTTGGGTGGGAGCAGGGGAGGAGGTTCTGCAGGCAAACAGATGTGGCACCAGACCACACAGGGGCCAGCCCGAGCATGGAATGTTATGGGTCAGAACTGAGGGGCAGCAGCAGAGCTCTGTGTGGAGAGCTCAGCAGGTCAGGGTGGAGGAGCCCTGGCAGCGTTCTGTGTGGGTGTCTAGACCTGGAGTAGTAGGGAGCAGCACTCTGGAGTGAAGCAGCATCAGCAGAACAGTACATGTTATGTTCCCAAAGCTGGCACAGCAGAGAGGCAGCATGTCCAGAATGAGGTATATGATCAGGTCCATCTGGAGCAGCTTGAACAGATCTGCTCTCCCAGTGCACTAAGCTGCCATCACTTCGATAAGCACTGATGTTCTGCCAGCCAAAGCCAGAGGACCTCACTTGCAGCTTGTAAAGAGCCTCCTCCTTTTGCCCTGGCAGGAGGTGATAACAGGCAACAAGCAAGCACCTGTCATCGGTCCTCAGATGCAGCCTATTCTGGACACTTGCCAAGTGGCCGACCCCCAAATCTCACAAGTCAAACGTCCCCAGAGCACAAACACTCCAATACATTACGCTTGGTGCTCTTTCTCTCTCTCTTTGCCTTCTGGCTTCAAAGCATTTAGGGAGCTCTTGGGTCATGTTTTCAAAGATTTCTTCTGCAACAAGGGCAAGAAAGTTCCTCTGAAATGACAACTCAGGCCCACAGGCATTCACTTGACTCCAGAAGCCAGAGCTTTGTAGACAACACTAATTATCTTGTAACCTGTGGTAAAACTACAAGAACTGACAACACTGCTTCAGTGCCTGTTGTGGGAAGCTGGGTGCCAGCTAACAGGGGCACCTTCTACCTTTTGGGATGGTTGGGGAATGGCTCCAGCTGGAGAACTTGCTTCTGTTCTCCCAGGCAATGCAGGATGGTGCCCCAGAGGGGGAGCTAAGGCATGGCAGAACAGATGGGGAATCTCATTTATGGATAATGGGGAAGGAGAGCAGTGGGAGCCTCTGCTCTGTACCAGGCATTCCTATGAGTCACACCCAGAGTGGGTGAGAGGTGCAGACGCTGAGCCTTTAAGCCAGGGGTCAGAAACATTTAGGAACAGAGGGGGCTGCTTTGACAGAGCTTAGTTCTGAATATGGACAATTTTCAACATGGCCCATGCTGCTGACACCACTGTTTGCACTGGGTGTGCCTGCTCCTTTAAGGAAACTAGCAGCCTGTGAGGCTGTTTGCAGGTACAGAAGGGAGGGCTGGTGCCCATGACCAGAAGAGGGCTCAGGAAGGAGCTTGAGCAGTTCAAGGGGATTCTCTCCCTGGCAGAGGAAGGAGCTCCTGCCCCGAGGTGCTTTGCTGCCTACAGGAACAGTAAGGCTCAGGGAGCTCACAGAGCTAGGAGGCATGCTATACTAGGGAGTAAAGGTTTGCCTTCTTAAAAGGGGCAGAGGGCTGTTTCCATTGTTATTGTTATGTTATAGCTCAGGGGCTTATGTTTATGCATCTTATGTTCACCAGCAGTTTGGGTTGGGACTATACTGGGCAGTAACAGAGGTCCGATTAGTTTCTGGGAAGCATGTAATAGTCTTTAGCCCTGCACCAGGGGCAGACTCAAGGCCTGAACAGCTGTCAATCCGAGTGGGGAAAGCATAAGGCCATGGGGGCCAGATAGAGAAGGCCAGGGGCCCAGTGCCCAAATGAACCAAACTTCAGACAGTGAGGCTTGGGGCATGTTAAGGAGGCCACGCAAGGTGCCCTTAGGGCCCTAAGGATTAAGGAGCCACACAAGGGGCCCTAAGGCAATCAGTGCCTGGCAGGGGCACAGGCAGGCTGAGAGGGCCTGCTGGTCTGGGGCTCAGGACTACTACCAAGGGAGAGCCCAGTGAGGATCAACACAGACTCAGGTTTATGTTCACATAGTGCCTACAGGCAGCCTCCCTTTTAGGACTTTTATTAAGATCAAGGTATGGCAGGAAAGATCTAAGGGAAGGGTTGCAGTTGAGCCTGAGCCAGGCAGGGATGGCATGGCCACTAGGGGCACCACAGCTGGCCACGGGCCTTGTTACAAACACAGATCAGGCACAGGGCTGGAAGCAGAAAGCAAAGCAGGGAAGGGATCAGAGTGACAATTGGGAAGGGTGGCATTTGGGGAGGATGCAGGACTAATTTTTGGCACACCTGCCAAAAAGTGGGTCCCTAGGACTACAGCGTCATGTTTGGGAACTCTATCGTAGTGGATCCAACCACCAGCCCAGCTATCCCAGGACCTTGGCTCTAGAAGAAGCCAATACTTCATGCTAAAGAGAAGTGGTTCTCCATCCCCAAGCCCTTCCCATACCACAAAGTGAGAGCAAGGCCCTAGCTAAATCCTGGCTCAACAGGTAGGAGGATCCTGATGAGCAGGGGGTCACTGATGGTGTAGGTCCACAGCCACCACCTCTGTGGAAGGCAAACTGTGTCACGATGAGGCAGGCAGCCATGGCTGTGGTGCTGTCCATAGTGCTGGTGAGCCTTTCTCATATCTAGGATCACATGTCAGAAGGGTCTGACCGCAGACAGCATAGAGTGTCTCTGTGGATCAGACTAACCAGGCTCCCCAGAGGGTTGGTTTCACCTCAGGAAGTTTACCCAGTGCAGGGAGAATTATTTTCTTTCTGAAATGAAATCCCCAGCATGGTTCTTCCCTGGCTAATGGCTCCCCACCTCCCCCTCCCTGCACCTCTCAGTGAGAGACCTGGACAGGCCTATTCTTTATGGAGCCATGTCTGTTATGGCTCAGACAGAACACAGGCCACTTAACAGGTGTTTGATTTGGGGAAATGTGCTCCAATGGACATTTTTTATCATCTGCATTTCCATTTGAAGGCAATGCACTCTCGATTGGGAGTGACACCAGACAGCCACATCTAACATTACTTAGCATGTTTTAACCAAGGGTCTTCAAGTTCTGTCACTATCTCTAAGGCATCTGTCTATCAACAGCATATGCCCATCTTATCCTGCTGGCTGCTATTACTATGACTTCTCCTCATCTGTCTAGTTATGTCCCCCATCTGCCTTGATTACTCAGGCTCAATCCAGCTGGGTTGCTCAAGGGTACATGATGTAGGTCTTGAATCTGATCGACATCTAGTCAGCATCATTCAAATCTGACTGCCAGCAGAACTCTGAAAGAAAGGGGAAGACTGGTCCAATCAGCCTCTATCAGAAGGTCTTACCAAGGGAGGTGGAGTCTCCTTCCTCAGAGGTTAGCAGGTCAGACCAACACCTGTCAGAGCTGGTTTAGGCATACTTGATCCTACCTCACTTCGGGGGATGAACTACTAGAGCATCTTTGAAAGGCCCTTCTAACCTACTTCTCTCTCTCATTTTTTTTCACTGGTTTCGTTTCACTGCATACACATGTACCTCCTTCTCTCTTGGGACTCTCTCTAGCGCACTGGGCTAGGATTTTTCCAAAACTGCATACATTTTCTGTCCCCTATCAGGCAGCCAACAGGAGTGTGATCTGCTTCGTCAATTTCCTGCTGGGCCAGGCCAATGTAATGGCCCTACAGAGCAGCAGGAACCAACTCCTGGGGACCAGCTCTTATGATGCCCTTCACCTCTTTTGGTTCCTGGTCTGGATGCATCTCTTCTTTGAGTTTAGGCACTTCACCATTCAACAGAACATTGATCACCAAGGTGCTGTGACACCCTCAGGTGCTGTGAGGTCCCCTCAGGGGTGCCATGGTGGCAGTGGCCAGGTAAAACTTCCCTGTGTGATCCCCCTATGTTAAGGCTCTCTAATTAGCCTAAAGCAGGCAGCAAAGCTGCCTTGTGGTATGTAGTGCTTCTTGGTCCAACATCCCTTATTCTCTTCCTGGAAACAGACATAAGTGAAACTGTTCCATAGGCTTCTATTTTTGAGAAAAGTGTAAGGGGTGCTAGACCAGATACAGTTATACAGCCTGAGGAAGCTCTTGCCTGCTTTAGGCTGATCAGAGAGCTCTAATGCATGGAGACTGTGCATGTGTGACACAGCCTTTCCCAGACTGGCTGTGCAGCAGGCAAACAGGGCAATTTCATGGAGGCAGCAGAACCTGGCTGAGAAGCACTGAGGTAAGCTGAGGCAGCAATTAACAGTGGTTCTCAGCTGGCAGTGTTGCCACACTCAAAAAAGTGGAGGTGGGGTACTGTAACCCTGAAAAGGTTGAGAACCACTGACATGGATGAATTTACATTATGCTGGGCCACTGAGGAGCACTGTGCAGTGGTTAGTTAATCCAAAAAGGGTGACCATGTGAAGGGTCTTTGTGGAGGGGAGGTGGTTTCAGTCTTCTGATTATGACGTAAGATTGTCTGATAATTACTTTCATGCCCAGACCCTTGTGGCACTCAGTATATCTTTCACCTTTTTGTTTAAAAAGATGTATAATAAAGTTCTAAAAAGTCAAAAGTTTGTCTGTTCGTCGATATGAACCACCACACGATTACTTCCCCAAATTGCTTCTTTTTGATCTTCATGCTCCTGCTTCCGATTCCTCCCTGCATGTGACATCAAAGCCATTCCCAAGTGGCTGTGGTATGTTGTAAGTGAAAGGTGGGGTGTGGACAAGCAGGAAGAGGAAGTTGTGGCCTTGCAAAACAGAAGAGCCTGTTGGCCTGCTAGCAAGCTTGGGAATAAAGGCCATGGGGCTAGACATAGTAGAAAGAGAGGCTCAAGTGAGAGGACCATTCCTAAATAGCATGTTTCTAGAAGGTCACATGAACTGCCAGCTGTATCAAGCATATAATACATGGAGTAAGGTGAAAGCCCATGTTGATTAGCTGTGTCTCAAAAGGTGGAATCCTGTTTCACATATGGGGAAACTGAGGCCAAAATTAGGTCAAGCATTTCAAAACTGAGAGGTGATTCTGGGGCTGCAGCATAAGTTCCTGGTTTTAGAGCATGGGGCTTTGTGATTTCTGGGGTAGCTCTGAACCTCACAAATCACTGGTACCTTCTCAACACACCTTGGCTAAAGCACTGAGTCTGTAGCAGAACTAGAAAAGAACCCAAGAGTCCTTATGTCAAATCCACTGCTCCAGCCACTCAACAGCACTGCCTTCCCAGAAAAGGGACAAGGAGGGAGCGGCTAAGCCAGGCTGAACATTTGTGCACCACGCTTTTGTAACTGTGCCTCAAGCACAGTTAGAAGTAACAAGCTGTGCATGAATTCTAAGAGCTACTGGGATGGGAAAGGGCACAAAAAGAGAAAGATAAATTAATGTGAGCCCAGGGGCTAATGGGCAGGTGGTATCTAGCAACAGATAAAGCCAGGCTGAGGGAAAGGGCAACACTTGTGAAGAAAGGAGCACAAAGGCAATCTGAGATAAGACTGAGGCACTGGGTCCAGACAACAATGGGGGAGATTAACAGGGATGGGGGAGGAGGGGGTGAGGGGTGCAGGGGGCAGCCATGCATATTGCAGAGAAGAAGTCCGAGCAGGGGTGGGAGAGGATTGTAGCTGGAAGGCTGTGGAGGGAGCCTGAAGTGAAGCATACATGGTGTTTCAAGTGCAGCAAAGAGCTGAGATCTGTGCAGGGTGCACAGGGAAGAGTTCCTCACAGAAAGTCCCAGCAGAAGACAGTCAGTAAGTGTTCTCCAGGTGCAGCACTCACAACAAAGTGAGAAAAATCTGGGCTGAAGGTAGGAAGGCTGAGCTGGCCTAGCCTTGTGAGCCTCTGAAAGCAGGTATAGAGCCAAATATACTGGAGGGAGAAGGAGGAAGGTAAGTAACCACCCAGGTCATCTAGCTGGAGACTTCAGGGAGATCCCCCTGCTCCAACCACTCACCAAGCCTTGGAGATCTGTAGCACTAGATGCCAGCTGCACAAGAGGGTGGGGAAACAGCTGCTTAAACCTATCCCTGGCCCAGTCCATTCAAGGGTAGAGGATCACTGCTCCTCAGCTTCCAGCTGATTTTCTGCTTATCAGCAACCTCCCCCACACTCAAACAGCAACCCTTTCCCTGCTCTTGGGCAGCTCTGCTTATGGGGGAGACCGTCTCCACAATTTGCCTCCTGTATCCCTAATTCTCCACTAATGGCACATGTAGCTCCCTCTGACTTGTGTGTTGGGGGGCCAAGGGAGATGAAGCTGTGCCTCCCCTCAGGTTCTCCTGGTTCTGCAGATGTTGCCCTATGGGTGTGGAATTAAACAGAACTGGATGCTTAGATGCCTCTAATTCAAAAGGCTCCACCTGGCACCTGCATACTCTGTCCATTGAAAAAGCACCTCTATCATGTGCTTCAGATAGACCTGAAGGCTGAGGGGGAATCTCAGTATGCTCCCGGGCCTCTGTGCTGAGATGCCCACATGGCGCTCAGCGGGGACACTAAATCTGGCTCTGTGGATGCTGAGGCGTTTGTGCTGCAGCAGAGACGGTGGGGACCTCTTGTATGTGTACCACAGTGTTAAAGGAGAGAAGTCTCTGACTAGGGGGAGATCAGGAGGCAGCATGAGCTGTGCTGGTTCTCCTGGGGGATTTATATCCCCTGGGTTTCAGTCACCAGTAAGAGCATCCAAAGGGCAATGTGCTAGGCTCCTGAGGCCTTTGGTCTGAGAATTACCTGTACTTTCCCCAGAGCCCCACCAAGTAGACACCAGGTGGCACTCTTGGGCTGGGTCTGCTGCTTTCGCCAGGGACCTGAGCACTTCACAGAGCTCCTCTGTGCTACTTAGACTGTCTTGTGAACTGCAGCAGGAGCGAGTTGAGCTGTGGAGCACTGTTCGCAGCACCCAGATGTCACCATAGCAAGGCTCTGTGCTCCCCCAAGCCTGAAATACTAGGGCATGAGAGGTGACCCTTCAGTTTGACACTATAGTTAACCAAGGGAAGTGCCAAGCAGAGCATTGCTCCTCACAGTTTAGAGCTGAGCGAAACAGGAAGTGCCAGGCAGTTATCTGGCTAGTGAACTTCTCCACAGCACTGCCTACTTGTATTACTGGGACCCCAGCAGGATGAGCAGCAGGGTCTTCCCAGCTAGGATTTTAACCTTAGCTGGAACACACTCTGAGGAAATTGCCTCGCTATGTCTAGAAATGAGACGCTAGTTCCATTTAGCCAGGCTGATGCCCCAGCTCTTCTTGACTCTCCCAAGGGACCAGTGCCCTGTCTCTATGGTGTTGCCCTTGTGCAGGCACCTTTCTGCCAGATTGAATACTCCTCTGCCCACTGTACATGGCAAACTGGCTCTTTCCATCATCCTTACCTTTGTTGGCACAAGCCATCCACTGCAGGGGAGTCACATCGTAGTTGTGCTGCCCCACGGAGAAGGTGAAGACACGCACCTGTGAAAGGAAGAGACAGTTTAGTGAGGGGGACAGCCCCAGAGAGCTGTTAACTGTCCACCTCCCTATGCTGGGCTAACTGGCCTGGCTAAGCTTAGGCATCGACAATGGCTAGATCCTAATGTCAGACAAATCTGAACTACAGGAGGCACCCAGTTTAACAGGGGAGGCAGCTGACCAATGCAGCAAGCCACCATCAGCATCTGCTGATGGTAAAGATCTACTGACATCAAAATCTGTTACAGTTACCCATGACTTTTTTGCTCTTATTGGCTTCCCAGACGCTGGGTGAAAAGGAACATGAGGAGCATACGATGTCTGACTCACACCTTCTAAAATCTGCAGTGAGGTTAGTGAATTGAAACAAATCTTTGAGGACCCCCGTGAGGTGGCTTTTAAGAGCAGGCTGAAATGGGACCAGCCATGAGCAAGGTTCATTAGGGATGTCCCACACTAGGTAAGGCTTGCCAGATCTTGGTGGACTCTTCTCAGGTCACACAGTATCACCACACCCTACCTTCTCTCAAATAGCTTTGTGCAAAGCTAAATCAGTAGTTGCCAGGCCAAGCTATTCTGGAGATAAGCATGGATACATTCAGTGCTAAGGTTTCCAGATGAGACTTGCTCCTGTTAGAGCTGTAGGTTAAGGCACTGGCCCAGAAGCAGTATGGGCTTGATGTTCATTGAGGTACTTGGGGGAGGCCTGGGAGCACCATGAATGAACCCACAGGCCTCAGGGAGCTGGTGCCAGTGGACTGGCACAGGCATGTAGGCACAGCCCTCCTGTCTCTGTCTGGGATCGGCTCTCCATCCCTCCCTCTTGCCCACTAAAAGTTTCCCTTGTCACTGCCCCCCCCCATGTGGAGATCTCCCATTCTTCTCTGAACCTGGATTCCCTGCCTACTCTTGCTAGGGCCAGGGATGCCTTTGTATTCCTCTGCTTCCGAGCCTGGCAGTCCCATAATAATAGGTTCCTTCCCTATAACAGTGGCCTGTGTAAGGACACTTCACCCATCTTCTTCCTTAGCACTTCAAGGTCAACACAGGCAATAAAACAGTGCTGGCATGTTAGCCGCCCCATTAAAGGGGCAGTGGCTCGCTACAGGAGCAGGCGGGCAGTGAGAGTGGATGTCTAAATAGCTCATGTCAAATGAGGCAGAATCTGGCAATAAAGCTGGAGGTGGCTGTTTCCCCTTTCCCCATGACTGAGCTGGAACATGGCAAGGTGTCTGCAGCTCCAGAGGATCACACCCAGGCAGTGCTCCTGCTCAGCCTTGGCTCTCTGGAACAATTTTGAAGCTCCTGCTCATGAAAGGCAAAGCAAGGGAGAGCTGGAGGAAGTTGCCTGGGTTACACCACCTATGCCTGCTGCCCATCCTCTTGCTGGCACATCCAGTGGGGTGCTTGCTAGAGAAATCTCACTGCACTTCTCAGTTACGTCTGTATCTGCCTTTCTTCATGCCCTTGGGGTAGGTCTCTGATGCAGACTCTCTGCCTCAGGCCAGTACAACACAGAGGAGGTCACTTATGGGTTAACCAGCTGTCCCCTAACTCAGTGTTTCCCAACCCAACATTGTGTGCCATGGCACAAAAATGTGCTGCCAGAAATCAACAGGTGTGCCGTGGAATTTTGCCATGGCAATAAGCTACAATGAGCTACAATAAGTATAAGGATGGGGAATGCTTTAAAAGGCATGCTGCAGAAAATTTTTTATTAATGTAAGTGTGCCTTAGGCTGGAAAATGTTGGGAAACAGTGCTCTAACTCCAAGATTCTGCCCAAGCACTCCCTACTCAGCTTGCCCCTGAGCACCCTTCCTTTGAAGATCTCAGAAAGGCTGTGTCTGCCAACAGGCTCCAGGGCTCCCCTGACCTCAGAGCTTGGCTGAAGCTGCTCTGAGTTTGGCAGAACACTCTTGGGTATTGAGATTGTGTATGCCAGCACCAGGGACAGTGCAGACAGGGTCAGTGCAAGCTTCCCTTCCAAGGCATCTTGGGAGGGATAAAGTCAAGGTCTTGTCTACACCACAGGTTGATTCCATGTCAGGATAACCCCCAGGTCAGATGGAGTACACTGCAATTAATATCAGAGGGCCATACTCTATCCCCAAGTACCAGCAATGGTGGCTGGAGTTCACAGAGCACCTCAGTGCAGGCAGGACATTGGCCTCATGGCTTCTCTTCAGAGAGCACCACACAACTGCTGAGTGGCCTTTGTGCTGCAGCTCTTCTTCCCCTGGACAGCAGGCAGAGAACTGAGAACTCACTTGGCACAGGCCACCATGAGAGTGGATTCTGGTCACCAATGACCAGAAGGCTGCCAAAGTCATGGCTACCTCAGTGAGGATCACTGGTAGGGACCAGCTCAGATTATTACAGCTCTCACCTACTATAGTTTCATAGTTTCATAGTTTGTAGGGTCGGAAGGGACCTGAGCAGATCATCTAGTCCGACCCCCTGCCATGGCAGGAAAGAATACTGGGGTCAAATGACCCCAGCAAGATGTTCATCTAACCTCCTCTTAAACACCCCCAGGGTAGGAGCCTGCACCACTTCTCTTGGAAGCTGGTTCCAGACCCTAGCCGGCCTGACAGTGAAGTAGCGCCTCCTGATATCTAACCTAAACCGACCCTCTGCCAGCTTGTGACCATTATTCCTGGTCACTCCTGGCGGTACTCGGGGAAACAGTGACTTCCCCGATGCCTGCTGATCCCCCCTGACTAGTTTATAACAGGCCACAAGATCCCCCCTCAGCCTTCTCTTTTGGAGGCTGAACAGGTTCAGGTCCCGCACCCTGTCCTCATAGGGCCTGCCCTGTTGTCCCCTGATCATACGAGTGGCCCTCCTCTGGACTCTCTCCATGCTGTCCACATCCCTCTTGAAGTGTGGTGCCCAGAATTGGACGCAATACTCCAGCTGCGGCCTGACCAGTGCCGCACAGAGGGAGAGGATCACCTCCTTGGACCTGCTTGAGATGCATCTGTGGATACATGCCAAGGTGCGGTTGGCCTTCCTAACTGCATCCCCACACTGCCGGCCCATGTTCATCTTGGAGTCAATGATGACCCCCAGATCCCGTTCCGCCTCCGTGCTGACAAGAGGGGAGTTCCCTAACCTATAGGTATGGTGCCGGTTGTTCCTCCCCAGGTGCATCACCTTGCACTTGTCTGTGTTGAAACCCATCCTATTCTCGTCCGCCCACCCTTGTAACCTGTCTAGGTCTGACTGTAGCCTGTTGCTTCCTTCCAGTGTGCCCACGTCCCCCCACATCTTAGTGTCATCAGCAAATTTGAACAGGGTGCTTTTTACCCCCCATCCAAATCACTGATGAAGATGTTGAACAGTGCGGGCCCGAGGACCGGGCCCTGGGGGACCCCACTGCCCACGTCCTTCCCAGTTGAGAAGGACCCATCCACTACCACCCTCTGGGTGCAGCCCACCAGTCAGTTGGCAACCCATTTGACTGTATGGGTGTCTACACCACAGCCCTCCAGTTTCTTAATGAGAACAGGGTGAGAGACAGTGTCGAAGGCCTTCCGGAAGTCCAGGAAGATTATATCCACTGCTACCCCTGTGTCTAATGATCTGGTGATCTGATCGTAAAAGGCCACCAGGTTGGTCTGACAGGACCTGCCACTGATGAACCCATGTTGGCTGCCCCTGAGCATGCAGTCTCCTGCTGGCCCCTCCTGGATGTGTGCCAGCATAATTTTCTCAAACAGCTTGCCTAGGATCGAGGTGAGACTAACCGCCCTATAGTTTTTCAGGTCCTCCTTCCTGCCTTTTTTGAAGATGGGGACCACGCTGGCCCTCTTCCAGTCCTCCGGTATCTCACCAGAGCACCACGAGTGCTCGTAAAGCCGTGCCAGGGGACTTGCAATGACTTCGGCCAGTTCCTTTAGAGCTCTAGGGTGGAGATCATCCAGGCCAGCTGACTTGAATACGTCCAACCCCTCCAGAAGCTCCCTAACTAAATCCTCGCTAACCCGTGGCCCAGGGGGGCCCAGCAGGGAGGTGGCTGTTCTGGTCTCTACTAGATCAGCACTCTGAAGCCCTTTAGTCTGTGTTTCCCTTCTAAGTGTGATGCAGCAATGAGCACATGCAGCATCATGTCTGGTCTTCATCCCACTGAAATCAACTGGGCTACACAGGATGTCTATTCAGGAAAAACTTGGAGCACTAAGTGCTTGGAGTGCACCCTTGTGGTACAGTACTAATTGTAAAGAGGGAAATACAGGCTTGTTGTAGCTACTTGACAAGAGTGGCAAGACTCCCAGAATCCTCTTGGGTGAATGAGAATAACCCCAGATCGGCTCAGTTAGCTGATGCGCAGTTCACTTAGCCTTGGAGTCTAGCAGAGCAACAAGTCAAAGCAAAAAGACCCAGTAAAGGCAAAACAAGAAACCAACCTTGGAAATAAAGAGCAAAACAGGTTGGTACTGTCTAAGGTTGGCCCCAAGTGTAAAAGAAACTGTAAATTTTGCTTAGAAAGGTAAAACTGCCTAGAAAGATAAAGTAGAGTAGCAACTACCTAGCAACGGTGATGTCACACTAGCAACGAAACAGCAGCTGTCTTTCCCTCTCTGCTGGACTGGGTCCCAAGAAACATTAAATCAGCACTGAGACACAGTGACCCAGGATCCTTGCCCCTAGCACAGCCAGCTGATACAGGACCCTAGGTAAACCCACCCAAGATTGCTGCAGCATGATGAGATTTAACGCACATAGCATTGTTGTTTTTTAACTGTGTATGTGTAGCTAATAAAGCTTTGCTTGATCTTTAATCTCACAAGTGTGCTGTGGTGTGCTAGCTCACTCCCACCTCCGAGGGGTAGTAAGTTAGGTTCTAGCCCAACACTAATTACTACAGGAGAGGCCTAATTGGAAGTTACCTGGCTCTTCACCACAGAGCATGTCTGTGCTGGGTGAGTGGCACAGCAAAATGTGGTAGACGGTTAGCTGCACACCTCAGCTCTCACCTTACAAAAAATAATCCATTTTCCATCATGTCCCATAGGATAGAACAGAAGTTTGATTGCTTCAGTGCTCCCCAATGAGGAATGAGGCTTGCAAAGGTGCATGCGGAGAGAAGGAGGGGGCTGTCACTGTGCTGCAGTGTCTGCTCTTAAAAGCCAGGGAGAGATTTCCCTGCCCCCAGCTGTGTTAATGTGATGCACACACAGGCAGGAAGCTTTTCTCTACCCAAGGGTATGCTTTTGCCTTATCAACATGAGACATTATCTTACCCAAACCTTCATTGTAGATTTGCAAAGAATGAAAGTCAGAGTGTGTGTAAATGTTAAATAGGTCAGAAATCAGGCCCACTGTCAGATGCTCAGAATAAACCTCTTGGGACACAGAGGGAGACAGAAATGACTTACTTTTGCCTGGTAACTGCAGATTAAAATTAAACTGGATATTTAATATCTGCCTTTACATGCAGCACCATAAAGGGAAGTTATGTAATCTCAGCAAAAACAAGGCTGCTGTGGAGGCAGCCGCAGCCCTGCCTTGCTACAGCTGTGAACTTCAGCGCCTCCTACTGGTAGCATCTGGGACTGGAGCAGCTGAGAGCTTCCTCACAGGCAATGCTTCTGTCCCACTCCCTAAAGACTGGGAGAGATTGGGACAAGGGTAGCCAGGAGCTCCCCACTGTCTGTGCTACTACTCTGGTCTCTAAATTGCATCTGCTGACAAATGAAGTAGCTGGAGTTTTGCAGGCATCAGCAATCCCACACCATTCCTTGCATTGCCTCCTGCCAGGAAAGGCTTGGACAAGAGCCCAGTAAACAAACCCAGAGCAATGTAATGGCCGCAGAATCCCAGGTGTGGTAAAACCTGTATGGTCCATTGTGGTTTAGGAAGCAAGCCACCTCACCACATGTCGCAGCGTTACAATGGGATAGTGATGCATCACTCCTCAGCCTCCGAAGTAGCACTGAGGCTGTCACCATTCCAGTGCGAGGGGCTCAGCCCACAACACTCACCGTTTTATTGGGCCAGTTGTACTTCTCAAACACATCTTGGACTCGGTCTTCTCCACCATCTGTGAACATCATGATCATCTTGTTGCAGTTGGCTCGGGTGATGTTGGACTGCAACCAAGAGGGAGACAATGAAGTCAGGCTTTGGAGCTGTCAGGCTTGCTAGAACCAATCACATGGTCAGAGAACATTCTCCAGCATATTCCTGGGTCAAAGCAGGCCTGGGCCTTTGCCAGAAAGGGCTATTCATATGATATGTCTATTACAGGAGGGGCTGGTACCACTGCCTACTTTGCAGTTCTGCTGACAATTTCCATTAAAAGACTTGGCTTTCAGCTGCATATAATGTTTTGAAGCTTTAGCTCTTTGTCTCAGAAGTGTCTGAGAACAAGGTTAAGGGGAAATACACTGTTTTGTCTGTGTTAAAAAATGTTGGCAACCTTTCCTCTGCTGCTCCCATGCTTTGCATCAAGGATTTAGTGGAGTAGGGACCTTTGTTTTAGGGATGTGCCTTTTACCATCCCCATGAAACTCAGCCCAAATTTAGCCTTTGAAAAACCACACACTACACATGCTCAGTAGATGCTTCTTCCATTTCAGCAGTCAAATTTTTTTAAGTTTCTATCCTCACTGAGAATGCTCCATTCCTTCCTAGTTTCTAGTGGTGACCAGACTGCATATAGGTCATAGGGCTGGAGGTGCTGTTTAATCCAATCCCCTACACAAAAACAAGATTTGCTTTTCCAAACCATCCACACCACCTCCCCAGAGCAACTGAGCATGTTCCAACCCAGCACTTCAAGGACAAGGCTGGATTTTCCTTCAACCTGGTACTCCCAAATGCACCCTTATCAGGGCAGAAGTCAGCACTAGGATTGAGAGGAACGAGCCATTTTCTTCTATGCTTTCTCCATGACCTCTCACATGACAACTAGATAGCGCAAAAGAAGCAGCTGTCTGGTCTAATGTAGAAGGGAACAAGGCAGACCATGAAGAGAGGAAAGGTATGCAGTGGGAGAAGGAATCTGCAATGCCCCACTTCTGGAAGAAACTGGGGCTGCAGTAGCTTGAAACATCTTGGCAGCCATCAAGATTCCTGCCCCATGTACCTGATTTTTGGATGCTCAGATGATGACAGTGTCACATACCCCAAATCTACCCAAATCATAGTTCAGGACTGTCCCCCAGTCTCCTAGAGAGGAGTGGGAGGGTGAATGGAGGAGCAGTGTTGTTTTGAATTTCTGTAGACGCACTATTCAACACAATGTTCCACACACAAACAGGAGTGTGAACGTTTGTATGTGTAAGTGCAAGGCTACACCAGAGAGGCAGGGTGTATGTGCAGCAGTGTACTTGTGAGTGCATGTCTATGTCAGAGGCAGGGTAAGGTACTGTGAATATACAGCAGTGTGTATGATTTTGTGTGTGTGTGTGAAGGAGGTGGGTGTGTCAGGCCATGTGTGCGTATGTGTATGTACAAACCAGAGACAGATTATTTTGCACCTCCACTGGACTCACCCCAGGCTGTGATGCTGGCTGTGACAAATCTGTTTTCTGCGCCCGTTTCTCCAGGGGTGAAAGTGGTGCAGGTGAGCAGGGAGAAGGGGGAGGGGGGTGCCTGTCTGGACGGAAATTATGTTTTGGCTATTACTGCTCAGCTATTAATAGGGCTATTCATCTTTATTTTTCCCGACGTCATGGCGGCCCATCTGAGCCGAGCCCTTTCAGAGTGGCCCTGCTAACTTTTAATGAAATGTAAGAGGCAGCAGCAGCACCTGTGAAAATTTAAATCTCAGTAACTGAGGCACGTCATTTATCCAGGGAAGGCTGCAGCAGCTATACAGGCAGGCCCCCACACCCAGGACAGCTGGGTTGGGCACTGCCAGCTGTTGCTGGTCTCATTCAGTGCTTGGCAGTTGCTTGTGATCCTGGGCAAGAGCCCTAGGAAGGGGCATCTCTGGAAATCTGTCACTGAAGACCATCTTATGGAGCCACTGCAGCGAATGGAAAAGAGTGATGCCAATTAGGTGCTCCCAGTATCTCCAGCCCAAGCCTCTCCCAGCAGGGTGGGGGAAGCAGGGCAGGAGTGTTGGCTTTAGGGTGGTCTCAGCTGCTCCAGACTCAGTGCCAGCAGGTGGAACTGCAGGGTGTGAGGCAGGTGTACTGGTAGTGGGGAGCTCCTGGATATTCTGCTCCTAACCTTTCCCAGCAGACGGAGCAGTTGAGAATTATAGGCCACTCTTACACCCACATTGCTTCATTGCTGAGGTGTGACCCGGACTGAAGATTTTTGCAATTCTCTCCAATTCAGAGGAAATCTGCAAGCTCATACACATGCAGATTAGAAACAGGTTTTCTATGAGTCCGACATCCTGGCACAAGACTGTGGGACATGATTCTAAATCCCAGGGCCCACTGTCTTTTTCTCAGATAAGTGACAGAAAGGCTAACTGTTCTGGACTTTTATATGATGGACTTGGGGGCTGTAGAACTCAGGACCAAGGAACGTCTAGCCACAGCTAATTGACTCTGGTACAAAGATTACAGAGCAAAGTTTCCAGCAGGGACACAATCTTTTCATTGCATGATGGCTGCTTGGATCTGAGGCTCTGGCTCAGGTCCAGAAGTGAAGAGATTTTGGAAGGAGGTTCTACAGGAATGGCTCAGTGGGCACATTTACACATGCATTGATGTGCCATAGTTACTGAGCATTAAGTTTAGTACCTGTAAGAACAGGTACTAACTCAGTGCTCAGTAACTGGTGCTACTGCACAGTACTGCTAGCGCACACCTTTTTAAGGAAGCTAATGTTCAGTAGATTACTTCTAACTGCCGTGACACACTAATGCACAGTAGAATTAGTCTACTGCACATTTAACATTTTGTGTAGACGCACCCACCCTGGAAGGGCTGGCAGAGCTACTGCTGAAAGGAGAATGCCATTTTCCTTTTTTAAATGAGTGGAGCAGTTCTGTGGCATGGTTCTGTGATGATGTAGAAGACAGGGCCAAGGAGATAGTTACTTTCATAGACATCAGGGCTGGAAGGGACCTTGGAAGATCATCAAATCCAATCCCCTGCCCAAAGGGCAGGAAGTCAGCTGGGGTTATAGGATCCCAGCAAGATAAGCATCCAATTTGCTCTTGAAGGTGTTCACTGTAGGTGCCTGAACCACCTCCGATGGCAGGCTGGTCCAGACCTTGGGGGCTCGGACAGTAAAGAAATTCTTCCTTAAGTCCAGCCTGAAACTGTCTTGTAGTAGTTTATGACCATTCGGCCTCATCATCCCTTGGGGCGCTCTGGTGAACAAACGTTCCCCCAGATCCTGGTGAGCACCTCTGATAAACTTATAGGTGGCCATCAGATCACCCTGCGCCTGCGCTTTTCTAGGCTAAAGAGCCCCATGGCTCTCAGCCTGTCATCGTAAGGTCTGCTTTCTTGACCTCTGATCATATGTGTGGCTCTTCTCTGGACTCTCTCAAGCTTCTCCACATCCTTTTTGAATTGTGCAGCCCAAAACTGGATGCAAAGCTCCAGCTGCAGCCTCACCAAGGCCGAGTACAGGGGGAGAAGGACATCCTGGAATGTGCTTGAGAAGGATCTATGGATGCAAGCCAGAGTTCTGTCGCTTTACTACCCGCAGCATCGTATTGCAGGCTCATTTCATCTTGTGGTCAATGATGACCCCCAAGTCTCTTTCTTCCGTAGTGCTAGCCAGTGTACCACTGCCGAGCCTACAAAGATGCTGCAGGTTTTTTTTCCCCAAGGTGGAGAGCCTTGCATTTTTCAGTGTTAAACACCATCAGGCTCTTGTCCGCCCATTTGCTGGGCCTGTCCAGTTCAGCCTGGATCACCCACCTGTATTCTGGCATGGATGCTTTGCCCCAAAGTTTGGTGTCCGCTCCTGACTCCAATGTCCACATCATTAATGAAGATGTTGAACAATATGGGTCCAAGGACAGAGCCTTGGGGAACCCCACTGGTCACAGGACACCATGATGAGTGACTTCCAGTAATTACTACCCTCTGAGTCTGACCACGGAGCCAATTTCCCAGCCAGTGGATCGTGGTGGACCCAAGGCCACAATTGGCCAGTTTCACCAAGAGGTGATCATGGGATACCAGATCGAAGGCTTTTTTGAAGTCAAGATATATGACATCAATCTCTTCTCCCTTGTCCAGGTGATAGGTCACCTGGTCATAGAAGGAAATGAGATTGGTCAAGCAAGACCTACCTGCAACAAACCTGTGCTGGCTATCCCTTAGGATGTTGGCCTCGGCCAGTCCATTAAGGATGGCCTCTTTAATAAACTTTTCTAAGATCTTCTCTGGGATAGAAGTCAGGCTGATGGGCCTATAGTTAGCCAGATCCACTTTCCTCCCTTTCTTGAAGATTGGCACCACATTGGCCTTCTTCCAGTCTTCGGGCACTAGACCAGAGCGCCAGGAGTTTTCAAAGATCCGTGCCAGGGGCTGGGCAATGACGCTTGCCAGCTCCTTGAGTACCCTGCGGTGTAGATTGTCAGGGCCGGCTGACTTGAAGGTATCCAGCTTCTCAAGATGTTCCTTCATGAGGTCAGCATTAATGGAGGGCAGGGGATCTCCCCCACCCGGACCTCCCTGTCCCGTAGCAGGCATGGGCGTCCCATGGGACTGATGAAAGACCGACACAAAGTACCCATTTAATAGGTTGGCTTTTTCCTGGGCATCAGTTGTCAGTTGCCCCATCTGGTTTAGCAGGGGTCCAACGTTGCCCTTGCTTTTCCTCCGGGTCCCCACATATTTGAAAAAGGACTTTTTATTGTCCTTGATGCTCGCAGCTAGTTGGAGTTCAGTTGCAGCCTTGGCTTTCCTGGTTTGCTCCCTACAGGACCGGACCAGTGCAGAATAATCCTCCTTGGAGGTGAATCCCATCCTCCATCCTTTGTAGGCCTTTCTTTTTATCCTCAGGAGGTCTGCTAGGTCCCTGCAGAGCCAGGGGGGCTGCTGTGTCCTCTTGCTGCCTTTCCTCCGAGATGGAATAGACTTAGCTTGTGCATTCAGGATCGCTCCCTTGAGAAGCAACCACTGTTCTTGAACTCCCATCTCCCTGGGGTCATGGTCGCTGAGGGCCTGACCGACAAGCCTCTTGAGCTTGTCAAAGTCGGCTTTTCTGAAGTCAAGGACTTCTGTGTTGCTGACTGACTTGCCAGCTTTACGGCGGATGGTGAAGGTGATCAGCTCGTGGTCACTGTCACCCAGCTTCCCACCAATCGCTAGGTTGCCGATTAGGTCACTTCCAGTAGCCAGTACCAGGTCAAGCAGCACTTTGCCTCTTGTTGGCCCATAGACTTCTTGAGTCAGGCAGAGGTCATGCACACATGAGAGGAAGCTTTGCGATCACTTGGATTTTGCTGAGCGATCCTCCCACAAGATGTCCAGATAGTCGAAGTCACCTATGACGACCATGGTCCTGAAGCATGCGGCCTCAGCCAGTTCCCGGGAGAACTCCTGGTTAAGCTCAGGACTTTGGGTGGGAGGTCTGTAGTAGACTCCTACCGTTGTGTCCCCTGTGCCATGTTCCCCACGGATTTTAACCCAGAGGGTCTCCAGTTGTCCACACTGGTCGCCAATATCAGCTTGCAGGGACGTGTAGATTTCCTTAACATAGAGAGCTACACCCCTACCCCTTTTATCTACGTGATCCCTCCTGTACAGGGTATAGCCATCTATACCCGAGGTCCAGTCATGGGTGGAGTCCCACCAGGTCTCCGTTATCCCTATGACATCATAATTATTTGCATTAAGCAGGAGGACGAGCTCCTCCTGCTCATTCCCCAAGCTCCTGGCATTTGTGTACAGGCAGGCAAGTGTCTCCTTGGGGGCTCTTGCCTTGCCCACAGATTGTACCAGGGCTGGGGCAAGAGTGGTCCCCCTTAAGTGCCTTGGCCTGCTGGCTTTGCAAGGGTTGCTCAGCGGGCCAGCAGTGGCGGTAGTCCCCCATCCCCCAACAGGCTTAGTTTAAAGCCCGGTGGAGCAGGTTAGCCACTCTGGCTGAGAAGAGCCTCCTTCCCAGGGGAGAGAGGTGGAGGCCATCTCTTCCCAGCAGCTTGCTGCCTCTCTCACCAAAGAGCAGGCTGTAGTCATGGAAGCCAAAGCCTTCCTGATGACACCAGCACCGCAGTCTTTGGTTGACTACGTGGATCCTCCTCTCCCTCCTCAGCCCATAGCCCGAGACTGGGAGCATTGACGAGAACACCACCTGTGCCCCCAGACCCTTTATGGTATAAAGAGTATAATATTAGTGCCAGTTGGGTCTGATTCAGGCCACAGGAGAGGCTTCTAGTGAAAGCACAGGACCTGGAATCCAATTCCACATGCATTTAAACAAAGGACTAGCAGCCCAGACAATGACTGATTGATGGAGGTGACCATCCAACATCACCCTGAGGGGCACCAATGATGATCAAATTATCTTTATACAAGTTGGAAAATGGGGGACAGGAGGCCTGAGTATGTTCACCTGCTACAGGGAGATTCAAGGATGATCTCAGCTAGGCTGAATTCCCCATGTGGAGAAGGAGACCTGATGGCAGAAGGGCTGATCAAACCCCAAGCCTCTCTCCTCAATGTTCGAAACCCCTGAATTGTTGGAAAGATGAAGTTTCAGAGCCACCTGGTAGAGTCCCAGTATCACCTGGGAGCCTCAGGTCAGGGTCTTAGAGCTCCCACCCCAAACTCACCATGGAAGGGTTGGCAGAGCTACTGCTGAAAGGAGAATGCCATTCTTCTCTTTGAAATGAGTGGAGCAGCATCTTACCAGAGTCTTAGTCATGTAACTGCCAGGGACTTTGTCTGCGCACAGCTGTTCCTTTGCACTCTCTAGGTTTGGGTCCCAGTACTCCCTCCCAGATGCCCCCAGGTCATTGTCTGCCTTTGGATCCCCTGGTTCAGGGTCCTAGTGCCCCCAAGTCTGATTCCTAACCTCCCACCCCTCCAGAGGCCCCATCTCAAGGCCTTCCTTTGAACCCCCTGGGTCTTAGTTCCAGGCTTACATTTTGCAGCTGGTCAAAGGCATACTCAAAGCCAGCCTTGTAGTCAGTTGTCCCCTTCGCCGTCATCACCTGCACGTCCTCCTTAAAGACCTTCTTATTGCGGATGTTGGCCTGGACCAGGTGCTTGAAACAAGACACAGGCTTTGCCTTCTCATTAAACTAGGGAGCAAGAGAAACAGAAAAGGCAGAGGTCACAAAGTGCGAGTGTAGCGGGAGCTGCTGCAGAAACACAACAATGCCCAACTAGCAGGCAGCTGGCTCAACAGAGGAGACAGGCGTATAACGACAGCCTTGCCTTCCCTCAGACAAGCTCCTAGTGGGTTATAAATCAAAACTCCTGACACCACTCAGCACTCATAACTTACGGGACTTCTCCATGGGGCACTTATCAGCTCACTATACTTGTTGTGCTAAAAATTATTTCGCCTACTGCGGTACCTGAAGTGGCTGTGATGGATCCATATCAGCTTAAGTGCCAATAGACTGTCTGTAATTACATAAATCCTGCTGAAGGGTTTGCACCAAATAAATAAATAAATAAAAGACACGTGGGCAAGAGAGGGAGAGAGAAGAGAGAAAATAAAGTCTACTGTAGATATAAACAGGAACCGTCTCCTCCTCTGGGACTCAGGGAATATTACTGTAGAGTTTGCTGGGATTTGCACTTTGTTCCTTGGACAGGGGATACAGCAGAACATCAGAGCGTGAGTGTGAAGGGAGGGGGAGATGTTGCAGAACTCCCTTATTCAAGACTAGAGTAGGAGCCTGGTCAAACAGCACTACGGTGCCCTGCACGAATGGCCTAAGAATAACTGCAGTAGATACAGCAGGGTAGGAAGGGACTCTCTCAATTTTCCTTGGAAATCCCAGGGGAATGGCTAGAAGATCTCTGGAAAGTTCAGCTAGACAATGCCAGTCCTGGAGCATCCCCTCTTGGCAGCTCTGTCTCTAAAGCTCACTAGCACCTTGTCTTCTCTGCTAAGATTGCCAGCATGGAGAGGGGACAATTAGTGTTCATCATAATGGGTGCATCTGTGTGTAGTATGGATGCTCATTTGTGAGGGTGTCTGCCCAAAGATTCCCCCACCTGATGTCTTTATATTGACTTCCCTGGGCTTAAAATCAGATGTGAGAGCTGAAGTGAGACCACAGTTTCACTGAATGCAGGACATTAAGCAACCTTCAGCTAGTGTGACTTCCAGGCACCTGGGCCTAGGACCTGTAACCAAGAGATGAACACAATAGACACCATTGGCACATCCAGGTGCTTCAAGTCAGGCTCCTAAATCCATATTTAGAGTCCTAAATAGCCAGATTTTCAGGGACACTGAGCACAGCAGCTCTTAATGATTTCAACAACAGCTGCAGTTGCTCAGCACTTTTAAAAACCAGGTCACTTCCATTTAGGAGACTAAATATGGATTTATGAACCTGACTCGAGGCAACTGGGTTTGAAAATGTTGGCTACTGTTTTTGCAAGTGAACTGATGCAGCAGTCAGCCCTGCTGCATTGCCAGCACAGCTCCCTGCAAAAGTTCCATTGTCCCTCCAGAGAGAAATATGATTCTTTTTCCTCTGCTATGATACATGTGATGGAAAATGAACAGGAGAATAAAGGGACAATAAATCAAATACTATAATCACTCTCCTAGAAAATTTCCAAAGAGCCTGGAATCATGTCTTGCTTATCACAGTGCCTTCAGCCCACAGCAGTCTCATTTAATGGGGTGCTAAAACATAGAACATTTAGGTCCAAAATTTAGGTTTATTAAAAAAACCCTGAAGGCTTACAAATGAAGATAATTAGATTTTCTTTTCTATTTTTAAAAATGGTCAGGAAAAAACAGCTTCCTTAAAAATGAACACAGCCCTTGAAGTATTTACAGCCCAGACATGGATACTAAAGTATTGATATATTGGGAATGATACCAAATTATTTTGTAAAACACTTAAAGATCTGTGGCTAAAAGGTGCTAGATAACACCTAGTCTTTGCTATGGCATTGGATTAATGAATGAGGACCCACAAGTGAAAATGAAGATAAATCTCAATGAAGCTTAGTTACCCAGCTACCAGGTCCCTAATGAGCACCAAAAAGGCATATTGCAAATGAGAAAGCACCTGTGTGTGGGGATGTATAAATCCCAGACTCTGAGTGGTCTCTCAGATTTAATCAGAAGAGCTGTTAAATGAGAGGCTTCAGAGAAGGTGATGGTTAGGGGGGTTAATCTAGCGTTTACCAAGCCTAAGATCAAGGCCCCAGACCCCCTGTGTGAAGCATCTCATCTCCCCACCAGGAGAATGGGGGTAGCTGTTCTTTCCTGCCTACCAGGGATCATACAGTAATTAAATGGAAAATGAGCATCACCAATAGGTCGGGTCAGATCCCCAGGTGGCAGGAGCGGCACTCTGCAACCTAAGGATGTGTGTGGGCAAACGGGTGAAGGTGGCCTCTGGCATAAGCTGAAGCAGACTCTATGGAGGCAAAACAGGCCCCCTCAGACCAGGTCTACCAGACCAGGTCCCCTAGAGCACAGGGTGACCCAGCTGTTGCAGCACTTTATGCATTGTGGGGGTAGATGTGCCTCTATCTTCAGGGTAATTCCTGGCTGCACCTTTTGAACAGTTTCCCCTGCCCTTGCTACCAGCCAAATCAGAGAATGGACCAGGGTCAGGCCTATGATCTTTGACCAGACACTGTCTCTAACAGTTCTTAGCTTTTTCCTACCAGCTGCTCACACAGGCCAGAAAAGGCTGCAAACTTGTGCTCAAGTCCTTGCGAAAGCATTTCCTGCCTGTTCCATACCCTCTATTTCTCCTGGGAATGGGATGATTCCCAATTCATTGTCACAAATCTTGAATGGGGGAGGACAGGCAGAAGTGGAGCAAGGTAGGAAGTACTCCCTGAGAAGGGGCATGGATATGTGGGGAGGATGAAGGAATCCCCGCGCTCTCAGTTAAATTTAGCTCTTGGTGACTGTAGTGTAAACTTTATTCCACTGACTTCAGTAGATCCAGGAGACATTTATACCACAACTACCAAGAGCAGAGTGCATTTGCCCAGCGAGCTCTGATTACACTGCCCATCTCTTGATATGATTTCTGCAGGACATTTCAGTGTCTGATCACAAGGTCACAGGCCCACTTAAATAAATGTCTTGCGCTGTGCTTCAGTATGGGGAGGGCTTGCTTGCCTTCAGGGGACCAGGAGGTGGGAAGGTGATGGGAGCAGGGTTCACTCCTGCTTATGGCTTAGTTTGCTGGAAGTGCAGAATGTCCATTACGGAGGCAGTGATCCAGCAAAAGTAGCCAGGCTAGACTCGTTAATTAGCACAGACATGTTCCTTGCCAGACAGTGGGCATGTGGGACAAAGAGCACATGCAGCTCCTTCCTCTCAGCAGGCACCTCCTCTCATTAGAGTGGTGGAAAAAGGGTCAGGATGCCTCTCAGTATGTGAGCAAAGCATAGTGTTGATCCAAGCAACGGCAGATGTGATGAATTTACAATGTCACTACATGACCTCATCACTGAGGATGCGTATGCTGGTCAGACTGGCTCAAACAGCCAATCTCTTTCCCTAAACCAGAAAGAACATGTCATGCAGAATGTGCAATCTGCAAGTTTACCAAGCTTGTACCCCCTCTGCCCCTTTGGCGTGGTGGGTTGGCACATCTAGCCCTGCCCTCTAGTTCTACCAAGTGCTCTTGCCTCAGGAAGCCTCAGGAGCCACTCACAAGGACAATGCATTAAAAAACATGGAAGAACGTATTTGCAAAAGTAGCTTCTGAGTTTGGAGGCATCTGATCTTGGGCAAACAATTGGAAACATCTTGACCTAACAATGCAGAGGGCAAATTACCCGGGAGAACTGCCTGATCACATAATGACTATGAGCCACCCTTATGACCACAAAAAAGGCATTTATAATGATAGGATGTATCAGGTGAGGTACTTCCAGTACAGAGCATGCTAATGCTATTGTGCAGGGAGCTGGGGTTGCCTCCTCTAGGTACTGTATATAGCACTGGTAACCCATGTTCCAGAAAGATGAACCCAGATTGGAACAGGTACAGAAAAAGCTACTAGGAAGATAAGGGGACTGGAGAGCCTGCGCCTACAAGAGTTTATTAAATAAGTTTAGTTTTGCAAAAGGAAGGCTGAGGTGGGATCTGAGGGCTGTCTGTAAATACACTGGAGGGGGAGGGGAGGACACTTAGGGGAGAAGCGCTATTTAAGATAAAGGAAAATGCTAGCCCATGAATAAACAGGCATCCTGTGAACTCTTGAGCTTATATTAACAACTTTTACAGCAGCAGGGCATTAGCCTTTGTGGTCCCCCTGCTTTACTTGTGGTGGGTTAGGGTGTTGTCTTGTGTGGTGTCAGGGTTGACTGTAGGTTTGCTAAGAAGTTAAACAATGAATTTGTATACGTATAACAGTTTGGATAGGGAAGATCTTGCCTCAGGCAGGAGGTTGGATTAGATGACCTACGGAGGTCCTTTCCCGCCCTACTTTTCTAAGATTCTATGGTAAACTGGCCACAAATGACCCTAGGGTGGAAATCAGAAGAAGAATCCTAATTGTGACAGCAGTGAGGTGCAGGAACAGCCATTCAGGGGGAACGGTGGACACAAACAACCTAACTACTTCTGAGACAGATGTGGATCCATGTATGAAAGGGAGCTTATGATGTATGCCTGTGACAAGAGGGGCTGGACTCATAGACCCTGGATGACCTTGCTGATCCTATCACCACAGTTCCTAAGTTCCTGTAGCGCTGCACACCCACAGCTCTGGCCACAGGCAGTGAAAAGCAGATTACTGCCTCTGAGCTTGTTTCCCTCACAGTCTAATGCACCAGTCCTCTGACACCTCTTGCTGCTCCCATCCCCTCCTTGAGCCAGTCTCTTCTCTCAGGTCAGTACATGCTTGTCTTCCCCTCGGATCCTCCCTGACTAATGCAAGGAAGCCAACGGTGTGATGCTGACGGGATGCCGGCCCTGCCTCACCACTCAGTCATTTTGTTCACCTTCATCCACATGTTGTTTGGCCAGTTTCCTACTTGTCTGTTAAGTCCTTCACACACTCCAAATACTACAGAAATCAATCAGGAATGCTGTCCAGGGAGAGATGGCTGCCTGACCCAGGAGCAGGCTGTGTGGAGGGGGGAAGGAGTTGGGGTCAGTAACTTTCTCCCCAGCAGCTGTTGCTAATCTTGCACAGAGACACTGAGCCTGGGCTGAGTGGCTCTGTGGCATCTGTCTAGACACCTAAGCATTCAAATGGGGCTGGGGCCCATCAGTTACGCTCGTGGCCAACCAGTTTGCTGGGATCATTTGTTTTGAATCCCAAACCTTTTCCTCCTAAGCCCCTACCAAAAAGGGAAGGAGAAATACCTGCTCTATGCTATACCCCAAGGGCTAGGCCAAGCTCCCCCGCTCCCTAATGAGAGCAGTTGTCTGGACACTTCTCCCTCCCACTTCCTGGTGTAAAGGAGGAAATGTAACCTTCCCAGGGAGCAATGAGGACTCACAGGGGCTGCTGCAGTAGCAGAGGGGCTGACAGGCAGTATGGGCAGGGCTCTGGCCAGCTCTCAGTGCCTCCCCTGCCATTATTCATCTCTGCCCACAGACAGTACCCACTGCCCCCTCACTAAGGACCTTTCAGTTCAGACCAAGGCATGCACCAAATCCCAGCACTGGAACTCCTGCTGGCACAGGGAGATGCCACTTCAGGGTTGCAGCTGAGCATCAGGAATGGGCAAAGCCCTGGAATGGAGGTTATGGCTCAGGGACAAGAAGAGGAGACAGGCAGGCCAGGGACCAGGGCTGAGCACTGCAAGAGAGGCAGGGCTCAATGCTGGGGCCCATGGATGAGCATCAGAGAGTGGCATGGCCCAAGGCTAGCGGTCCTGCACTGTGGGGTCCAAGGCCAAGTGCCAGGGGTTTTACTTGAGGCAACATACAAACTGCGTGGCTCTCAAAACTGGACCTTCTTCCCAGGCCAGCCCCATGATCCTTCCCCCACGCCTGGGACTTGCTTTCCCTCCCATCTCTCCTGAGACTGGCTGTGTTTATTCATGAAGCCACTCAGGAGGGTGATGTGATGTAGTTTGATAGCAGTTCCCAGCACCCCCTGCCAGTGCCACTCTGGGCAAGGAGCTGGCTTTGCTTGTAGCTCCTGTGCTGCAGACTGCTCCTGGCACCCAAAGGACTGGAACAGCCTAGGGCATGAGGACAAAACATAGACACAGCAGGCAGACAGGAGTGGGGCCAAGGACTTGAAGGACAGAAGCAGCCAGGCTCCAAAATAGAGCTCTAAACTATACAGGGACCTATGGGAAACTCCCAGAGCTAATATGGGTGCTTGCCTGGGTGTTGCCTGCCATCCTGCTTGTCTGCTGGGGACTGGCCGGCATATGGGTTGAGTCTGGTGCTGGGAACCTGCTCACTGCAATGAGGATACAGACTGAGTGGTGTCTCCAACACCTCTGCACTGTACCTGGAGTGCAATGGTGAAACATGCCTTGCCCACTTTTCTTCACACAAAGTGCCCCAAATGCCAGGAAACAGGCAATGTGATTGCTTTAAAGTGGTACCAATATGCATACCAAAGGTAGAGCCCCTGGGGCTGGCTCTGGGTATACACTCAGGATCACTTGAAGGCACTACATTGTCTTGTTTCTGGGATCTGGAATGTACAGGGTGGGATCTCACAGATGGGATGTGCATAGTGGGGGTGTCACTATACATTTCCACTATGAGCTTCCACATAGTGGAAATGTATAGTGAGACTTCCACATTCCACAGAGCCCTCCATGCAGTGTGGAAGTGGCATGGTGGAGCCCTATATCACCTCCACGGCAGAGTAGGCCCAGAGAGGACACAGTGACTCAGGCTGGGCTTGTAGTATGGCTGGCCATGCAGTTGCTCAGACCTGACTGCCAATCACCAGCTATCTTGCCTTTTGTGTTGTCCTGGGGTTCCTTGTGTCATGGTACCAGGGAGCCAGGTGGACAGACAGTATCCAAGGAAAGCCAGGTGTTTGGGGACTCCTCATCATGTAAGAGGGTTTCATACTCTTCCCCTGGGGCTCCAGAACCACATGTGATGATAGTACACATCTCTGTACTTCCCCTCTACATAGCTTCAAGCTCTCCACAGGGTTCAGAGTGTAGGACCATGCTGGGAAGGCAGACTACACTCCTTCATTATGGAAGTGGGGGTCTGACAGGGCTCCTTGGACCCTCTGGTAGAGCTCTTTCACCTCCCAGAATGAGTCAGGGATTCACCCAAATTGCTCACTGTCTCCTCCAACAAGCACCACTGGGGGCTGGGCATGCAAGGAGCATGAACCTTTGAGTTGTTGGGGATACTTGTGTGCTGGTGGGCCAGGGCCAGGGGCACCAACTGAACCCTTAAGAGCCCCCCTGTATAACTTCCTCTTCCACCACTGACTCAGTACATAAACTTGGCAAGTCATTCAGCCTCCCTGGGCCTCAATTCCCCACAAATACTATAGGGATAAAAGCACTGCCTCCCCCCAGACATGGGTGTTGTGAGAATAAAAATATTAAAGAGCAGTGATGTGGGACTTATAAGCATCTGTGATGGAGGAAGCTTTCCTGGATCAGGCTCAGGTACTCAGCACTGTGCAGAATCATGCCCCAAGGACTCAGTCCAGTAACTCTTGAGTATAGCAGAGAGGAAGACTTTCCACAGAGTATGATGGATCAAGCCTTTCAGTGATTTGTCACTTGGGCCCATCCAGCACCATAGGCCCTTGTGGAGGTGGAAGCTGTCAACCTGCCAAAGAGGACCAGTTTTCATGAACCCAAGCCTTGTACCCATGTTGGGTTATGAGGTTGATAACCTTGTGCAGTGCATGCAATCCAGTCCTGCTCTTCTAGATATCCCAAAGCAGCTTTGCCTTTCCCACTACTAAGGAAAGCCCTTTGTCCTCTAGGAGCCCAGCATCAGCTTGAGCACCGCCCGGACACAAAGCACCCCTAATGTCTGGCTCATTAGTTAGCTCAATGCCTCCAGTGGTGACTGGTAGGAGAGGCTGGGTGGCACTTCTCCGTCACCTGCTGGAGGATGGGAATGTCAACATTTTTGGCTGCTGGGGTATGCCAGTCACTGATAGCTTCACAACCTCAAAAACTGCTACAACTCTCAACAGCTTCCTTATAACCTTTGTTATGCCTCTGCTTTGCTGTCTGCCTTGAGCTTAAGAGCTTCCCAGCTGAATCTGAACAACAAGGCTTCTTGCTGTGTGACATACCATAGTTGGAAAAAAGCCTCAGCCTGTGATGGGGTTGGGTCTTCCACAGTGCTCTCCTCTCCTCTTCTCTGCTGAGTGTAACCCATAAACACTGCAGTGTGGGGACTGGTCCTACTCCAGTGGCAGGCTGTGAGGGGTTTCTAATCTTCCTACTCCCCCTGAATTCTTGCATATGCTCCTTTTGTAGTAGCCTTCTGCTCGAAGGTACCATGTTTGGGTGATTTCAGCTAGGGCAGAGGTTCTCAACCTTCCCCCAGTGCCAGCAGGCACCTGCTCCCCTCTCTTCCCCCACCCCTGAACAATCCCCAAGCCCTGGACCTCCAACCCCCACTCCCCATGCATTTACCTGCATCCAGCTGCTGGGGCTGCTCCCACGACCCTGCCTGGCTACATGCCGGCCATGTGTGTGCACGCTCAGATGCACGTGCACCTGCTGCCTCTAATTGCTCCAAGCAGCTCCTTGCAGGCTGGAATGCTGCTAGCTTTGAAAGGGAAACCCATGGTTTCCCAAATTTTTTCTAGGACTGGCTCATGTCCCTTTCAAATATTCTTGTGACCCACTTTTGGGTCATGACCCACAGGTTTAGAAACACTGAGAGAGAGTTTAGAAACACTCAGGGTTTAGAAACACCGAGCCTGCACTGTTCTCGACTGGAACAGCAGCTTCTTTGAGCCAGGCCACTGGCTGCGTGAAAAGCCTTAGTGAGTTTAACAGAGCAAACAAGCGGAACCTTATGTTATACAAATTGGCAGGTGACAAGGATCAAGTCAGTGGGACCATGTTAACAAGCCAGGCTGCTGACCCACAGTCAACTGGAGCCTTTCCACTGATTTCAAGGGATGTTGGAACAGGACTTTAACCCCAACAGCTGTCCTGCAGGGTAGATTGGCCACCCATTTTCTTCAGGGGAACTGTTCAGTGAACTTGGGGGCTGGATTTTCATGCTTAGCTAGATGGATCTCTTGCTCTCTGCATCTCATAGTGATTCCAGGCAAGGACCATGGCACAAACCAGGAAAAGAGAGAGAGGAAAGGGACATCCCTGTTAAACTGGAGCTATGCTGCTGGAAGGTGAGAACTTTCCAGCTTCTGTCTCCTTCAAAGAGGAAGTTCACATCCCTAATGGAAGGTCAGCCATCCTGACATGGTGCTGTGTCCAAGGGTCCAGCCCAAAACACTTGCTCTCCTGCTGAGAAGCCTGGTGCACTTCCTTTGGTGGAAGGAAGAGAAGAACCTGAACTAAATGTTTTGTGGCATTCATATTCTGGAGTCCTCCCTAGAAGCATGTGGAAGGGAATAGGGAACAGGAGACAATCTCTGACTCACAGCAGGTAACAAATCTGTGCTGTTCCAAACCATCCTGTGTCTCATCTGGTAGGATGCATAAAATGTACCCCTCCTCCCCCCACCCCCAAGGGCCAGACTGTACAACTCCTACTCACATTGAATAGAGCCTTACTCTGGGCTAGTCCCATTGACTGGAAGACTGTCAGAAGCCACATGCAGCCTATGAAATGACACATGCTATGCCCTTAGGAAGCCAAAGCATTTCCCAGTGACCTGCCAATCTACTTCTATGCACCCCTATAAAGCACCACATCTCCACCACAGCCAAGTCCAGCCTCTCTCCCCTTAGAGCCCTCGCCCTCCTTTCACTACAATGAACATCTCACACAAACAAAACAGTCCGTCAAAGCTGGAGCAGGGGAAATGGCAAGGGAAGGATGTAATTTATTTCTCGCAGGTGTGTTTTGTCATTTGCAATCGATCAAAGGCAGGGAGATGTCGGGAGCAGGGGGAAGGGAAAGGTGACAAAAATGGTAAATGGGGCTGCGGGAGCTGTGCAAGGCAGAGGGCAGTGCCTCCAAGGGGCTGGTGATTTTTTTCTCTTTCCCATTATAAGAAATAAATAAATAAGCAGCATAAAGAGCAGGCTTGCTCCCACCCAGACATCGTGGCATTTTGTTAGAGGCCCAACCTGCTTCCAGCTCCTGTTCTTTAAGGAAGCAATTGTTGATTTAACTCCTGGGTGCTGGAGGCTGGGGAGAATGGCAGTAGCTATTATAATCTGATGGAAACCCATCAGCTGGTTTTCTGACTGCACGGTAACACCAGGGAGCTTAGTAGCAACTTCCCTGTCCCATGCCAAGCTTCTTCCTATGACTCCTACTGCACCAGCAGGGCTCCTGCCTCTGCCCCACAGGCCTAGGCACCTGTTTTGCCAAGGGGCTGAGAAATCCTGGCCCTCACTGATCTCCATAGAAACAGTGGACGCTCAGCAATTCTGAACACTAGGCCTGAGATTTTTAAATGCCAGTGTTCTTGCAATGGCCCTGCGGAGATACTATTGAAGCTGCCAAACTCCTAGGAGGTATCCACGGCATTGACTATTACACCATGGCTTGACATACGGAATCTCCATCACTGGAAATTTTTAAGAGCGTGGGTGCCACAAGTGGCATGGGCAGCCTCTGTGTGTGGCACTTGCCAGACTGCAAAGGGGGCAGGCAGCACAGTGACGGATAGGGCATAAAACCAAAAACACAGCAGCAGATTTGGAAGGAAGTACAGGACAGGAGGCAGAAAGCAGAGCAGCTGATATGGAAGAGGAAAGGGACTGGAGTGGTACTTAAGGAGAGTCCAGGGCTCAGTTGTGGCACACCTGCTAAAAACGGTTGGTCCCCACTGGTTTAGTTTCAGGTAATCCTGCCCTGAGCAGAGGCCTGAATCAGGTGACCATTTGAAGTACTTTTCAGACTTTCTTCTTTGTGAAGCTGTGAATTGGCTATTTTGGGGCAGTTTATCAGGTCTATCAGGTGCTGTGCAAATGGGCTCAGGAACTTTTGGAAAGCCTCTTTAAAAATAGCATATTACAGGATCCTGCAATTATGTCCCTGCACACAGCAGCTGGCAGTGGTGACAGTATAGCCTTCAGGTGCTTTAAGCAAGTCTTGCAAACTTCAGCTGCACCCCTACCACTGGGACATGTTAGACAGGCAAGTCAAAGATCATTACTTTCAACCACTGGTAAAGGGCAGGATGGTAGGTTTTGTTCTTGTTTTTGTACATGTCCAGGACCTTTGTACAGGCCAGCTTCAAAGGGCTGAGAGGGCCAGGACTAAGGGCCTGGACTAATGATCAGGTTTCACTGAAAGGCTACCATGTGACCACCAAGCTTTAACCAACCCCAAAAACTTCTATTGCAATTTCCTTGGCCCTGCAGCTCTCATGGTACTCATGAGCTTGATTAGAGCAGGTGTTGGCAACTGGAATCCTCCTTATGAGGCCTGAGCTGCCTGGACTAGGGACAAGACCTTTTCTAGGCTCTCCAAGCAAGAGGGAAGGTGGGGATAAAGATGAGAAGATGCCTGTGCTAAACCATGGCTCTAGGATACAACATTTGCAATGATACAGGTGACACAACAACTTGAGTGTACAGTGGGATGCTACAGTACCAGGATATACAGTCTACAGAAATGGTTTTCAATCCTTTTTTTCATTTGTGGACCCCTAAAAAAATTTAAAATGGAGGTGCAGATCCCTTTGGAAATTTCAAATAGACATATGGACCCCTTTGAAGTGTAAGTGTGGGTATTTGCATACTTTTGATTGATCATAGTCATCTTAGTCATCTTTCGTGCACCCCTTAGACATACTCCGTGGACCCCCAGTGGTCTGCAGAACACAAGTTGAAACCCATCGGCCTACAGAATATCTCCTAGGGATCACATCCAAGGATACTGTGTCTCCTTCTCTCTACCCCTAAGCACTAAAAGTGCTCATCTCTTTGCAGCCAAGAAACAGATTGCAGTTAGGCGGCATTTAACTGCTGCACACAGAAATTAGTGTTTAACTATTACCAATATCTTATATTCCTACTGTACCTATAACTCCATCCTCTCTCAGTTCCATAGTTATTTAGCAGCTAAGTGATTCACTCTCATACCACAGTGGAGCCCTGAGGTTACTTGTCTATACAGAGTATCTACATAACAATTACAGTGTGTTCGTCAGCAATAAAGAACGTTTCAGTATAATTAGTGCCACTCAATTTACCCTGTTGCCAAACAATAATATATACTATATAGATAGAAGTGGAGACCTGCCATGTGTGACAGTTTTACTGACTCCATAGGGTTAAGGTATTCCCTACATATACTTCTGCCCTTACTAAGATAAGCTGTACTGTAGCATCCCACTGTGCACTTAAATTGCTGTGTCACCTGCATCACTGCAAATGTTGCATTCAAGAGCCATGATTTAGCACAGGCAGCTTCTTATTTCTAGTCCCACTTTCCCTCTTGGAGAGATGGTGCACTAGGATGCAACAGACATCCCACATTAGCACACAGTGCAGTTAGTATATATAACTGCTGGCAGGTGGCTTTGACCATACCCTCAATGACCAGTGGTCAGATCCCCCACATACCTGACCACCCCCCTATTGCCCAGGGCCTCTGTGGGCTTAACCAGGTGCAACCACTTCTCTCCCATAATGTCTCTTTAACAGACTGGAATCCTGCCTGGCTACTATATGCAGAGAAATGAACTCTCTGTACCTCCCCCACCCCCACACGCACCTGTCAGAGTTTATCTTTGTCAGCAGTGTGCTACTAGTAGAAGTCTACAGGCTTCAGCTAAGTACCTAGGGGTGAGGTGGAATGTTGAGACTTAGCTGAACTATTCCGTTCTCATGGCTTAGTGACCTGAAGAAGGTCCATAGAGTAAGGGGCTGTAGTCTTTTCTCAATGTGGCTACTAGCTTACAACAGGATTTTACCTCTCTGCACATTGGCTATTATGGGGATACTGCTTGGGGAGAATTCATGTTGCTTAGTCCTTTGGCTCTGTGAAATTGCTGTTCACTGCATCATGACCTGGGCACACCTGGATGGATTCTTCCAAGAAAATTTGGAGCCTCTGCTCCCAGGAAAGAAAATGAACTGGACAACAGGGATCTGAACTCCAGCAAGGAGGACAGGGGGAAAGGGATCTGGTGGTAGGGGTTTACTACAGGCCACCACATCAGGAGGAAGAGTGGGTTCTGGAATTTCCCAGGCAGCTGGGGGAGGGCGTGCGTGCAAAGGATGTTGTGGTCATGGGTGATACGAATTACCCTGACTTCAACTGGGAGGAGCAGTCGGCCAGGTCTAGTCACTCATGAAGGTTCCTGACGTGTGTATAGGACCTACACCTCATGCAGGAGGTACTCGTCCCCACTAAAAAAAACACTATACTGGATCTGGTGTTAGCCTTTGGGGACGACCTGGTGGGGGATGTGCTAGTGCAAGGGAGGCTAGGGGACAGTGACCATGAAATGATCCAGTTTGCTATTGAAAGAAAGGTGGGGAGGGTAACTAGCACAGCACAAATGCTCAACTTTAGGAAAGCCAACTTTGATGTGCTCAGGGCAGTAGTCAGGGCGGCACTCAGAGCCCAGGGTGTAGCTAGTATGGGGGTCCAGGAAAGGTGGTCCTTCCTCAAGGAGGCTATCCTTGGGGCGCAGCAGGATGCAATTCCACCGCGCAGGAAGGTGGGAAAAGGGTCCAAGATACCTTCATGGCTGAGCGCGGATATCCAGGCTGGCCTGAGGGCAAAGAAAAAAGTGTACTGGCATTGGAAGCAGGGGGCAGGGACCAAGGAGGAGTACACCTCCCTGACCCGAGCTTGTAGGGATTTGGTGAGGAAGGCGAAAGCAGAACTAGAGCTTAGAATAGCTTCTGGGATTGAGGATAACAAAAAGTCCTTCTTCAAGTATATAGATAGCAACAAGTAGTCTCGGGGTAACATTGGACCCCTACGAGACAGGGCAGGGCAGTTGGTGACGGATGCGTGAGAGAAGGCAGAACTCTTCAACAAGTTCTTTGCCTCCGTGTTCCTGTCCGCTGACAATGGGGTGCTCTTGGGTGACAGCGTAGAGGCCCAGGAAGGATGCAAGTCCCCTGACTGTTAGTTCAGACCTGGTTAAGGATTACCTGGAGGGCTTAGATGTATCCAAGTCGGCAGGCCCGGATTACCTTCATCCGCGGGTGCTGAGGGAATTGGCTAGTGTCATTGCGGTGCCATTGGCACGGCTGTTTGAGGACTCCTGGTGCTCGGGCCAAGTCCCTGAGGACTGGAAAAGGGCCAATGTGGTCCCTATTTTCAAGAAGGGGAGGAAGGAAGAGCCTGGCAACTACAGGCCAGTAAGCCTCACTTCTATCCTGGGGAAGGTCTTTGAAAAAATTATCAAGGGCCACATTTGTGAGAGCCCTGCAGGGGAAGTGATGTTGAGGGGTAACCAACACGGGTTTGTTTCAGGCTGATCCTGCCTGACCAACCCGGTCTCTTTCTATGACCAGGTAACAAAAAGCTTAGATGTTAAGGAGGAAGTCGATGTCATCTTCTTGGACTTCTAGAAGCCCTTCGACACAGTGTCCCACCCAATTCTGGTGGGCAAGCTGAGGGACTGTGGCACTGACAAATGCATGGTCACATGGGTGGTAAACTGGCTCCAGGGGTGCACCCAGAGGGTGGTGGTGGACGGGTCAATGTCGACCTGGGAGGGTGTGGGCAGCGGAGTCCCCCAGGGCTCAGTCCTTGGGCCGGTGCTGTTCAACATCTTCATTAGTGACCTGAACGAGGGTGTGGAGAGCACCCTGTTCAAGTTCGCTGATGACACCAAGCTATGGGGTAAAGTGAATATACCAGCAGGCAGGGACCGCATCCAGGCAAACCTGGATAGGTTAGAGAAGTGGGGAGATCTGAACAGGATGCAGTTCAACAAGGACAAGTGCAGGGCGCTGCACCTGGGGAGAGGGAACCAGCATTATGGTTATAGGTTAGGGGCTGACCCTCTCAGCAGCACAGAGGCAGAGAGGGATCTTGGAGTCAGGATTGACTCCAGGATGAATATGAGTCACCAATGCAATGAAGCAACAGGCAGAGCCGACTGCACCCTGTCATGCATCAACAGGGGCATCACTAACAGGTCCACAGAGGTCTTGCTCCCCCTCTATGCAGTGCCGGTCAGGCCGCAGCTGGAGCACTGTGTCCGGTTCTGGGTGCCGCACTTCAAGAAGGACGTGGAGAACCTGGAGAGGGTCCAGAGGAGGCCACTCGTATGGTTGAGGGCCTCTGTGGACAGCCCTGTGAGGAGAGGCTGAGGGATCTGAATCTCTTCAGTCTCTGCAAGAGGAGACTGAGGGGGGATCTTGTGGCTGCCTACAACCTTATCAGGGGCCAGCAGCAGGGACTCGGGGAAAGTCTGTTCACCAGGGCCCCCCTTGGAGTCACCAGGAACAATAGCCACAAGCTGAGGGAGGATAGGTTTAGGTTAGATATTAGGAAGAACTACTTCACTGTAAGGGTGGCCAGGGCCTGGACTAGGCTTCCCAGAGAGGTGGTGCTCTCACCTTTCCTGGAAATCTTCAAGAGGAGACTGGATAGGCACCTGGCTGGGATCTTATGACCCCTCCCACCCCCAGTGCTCATTCCTGTCCATGGCAGGGGGTCGGACTTGATGATCTGTCTAGGTCCCTTCCCACTCAATGATTCTATGATTCTACGATAAGGCTCCAGATTGACTGGAGCTTAGGGTAAGAATTCAGCTCAGGCTTCCACTGTGCTAGTTTAACCTCTGCTTATCCACTGTGTGAGCGATCAGTCCTTGTCCATTTAACTACAGGCAGGAAGATTTTGCTGTATCAAACACCAGTTGTCAAAAACTTCCTCTTTGCCTCCCCTTTGATTAGCAACTCCCTGATATTCCTGGGACAGGCTGCCACCCTGGCACATTTCTCCATGAGCAGCTTGCCAGGTCCTTACGGCAGTTTTCTGAAATTGTAGGTAAAGGAAAGAGCATCTCCTGGCTTATCTGGGAGCATGCCATCATGACAGCATAGAAAACGCTCTCTTCATCATGGCTATCTACTACCTCTTTAACAGACACATAATTAATAGATTCCAAGTTGTTAAAGCCATTCTGGTCCGACTTCTTGCACAATAGAGGCTGGAACTCTAAGATCCCTTCATCAAGCTTACCACATCCAGCTGAGCCACAGTATGATCTTCCATCCCATTCCCATCCTCCTCTGTTCTCTCCCCACCCCAGAGAAGGTACTCACTGAAGCAACATTGACGTAGTCATCATCTGAAAGGGTGTCCAGCATTTCATAGACTGATGTCTTCATCAGCTTCAGGGTCAGACCACTGACACTGCCACTCCTGGGGAAGCAGAAGGCATAGAGCTTGCTATGTGGCTCAAGACAATGAACATGGAATGATGCTGTAACATTATCCTCCACCTGCCTTTTGATCATAATAAAGTCAGGCTAGAAGGGACATCCTAAGGTCATCTAGTTCAGTCCCCTGCTCAGGGTAGGACTGCCCCCAACTAAACCATCCCAGCCAAGTGTTTGTCCAAACTGCTTTTGAAAACTTCCAGAGATGGAGATTCTCCAGTTTCTCCAGGTAGCCTGTTCCAATGTTTGACCACCCTCATAGTCAGAAAGTTCCTCTTAATCCCCAACCTGAATTTCCCCTGGTGAAGCTTGAGACCATTGCTCCTAGTCTTGTACCCTACAGGCATGGAGAAAAGCAGGCTATAGTCCATCCTTGCTATAGACCCCACTCAGTCTTCTCTTCTCCAGATTCGATAACCTGTTCTTTCTGCCTTTCCTCATCAGTCTTATGGGCCCTAATAATTTTTGTTGCTCTGCACTGGACTCCTTTGAAACTGTTCACATCATTCTTGACCTGCAGGGCCCAAATTTCTATACAGAGAACACTTTCTGCAAGCAGGAGACCAAAGAGGTTATATTGGAATGAGCAGTAATACTATGCAACTTCTCCACACAGCCTTCCACTGGGGGAAAGACTCATATGGCTATACCCACTTGCAGTTTCTTCATGTGAGAATTTAATCAAATACCCCTTGCCCTAAAAGGAAGATGGAGTTGAGGCAGTGTTTCCTACAGGTTTCTCCCTAACATCACTTACACATCCACAATGATCACCATGTCCTTTGGAGAGGAAGCCCCTTGGATATACCTGCAACAAGAGAAGAGAGAGAGCATTAGGCATGCTGTAAAGTCAGAGACCCACCTAGAGACAGCAAAGTCATTCCACTGAAGTACTGGGGCAGCTGGTGGTGATGAAGCTGGGATAGGAAAATTACAGCAGTGGCTGGTGAGATGGCTCAGTGTGTATGCGTGTGTGAACATACACACTCATTCCCACATATGCATATATACACACATACTGCTCCCCTGCTCTAGACAGGGCTCAGGTGTTTGCAGGCAATTAACAAATCTGCTCAAGTGTTGGTAATCAGATTACTCTGATAACTGAAGACAACTAAATACCACAGGAAGTTCTGAGTCTCCTGAAGCAATTACACATGCGTGGGTCTAATAACAGTCCTTAGTACAAGAGACAGTCTGCTGGACTATACTACCCAGAATCCTTCACAAGAAGTTTGTCTTTTCTGTATTCTGAGAGGGCACAATCATAGAATCATAGAAAATTAGGGTTGGAAGAGACCTCAGGAGGTCATCTAGTCCAAACCTCTGCTCAAAGCAGGACCATCTCCAACTACATTACTCCAACCAAAGCTTTGTCAAGCTGAGCCTTAAAAACCTCCAAGGATGGAGATTCCACCACCTCTCTCAATAACATGTTCCAGTGCTTCCCTACCCTCCTAGTGAGAAAGTTTTTCTTAATATCCAACCTAAACTTTCCTTGCTGCAACTTGAGACCATTGCTTTTTGTTCTGTCATCTGTCACCACTGAGAACAGTCTAGCTCCATCCTCTTCGGAAAATCCCCCCTCAGTCATCTCTTCTGAAGACCAAATGAGCCCAGTTCCCTCAGTCTCTCCTCATAAGTCATGTGCCCCCTGCCCCCCTCACCATTTTCACTGCCCTCCATTGAACACTCTTCAACTTGTCCACATCCCTTCTGTAGTGGGGGACCCAAAACAGAGCACAGGACTACAGATGTAGCCTCACCAGTGCTGAATAGAGGGGAATAATCACTTCCCTTGATCTGCTGGCAATGCTCCTACTAATGCAACCTAGTATGCCGTTAGCCTTCTTGGCAACAGGGGTACACTGTTAACTCATATCTAAGTTATTGTCCGCTGTAGCACCCAGGTTGTTTTCTGCAGAGCTGCTACTTAGCTAGTTGGTCCCCAGCCTGTACTGGTATATGGGATTCTTCCATCCTAAGTGCAGGACTCTGTACTTTTTGCTGAACCTCATGAGATTTCTTTTGGCCCAACCCTCCAATTTGTCTGTGTCATTCTGAATCCTAGCTCTACCCTCCAGCATATCTACTACTGCTCCCAGCTTGATGTCATCCACAAATTTGCTGAGAGTGCACTCCACCCCAGCTTCCAGATCGTTAATGAAGATATTGAATAAAACCAGTCCCAGAACCGACCCCTGGGGCACTCCACTTGATACTGGCTGCCAACTAGACCTTGAATCATTGATCACTACCTGTTGTGCCTGATGATCCAGCCAGCTTTCTATCCACTTTACAATAAAGCCTGGCAGATAGCTAGCTTCACAACTTGAGTTCCTTGGCTCTCCTGCTGTGTGCAGTGCACCCCCAGAGAGCCCCTTTTGGCTCATCAGCTGGATCCCGTGTTTTTTAAGAGCCAGATATTTTAAAGCTAGGTCCCTGAACTGTATGGAGTAGCTGTCATTGTCATTGCAAGACTAGGAGAGATCATGCAAAGGTGAAGGACCTTCGTCCTTCCTGGAAGATGGTGTGCCCCACAAGGGCAGAAGAGATGCTGTGATGGAAGCTGGGAGCCAAAGGGAAGCCGACTGAACAGGAAAGGGCTTTCTGATGCCAACATGGAATGCAGTGGCTAGAGCTTAACTGCAATAACCCTGCTGCGCAGGCAGAGCTGGAAGGCTGAAGTAAAGGGAGGGACACTGCTGGCTTACGTGGAAAGCCAAGGTGAGGATGCAGAACAGTGTTGTAAATTGATAGTGCCCTGTCGCTCAGCATCGTATCAGCTTAATGAGCTCTAAATGCTAAAATCCTTCATCATCCCAGTCCCCGTTTTTCTAAGTGGCAATTGTATTGACACACACATACATATTAAGATCCTATGTCCTCTCTGCTGGTGGTTTCAAAGGCCAGACCTGATTACATATTTTTTGCTATTGGGAGGAAAAACAATACCTAAAGCCTCCCCCTAGAAACAGTGAAGAAACCCACTATTGCTCTCTCTGAGCATGCATCCTGCCTGGCAGGAATGGCAGGTGCTGTACAAGCAGAATTATCTTCTGCCACAAGGGTACAATGGTCTTATGTGATGCATAGACCCATTTTTGGTGCACACAGAAATCCTACTGCAAAGCCAGACTCCCAAAGGATAACTTGCAGTCCTCATTCAGCCTCACAGACTCTCCCCTTTGCTGGGGTCTGGCTCGGCATTGCCCAGCAATGTCTTCTTATTGTTTCCTTAGGCTCTGCTGTACCTTGCCACTAAGGCTATATCTGCCCACTGGTCTACAATGCAAGCATAGGTTGTGGAGACAAACCTGGATTAGCTTTAAAATAGGCAGCTCCACTACCAGGATAGGTAGCCATGGCAGCACAGGACTCAAGCCCCTGGCTGAATACATGGACAGCCAGCCTGTGCTGCTGTGGCCACATTGTTAATGATATCTGAGCTGGCTGGATGAAAGCTTGCTCAGGTCTGGCTACACCAGTTATAGTCACACTTTTGACTTAATTGTAGAAGTATCCTCAGGCTATAAGCTCTTTGAGCAGGGGGCTGTCTTCTAATGAGGCTTGGTTCAGGCCCTCTAGCGTCACTGTACATCATGTTCATAATAACTAATAAGATGGATCTTTGCATTTAGTTTTGAATGGTTAAAATGAGCCAATTGGGGTGTATGTGTGTGTGTGTGCATGCGTGCGTGCACGTGCGAGAGAGAGAGAGAGAGAGAATGGAACTTCGTAATTTTCTGCTCTGAACTGGTTTGTTTTCAACCTCTTCTCCTGACAGAAAGCCAGCCCAGGAGCTGGAATGCCAAGCTACACTCATCACATGGGCCAGGGAAAAATGGATAATTTCTGGGGGAAAGTTTGGCATGAAGTTTGGTTCTTTTTACCCAGCTCTATTTACAAGGATCCTTGTCCCAAATAATGCAACCTGATTATTTGCATTCTGAAGACCTCAATAAAAACCATGGCTCCCTGCACTTTGTACTGTATACAACATGAGGAAGAAAGTGTCCCTGCCCCAACATTCAAGAATGACAAGAGATGAAGTGTGAGACAGAAGTGTCATGGACAGAACTGAGAGCAGAACTCCAGTCTCTGGAGACCCAGTCCAGTGAGCTGTCTGCTACCTCTTCCACAGTGTTGCCAACCCAAGAATTTTTTTTTACTGGCAATCTACAGACATTTTACTCACAGCCAAACTTTTTTACTGATACATGGTATTACTGATATATGTTTTACATATTATAAATGGAACTCTTCTGCCAGACCCCACCCTGCGACTAGGCCCCAGTTAAAAGGGCTGGGTTCAAATGTAGTTTAACATCAATCATAGTAAAAAAAGTGAAGTAGTTTGGTTGTCAATAAAAAGTTTGCAGTAAAAAGATGTTCTTGGGTTGGTAACCCTGCTTCACAGCAGTGATGGTTTTACACTGTGTTTCTCCTCTCCCCACTAGATGTCCCTGATGCTCTAATTGTACCCTGCATCATGCTTGCCCTCCTCAGCCCACTCTCTAGCCTTAAACCTGATGAGCAGGGACTCTTTCTTCCTCGTGGTATACGCAACACCTAGTGCAGGGAAGTCTGTTTTTCATGCAGGCCTTCAGAATGCTAATAATCAGCTTGCATTATGTGGGCAAAGGATCTTAGTAAAAAGTTCTGGGTTAAAAAACTGAACCTCGTACCAAGCTTTGCCTGCAGGCTGTTGCACTCCCACTCAGACACCAAGTAGCACTGCTGTGCTGTCTGCTGGAGTTTAAATCAAGGTTTGGTTGCTTTGTGCTTTTACTGATGGCTAAACCTTTTTTACAGGCTTTACTGACAGTCATTTTTAGCTTGATTTTTTCTACTGACTGTCAGTAAATAGGCTGATAGTTGGCAACCCTGCCCCTCTACCTCACATACATACTGCCTGCCCCCCCCTCCCCCCGAGTGCCATCCTACAGCCTGGAGTCTGAAGGGGGAAGCATAGAATTACAACCAATAACCTGACCACCACTCACAACTCCAAATATGTTTCCGCAGGAGAACTTCAGAAAAACTTAGAAATTATCTCCTTCACATACTCTACTCCAAAAGAAGTCACCTCAAAACAGAAATCAACAGATGCTACAAGAACCTACAAGAGATGAATCCGGATATCTTCCCAAACATTACACAAACTATACAAAAAAGGCTAAAGATTTATTACACTATCCATGTAACACAAAAAGAAGAAATGGAACCAATTAGTACAGGAACAACTTTCCCAGCCACAAAACAACCTTCACAAGATCAACACCAATACCATACAATATTTCAGCATCATATCTGATGAAACAGAAGTAACCAATCAATCATCTAATATTGTCAATTTCTCCACACACACACACACACACACACACACACACACACACACACACACACACACACACACACTTACCAAAGCTGAAAAATCTGTCCTCTCCAAAGGCCTTAATTTTTGTCCAGAAAAAACACCTGAATAAGATTCAATGTGGAGAGCTAGATTTTTTTTGACACCTCCATCTGAAGGTATATTTCTACAACCAAAAAGAATCCACTTTCAACCCAAATTCATCTGGTAACAACATTGCGGAAAAAATTGATGCCAAAAAAATCCCAAACCCCCTCAGACTGGACACCTTACAGTTGACAAAATTCAAACCTCGGCCACTACTATACTGACTGCTTCAGAGAAAGAATGAACAATGAAATACTCAGCAACAAACCACTACAACCTCTTCCTCTCAGAAAGGGGAGTCACAGTATCTCCAATATCCAACCACCAAATAGTGATAAAACCAGCAGATAAAGGAGGAGCTATAGTTATCCTTAACTGTGAAGACTACATAAGAGAAGCCAACAGAACTCTCTGACACTACCTACTATAAAAAACTCGAGGAATATCCAACTCCGCTTTTCATCTCAAAACTCAAAATCACCATCACATCATTTCTATCTGAACTACACGAAAAACTTTAGACCCTGATCCCTCCACTACCCAATCCAGGGACTTTTTACATGCTCCCTAAAATCCACAAGCAAGAGAACCCTGGCAGACCTATCATTTCCAACTACAGAACGCTAACAGAAGAAATACCAGGTTCCACTGAATCCATCCTAAAACCTCTCATCACCCAAAGACTAAGTTTTATTTCAAGACATAACAGACTTCCTGTGAAATCTCAAAAACATAAACCACCTTCCCAGCAATACCCTCCTAGCCACCATGGATGTCATTAGCTTATACACCATTATTCCACACCTGGATGGCACCCAAGCCTGCCTCAGATATCTACAGGTGCGAGATTACAACTCAGAGTACAGACCTCAGGATATCACTGAACTCACATACTTCATTCTCACACACACCTTTAGTTTCAACAACCAACACTTCCTCTATGGGCACCAAAATGGCACCAAAATGGCCCGATAATATGCCAGCCTTTTTATGGCCCACCTGGAAGAAGAATTCCTCAAGAACTGCACCATCAAGCCCATGTTATACCTGAGATACACAGATGGCATCTTCATCATTTGAACTGAAACCCTGCAGTCTCTGATTGATTTCCACCAAAAATTCAACAATCATCACCCCTCCATCAGACTATCACTTGAATACTCTAACACCAGCATTTCCTTTTTGGACCATGATCAATATTCAAAATGTTAGCATATAAACCACCTTATACGAGAAACCCACAAACCAACATATATATCTACACAGAACCAGCAATCACCCTAAACACACCAAGAAAGCTATAATTTATAGCCACGCTCCCTGATACCACTGAATTTGCACCAAGGAGCATGCCCATGATCGCCATCTCACAAATCTCTAAAGGGCCTTCACCAAACAAGGACGTGCTCCAGAGAGATAGACTGTACTTTTGAAAGAGCCACCCGGATACCATGTGAAGATTTGTTGCAGTACAAAAAGAAAATCCCCACAAATCACACACCATTAGTTTTATGACATATCACCCTTCCCTGGAACCTACACAGAAAATCCTCAAACAACTGCAACCAACACGGGTTCATTAGAGGCAGGTCCTGTCAGACCAACCTGGTGGCCTTCTATGACCAGGTCACCAAATCCTTAGATGCAGGGTAGCAGTGGACACAGTCTTTCTGGACTTTCGGAAGGCCTTCAACACTGTCTCTCACCCCATTCTCATTAAAAAACTGGGGGACTGTGGTGTCGACACCTACACGGTCAAATGGGTCGCTAACTGGCTGGAGGGCCGCACCCAGAGGGTGGTGGTGGACAGGTCCTATTCGACCTGGAGGGATGTGGGCAGTGGGGTCATCAGTGACTTGGACAAGGGGGTAAAAAGCACCCTGTTCAAATCTGCAGATGACACTAAGATGTGGGGGGAACTGGGCACGCTAGAAGGGAGGAATAGGCTGCAATTGGACCTGGACAGGTTACAGGGGTGGGCAGATTAGAACAGGATGGGTTTCAACACTGACAAGTGCAAGGTGATGCACCTGGGGAGGAAGAACCAGCACCAGACCTACAGGCTGGGGAACTCCCTTCTTGTCAGCACAGAGGCGGAAAAGGATCTTGGAGTCATCATTGATTCCAAGATGAACATGGGCCGGCAGTGTGGGGATGCAGTCAGGAAGGCCAACCGTACCTTGTCATGCATCCACAGATGCATCTCGAGCAGGTCCAAGGAGGTGATCCTCCCCCTCTATGCGACACTGGTCAGGCCGCAGCTGGAGTACTGCGTCCAGTTCTGGGCACCGCACTTCAGGAGGGATGTGGACAGCATGGAGAGGGTCCAGAGGAGGGCCACTCGCATGATCAGGGGGAAGCAGGGCAGGCCCTACGAGGAGAGGCTACAGGACCTGAACCTGTTCAGCCTCCACAAGAGAAGGCTGAGGGGGGATCTAGTGGCCTGTTACAAACTAGTCAGAGGGGACCAGCAGGCATTGGGGAAGTCCCTATTCCCCTGAGCACTGCCAGGAGTGACAAGAAATAATGGTCACAAGCTGGCTGAGGGGAGATTCAGACTAGACATCAGGAGGCGCTACTTCACTGTCAGGGTGGCTAGGATCTGGAACCAACTTCCAAGCAAAGTGGTGCTGGCTCCTATCCTGAGGGTCTTTAAGAGGAGGCTGGATGAATACCTTGCTGTGGTCGTTTGACCCCAGTACTCTTTCCTGCCATGGCAAGGGGTCAGACTTGATGATCTGCTCAGGTCCCTTCTGACCCTACCAACTATGCAATTACAACCCATACTAAAAGAAGGCCCAATTCTTAAAGAGATCTTTCCAGAACCACCACTAGCCTTTAAACAAGCACTGAACCTTGCTAATTTCATCACCAGAAGCAAACTCCCTGTGACCCAAACCACACCTAATGGATCTAGACCATGCCAGGAGAATAAATGCAAAACCTGCCTACTAGGGCTGTGAGAAATTTTGCCAGCTGTTTTGACTCATTTAGAGCTTGAAACGGCAAAATAGAAACAAAACGAAGGGCTTTGAAACAGCATCAAAATGAAATGAGGGCAGTAAAAACATTTCAAAACGTTTTGAGTTTTGAAGCTGAAGCTGGGCTTGCCTGCCAGGAAACAGAAAGTATGGAGAGGGAAGGGGAAGAGGGGAAAGGACTGCTCTGATACACACTGTGCCTGTTTGGCTGCCTGAGATGCTGCTAGTGCCACTGTGCTGCTTACTAAGTTATTACCTGTTCTTATTTAAAGTGGTGGACCAGACTGAGGCTGTAGGGGAGGAGGAGACCTCACTGGGGCACACTACCGTGTCATGTAGAGGCCCCAGAACCAGTGAGGGTGCGCCTTAACACACACACACACTCACATGTCACAAGTTTTGCTTGTCAGCAGCTTGAGGTGCAGTTTCCCAGGAACCTCTGCACCTATCTCCTTTAAACTTGGCAGGCTTTGTGACCTCAGCAGGGGCTACCATCCCTGCAGTTTTCATCCCCACTCTGCCTTCACACTTACAAGTGACACAAGTTTTGCTTTCAAGACTCTGAGGCGCAGTTTCCCAGAAACTCCTGCATCTATCTCCTTGAAACTTTCCAGGCTTCATGCCCTTAGAAGGGGCTACCATTCCTGCTGTTTTCATTCAAATCTGCCAAAAAATGATAATGTTATAGGCAGTTTTGTGCTTCCCCATTATAGCCTATGGGTGAAATGTCGAAACAGTGTCAAAACAGTGAAACAGTTTTGACGGAACAAAACAGAACAGTGCTTTTGAAATAAAACTCAAAACAAAACACTATCCCATCAAAATGGTGAAATGGAAGTCAAAATGAACCAGTGCTGTTTCGCACAGTCCTATCTCCACCACCCCCACAATAACTACACCCCACAACAGAACCATCACCATTCCTGGATCTTACACCTGCACCTTCAGGAATGTTATACATCTCATTCAGTGCACAAAACTCCCTGATGGAAAATATGTAGGAGAAACCAAACAACAACTGTGCACCAGAATGAAAGCACACCAAAAAACTATCAAAGACAACAATATCCAACTACCTGCAGGTGAACACTTCTCACAGGACAATCACTCCCACTCCAATCTCTCAGTTCTAATTTTCAAAGGGAACTTACAAAACACCTTCCCATAGGCGAGCTTATGAACTTCACTTCATAAATCTACTAGATACAAAAAATCATGGCCTCAATATAGACATTGGATTTATGAGACATTACAATCTGCCTGACATCTGATTTACCAGGTATCTGCCAGACCTGACCCTGTACCCCTTTCTTTCTGTACCCCCTTCCAGCCCTGCCCCTGCTTTTCTACCCTTTGTCTTCCTAATTTACAGCTACTTACTTTTTCACAGACGACCTTTTTTCTACCTTGGAAAGCTACTGACTTACCTTTGGCCTTTTCCCTGCCTTGTTTCCCCCCTCCCCTCCCCGCTCTACCTTTTGTTTTCCTAATTTCTATCTATTTACATTCTCACTGACATACTGTCACACTTTTAGCTTCTTTCATTCCTTGGAGTCTCATAACATCAGAGACTTCTTAAGCCTGAAGAAGGGTGACTGCACCCAACACCTTGCAAATAACTTTTTCCCAACTACTCGGTCTAATAAAAGATTTCACATCTACTCAAAGAACCTTGGCTGTCCTTAGACCAACACGGCTGCAACCAAAAACCCATCTAATAACCTGACTTTGGCTGTGCTTGTACACTTCTGACCCTGTTTCTTTTTCCTTAGAGAACCATCACTTGTTGCTCAAAACTCTCACTAGCCCTGTTCCCAGCACCTCCTAATCAGAAATTCTTCTTGGCCTAATGGTCCACAGACATTGGAGAGTGCCCCCTATGCCACCTTGTCATTTCTGCAGGGAAAGGGCTTTGACTCCCTGTTTGCCAGATGCCCATCACTAGCAAGCACGAAATAGGCTGGCACATGAAATGGTAGAAAGGAAACAAATGAAATGGCACTTGGAGCTTGTAGTAGACCCTGGTTGACCACTGAAGAAGGCAGAGTAGATCTGCACCTTACCAACTAAAGGAAGTAGATATATATGTATATAGAACAAAGTTTTGTGAGTTGCAGCTCACTTCATCAGCTGCTGTGAAAGGATGTGCACAAAACAGTGTATAGGAAGGAGAGAAAAATCGGAATACAAAAGACAAGGGAGGGGGAGAGAAAGGAGTAGGGGCAGTGCTGGGGGAGGCAAACAAACAAGCAGTAAACGCATAGGAAGAAAGGAGGCACAAAAGCTACTTCAGATAAAGGGTTAAGAATCCTATAGTCCCTGTTTAAATTGATGACACCACCAAGGGCATTAGCAGAACTGGTGGAAACAAAGCTAAATAGCACAAGAACCACAGCCTGTGGTACCAGGTGCTGCAGGGTGGTGGCTCTGTTTGCCTGGCTAAGGTGCATTTAGACTCCACGGAGGTGAAGTGGGAATGGGACTCTGCTGAGCCTCATTTAAAGGGAACTTGGTTTTCAACACACATCTTGTCTGTTCCGCTGTCTTTGCTTTTGCTGAGTTGTATGACAGCTTCCTTGGCAGACCCTCACCCTATGGTGAGGATGAATGTGCACCTGGAGCTGGGGGGACAATTGGGCACCTCATCCTTAGGGGACACATTTCTCCTCTTTGTTCCACAGCATAAACAAATACCTGACAGGCAGAGAACAGGTTTTGATGCATTTGCTACTCCACCATTCTCCCATAATCACAGCCCACCTCTTTCTCCACAGCTTCCCCATCTTTGTATGACAGAACCTGCCCTCTGGAAACTGGCTGATGGACTTGGTGATGTGCGATAGCAATCTAGCCTGCCCAATGAAGTTAGCCATGACTGAATAATTTCAGCAAAATGGTCAGCTGCTCTAGGAGGCAGCTGAAGCGATTCACAGAGAACCTTTCAGTCTACAGAACACGCAACTCATACACAGGCACTATCATGATCCTCCTGACACCCCTACAATACACAGTTATACATGCAGACATATAGCACCAATGCATGCATGTGCTCATGCACACACACGCACCCAGTAACGTACAAATGCATGCACATGATCACACACATATACCCCTAAAAATTTAGAGATGCCTGTACAGACACCCAGCACACACATTCATACCTGCATCTTCTTAATACTGCAGAAATATGCATTCAGATACACAGTACACACAAGGTCATATACACATGCATCTCAATAATTCGCATACAACACACACCACCAATATGGAAATCCACATACAGACACACTCAGTGCTCTCTGCAGTTTTCATAATCACACAGCTCATGCCATTTACAATACAAAAGTGCATTTATAGATGCTCAAATACATATTCCTGTCTAGGAAACTTCAAGCATTGCAGCCACACAGACTCACAACTACAGGTACAGACACACATGTACACAATTCTGCTGCACGTGCTTGCAGAGAGATTGCTGCAAAGGTGCACTTTTACTTCAGTTTTCTCAGGTGATGTGGTGCCCGATTACCAATAAGCCAATGAGAGTTGTGGGTGCAGAACCCTTGACAATCAGAACAACTGTGTGCACCTGCCTCTTCTTTCCCAAACACACCCTACTATCCACTTACACACGTTAAGGTTGTTGTTAGGTGGAACCTGATTTCTTTTTGGCGCCTCTTTTCATGCTAAAACCTCCCTTGCCACTCTGTCCTCTAATGAGAGTAGCTTAGTGTAACCTACACTGCTTGAACCGATTTGGAGGTGGATAGACATTCCCTTTTCATTCCAGAAATTCAGGCACATGCCTGCAGTGGTTTAGGCTAGAAGCCGGGAGGTGCTAGAGCAGTCCTCCCCTCCCTTCTCTTCCACACTGCTGAGCTGGTGGGGGGAGGCATGGCCAGTCCCCAGCTGGATGCTCTGATTAGGGAGGGGTTCCCCCCCAGCAGCCCAGTAGGAAATTGATAACACAGTGTTTATCACCCCTAATTCAGTGTTTATCAGCCCATTAAGAAAACAAAAGCGTCTCTCATTAGTTCAAGCTCTCCTTAAACAACTTTTTCCAAGCACTGAAGAGAGCCATGTTACCAGCTGCCTATTGATTAGCTACAATAAGCCAACACTGTCCTGTCTCCCACAGCACCATATCCAGCATGTGGTATGCTAGATAATGCTGAGAGGTGTCTGTGTAAGGCAGCGGAGGGAATCCCTGCTTCAGCAGGGAGTGGTGAGGGGGAAGGGGAAACAAGAAGAAGCTAGGCAGACCCTGCTGTACCCACAGTCTCTGCTAGAGCTGCAGCCAGGGACCAGAGGGGAAGAGCCAGCCCAGCTCTCTGGAGCATATACCCCGCCCAGCCCAGAGAACATGGTGGGATGCTGGAGGACTCTGATTGAACTTAAACCAGGAAGGGGTCTGGGATAGACATTGCATACTGGTTTGACCTAAATCAGTTAAGTTTGAGACTACATTCAATCAGGTTTATCTCAAACTGGTTTCAGCCATTTGCAAACTGGCTTATGCTCACCAAACATCTGTTCTGTTACAGATTTAAACTAATTTCTGATCACTTAAACCAGTTTATGTGTAATATCTGTCTCTAGCCTAGCTCAGATGCTATGATATAAGGGCAGGGGTAGGAGGCAAGGAGGTCTGAAGTTGGTTCCCCCTGGCAACTGACCAAAGTGGACAGGGAGGGGGTTAATTCTACCCTCCTTCCCCTTCACCATAGCCCAAGTCTGCCTGCTTGTGGGCAGGCTGCGGAAGTGGGGGCTGGGGCTGGCAGACCCTAGCTGTGGTCCTGGGGGGCAGAAGGGAAGGAGAGAGGAATTAACCCCCTCCTTGCCTGCTTTGCCTTAACAGGGCCATGGCAGGATAGCGTCTGGCCATGCCCCCACCACTGGAGAAGCAAGGAGAGGGGAGGAGGGGGTGTATTCCCTCTTCCCTTCCCTGTCCCGGCATGGCCCTGTTAAAGCTAAGGGAGGCAGGGAGGAGGTGAATTCCCCCCTCCCTGCCCACCACTGGGTAACGTAGCTGGGTGGATTAGCCTCCCTCCCCCCACCTTCTTGCTGCAGGGTGAGGAGGGAGGCTATGTGCAGTGCTGGAGGAGGACTCATCCCCCTCCTCCTCCCCATCTCCTGCAGGGTGAGGAGTGGGGCTCTGTGCAGCACTGCCCAGCATGGACACAGGGGGAAGCTGTCACTGAGCTGCAGCCACTAAGGAGGCAGCCACATGTGCTCAGGCTAGGCCATAGCGGGGTGGCCCTCCCCAGCAGCCACAGCTCAGACAGGGAAGCTGAGCCCCATCAGTGAGCACAGCCTGGCCTGGCTCACATGGGCAGTGGCTGGCCAGGCAGTGGTCTACCTGGACCAGCTCAGAGGCACCGGCAGGCCTGTAGCCCAGAAACCACCCACCGTGGAGGCTGGTTACAGACACATAAGCCTCCATGGTGCCGCCAAGCTGGCCTGGGTAGCCTGCTGCCTGACCAGCTGCCTTCCATGCAAGCTGGGCCCAGCTGTGGTCATTGACAGGGCTCAGCTTCCCTATCTAAGCTGCAGTGGCAGGAGAGAGGGAGAAGGAGGAGGGGAAAGAGTAACCCCCTGGGACTGGCCAGTGTGGCACAGAGCTGGGAGGAGGAGAAGGAGGTGGAAGAGTCCCCCTCTGGGGCTGGGCAGCGCATCATGGAGCCCCCTCCCAACTCTGTGGCAGTTTTGGAGGAGAAGGAGGGAGAAGAGTCCCCCTCCAGTACTGCACAGAGCCCCACTCCCCACCCCACAGTGGCAGGGGAGAGGGCAGAGGAGGGGGAAGGGTCATTCTCTGGGGAAAGCCAGTGGAGCTGTGTGCCCAGATTTCTCCCAGCTGTTAGGGAGATGCTACAGCAGGCAGGGCTCTCCCTCTCCTCCTCCCCCACCACGAGGGTCTGGTCATGCCCCTGTCTGTCCAGGCTCCCTCTTACCCCACCCTCCGAACCCTACAGGCCACAGTAGGGGTTTAAACCCCTCCTCAGTTATAGTCAGGCCTGCAGGGGCTTGGCCATACCCCCCACTCAGCTCAGCTTCCATGTGGAAGGGAAGGGAGGGCTGTTCTAGCACTCCCAGGGCTTGTGGTGTAAGTCACTGCAGGCATATATATGCCTGCATTTCAGGAATGAAATGTGGATGTCTGTTCACTTGCAAACTTGTTTAATGTCTGCAAGTTGGATAAACCTGCAAAAATTAAATCAATCCAGGCTCGGGCTTTTTGAAAAGGGTCACAGGGACCTACTTGTGGCTGCTGAAAGCTCTGTCTGCAGTGGTGTGTGCATGCAGCAGGGCCCAAACAAAGGGAGTCCACAGTGCAGTGGTTCTCAACCTTTGTAGGCTCCAGGCAGCCCCCCATAACTCCTGGGAACTGAGCAGCACTCTAATTCAAGAACTACTTATTTACTGTAGCACTTAACTCTTGGCAGGAATGTGAAGGAGTGGAACAAGCTCTTAGCTCCTCAAAGAGCAAAGGGGCTAGGGCAGGCAATTAGTTCAAGCGGAGGGCCACTTACTGAGTTTTGGCAAGCCATCAAGGGCTGCATGACAGGTAGCCAGGGGCAGATAAATATTAATTTTCTAAAATTTTCAGGGGCCCTGCAGGCCAGATAGAATGGCCTGGTGGGCCACATCCGGTCCAGGGGCCGCATTTTGTGCACCCCTGGGCTGGGGTAATCATAAGCTCATCTCCTTGCACTGGAGCTAGACATAGACCAGTCTATGCTTAGCTCCTTACACAGAGGGAAGCGGGGAAAAGTGAGCACTTAGGTCTTCACAGGAGGGTCTGGAAGGGACCAGTGTGACCTTTTCCAATGCAGACCACATTTACCTCTTTACAAAGGGCCTAGTTAAGAAAAGGCAAGTACTTATTTCCCCCCATGCTGTAGCATGCTCAAAAGGAGTTTGCAGCGCCCAACCATCCCCGTTGAGAATCACTGCCCTGCTGGCATGCCCTGGGCTTCCTCCCCACAAGAGGGAGCTCCCCATCCCTGCTCCATAGAGTGAAGTACTATGTTAGCCTGTGTTGGGGTTATGATGATGACCTATCCCTAATTAGGTGGGACAGTCCCAAAATTTAAAGATGAAGTCCCAGTCATCTCTGGGACAGCATTTGTCCCAGAATTTCCAGTATCATGCAGTGAATCTGGGTTTTCCTTTTGCCACAGAAAAACATGGGAAATGGTGGACTTCCCTTTGCAGGCTGGAAGAGTTCCAGCCTGCAAGGGGCTGTTCGGGGCTGGGAAGAGCAGGACTTAGGGGGTGCTATGTGCATGTGCGCACACATGCACGTAACCAGTAACATAGCCCCAGACAGCAGCAGGAGAGCAGTTTCCGCAGCTGTCTTCAGATAAGTCAGGGTGAGGGGGCAGATTGAGGCCCCCAAGGAGTTGGTCAAGGTTGGTGGCTGGGGCTGTGTGTGCTGCACAGCCAGGGTGGTACATGGTGCATGGGACCCAAGGCAGGAATGTGTGGCCACTGGGCCCGGCCAGGGACTGGGATAGAGCCATGGGTGGCTCGTTCAGGGGGTGGGGGGATGCACAGTTCCCTACTGTTGCACACACTCCTGGGTAGGAGGGCATGCACTTCTCCCCAATTTGTGCATAGGGTGGGAAGGTTGCAGGCTTGGGGCTCCCCACCCTGCTGCCCTTCCACCCAGGAGCACTGCTGGCCATGCTGCCATAGTGAAGCTCCCCCTGCACACCTAGCAGTGATGATAGCAGCAGCAGTGATGCAGAATTGTGCCCTCCACTGCTGTTGGGTGTCCAGGGGGCACCATGCCATCATGGTGGCATGGCTGGTGCAGGGTTCCTGGGGGAGGCCAGCAGGATGTGGAGCCCTGAGCCCGCAGTGGGAAGCCTGCATCTGCCCTTGTCCCCCACAGGCTCTGTTCAGCTTTGTTCCAGCTGTGCCACAGGTGGAGGGTGAGGGACAGGAGGACATGTGTCCTGCTTTCCAATTTGGAAAAAGTGGTCACCCTAGCTGTGGTGAAGGTGCAGGCTCACAGATCCACCATGCCCCTCTGGGGGAACACAGTACAGCACTCAGCACTGCTAGACTCTCCTAGCCTTTGCATGCAGCACTGGAATTGTTGTTATTTATAATATGCATTACAGTGGTGTCCCAAAGGCCTGGTTAGAGATTGTGGACCCCAACCTGACAGATGCAGAATGAAAGCCAGGCCACCTCTGCCCTGAAACAAGGTAAGGCTGCCACAAAATCTAGGGTGACAGTGACTTGGGCAGAGGGTTTTAGAGCACTACCAGAAATAAGACTGGCATCATTTCTGATGACTCCTACAAAGAAAAAAGATGGCTGGTATTAGCTCTCTAGGAATTACTCTCACAGTCCACCGCATTATGGGGAAATCACTTAAGAAATGGTAATGCTCTAAGTATAGGTATTGTTATAGTTATTGTTGTTACTATTATTACTGTAACATATAGGAGCTTACATCCAGGTCCAGGGATCCTCTGTGCTTGGTCCTATACAAACCCACCACATAAAGCCCCTTACTGAGTATGGTGTGACCCAGCCAGCTCCACCAACCATTCTCTACCCTTGTAATTATGATGTTCAGTCCCTAGTACATTTCTGGACATGACTTAAGGGAGCCTTTTCTACCAAGACCACCCACTGATTAGAAAGGTTCAACATTGCCCTGGTTGAAGTCAAAGGAAGCTTTATCACTGACTTGAATGGGATTGGGCCTGACATCAATTAATTAGCACTTAATTACTATCAATTACTCAACATTTCTGGGAATTACTTGTAAATGGACACTCTTTGATTACTAATCCCAGTTACTAATGTTCTCTAATTGGAAGTGATTATATTTTCTTTGGGTGTGATGCTGAGCTCTCTCCTGCACCAGCAGCTGTGGGACAGACCAGTCCCTTGAAGGGGAAGGAAAGCTTTTCTTCTAGTAACGGGGTCTGCTCTAATCTCTTACCTCTTGTCTGAGCGCTGCCTGCTCCAACCTTCCTCCCTGTAAGGCACAGGGTGAGGGAGGACCTGTATACTGGACATGTGCCTAAGGAGCAGGTTCTTGTGGCTGACAGCCAGTATGTCTAGGGCCTACTCTCCTCTCTGCCACTGATTCACCACATGACCTTGGGAGTCACTTCTCTTCTGCAAGAGTTCACAACCTGAACTCACAGGAGCATGGAAGGGAGTTGGGGGCACAGCATGGGAGGGACTCATGCAGCCTCACACAGAGGGCTAAGAGCAAATCCCAGGGTTGACCCCCAGCTCTCTGGTGCCTTGTGCTCCAGCTGCACACTCTGCCTCTGCCTGAGAACAAAGCATCCCATCCCCAGGGAGGTGGCAAGGTTTACACAATATTTGCAGAAAGCTTTGAAGATGTAATGCCCTAAATGTGATTAGGAAAGCAGTGGGAGAGAAGAGCGTCACAGTATATCAACCATGTCTAGCTTCACAAGATGAGCTGGGCAAAGTGTGCCACCACTGCTCCACCTGGCATCCTCAGGAGAAGATGCTGAAGCCCAATCCCTGTTCTCCTTGCTCCTGAGAGTGCCTCTGCTGACAGCCACAGGACAGTAGTCTGGGTGCCCAAATGAACGACGCAAGGGGGGAGGTCCTGAATTCTACAGCTCCCCAAGGAGCCATGGTCCTGCTAGATGCACCAGGCCCTGGTTCTGTGGAGGGGAGCGCTGAGTGCCTGCTGTCCAGGGCATGGCACATTTTGTGCTCTGGGGGGCTGCACATTCTTCTGTTAGGATTGTTTTGGGCAGGTGTGGGAGTGGAGGGCCCATGGGCCTGGGGCTGCACAGGGCAGATCCTTCAAAAGTCTCACTTGGTAAGGGGGAGTGGTCAGTGAGGTGCACAGATTGCAAGACAAAGGGCATCCTGGGAAACTGGTCCCCATCCCTATAGAGCTGGCCTGCTTTTGCCACTGAAATAAGAAGCAAGGGAAAAGGGAAGCTCTTGGAGATCCCTACACATCTTTATTTGCTGTCACTTAAAACTGTTGTGTATTTGTTTTGGGAGAAAAGATAAGGAGGTCTGGTGCAAACTGACATAGCCCATTCATCCCTAAGATTTCATCTGGAAGCCCGTCACACCTCGCCCTGTGCCGCTGATGCTCACAGAGCTGCACTGATGCTGCACTGAGCACTCCCCCCACAAGAGAGCTGGGGGCACAGAAGGGAGATGAGGGGGAACCACAACAAGATGTATGGGCACAACAGCCTTCACTGGAGTTGGCAGGGCATTTGATAGAGGCCGGGTTACAATTCTGTCAAGGTCGTCCCTGAACAGATCGAGACTGCCATAGACACTCTTTGTTTAGGATTAGTTTAACAGTGGAGCAACAGGCTGGGTGCTAAAGGCAAATGCCTCACTCCAGACGGGGTGGTACAAAGGAAGCAGCCTACACTTGATATATCAGAGAGAAGTGAGGGTGTCTTTTGTCACAGAGATTCTGGCCTACTTCAGACTATGTAACCACCCATGAGGCAGTACTTGAGAGGTGGGCTGCTTTAATTTATACCAAGGAACGGCTTCGACCTTTGACACAGAGCAGAACGTGGATGAGAGAGGAGTGGCCTGCAACCACCTTCACTGCTCTGCCCCTGGGGTGCTGTGACCCCTGGAGATGGACCAACCTCCTTGAAACTTGAGGGAGCTCAGATCTGTAGCCCCAGCCCTTCACACCGTGAAACAGAGTTACTCAAAGCTCTAATACCCAAGGAGCTTTGTTTATGGCTGGAACAGGCAACCCAGCCTGCTGACCTCAGCCAGTGACTAGGAGCAGATGGTAACAGAACATCTGTCAGCCGTACTGGGCCATGGCTGTGGAGTGCCGCTGACATCAGTTCTAAAACCTTAGGATCGATTCAGATTTTTATGGGCAGACAATGCAGAGATTGTAAGCAGGGAGCAATGAGTCTGGAAAGCTGAGTGCCTATGGGGGCAGGGGGTAGTCAGGCCTAGCGCAGACAGGCACTCATGTAATGATAGAGGTAAAGGAAACCTGTTGGACTTCTTTGAGTAGCCTGCTTGTATGGTAAGTGTTGGGGCCACTCTGGGCCCTTGCACCTGTCAATGCCCCCGTCTCTCTCCTCAGCTCTGAGCTCTGATCCTTTATGATTCCAAGCTCAGGAGCTGTGCAGTGTATAGAGCTGAACTAAGATACTGCTCTTAATGGATTGTGGCAGCGCATTTATCTCTGGGTGCTGCACTCAGATTAATACTTAGAGCCCTGCAGGAAAAGGCTTTATTTAATAGGGCCATTTATCAAGGAAGGGAAAAAAGAGATGCTGGCTACTAACAGCGCTGCTGGGCAGCCCAAATAGCTCTCTGTAGGAGCTGCATGCTGTGCCCTTTCTCCAGAGAAAGAAATGGGGAGCCAAAGAGGTTGTTAAACTAGAATTTAGGACCCTGCACTCCCATCAGATGACCATGCTTGAAGTATATTGTACTGCAGTGGAGCCTGAAGATCACAACAGATGAGGGGTCCATTGCATTATAGCCAGTGTATTATAGCCTCTGTCCACATGCAGCTCCCAAGCACTTACATTCTAAACAGACCAGACAGACAAAGGATGGGAGGCACACAGAGGAGAAATGACTTGTCCAGGGCTCCCCCGCTGCATAGTGGCAACTCTAGGACAAGGACCCAGCTCTCCTGCTCTTCACTGGAGTGCTCTACCCACTGGATGATGTTGCTTCTCACAGTTCATAATTAATATGGAATTAACTCCCCAGTCTGATCTAACACACCTTTCCATCCAATTCCAGGAGGGCTCTCCCTGAAAATATCCAACCCCATGCAGCGGCATCATTTGGAAGGCACAGCAAAGAATTTACTCTTCAACACTGCTGAAATGTAACCCTGAGCTGGAGTGGCCTCCTGCTCTGAGGGGAAGGACCTCTGTTTCTTTAGCCTCAATTCCTTTAGACTTCTCCTTCCTGCCACGCTATTCCCAGCCATGGCGGCAGCTCCTATACAAAAGGCACTGGTGACCACTGGCATTTTGACCACAGGGCTTGCATACCCGCTCTGAGCAAGGCTAGGCACAGATGCCGACAGCTGCCCTAACCACCGAGCCAAACTGGGACAAAGGGCTAACATGAACATAGCCAAAAGTTCACTAAAATGAAGTCTTCACTGGAGAGTTAAATTGGGCTTTCCCCTGGGCATTGCCACTAACCCCATTTCTAACCACAGAAAAGCCCTCGCAGCCAAGTTGAGTGGTGTGTTCTGCCTGGCCTAGACGGGGTGTGGGTTATAGCCAGATGCTGCTTTCACTGGAGGTGATAACCTGCTCACTTTGCAGTGAGAACATGAACTCAGTCACTTGAAGCCTGACAATCACCCCATGCTCCCATAATTTCAGTCCTCCCATGCTCAAAGGGCAGGTAAACCTCTCTCACAATTCCCTGGAAAAAAACAAACAGCAGTTCAAAGAACCATTGGGAGTGTCCCCAGAAGACATGGCAATGGGGGGGGGTACAACTTCAGTGAGGACACACTAAATCAGGCACAGTCTTGCAGTTTCATTGCTTACACCCTCACTAGGCTAATGGGGTCACAGTCAACAGGGAAGTCATTGTCTCAGACTGCAGGTTCATGTGTGAATAGGGAATCTTGACCCCTACGCGTAGGGGAGAGGTTGTAGAAGGAAGACCTTTTCTCTTTGTTTAGCTCTTGCCGTTTCAAACTACTTGGCTTTCTCTCCAGCCTCCATTTGTCCATCCTAGACATGCCAAGCAGGACCTAAAGAAAAGCCAAGGCTGCAGCTGCACAGCTTACTGCGTGCTCTCCTCACAAAAGACCAACTTCACTGAAAGCTTGAAACCAAAAGATATTCTGAGCAATGGCATTTTCTATCCTCACAGGCAGAGGGGTGCCAGGCCAAGACTCTTGCCTGCTAGGCTGCGATCCAGCAAAGCACTTCAGTTCATATTTAGTTTTGAGTATGTACTTAAAATCCCATTGACTTAAGCCTGTGCTTAACTGCTTTGCTCCTGCTAAGGAGAGGAAGGATTGTAGTTGGGGCTGCTAGGCCCATTAAGCTGGAGCAAACAAGGGCTGAGAACTGTCATCCACCAAGAACCAGGGGAGAGGGAGCTGCAGCTAAGGGCTTAATACAGTAAAAGAATGCAGGGCCCGTCAGCCTCCATTCCTTTAATAACCTGCACAGATGCTGCAATTGAGGAAAGTTAATAATTAATGTGGAGCAATCAAAGACAATTAACCGTAATGGTGGGGCCATTAATTTCCTGACAAAGAGGGAGCCTGATCAGTGCTTGGGTGCACGCGCCCACTTGCTGCCACCACTCAGTCCTATTTGTCAGGCTGGTGACATGGCGAGGCTTGGACAGTAAGTGTCTTTAAATCCTGTCCATGACAAGGCAGCACAGATCCCTCCCTTGGAAGGTAGAATGCAAGCTTCTTCTTAGCAGCTTGCAGGAGTAGGCAGCCAGATTTTGCATTGGCTCTCTCAGCAAAACTCCCACGGGCTTCAATAGGATGCAGGCACCAGCTCTGGGCCTAATCCTGTGAGACCAAAAGTGCACAGTTTCTACAGACACCAGCAGGCTCAGGCCCCACTAATAATACAAATGCTGTCCTGCAGAGTTGCTGTTTTTAAGTGTTTCTTGCTATTTCTATAATCAGCAGTTATTTTCAGCTTTGCTATAGCAATTCTCCCCAGGCAAGCTGCCTTGCACAAGAAGTCATTCAAATGATTCTACAAAAATGTAGTTTAAAAAAAATAAATCTGGCTGTATATAAATTGAGGAAACCACAAGCACAATGCATAAACTTGGTGCCCTAGAAAGAAAAACAACCTCCTCTTCCCTGGCAGTTCAATAGTAAAAACATGGAAGTTAGAATTTCAGGGGAATCAGGTATTTGCATCCTAAAAATCCCACACTGCTTTGATTAATGACTTATGTTATAACAGCACCTTGAGGTCACATCTGAAATCAGGGTCCCAATATGCCAGGCACTGTGAATGTGCATTGTAACAGACAGACTGTCCCGAAGAGCTCAAGGTCTAAATAGGAACGGCAGACAAAAGGATCATTATCCCCATTTTAATGATAAAGAACTGAAATATGGATGGAGTAAGTGATGTGCCTCAGGTCATACAGCAGGTCAATGGCAGAGGAAGGAACCCAAATCCTGATTTTTTGAATTGTATGCCAGCGCCTTAACTGTAAGTCCATGCTAATTAGCATCACTTGTCAATATGCTCAGCTAAAAGACTACAGGTCAAGTGGGATGTGTCAGCTGAATGATATGTTCTTCCTAGAGCTTATCATGGCATACCCTAGCAGGATGCTGCTGGGCAACCACATACCAATACTGCTTGGGTCATGGATGCCCTGAGGATAAGCAAAGAAGTTCAGCCTGTCAACCTGGGAATGTGACACCTTTCTGGAGAATTAAATTCACTCAAATTAAAGAAATAAACATGACTAAATCAATGGGCGGAGGGGGACTACACAAAGAAACCTGCTGGATTGTTCCGTCTGCACATCAGATCCAATTAGAGAGAAAGAAAGAAAAGTCTAAATGGAGTCTGCTGCTCCTGGGAAGCATCTTCCCTAGGGTACTTCCTAGCTTTGCTGAATTCTGGATGTATGAGGTGTGTTTACAGGAGAGAAAACAAGTAACCAAGAATATAACAACATCCATGGAAAACACACCCTTCTTGTGTGTGTCCTACCATACAGCAACTGCTGCTTCCATGCTGCTGCCCACAGATTCCCAGGAGAGGGTGATTTCTAAGAGGATATTAGAAACTAAACAAAGGATGTACCCCCATAAAAATAACCCCAGTAAAAAAAACAGGATGAAAACTAGCCCTTAACTCCTGAGTGACTGATAGCATATATATTTACAAGTCACAACAAACTCTTGCTAAAAGTTCGCAAAGTTAAGCACTCACTAGTCATTTGGCCCTTCTGTGCATATACATTATGCTATAGTCTTTAATTAAATTATACTTGTTCTGCTCTTCCACAGCACTCCTTGTTCAATGCCCAAGATAGACAATGTCCTGGGGGTGAATCAGATCTGTGCAGTGAGTTGTCTGTAGGACCCTGCCTCATCTGTTGGCTGTTGGAAGCTGAACTCTCTATGTACTCCACAGATTCTCAGAGAATGAACTGTCATAACTTCACTGAATTCAGCAGAGCTATGACAATTTACATCCATGGGGATCTGTCTCCACAGATTTTATGATTATGGGATCTGATATTCTATCACTGAGAGATGCAGAGGGTCTCCATCTCTTGGTATGTACTCATAGCTCTGCTCATGACACTCACCCCCAGGAGAGATGAGCATGCAACACCAGAACGGAACATCACATACCAAGGCCACAACAGAGGAAAGCATTGTTATTCAGGAAATACTTAAGCATAGACTTAAATGCTCTCCTGAATCTATGTCAAACAGTGTTTTTCCTCTTAAAAAGGTGAAGAAAATTAAGTGGAGCAGGCAAAGGGGATGCAATGCTTCACTTACATGGATGGGTCTAATCTTCCTGGCTGACCCCTTTGTGTTGCTGTTAGTAGGATCCTCAGGGATATAAGAGTGCAGTGTTGTGGGACAATGGCAGGATCAGGCCCTGAGACAGGCATAAAGTCATACATTGCCCCTCATGTTATAAATCTTCAGCTGGTTTGAATCAACTCCAGCATACACTGATTTACACCAGCTGCACATCTAGCTCTGCATAAACAATTTAGACATACATGAGAAAAATGCAAGACTGCTTTGTCCCTTGATTGCTTATAAATGACTGGGGACAGCAGGCTGAGAAGGTGTCTCTCAGACAAAAAAAAAATCAGTACTTTATAACTTCCTGATATGGCTTCATTTAACCCAGATGCCTTTGCACTGTGTTCTCATGCCTACAAGCAGGCTCAGCTCTGCAGACTGCAGCTGAACCAATCTTATCCTTCCTGCAGCCCATTCTGTAGTGACTGGACTTTGTCTTCAAATAAGCAGGGCCCTGGAGTTTAAAGGACAGACTTGAAACGAGCTGCTACTGTTTATGCAAATGCAGGCTATTAAACATGAAAACCTTCCCTACCTCTGAGATATTTCCCTTTGTTGCCCTTCCAGGGCTCCTGTGCCTGGTGCCTCCTGCTGTGTCGTGGCAGGTGATAAACACCTGGTTGGACACATGAGGGGCTAACAAGGACTTGAAGGAAAATAATACAATAGCGATCGTCAGGCTAGTGAAAGAGAAGAAATGTCACCCAAACACAGGCAGGCTCTAGGCAGGAAGAAAGGCTGTTTACTTACGCTACAAAGCAGAATGCAGGAATGCAGACACCTTTATGATTTCTGCTACCCCCTGCATTCTAGGTTCCTGATGGGGTATGGACAGTTAAAGAGAACACCCAGGTAACCTACATTTACTGTGGAATAATTAGCACCACACAGCTAGCTCCTCTACCTGGGTTAATAGCAAGCGATTCAATCATGCTTAACTTGGTGTGTGGCTAAATTGATGCTTGCAGCTATCACTTAAACATGGGCTGTCATTGTCTTGTATTTATCTCTCTGTCCTTCTGGCTCTGGTTTTCAAGAGTCGTTTGTTTTCGTTTTTAAATGGGGTTGCTACGTGAACATTGCCAATGAATAAGCACTCCATTTATGATCACAATTGTGGGCAGAAAGAGATCTGCCCGGTTTATCTGTATCTAAGGATTTATCTCTCTATCTAACCCTCTCTCTTTCCAGAAATACCAAGGGAGGGGAGGTGAGAAGGAGATGAAAGCTGCAGCTTGGATGCCCCTGCCTGTGTTATTGTATCCATTTTCCAGTGCCAACCATGTGTGAAATGAAAATTGGACAGAGCTGGCTGCTCACAGACCTGGAATTTCATCCAGCCTAACTTTGTCCCTACAAGAGAGCAAGGGATGGAGGGAGAGAAGAAGACGCAAGCCAAGAAAAGGAAGAGAAAGGGGAAAAGGGAGATAGGAGGAAAGCTCTGTTGAACAGCTACACAAATGGCCTAGGTAAACCCATTTCCATTTTAATAGCTATTTGCTGTGGCAGTGCAGGGAAGAGAGTGCAGCTTGCTGTGCTTTTTAATTCTGATTACCCAGAATGCTCTACTAATTTGTGGTAGGGTTGGCAATTTATAGTAACTATACAGTGAGAGACATTGATTATTGATGCTCAGCATTCTCTTACGCACTGTCCACGAACAGGTCACCTTTGGTGTAACAGCACTGTGCCCCAGAGCTCCTGGGGTTCTTGGTACAATACTGAGACCAGCGGAATGAACAACCGGCTACGGCAATGGGAAATTCTACATGCCCTGTGCTCTGTGTAGCCTACAGAGGGTAGAGTTAACACTCTCTGCCAGGGAGTTTGCTGGGCTGTATTAAGGGCAAGTGAACATATGTCAAAAGCACTCTAGTTGGAGTGCTGGACTGGAACCTAAAGACCTGTCACCTAAGCCTGGCTCTGCCACTACTGTGCTGAATGACCCCTGCCAAGTCACTTTCACCATCCATAAAACCATACTGCTGATACCAACCTCTCTCCAGTGCTTTCAGTTCTACTGGCCAAAACTGGATGCAAGAGCTAGGTGTTACTTCTCAATACCATTTGCATCCCTTTGAGAACAGAACTTTTTGCCAAAACACTCTGATCTTCTCAACAGTTTCCATGTTTCAGAACTGTTTAAGCTTCTAATTTTAAGCACAGCGTTGTTGCTTATATGCTTGTGTGCTTCCTTTTGCCCTTCCTGCTTGGCCAGCAGAATGGCAAATTCTTCTTTCCAAATAGTTTCAATGTCAGGAAATGTCACGTTCGAGAATAGAAAAAAAACCAAAATCTGCATATCAAAAGTTGGTGAATTCTAATTGATGGTCCTCCTGTGAAGAAGGACTCAACTACCTGGAGCTGGGCCCAGTTAGTTTATGAAGCCCATTACCACAAGACATCACTGTGGCCAAGATCTCAGCAGGAATCAACACAGGCCTGGACTTTGGTATGAGTGATATCAGTATCTGCATTGACAAGAGTGGGAATGGCATTTTATCCATCAAGGATGGATGCCACCACCCTTTTCTTACTCCAGGATCACTATCATAAATTATTTCACCACTGAGTGAGCCAGAGTT